>NW_027208323.1:0-600000 GCF_964237555.1 Oryctolagus cuniculus
GAGAAGTTTCCATGTACTGCTGAGAAGAAAGTAAATGCTTTCTGTGTAGGATGAAAAGTTCTGTAGATATCTGTTAGCTCCATTTGGGCTATAGTGTCATTTAAATCTACTGTCTCCTTGTTTATTTTCTGTCCTGTTGATCTGTCTATTTCTGAGAGTGGAGTATTGAAGTCCCCCAGTACTATTGTATTGTGGTCTAAGTCTCCCTTTAAGTCCATTAACAAATCTTTTAAATAAACTGGTGCCCTGTAATTAGGTGTATATACATTGATAATCGTCATATCTTCCTGTTGAATTGATCCCTTGATCATTATATAGTGCCCCTCTTTTTCTCTCTAAACAGTTTTTGTGGTAAAGTTTATGTTGTCTGATATTAATATGGCTATGCCCGCCCATTTTTCATTTCTGCTGGTGTGGTATATCTTTTTCCAGCCTTTCACCTTCAGTCTGTATGCATCTTTGCTGGAAAGATGTGTTTCTTGTAAGCAGCAAATAGATGGGTTTTGTTTCTTCACCCAGTCAGCCAATCGGTGTCTTTTAACTGGACAGTTCAGGCCATTAACATTCAATGTGACGATTGCTGCATAGTAACTTTGCCCTGCCATTTGCCAAAGATATTTTCTAATATAGGTTTTGAACTTCCTGTGATCTTTTGCTGTGAGGTTTCCTTCATTTACCTTCTTTCATATTGATGACCATATTTCTGTGTTTCTGTGTGTAACACATCTTTAAGCATCTTTTGCAGGGCTGGACAAGTGGCAACAAATTCTTTCAACTTCTGTTTGCTGTGAAAGGTCTTTATTTCACCTTCATTCACGAATGAGAGCTTTGCAGGGTATAATATTCTGGGCTGGCAGTTTTTCTCTCTTAGTACCTGGGCTATATGTCACCATTCCCTCCCAGCTTGTAGGATTTCTCATGAGAAGTCAGCTGTGAGTCTGATTGGAGATCCTCTGAGAGTAATCTGACGTTTCTCTCTTGCACATTTTAGGATCTTTTCTTTATGTTTCACTGCAGTGAGTTTAATTACAATGTGACGTGGTGAGGATCTCTTTTGGTCATGTATATTAGGGGTTCTATGAGCTTCCTGTACAGGATGTCTCTGTTCTTCTTTAAACCTGGGAAATTTTCTGCTAGTATCTCACTAAAAAAGGCCTTCTAATCCTTTCTCCCTCTCCATGCCTTCAGGAACTCCTAGAGTTCTAATGTTAGGTTTTTTAATAGTATCTTGAAGATTCCTGACAATATTTTTTAGATCTCTAATTTCCTCTTCTTTTCTTTAGTTTGACTGTATATTTTCCTGTGCTCGGTCTTCTAAGTCCAATATTCTCTCTTCTGCATCACCCATTCTGTTTTTAAGGCTCTCTAATGTGTTTGTCATTTGATCAATTGAATTCTTCATTTCCTTATGATTTCTCATCACTATCGCTGTTTCATGTTCTACTGGTTCTTTAATTTCATTTTGATTCCTCCTTAATATTTCATTTTCGTGAGAGAGATTTTCTATCTTGTCCATTAAAGATTTCTGTAGTTCAAGAATTTTTTTTTGAGAACTTCTTAGTGTTCTTATCAATTTTTTGAGATCCACTTCTTGCATTTCTTCTATCTCATCATCTTCATAATCTTGATTTGGGATGTGTATTTCATTTGGGGGTGTCATACTGTCTTCCTGGTTCTTGTTACCTCATTTTCTGCGTTTGTTGTTTGGCATATTGGAGATATTTGATTTCTCCTCATTATACTGTGACTCTATATTAAGTGGACTGTCTGCTTTTCATGGATCCTTAAAGGCTGTGATGGGTGTGGACAGAGAGCTCTGTTTGGTTCTTTGGGGATAAGGGTGTGCCAAAGGTGACTCACCCAGATTGTTCTCCCACTTGCTTGCTCTCTCTCACTCTCTCTTTTTTTTCTGACTCAGTTGGGAAGTAATTCCACACAGCTGAGTGGAATTGAGGGTAGTTGAGGTATGAAATCTGGCCCCTGTGGGTATTTGTCTGGTTACCCCTGGGACCACACAAAGAGTCCATGCAGCCCTCAGTGTGGTCTCAAATTTCTCAATAGTCTCTCCCCAGTTTCCCCAAGTTACCGAGTTTGTGTACTCGGTGAGTTCTCTCGCCCTCCCCTCAGATTTTCACAGTGTCAGTTCGTTAGCTCCTCACTTTCACTAACTAGGTCTTAACCTTCTGTTATTTCTCCCCACCAGAGTCAGGTTTTTCTGCTTGGCTAATGGCCGGCACCTCTTTACATACATAAAATGGCACCGGCTCATTGTCTTGCTTGGCTTTGTAAGGTGAGTGGAGAGAGACGTTAATGTCTGTGCCAGTTCCCCTTATTTGTTCATTTTTTCTCTCCACCAGTCCGCCTGGTGAGCTTTCCCCAGTGAGGCTTTCATTCCCTGTAGGCTCTTTCTGCCTTTCCCCATCAATGTCTTGGGTTACCGAGGTTTTTATTTCACCTCCCCTTCCAGCGCTGGTGCACAAACTCTGCAGCACGGCTTCTGCAGCGGCGCAGCTTGTGGGGCTCGGCTTCTGCTTCTATGGTGGCGTGGCTCCCATGGCTCGGCTTCCACATGGTGGGCAACATTGCTCTCTTCGTAGGTCCTCCGTGTCACCTCCACTAGATCCAGGAGACTTTCCTCTGCAATTTTTTCTTGAGCCTTTTCCTGTGGCTACGGTAGCTCCACTTTTATTAAACTATCTTTTCCCAGACTATCGGTGTGCACCTTCACTATTCCACCATCTTGGCTCCGCTTGTTTGTTTTTTTTGACAGGCAGAGTTAGACATTGAGAATGGCTGCTCCAAAGCTAGGAGCCAAGTGCCTCTCCTGGTCTCCCATGTGGGTGCAGGGCCCAGGGACATGGGCCATCCTCCACTGAACTCCCGAGCCACAGCAGAGAGCTGAACAAAATCCAGCACCCTGACCGGGACTAGAACCCAGGTGCCAGCACTGCAGGCAGAGGATTAGCCTATTGAGTTGTGGCACCAGCCTTGGCTGTTCCACTTCTGATCCAGTTCTCTACTTTGTGCTGGGAAATCAGTAGAGTATGGCCCAAGTTCTAGGGCCCCTGCACCTGCGTGGGAGACCTGGAAAAATCTCCTGGCTCTTGGCTTGGTATTGGCACAGCTCCAGCCACTGTGGCCAATTGGGAAGTGAACCATCAGATGGAAGACCTTTCTCTCTCTCTCTCTACCTCTCCTCACTCTCTATAACTCTGACTTTCAAATAAATAAATATTTTTAAAAATAAAAAAAACTAGGAAAAAGTTACCTAGTGTTAAGAAAACAAATTACTGAATATTATTTTTTGTGGTTGAATTTCTTGAATAGTGTGGTTCCTAATAGTTTCTTGGAGGCTGAATGTAATTCATGGGCAGGAATAGGAATGTGTAGGGAACAGAATCTGCAGCATTTAGCTTTTTTTTTTTAGGATTTATTGCTTTATTTTCAAGGGGGCAGAGTTACAAAAATAAAAGAAGGGGAGAATGAATCTGAGAATCTTAGAATCTTACATCTGGTGGTTCACTCCCCTAAGAGTCACAATGGTGAAGGTTAAGCAATATTAAAGCCAGGAAGCAAGAGATTCATCTGGGTCTCCCACCCAATGCAATGGCCCATCTCCCAATGCTTTCCCTGGCACATTTTCAAAGGCTTGGATTGTAAGTTGAGTTGCTAGGACTGAAAGCTCCATCGATATGAGATGCCAGCCCTTGCAGGTGGTAGCTAAACCTGTTATTTCTCAATGCCAGCTCCCATGGCAAGTCCTTAAAGAGCTCTCCATACAATTCTCCCAGCCTGTCTATAGATTCATGTTGCATTGCTGCCTTTCCAAAATAATATCTTAAGGCAAATCATTCCTTTCTTCATTATTACTTTATGCTACTGAAAGTGTTTTCTGTAGTTGAATTTGTTTTGTTTTGTTTTATTATTTATTTGACAGATAGAGTTAGACAGTGAGAGAGAGAGAGACAGAGAGAAAGGTCTTCCTTCCCTTGGTTCACTCCCCACATGGCTGCCACGGCCAACACTGCACCCATCTGCAGCCAGGTGCCAGGTACTTCCTCCTGGTCTCCCATGCAGGTGCAGGGGCCAAAGCATTTGGTCAACCCTCCACTGCCCTCCTGGGCCAGAGCAGGGAGCTGAATTGGAAGAGGAGCAACTGGGATTAGAACCCAGTGCCCATATGGGATGCCAGTGCTGCAGGTGGAGGATTAACCAAGTGAGCCTCATTGCTGGCCCCTGTACTTGAATTTTTTATGCAATAAAGTAAATTATGTATTTGGCAGGTAGAAAGACACAAAGTGAGTGAAGTAAGCTAAGAAAGACAATAGTGGGGACAAAACTGTGGTATAATGTGTTCTACCACTGCCTACAATGTGGACACTCCATATTTAGGCTGGTTCAAGTTCTTTCTGCTTTGCTTCCAAACCAGTTCCTTGCTAATATAATTCTACTTTCTTCTCAGTTTTACACATCCAAGTATTCCATACACTCTCCCATTCACAACACCTTGTAGTTCTTTACAGATTTGACCCTCTTGGATATGACATTCCTGCTTCCTTCCCAGGGTAGCCTCTCCCACAGGTTTCAGAACATAGTTGCTATTCCCCATTGAATACTTATTTGTAGCTATCCAATGTGAATTTATGCTGAACATATCTAAAATGAAAGCCTCGTTATTCATTTCTCCATTTACTTGTTTTTTTTTTTTTATTTTTATTTTTTTTTTTTGACAGGCAGAGTGGACAGTGAGAGAGAGAGACAGAGAGAAAGGTCTTCCTTTTGCCGTTGGTTCACCCTCCAATGGCCGCCGCGGCCGGCGCGCTGCGGCCGGCGCACCGCGCTGATCCGATGGCAGGAGCCAGGAGCCAGGTGCTTTTCCTGGTCTCCCATGGGGTGCAGGGCCCAAGCACCTGGGCCATCCTCCACTGCACTCCCTGGCCACAGCAGAGGGCTGGCCTGGAAGAGGGGCAACCGGGACAGAATCCGGCGCCCCGACCGGGACTAGAACCCGGTGTGCCGGCGCCGCAAGGCGGAGGATTAGCCTAGTGAGCCGCGGCGCCGGCCCATTTCTCCATTTACTTGTATAAGGTATTACTATGAGCTAGCCTTGGCCAAAACATCAAAATGTTTTTTTTTCTAAACTCCTCCCACTTTCTCATTTTTAAAGTCATCTGGTTTAAAATCCTAGTACTTTTGCTTTTTTGTTTTGAAATATTTATTTTATATCTAAATATACTCTCTAAAAATGGAAGTAATCATATATATATCCTTATATGCTTAGAATTGTTTTTGAATTACAGTAAATCTATTCTCTTGATATTTGTAAAATAGAATATAAATAATAACTACTGCTTTCAGTTTAAAAATTGAGAATTATTAATTTGGCAAACATCTTGAAGAATGTATTAGCTCAGTGCTGAGCTTTTATCTCTCCTCAGATGGGATGACAGGCTTAGGAGTCAGTAGGGGAATGCAATCAGTAGTTAGGACATGCAAGTGAACCAGACTCAAAATCAAGAATGTAAATAAAGGAGACATAGAACATGAACAATTTCCTGGTTACTAAGATGGTGAGTGTTTGTCACTAGCTTAAGTTGCCATTTTGAATACCCACATACCCTATCAGATTGCTTCATTTTGAGTCTCACTACTCTCCTCTTTCTCCATTTCCTGTGAATATGTGTCCTCGGAGGCAGTAGTTGATGGCTAAAATATTTGACTCCCTACCTCCCAAATGGGTGACCAAATTAAATTTCAGTATCCTGGTATATTTTTGGATGAAGTGATTTTGGGTGGAATTAATTGGAAAATGAAATATTCCCACTCTCCCTCATCTCTCTCTCCATTTGAATCAAAATGAAAACAAATCAATAAAATTTTAGAAAATATACCTCTGTCATCACCTGAATTCCATATAGATTGTGTGTGTTTATGTCCTGAATCTGCTCCTAATTCCAGCTTCCTGCTAATACAGAGTTAGGAGACTGCAGGTGAGTCTCTGTCATCACCCGAAGATACCCAGCCTGACACAGCCTTCATTATTTAGGCATTTGTGGAGTAAAGAAGATTATGGGATTTCTATGCTTCTGTGTCTATTTCTCTCTCTCTCTCTCTCTCTCTCTCTCTCTCTCCTCTCTTTCTCTTTCTTTATCTCTCCCTTCCTCTTTCTCTTTCTCTCTCTCTCTCTCTATCTATCTCTCTCTGTGCATGTGTGTGTTTCAAATAAAAGTAAATGAATAAGGATACACTTTCAGATATGTCTTGTACATTTTGCATACACACATGTATATATATGATTCTTTCTGTAATTTGATATAATACAAAATTGTATATTTCTACCCTCTCCTGATAAAATAGCTTGTCATGTTTTCAAGTACTGTTAAATGTTATATCATCATATTTCATTGGTTACACCTAAATTTACATCTAAATTAGCATTAAAATAGATGTATGTATGTATAATTGCAAATGATTATGGAAGAGGACTTGGTTATTAGTTTGTTAAAATCCAGTATTATATATGATAAAAGTATAACCTATCATTTGGCATTTTAAAGTGTGAATGTCTATGTCAGTAAGCCTATACACATTCTTCTGCAATAATCAACACCATCCATCTATCTTTCTTTAATCTCCCCAGGTAAAACTTTGTGCCTCAGAAACCAAATCCCTATGCCCCTCCACCACAGACCATGGAAGTCAATTCTCTACGTTATATATCTATTAATTTGTCTCCTCTAGTTACCTCATAGAAGGTGAATCACAAAATAATTATCATTTTGTAATGGCTTATTTCATGTACCGGTATGCCTTTACAGTCAGTCCATATTGTACTATATTGTACCATATTATACTTTACTGTATGCTGAAATGGTTTGAATATGATTTACTGTGAATAAATCCAACTTGAGACATGAAGAAGGTGGAATTTTAATCTTACAATAGTGTTAAGAGTTAGAGCCTTACCTAGATGAGTAAGGATTAATTGGGAGTAATCCTGTTAGGTCTCAGAATTGCTTGGATACGGACATTTTTAAAAGAAGATGGAGGCCATCAAAACAATCCCACACTCTTTCTTTCTGATGTACTGCACTGCTTCTGAACTTTCTGAGTGAGAAAGTGAACAGCATCAGCAGGTCTTCAGTACTGTGGGCCATATCATCTGCATCACTTTACATTTGCATCAGTACTGCATGATAATTTCATTTCTCTGATATTATGGGCACTTGTTATTTTTAATTTATTTTTATTTAGTAAATATAGAAATCCATAGTACAGTTAATGGATTACAATGGCTTCCTCCCCCCATAATTTCCCTCCCACTGATACCCCTCCCATCTCCTCCTCCCTCTCACATTGCATTCACATCAAGATTCATCTTCAATTATCTTTATATACAGAAGATCGATTCAATATATATTAAGTAAAGATTTCATCAGTTTGCACCCACACAGAAACAGAAAGTGTAAAATACTGTTTCAGTACTAGTTATAGCATTACTTCACATTGGAAAACACACTAAGCACAGATCCCACATGAGAAGTAAGTACACAGTGACTCCTGTTGTTGACTTAACAATTTGACACTCTTGTTTATGGCGTCAGTAATCTCGCTAGGCTCTAGTCATGAGTTGCCAAGGCTATGGAAGCCTTTTGAGTTCGCCAATTTCGATCTTATATCGACAGGGTCATAGTCAAAGTGGAAGTTCTCTCCTCCCTTCAGAGAAAGGTACCTCCTTCTTTGATGGCCCCGTTCTTTCCACTGGGATCTCACTCGCAGAGATCTTCCATTTAGGTCTTTTTTTTCCAGGGTGTCTTGGCTTTCCATGCCTAAAATACTCTCATAGGCTCTTCAGCCAGGTCCGATTGCCTTAAGGGCTGATTCTGAGGCCAGAGTACTATTTACGACATCTGCCATTCTATGAGTCTGCTGTGTATCCCGCTTCCCATGATGGATCGTTCTGTCCCTTTTTGATTCTATCAGCTAGTATTAGCAGACACTAGTCTTGTTTGTGTGGTCCCTTTGACTCTTAGACCTATCAGTGTGATCAATTGTGAACTGAATTTGACCACTTGGACTAGTGAGATGGCATTGTACATGCCACCTTGATGGGATTGTATTGGGATCCCCTGGCATGATTCTAACTCCACCATTTGAGACAAGTCCAATTGAGCATGTCCAAAATTGTACATCTCCTCCCTCTCTTATTCCCACTCTTATATTTAACAGGTATCACTTTTCAGTTAAAATTTAAACACCTAAGAATAGTTGTGTGTTAATCACAGAGTTCAACCAATAGTACTAGAACAAAACAATGAGAAAATACTAAAATGGATAAAGTATTACATTGTACATCAACAGTCAGGACACGAGCTTATCAAGTCACTGTTTCTCATAGTGTCCATTTTACTTCAACAGGTTTCCCCTTTGGTGCTCAGATAGTTGTCGCTGATCAGGGAGAACATATGAAATTTTTCCCTTTGGGCCTGGCTTAATTCACTCAGCATAATTTTTCCAGATTGCTCATTCTTGTTGCAAATGACTGGATTTCGTTGTTTTTCACCTCTGGATAGTATTTGATAGAGTGCACGTCCCATAATTTCTTTATCCAGTCTACTGTTGATGGGCATTTGGGTTGGTTCCAGCTCTTAGCTATTGTGAATTGAGCTGCAATAAACATTAATATGCAGACAGCTTGTTTGTTTGCCAATTTCATTTCCTTTGGGTAAATTCCAAGGAGTGGGATGGCTGGGTTGAATGGTAGGGTTATCTTCAGGTTTCTGAGGAATCTCCAGACTGACTTCCACAGTGGCTTCACCAGTTTGCATTCCCGCCAACAGTGGGTTAGTGTCCCTTTTTCCCTACCTCCTCTCCAGCATCTATTGTTGGTAGATTTCTGAATGTGAGCCATTCTAACTGGGGTGAGGTGAAACCTCATTGTGGTTTTGATTTGCATTTCCCTGATTGCTAGTGATCTTGAACATTTTTTCATGTGTCTGTTGGCCATTTGGATTTCCTCTTTTGAAAAATGTCTGTTGAGGTCCTTGGCCCATCTCTTAAGTGGGTTGTTTGTTTTGATGTTGTGGAGTTTCTTGATTTCTTTGTAGATTCTTGTTATCAACCCTTTATCTGTTGCATAGTTTGCAAATATTTTTCCCATTCTGTCAGTTGCCTCTTCACTTTCCTGACTGTTTCTTTTGAAGTACAGAAACTTCTCAATTTGATGCAATCCCAAATGTTAATTTTGACTTTGACTTCCTGTGCTTCTGGGGTATTTTCCAAGAAGTCTTTGGCAGTACCTTTATCTTGCAGGGTTTCTCCAATGCTCTCTAATAATTTGATGGTGTCGGGTCATAGATTTAAGTCTTTAATCCATGTTGAGTGAATGTTTGTGTAAGGTGAAAGGTTGGCATCTTGCTTCATGCTTTTGCATGTGGAAATCCAATTTTCCCAGCACAATTTATTGACTAGACTGTCCTTACTCCAGGGATTGGTTTTGGATTCTTGATAAATATAAGGTGACTGTAGAAGTTTGGATTGATTTCTGGTGTTTCTATTGTGTTCCATTGGTCTATCCATCTGTTCTGTACCAGTACAATGCTGTTTTTATAACAACTGCCCTGTAGTATGTCCTGAAATCTGGTATTGTGATGCCTCTGGCTTTGTTTTTGTTGTAGAAGATTGCTTTAGCTATTCGAGGTCTCTTGTGCCTCCATATGAATTTCAGCATCATTTTTCCAGATCTAGAAGCAGGTCTTTGGTATCTTGATTGGAATTGCATTGAATCTATAAATTGCTTTTGGGAGAATGGACATTTTGATGATATTGATTCTTCCAATCCATGAGCATGGAAGATTTTTCCATTTTTTGGTAGCCTCTTCTATATCTTTCTTTAAGGTTTTTTAATTTTCATTGTAGAGATCCTAACGTCCTTGGTTAAGTTTATTCCAAGGTATTTGATTGTTTTTGTAGCTATTGTGAATGGGATTGATCTTAGAAGTTCTTTCTCAGCTGTGGCATTGCCTGGGTATACAAAGGCTGTTGATTTTTGTGCATTGATTTTATATCCTGCTACTTTGCCAAACTATTCTATGAGTTGCACTAGTCTCTTAGTAGAGTTCTTTGGGCCCCCTAAATAAAGAATCATATCATCTGCAAAGAGGGATAGTTTGACTTCTTCCTTCCCAATTTGTATCCCTTTAATTTCTTTTTCTTGCCTAATAGCTCTGGCTAAAACTTCCAGAACTCTATTGAATATCAGTGGTGAGAGTGGGCATCCATGTCTGGTACCAGATCTCAGTGGAAATGCTTACAACTTTTCCCCATTCAATAGGATGGTGACCGTGTTTTTTTCATAAATTGCTTTGATTGTATTAAGGAATGTTCCTTCCATACCCAGTTTGCTTAAAGTTTTCATCATGAAAGTGTGTTATATTTTATCAAATGCTTTCTCAGCATCTATTGAGGTAATCATATGGTTTTTCTTCTGCAGTCTTTTAATGTGGTGTATCACGTTGATTGTTTCATGCACATTGAACCATCCCTGTATGCCAGGGATAAATCCCACTTGGTCTGGGTGGATGATCTTTCTGATGTGTTGTTGCATTCTATTGGCCAGAATTTTATTGAGGATTTTTGCATCTATGTTCATCAGGGATATTGGTCTGTAATTCTCTTTCTTCTTTTTCTTTTTTTTTTTTTTGACAGGCATAGTGGACAGTGAGATAGACAGAGAGACATAGAGAAAGGTCTTCCTTTTGCTGTTGGTTCACCTTCCAAAGGCCGCCACAGCCAGCACACTGCAGCCAGTGCACCGCACTGATCTGAAGGCAGGAGCCAGGTCTTATCCTGGTCTCCCATGGGTTGCAGGGTGCAAGCACTTGGGCCAACCTCCACTGCACTCCCTGGCCACAGCAGAGAGCTGGCCTGGAAGAGGGGCAACCGGGACAGAATCTGGAGCCCCGACCGGGACTAGAATCTGGTGTGCTGGCACAGCAAGGCGGAGGATTAGCCTAGTGAGCTGAAGCGCCGACCTGTAATACTCTTTCAATGCTGCATCTTTTCCTGGCTTAGGAATTAAGGAGATGCTGGCTTCATAAAAAGAATTTGGGAGGATTCCCTCTTTTTCGATTGTTCTGAATAGTTTGGGAAGAATTGGAGTCAGTTCTTCTTTAAATGTCTGGTAGAATTCAGCAGTGAATCCATCTGGTCCTGAGCTTTTTTTTTTTGTTTGTTTTTTTTTTTTGGAGGGCCTTTATGACCATTTCAATTTCTGTCTCAGTTATGGGTCTGTTTAGGTTTTCTATGTCTTCCTGCTTCAATGTAGATAGGTTGCATGTGTCCAGGAATCTATCCATTTCTGATAGGTTTCCATATTTGCTGGCATACAAGTCCTTGTAGTAATTTTGATGATTCTTTTTCTTTCCGTGGTGTCTGTTTTATGTTTCCTTATGATCTCTGATTTTATTGATCTGGGTATTTCTCTTCTTTTTTTAGTGAGTTGGGCCAGTGGGGAGTCAATTTTGTTTATTTTTTCAAAAAAACAGCTTCTCGTTTGGCTGATTTTTTGTAATTTTTTTTTGGATTCAATCCTGTTGATTTCTTCTCTGATTTTAATTTTTTCATTTCTCCTGCTAGATTTGGGTCTGGTTGGCTGCAGTTTTTCTAGATGCTTGAGATGAATTGAAAGCTCATCTATTTAGTGCATTTCCAATTTCTTGATGTAGGCACCTATTGATATAAATGTTCCTCTTAACACTGCTTTTGCTGTATCCCGTAAATTTTTCTGATTGAATTAACCTGAAAATCACACTCACACTCGATTTGGAGGGAATTAATATCTGTCCCCTCAGTAGAAGGGTTCCATTTCTTATTCCAAAACATAAAAATTCATGTTGGTCGTGTTGCCTGTAGATTTCAAGCATGAAACGCCAATTTGTTGTGTTTTTTATTTCCTAATGGCTACTCTGTCTAAACTCTTGTTTGTATTGTGTCAGAACACAAAATTTGGGAAGGAAGAAGGCAAAACAAACTCAGACCCAGAAAAAGTATAGGAAATTGCCGCTCCAGAAATGAAAAATCAGCTGAGGCAACCAAAATCATGACAGAAAGCCAGAATTGGAGCAAGCCAACATCTATGCCCTGATTGAAAAAGACCATTCCTCCTGAGCCCTGAACTCCATATTTTAGCCTCAAATCCAAAGTACACATCAGTAAATTCATTACAAACCATGATAAATGAAAAAAAATGTGAAAAAAGACCAAGAAATCCAAGAGTCCTTAGTGATATTGGGCTTGATTTAGTCAACGGAAACCGGATACTTCCAGATTCATCCACACCTCCCACCTGACTGGCTGTGGAATTCTGATAGAATTAACCTGAGCATCAAACTCACACTCGATTGGGAGGGAATTAACATCTGTCCCCTCATTAGAAGGGTCCCATTTCTTTTTCCAAAACACAAAAATTCATGTTGGTTGTGTTGCCTGTAGATTTCAAGCATGAAACATCAAAGTGTTGTGTTTTTTATTTCATAATGGCTACTCTGTCTAAACTCTTGTTTGTATTGTGTCAGAATATCAAATTTGGGAAGGAAGAAGGCAAAACAAACTCAGACCCAGAAAACATTTAGGAAATTTCCACTCAAGAAACCAAAAATCAGCTGAGGCACTGAAAACCATGACAGCAAGCCAGAATTGGAGCGAACCAACAGCTGCTCCCTGATTGAAAAAGACCATACCTCCCGTGTCCTGAACTCCATATTGCAGCCTCAAAACCAAAGCTCACATCAGAAAGTTCATTACAAACCATGAGAAATAAGAAAAATGTGGAAAAAGCCAAATAAATCCAAGAGTCCTTGGTGATATTTGGCTTGATTTAGTCACAAGGAAACCAGGTGTTTATGATTCATTCACACGCCCTGCTGACTGGCTGTGGAATTCTGATTTAATTAACCTGAAAACCACACTTATAAAAATCGGCTGAGGCACCCAAAACCACAACAGAAAGCAAGACTTGGAGCAAGCCAACAGCTGTGCCCTGATTGCAAAACACCATTCCTACCGTGCCCTGAACTCCATACTCCTGCCACAAAACTAAAGGTAACATGAGAAAATACATTACAAAGCATAATACATAAGAAAAATGTGCCCTGGACACCATCCAGTATTCGAAGCATCCACCACCGTTGTGACAACATCTTCCCAGCCTATCTTCTGTCACCTAGTTGCATTGAGCTAGTGTGGAACAGCAGGGCCTACCTAAGGGCCAGTTTCTCTGCATTCTTCTCCAGAATCTAAGGGGGTGGGCACGCATGAGGCCATTCAGGTCAGTAGCACAAGTGACAAGAGGCGAGTTCTGTGTGTGTGCTGATGTCTGTCAAACACGCACCTGCTCTTGAGTGTCCTGGCTTTGCAGCTACTGGTGGCCCAGCAGGGGCAGGCACTGGCTCCCTGCCAGCCTCACACAAGCAGTCAAGAATACAGCCTGCCTCGTGGCCTTCTGCTTTCTGATAGTGCACTGATATCTAGATGATTTGCTGCCAGAAACCTGATAGACTGAGGGGGGCTGCCCTGCAGCCAGTCCAGAGGGTCTCGCACTTTGAGGGAGACCAGCTTGTAAGAGGAAGTGTGGGTACGGGTTCCACCGAGGGCTGCCTCCTGCCTCACTGCTATGATGACTCTAATATGTAGCCATCTTGTTACCACATTTCTAAGCAATCTGTAATTAAATGCTATGAGCACTTTAAAAAAACAAAAAAACAAACAAACAAAAAAAAACCAAAGAAATCCAAGAGTCCTTAGTCATATTGGGCTTGAATTACTCACAAGGAAACCAGCTGTTTCTGGATTCATCCACCCCTCTCACCTGACTGGCTGTGGAATTCAGATTGAATTCACACTCGATTTGGAGGGAATTAATACCTGTCCCCTCAGCAAAAGGGTAACATTTCATTTTTCAAAACACAAAAACTCCTCTTGGTCGTGTTGCCTGTAGATTTCTAAGCATGAAATATGAATTGGTTGTGTTATGTATTTCAAAATGGATACTCTGTGAAAACTCTTGCTTGTATTGCGTCAGAATACATAATTTGGGAAGGAAGAAGGCAAACTCAGACCCAGAATACATTTAGGAAATTGACGCTCAAGAAACCAAAAATCAGCTGAGGTCCCCAAAACAATGACAGAAATCCAGAATTGGAACAAGCCAACAGCTGTGCCTGATTGAAAAAGAACCTTCCTCCCGTGCCCTGAACTCAATATGCCAGCCTCAATACCAAAGCTCACATCAGAAAATGCATTACAAACAATGATAAATAAGAAAAATGTGGGAAAAGCCAAAGAAATCCAAGAGTCCTTAGTGATCTTGGGTTTGATTCAGTCACAAGGAAACTGGCTGCTTCCAGATTCATCTACACCTCCCAGCTAACTGGCTGTTGAATTCTGATTGATTTAACATGAAAATTGCACTCACACTCAATTTAGAGGGAATAAATATCTGTCCACTAATTGGAAGCGTTCCATTTTATTTTCCAAAACACAAAAACCCATGTTGTTCGTGTTACCTGTAAATGTCTAAGCGTGAAATGCCAGTTTGTTGTGTTTTTTTATTTCATAATGGATACTCTGTCTACACTCTTGTTTGTATTGCATCAGAATACAAAATTTGGGATGGAAGAAGGCAAAACAAACTCAGAGCCAGAAACAATTTAGGAAATTGTCACTCATGAACCCAAAAATCGGCTGAGGCACCCAAAACCATGACAGAAAACCAGAATTGGAGCAAACCAACAGCTGTGCCCTGATTGAAAAAGACCATTCCTCCCATGCCCTGAACTCCATATTCCAGTCTCAAATACAAAGCTCACATCAGAAAATGCATTACAAACCATGATAAATAAGAAAAATGTGGAAAAAGCCAAATAAATCCAAGAGTCCTTAGTGATACTGGGGTTGATATAGTCACAAGGAATCCGGCTGTTTAAGATTCATCCACCCCTCCCAGCTGACTGGCTGCGGAATTCTGATCGAATTATCCTGAATATCGCTCTCACACTTGATATGGAGGGAATTAATATCTGTCCCCAAGCAAAAGGATTCCATTTCATTTTCCAAAACACATAAACTCCTTCTGGTCATCTTGCCTGTAGATTATTAAGCATGAGACGCAAACTTGTTGTTTTTTTTTTTTCTTTCCTAAAGCATATTCTATTAAACAATTTTCTGTAATGTGTCAGAATACAAAATTTGGGAAGGAAGAAGGCAAAACAAACTCAGAGCCAGAAACAATTTAGGAAATTGATGCTCAGGAAACCAAATATTGGCTGAGGGACTCAAAACCATGACAGAAAGCCAGAATTGGAGCAAACCACCAGTTGTGCCCTGATTGAAAAAGACCATATCTCCTGTGTCCTGAACTGCATATTCCGGCGTCGAAACCAAAGCTCACATCAGAAAGTTCATTACAAACCATGAGAAATAAGAAAAATGTTGAGAAAGCCAAATAAATCCAGGAGTTGGTGATATTGGGCTTGATTTATTCCCAAGGAATCCGGCTGTTTAAGATTCATCCACCCCTCCCAGCTGACTGGCTGTGGAATTCTGATTGAATTCACCAGAAAATTGCACTCACACTCAATTTGGAGGGAATTAATACCTGTCCCCTCATAAAAAGGGTTCCATTTTATTTTCCAAAACAGAAAACTCCTCTTGGTCATGTTGCCCGTAGATTTCTAAGCATGAAAGGCCAATTTGTTGGGATTTCTTTATTTCATAAGGGAAACTCTTTCTAAACTCTTGTTTGTATTGCGTCAGACTACCAAATTTGGGAAGGAAGAAGGCAAAACAAACTCAGACCCAGAAAAAATTAGGAAATTGCAATCAAGAAAGCAAAAATCAGCTGAGACAACCAAAACAATGAAAGAAAGCCAGAATTAGAGCAAGCCAACATCTATGCCCTGATTGAAAAAAACCACTCCTCCCCTGCCCTGAACTCCACAATCCAGCCTCAAATCCAAAGCTCGCATCAGAAAATTTATTACACACCATGATAAATAAGAAAAATATGAAAAAAGCCAAAGAAATCCAAGAGTCCTTGGTGATATTGGACTTAATTTAGTCACATGGAAACTGACTACTTCTGGATTCATCCACCCCTCCCAGCTGACTGGCTGTGGAATTCTGATTCAATTAACCTGAAAATTGAATTCACACTCGATTTGGAGGGAATTAATATCTGTCCCCTCAGCCACAGGGTTCCATTTCATTTTTCCAAAGCACAAAAACTCACCTTGCTCGTGTTGCCTGTAGATTATTGAGCATGAGACGCCAATTCCTTTTTTTTTTATTTCCTAATGGATACTCTGTGTAAACTCTTGTTTGTATTGTATCAGAATAGAAAATATGGAAGGAAGAAGGCAAAACCAACTCAGACCCAGAAAATTTAGGAAATTGCTGCTCAAGAAAACAAAAATCGGCTGAGGCACCCAAAAACAATGACAGAGAGCCAGAATTGGATGAAGCCAACAGCTGTGCCCTGATTGAAAAAGACCATTCTTCCTGTGACCTGAAATCCATATTCCAGCCTCAAATCCAAAGTACACATCAGAAAATTCATTACAAACCTTGATAAATAAGAAAAATGTGAAAAAAGCCAAATAAATCCAAGAGTACTTAGTGATATTGGGCTTGATTTATTCACATGGAAACTGGCTGTTCCCAGATTCATGCACCCCTCCCAGCTGACAGGCTGTGGAATTCTGATTGAATTAACCTGAAAATTTCACTCACATTCCAATTGGAGGTAATCAATATCTGTCCACTAATTTGAAGCGTTATATTTCTTTTTCCAAAATACAAAAACTTAGGTTGGTCGTGTTGCCTGTAATTTTCTAAGCATGAAACGCCAATTTGAGGTGCTTTTTATTTCGTATTGGCTAGTCTGTCTAAACTCTTGTTTGTATTGCTTCAGAATACAAATTATGGGAAGGAAGAAGGCAAAACAAACTCAGACCCAGAAACAGTTGAGGAAATTGTCGCTCAAGAAACCAAAAATTGGCTGAGGCAACCAAAACCATGACAGAAAGTCAGAATTGGAGGAAGCCAAGAGTTGTGCCCTGACTGAAATAGACCATTCTTGCCATGCCCTGAATTCCATATTCCAGCCTCAAATCCAAAGCTCACATCAGAAAATACATTACAAACCATAATAAATAAGTAAAATGCGAAAAAAGCCAAAGAAATCCCAGAGTCCTTAGTCATATTGGGCTTGATTTAGTTACAACGAAACTGGCAGGTGCCAGATTCAGCCACACCTCCCAGCTGAACTGCTGTGGAATTCTGATTGAATAAACCTGAATATTGCACTCATACTCGATTTGGAGGGAATTAATATGTGTCCCCCCAGCAAAAGTGTTGCATTTCATTTTCCAAAACACAAAACTCATGTTGGTCTTGTTGTCTGTAGATTATTAGGCATGAGACACCAATTTGGTGTTTTTCTTTTTATTACCAAATGGATACTCTGTCTTAACTCATATTTGTATTGTATCAGAATACAAAATTTGGGAAGGAAGAAGGCAAAACAAACTCAGAGCCAGAAACAATTTAGGAAATCGCTGCTCAAGAAACCAAAAACCAGCTGAGGCACCCACAACAATGACAGAAAGCCAGAATTGGAGCAAGCCAACAGCTGTTCCCTGGTTGGAAATGACCATTCCTCCCATGCCCTGAACACCATATTCCAGCCTCAAAACCAAAGCTTACATCAGAAAGTTCATTACAAACCATGAGAAATAAGAAAAATGTGAAAAAAGCCAAAGAAATCCAAGAGTCCTCAGTGATACTGGGCTTGATTTAGTCACAAGGAAACTGGCTGTTTCTGGATTCATCCACCCCTCCCAGCTGACTGGCTGTGGAATTCTGATTGAATTAACCTGAAAACTGCACTCACACTCGATTTGGAGGGAATTAATAGCAGTCCCCTCAGCCAAAGGGTTCCATTTCATTTTCCATAACACAAAAACTCCTCTTGGTCATGTTGCCTGTAGATTTGAAATGTCAACTTGTTGTGTTTTTTTTTTTTTTTTCATAATGGATACTCAGTATAAACTCTTGTTTGTATTGCGTCAGAATACCAAATTTGGGAAGGAAGAAGGCAAAGCAAACTCAGACCCAGAAACAATTTATGAAATTGCCACTGAAGAAACCAAAAATTGGCTGAGGTAACCAAAACTATGACATAAATCCAGAATTGAAGCAAGCCAGCAGTTGTGCCCTATTTGAGAAAGACCATTCCTCCCTTGACCTGAACTCCATATTCCAGCCTCAAAATCAAAGCTCACATCAGAAAATTCATTACTAACCATGAGAAATAAGAAAAACATGAAAAAAGCCAAAGAAATCCAAGAGTCCTTTGTGATATTGGGCTTGATTCAGTCACAAGGAAACCGGCTGCTTCCGGATTCATCCACCTTTCCCAGCTGACTGGCTGTGGATTTCTGATTGAATTTACTTGAAAATCACATACACACTCGATTTGGGGGAATTAATATCTGTCCCCTCAGCAAAAGGGTTCCATTTCTTTTTTCAAAACACAAAAACTCCTCTTGGTTTGTTGCCTGTAGATTTCTAAGCATGAAATGCCAACTTGTTTTGTTTTTATTTCATAATGGATACTCTGTCTAAACTCTTGTTGTGTTGCATCAGAATAAAAATTTGGAAAGCAAGAATTTAAAAGAAACTCAGACTGAGAATACATTTAGGAAATTTCCACTCAAGAAACCAAAAATCGTCTGAGGCACCCAAAACCATGAGAGAAAACCAGAATTGGAAGAAGCCAACAGCTGTGCCCTGATTGAAAAAGACCATACCTCCTGTGCCCTGAACTCCATACTCCAGCCTCAAAACCAAAGCTCACATCAGAAAGTTCATTACAAAGTATGGGAAATGAGATAAATGTGAAAAACAAAATAAAAAGAAATCCAAGAGCCTTAGTGATATTGGGCTTCATTTAGTCACAAGGAAACAGGCTATTCCTGCATTCATTCACCCCTCCCAGGTGACTGGCTGTGAAATTCTGATAAAATTAACCTGAAAATCAAATTCACACTCGATTTGGAGGGAATTGATACATGTCCCCTCAGCCTAAGGGTTCCATTTCATTTTCCAAAACACAAAAACTCCTCATGGTCGTGCTGCCTGTAGATTTCTAAGCATGAAATGCGAATTGGTTGTGTTTTCTCTTTCCTCATGGATACTCTGTCTAAACTCTTGTTTATATTGCATCAGAATACAAAAGTTGGGAAGGAAAAAGGCAAAACCAACTCAGACCCAGAATACCTTTAGGAAATTGCCGCTCAAGAAACGAAAAATCAGCTGAGGTACCCAAAACCACGACAGAAAGCCAGAATTGGAGCAAGCCAACAGTAGTGCCCTGATTGAAAAAGACCATTCCTCCCGTGCCCTGAACTCAATATGCCAGCCTCAAAACCAAAGCTCACATCAGAAAATTAATTACTAACCATGATAAATAAGAAAAATGTGAAAACAGCCAAAGAAACACAAGAGTCCTTAGTGATCTTGAGCTTGATTTAGTAACAAGGAAACCGGCTGTTTCCAGATTCATCCACCCCTCCCACCTGACTGACTGTGGAATTCTGATTGAATTTACCTGAAAACTGCACTCACACTCTATTTGGAGGGAATTAATATATGTCCCCTCAGTAAAAGGGTTCCATTTATTTTCCAAAACACGAAAACTGCTCTGGGTCGTGTTGCCTCTAGATTTCAAAGCATGAAATGCCAATTTGTTGTGTTTATTAATTTCCTAATAGGTACTCTGTCTAAACTCCTGTTTGTATTGCGTCAGAACACAAAATTTGGGAGGGAAGATGGCAAAACAAACTCAGAACCCCAAAAAAATTTAGGAAATTGCTGCTCAAGAAACCAAAAATTTGCTGAGGCACCCAAAACAATGACAGCAAGCCAGAATTGGAGGAAGGAAACAGCTGTGCCCTGATTGAAAAAGACCATTCCTCCTTACATTGAAATCCATATTCCAGCCTCAAAACCAAAGCTCACGTGAGAAGGTTCATTGCAAACAATGAGAAAGAAGAAAAATTTGAAAAAAAAAAAAAAACAAGGAAATCCAAGAGTCCTTAGTGATATTGGGTTTGATTTAGTCACGAGGAAACCGACTGCTTCTGGATTCAATCACCCCTGCCAGCTGACTGGCTGTGGAATTCTGATCAATTAACATGAAAACTTAATTCAAACTTGATTTGGTGGGAATTACTATCTGTCCCCTCAGCAACAGGGTTCCATTTCATTTTCCACAACACCAAAACTCCTCTAAGTCATGCTGCTTATACATTTCTAATCATTAAATGCCAATTTGTTGTGGTTTTATTTCAAAATGGATACTCTGTCTAAACTCTTGTTTGTATTGCATCAGAATACAAAATTTGGGAAGGAAGAAGGCAAAACAAACTCAGACCCAGAATACATTTAGGAAATTGCCGCTCAAGAAACCAAAAATCGGCTGAGGCACCCAAAACCATGACAGAAATCCAGAATTGGAGGAAGCCAACAGTTGTGTTCTGATTGAAAATGGCCATTTCTCCCGTGCCCTGAACTCCATTTTCCAGTCTCAAATTCAAAGCTCATCAGAAAATTCGTAACAAATCATGATAAATAAGAAAAATATGAAAAATGCCCTAGATATCCATGAGTCCTCAGTGATATTGGGCTTGATTTAGTCACAAGAAAACTGGCTGTTCCTGATTTATCCACCCCTCCCAGATGACTGGCTGTGGAATTCTGATTGAATTAACCTGAAAACCGCACTCACACTCGATTTGGAGGCAATTAATATCTGTCCCCTCAGCAAATAGCTTCCATTCTGGTGGAATAAGAAAACAATATGCCCTGGGAATGAGAAACCCACAAGCAGAGTCCTACACTTGGAACAGAAGAAAATTTTCTAGTCCTTGTCCCATGTTCCCATGTAAAAAAGGAAGAGGTTAGTTAATTGCCGTAGTTTCTCCCAGCTCATATACACTATTGTTTGATAGTCTGTCTCTCTTTCATGTTCCATGAATCCTATATGAGAAAGGCAGCACTAAATTAGGATAATTTCCACTTCCAAATAAGAGCTCAAGTAATGAAATTCTTTTCTTTTTTGATAAAACATGAGCCCACATTGTTTTATTTTTTTTTTTATTTTTTTTTTTTTGACAGGCAGAGTGGACAGTGAGAGAGAGAGACAGAGAGAGAAAGGTCTTCCTTTGCCGTTGGTTCACCCTCCAATGGCCGCCGCTGCAGCCGGCGCACCGCGCTGATCCTGGCAGGAGCCAGGAGCCAGGTGCTTTTCCTGGTCTCCCATGGGGTGCAGGGCCCAAGCACCTGGGCCATCCTCCACTGCACTCCCTGGCCATAGCAGAGAGCTGGCCTGGAAGAGGGGCAACCGGGACAGAATCCGGCGCCCCAACCGGGACTAGAACCCGGTGTGCCGGCGCCGCAAGGTGGAGGATTAGCCTATTGAGCCACGGCGCCGGCCCCACATTGTTTTATTGTTTCCCAAACTTATCATCTGCTGGCACCAGGAAGAACATAGCCACAATCTCTTTACTGTCAAGGGAGAACTTCTGCTGGAAGCCTGGGACATTATGACAAGAGACAGAATTTTAAACCATCTTACTCACAGAATACATTGGCCCTCCTGAAGTTCAACTAAGGGAATAAGGACAGAATTGCCACCCAGCACTAGAGATGATTAGAACTCCAAATGTCACATTTGGCAACCTGCACCAAGATCGTTGTGTCATGCAAGGAATTTCTATCCCTGAGCCAATTGGAATGACAGAGAGGGGGCACTAGAATTTTCTACACTATTCAGCCACAGAACTTTCTTTTTTTAAAAGGTTTGTTTATTTGAAAGGCAGAGTTTCAAAGAGGCAGAGGCAGAGGAAGAGCACTTCCATCCATTGGTTCACTCCCCAAATGGCCACAACAGCTCAAGCTGGGCTGATCTCCCACATGGGTACATGTTTGCAAGCACTTGGGCCATCTTCTACTGCTTTCCCAGGCCATAGAAATAGCTGGGTCAGAAGTAGAGCACCTGGGTCTCAAATGGGCACTCATAATGTATACCAGCACTGCAGGCATTGGCATTAACTACTACACCACAGCACTATCCCTAGAACTTTCTTTAAAATAATGAATGTAAGCAAAGGAAAAGCCATTTTTGGTCCATATGGTCCTATACTACACTGAGGCTTCAAAAAGTTCATAGAAAAAACTAGATGGACTTATTTTCATGCAAAAATGTTGAAATCCATACATAGCTTGTACTTCATTCTATTTGAGCACTACTGCTAGGTAAAATGATGCTGTTTCTGGTCAAAAGCCAAGAGATGCTTCCAGGTATCCCATGTGGGTGCAGTGACCCAAGCACTTGGGCAATGCTCTGCAACTTTCCCAGGCACATTAGCAGGGGGACAAATCAGAAATGGAATAACTGGGACTCAAATGGGGCACCCATATGAAATGTCAGCAATACAGGAGATGTCTTTACCCGCTACACCAAAATGTCAGCCCCCACTCTTTATATGTTTTATATTTCATCTCTAAATTGTTCATTATAAGTTTAAACATGGGGTGGCACTGTGGTGTAGCAGGTAAAGCTTTTGCCTGCAGTGCTGGCATCCCATATGGGCACCAGTTTGAGTCCTAGCTGCTCCACTTACAATCCAGTTCACAGCTATAGCCTGGAAAATCAGTAGAGGATAGCCCAAATTCTTGGGCCCCTGTATCTATGTGGGAGACCTGGAAGAAGCTCCTGGCTCCTGGCCTTGGATAAGCACAGCTCCAGCTGTTGCAGCCAATTGGGAAGTGAACCAGCAGATGGAAGATCCCCCACCTCTGCCTCTGCTTCTCTCTCTGTGTAACTCTGACTTCCATATAAATGAATAAATCTTTTTAAAAAAACTAAGTTTAACCAAATGCAAAGTTCATAATTTCTAGTAAAGTAAGATTTAAATTATAAAAGTGGCTTACTACTCATAAATGCATCCTGCATGATAGAAGTACCCTTGTGATTTGGTGCTTACTAATGTAAGAGGAATTTTTTTTCCCACTTTGATTAGAAGTTTTCGAACTGGCTATATTGTCTATTGAGTTGAATTATTATACACTTTATGTCATTAATTGAAGACTTGCACATCTGTCAATGCTCTTATTGTCCACAACATGTTCCACCACCAGGGATCCACTGAGATACATCCATAGCTTGATGCTTCATTACTCTTTAACAGAACATTGAGTTCTCCATTCTAGTGATGTTTATGATTGGAACATGTTAATTACAGCTTGTTTTATCATATTAAGATTATTTCTGTTTTAAGCAGAAGCACTTTGCCACCAGCTATCAATTAAAAATAGTGTATTTGGGGGAAAAAGTAATAAGTTTAGAGTGGAGGTTTCTTAGGAAGTTTAACACTGTTAGCACAAGTCCAGCAGAGTATGTAAGCAGCCTAGGACTTATTCTCTTCTGAATGAGATGAATTGCTAGAATTATATAGCATAACCCAGAATCTTGAAATTCAGATAGACATCTACACCAATGAATACTGACTTATAGTTTAAGGTATATGTTAAGCACTTTCAGCTATAATTTATATATATATATATATATATATATATATATATATATATATACATAGAGAGAGAGAGAGAGAGAGAGAGAGCACATTTTTATGATCATCCCGATTCTAGGACATAAAACACTTGATACACATTGCTATATGCAATAAAGACAATACTGTATATTGAACTTTAATTTTTGGTTTTAAAAATTTGTTCTAAAAGTGCAGAAAGCTTCCAAGTGATTCAACTAGCTACAATTATGATAATTTACACCCATGAAAATTAGTTTCCATCTCTGATTAATCTAAAATTAATAACTGTGGCTATAAAGCATTTTAACATAACTATCATTTTAATGCTGATAATATTAACCGAACAGGTGGTTATGGGGGTAAAACAAGAAAGGCTATAAAAAAAAAGTCTAAATTATGACAGTACTCCAATGAAGCCTTATAATATACTTACATAATTTTGATGATAGTATAATCTGCTATGTCCCTTTCTCTTGAGAAAAATGATCTTTGGCTAGTAGATTTATCTATACTCTCTTGCCAAACTAGTCCCCAGACAATGGACTTTCTAAAATCACTCAAATTGTGGCCACTCTGACTTCATCAACTTATGTCAATTTAATATTATTATATCACATATGCCTTAGAGAAAGAAAGGAGTTTGCCACCCAGAAATAGATTTCACTTTGGGATTTCACTGCATCTACTCTTCCTAACAGTAGCTTTCAAGCCTAAATAACCTTTTCATGCTAATGGCCCTAGCTACAGAAGTATAATCTTTTAAGTGAGAAAAATTGCTGTGTCTAAAAAGAAACAGTTGCAAGGCCTAGCCAATATGTATTATCAGGAGTGGCAGAGTGTGCATGAGACTGAGTCCTGAGGGTGGAGGAAAAATTTAGAAAAGGGAGGGTTTCTCAATGTGAGAACACTCATCAACAACAAAGGTTTTAACCCATTGTCAAAGATCCCAAAGGATGATGGTAACACTAGGATGACATTTGAAAACTTAAACCAAAAACAGTCCATGCTAAGGGAGGTAGAAATAGCTGAATTTCTGTGATAGAGAAAGAAACAATCAAAATCTCACAGGAATTATGCTACAGTTACTAAAATGATACAGATGAAAAAGTTATAAATGACTATGTTCTACAAGAGGCCCAGACATTCCATTTACAAAAGCAATAAAATTGGTGTTGGTGCGAAGGACACTGTTACTGCTGAGAACCACAGAGGTGGATCTTTTCTGTGGGTCATTCCTCATGGTAGGGAATGTCATAATCACTGGGAACTCAGATAGCAACTTGAATGTTAAGATTCCAAAATAATAGTGACTATGGTAGAAAACAGTGCTCTAGTCCAAGGTAAGTTTTCAAAGAGTCTATTGTTTCCTCTAGCCCAACATGGTTAACCTCTCTGCTCTCAAATTGTAAAATGGGGGTAAAATACTTGGTAATGGGAAGGACACAACATTGGTTCCGTGACCTACAATGCAAGAGCAGATACAAATGATACCCTCTAACCATCCTTCCAACTATACCTAATTCAGAATCTATGTTACATTTCAGAAACAATGGATATTAGATAATATTAAATTATCAATTTTGAAAGTTGGTATACTGATACTGGATTTATGTGTTAAAGAGCATTATCTGTTTAAGTTCTTTCCTTAAAAATAAATAAGGCAAGAATCAGAGATTGTGAACACCAACATATCCAGATTTAATTCAACAGTTTAGATAGTTAAAATCAGACAGATACTGGAGGTTGATATTAGACTATCACAAATTCAAGGCATGCCAAGGATCAGAAATGGTAAATGAGAGGTGGGGAGGAACAATGCCAGATTTCATGAGAAAACATGTGTCCTGCATTAATAATGTTAACCATGAAATTATCCTAAGTCTGTCAGTGACCCAGCAGGGCTGATGCACTGCAATAATAAATTGAAGAGAGCATGCCCTATAATTCAGTCTCCAATCAGGCCACAATTATCTATGTCATGAGCCAGTAAAAGGTGACTGTCATCCAGAGGAGTGCCTGTGGGGTTTCAGACCCAGTATGCCAGTGGGCCTATCACTGGTGACTATCTGGTGTACTATACGGGTGGATGAGCCTCATCAATGTCAAGGAAGGTCCAGAGGAACCCATGAGATTTCCCTGAAATCCATCAACTTAGGAGCCCCTTCAGGACAGCATCAAGTAGAGAGTATTCTGCTTTTGTTGTGGATGGCCAGATTGGGTACCAGCCGGTGGATAATGAATAAAGGGAAGTCAGGGAGAACATCACATGGTGGTACACTCAGTAGTGTGGCAGGAAGCTGCTGCTGTGAACGCTTCTTGGATGCTTGTGCTTGGGGATTTTCCAGGGTAGTTTGATAGTGAGAGCCTAATTTCAGGGGCTATTAGACATCAGAGCCAGGAGATTTGGTTTGACCTGAGGGTCAAATATATACTTATATTCAAAATCCAGTATTTCAATAGGTTATATTTTGAATATCTATTCTGCACAGTTGTCTCATTCAATAATAAGTGGTTTCTGTTTCCTTGTTGCAGGGCAGGCATTGTTCATGGTTATGCCATTTGTGTGTAACATTAGCATTTTGTTTTGAAAAATCTGAAAGGACACTGCAGCTGTACTGATAGCAAAAATCTGTGTGATTTCTCAACTGATTGTCCACCAACCAACTTTCAGGCCAGGCAGTAATTCTCAATATATTTGCAACAGTGAGACAAATATTGCAAACCAATTGGGAATTTTAGCCTTCTTTAGAGGAATGCAGCAATAACCAGGAATTAGGACTGAAGTCATTGTGTATAAAGGAATGGAGACACAGGTATCCTGACATGGGCTGTATGAATCAGAGAGGTCAGCATGTGAGGGGAAGATAATGGCTACATGTAGAGGAGCTGGAGACTCATGAGGATTGGCATAAGATACAAGCACAGTAGGAGCCACTTGAGGAAAGACGTGGTGTAAATAGAAGGGATGGAGACTCTGAAGCCAGCCCTTGCTGCAGGCACAAGGATAGGCTACTAAGAGCAGGCTTGGATGTCAAAGATTTTTAAATGCAAGATTACAAGGATGAACATCAGACCCAGCCAAATAAAATGGTAAAATTGCTGATAATATATGGTTTCAGGAGCAAGATCAGAGATACATAAAGTCTGGCATACCTGGAAGGCACATAGGGCTTGAGACATCACGAGGCAAATAGTTGGCAGAGTGATGGAGGATTGGAAAACACAGAAAGAAATAGAGGAGATGTCATATAAATCAGTGCACAGATAAATTTATAGGCTCAAGATATTATGTGAGAAGACAGAGACCTAATCATCGTGACATCCTTCTTAAGATCTAAGATGAACTATACAGCAATATAGGATAGTGAAAATGAAGAATATCATCAATATAACGTGTTTAGAAAGACTGTACAACAGAAATGAATTACAAAGGAAAAGTGTTTTTAAAACATATGAGCAGATGGTTGGAACTGTGGCGTATTAGGTTAAACTGCCATCTGCAGTGTTGGCATCCAATATGCGTGCCAGTTCAAGTCCCAACTGCTCCACTTCCAATACAGCTCTCTTCTATGGCCTGGAAAAGCAGTAGAAGATGGCCCACATCCTTGGGCCCCTGCACCCACATGTCAGTGCCAGAAGAGTCTCCTGACTCCTGGTTTTAGGTTTGCCCAGCTCTGGTCATTTCAGGCATTTGGGGAGTAAATCTTTGATGGAATACATCTCTCTAACTCTCTGCCTCTGCTTCTCTGTAACTCTTCTTTCAAATAAATTATTATTTTTATAAAATGAGTAGAATTAATAAAGACTAGTATAATCTTAAGATAAAGTAAAAATATGCAACACAGATAACCAGTGACAGAAATTCAAACAGCATTGTTCTTGACCAAATTAATAAAGTTTAGCAACACAGTTAAAGAATATTCTGAAATGCATAGAAATAAGTTTTTTTAAAAAACCTTAAACCCAGAGCCACCACGTTATGAAATAAATTTATCAAAAATCTTCAATAACATAGGAATCTTCTATATAAACAAAATAAGTTGACTCTGTTTGAAAAATCAAAATAACCGATGAACAAATTCAAAAGCAAAATTTCTGACCTAGATTTGTAGAATTTCCCTCATATTCAAGGCACTAAAACACTCCTCAATTTCCCAGATTCATAAAAAGTGGTAATAAATATGGAATATGATTTAATTTCTTTTCTGAATGCAGTATTACATTGATGCCACTGTCTGATCAAGACATGAACTAAAAAGGAACTTAAAGAACATATCTTTATAAAATGAGGTACAAATATTTTAAGCAACATGTTAATATAGAGCAAACTATGAAATCACAAGAGATCAATAAAAAAGCAAGATAGAGTCAAAGATGCCAAGGTGTTTAACATTTCAAAATAAATCATGTAAATAATTCATGTGGAAGAGAAACACAAAAAAATCACACGGTAATTGCAATTAAAAGATGAAAAGCTTTGAATAAAATTAAGCATCTAATCACAAACATAAACTGTGAGTAAAGCAGTAAAAATAGTTATTATTTATTATAACTAAGATGGGCTGCAATGCACCTATAATATAAAGCATAATTGTCATAGAACACTGAAAGCTATTTCCCTTGGAACACAGCTGTATAAGCCGCTCTCCTTGTATTTTCTGTCTTCAACAATGTCCTAGATATGTAGTTAGGAAATTTAAAAAACAGAAAATTTTATGTATAAGGATATGCTTCTAAGCAGCAAAACCATCAATAAATGTTAATTAAACTATTATATACGGAGATACTCCCATAAAATTCAAAACAAATAAAAACTGACCAGAGAATTATGCAGGATTACTGTGTATAAGATCAATATATAAACCCAATGCATGCCAGTAAGAATGAAACAGACAACAATACTAAATTACAGAATACAGAACTACAAGTGAATATCTGTAATAGATACAAGAGAAAGAGAGGTCAATCTATGCAATGTATGTTTTAGTATCTTAAAATAGTCCTGGAGTCAATTTTTTTTAAAAAAGTCAAATGACCTTAAAAAGGAGCCAAGAATATAAATAATATAAAGACCCAGAATACCGGAAAGATTCAGCATTCTGTTACATGTGAGACCATTATTGAAAGTCCAAAGGTCACAAGATTTTAATAGGGTCCTGGAAAAAGGAGGGAGGGACAGTGCTCTGATGTCATGATCATTAGGGAGGTGAGAGCAGCCCCTGCTGTTGGGAGGATCAAGCTGCAAAGATGAGGCAGTTTCAGACCTGAGACCAAGCAGAGTTCCTCTCTGCCCCCACCTGCCACAACCCCAAGCTACGGCCCTCATGCTAAGAGCATTTGGATTGGCTGTGTATTCTCTGATGTTATGCATGCTCATTGTTAGGGCAGACTTTAAAATCAGGTGTTCAAAGGCAACACTGCTGAACCACACAGCATCTTCTTTTCTGGCATCCCAATGTTAGGCTCAGGTGTTTCACCCATCGCTGCTCTGTGAACTTCCCTCACCACACTCAGGAGCCCTCAGGAGGATGCTGGGACTCATTGGAAGCTGGAAAGTGGTGAGTTTCAGAGACCAGTATTCTATGGGCACAGGAGGGGAGCTGGGCCAGTAGCCAGGACCCTGGTGTCCTGTCCTGTGTCTAAAGGAAAAGGGTTTGTGTGAACCCTGGGGCCTCACAGCTTTCCAAATTGATGGTGATTACAGAATCCACATGGGGAAATGAACTTCCACATGGGATCTGATATCCTTTGGTTGAGAAACAAGGTCACTAGTTTACAATTCAGTGCTGTCAGCACAGCTCTTCCTAGGTTCTGAGTCAGGTTTTGTTTGATGCTAATAACAGAATGGTACAGACTCAGTCATTTAGAAAGAAATGGTATTTGTCTCTTGGTTTGGGCCAAAGGTCGGAGGGCAGTATCTGTTGAGGGTCATCTTGTTGGCAGAGGTTTGGGTGGCACAGAGACCATATGACCAAATAATGAAATTGCAGGAGTTCAAATATGAAGTAGTTTCTATAGCACACACCTGGGAATAAGCAGTCACTCAATAATCACATGAATTGATTTAGCCTAATCACTTCATTAGGGTCCCCCCTGTTCCCAATGATTAATCTCTTCTAATTGGGATTAAATGCCTTCACACCCTTGTGTGGAGAGTAAAATCTTTGTAAAGGCTAATCATTCTTCACTCCCCAACCCCAAGCTAACTGGTGTGAGAACTGAGAATCAAATAAACTGTTGAACACACAGTAGTTGCATTATGCATCGAAATTTGGTTTAGTCAAATGATAACTTGTAGCATTTGAGAATATCTCAGAAGATCAGATTCTGCTGGCTATAAAATGGTTTATAAATTTGAGAGTTCATTTGTGACTGGTAGAAGAAAAAAATTCTTTTCTCCTCAATTCCTATACCTTGGATTTTAACACTCAGATATTCCATGGGCAATATGAGTGGCTATGATTCTGTCTAATACACAAATTTCAGGCCATAGCTAACTCATGCAAATAAGATAACTTAGAGGGGACCTCTGGATGACTTAATAATTTTGACTGGAGCCAAAAATCAAATACATGTTTTGCATTGGATTATGCCTGGGATGTGTTTATGCAAAATCTTAATCCATTATGGCTACTAACTCTAAATAATGTCAGAATTGATCTATTGTAAAGTCATATGTGTGAAATTTAACCCAAAAATCACCCTCAAGGTAGTTTTGGAGAAAACAACAATCTTTCTCTTCGGCAAGAAAGTTACATGCTCAAATTCACTCCAAACCGCAAAGTCAGGAGATAATGTCCAGAAAACAGAAACAAAAACATAGGCTGTAGCAAGATCTGGGATTGAGATAGTCACAACACACCAGATATTTCTGCTTTCCTCCAGGCATATCCAGACAAAGTGGTGTGGAATTCAGGTGAATTTAACCAAAAAATCACCTTCAACGTGGTTCTGGAGAAATGCACAATCTTACTCTTCGGCAAGTGTATCCAATATGATATTTGCAAGAACAAATATCATGTTTTCTCAGGTTTCTGAAGCTTTCTGCCAGGAAAATTTGAATGTGTCGAGGATTTGACTCCATGTGGAACCAATTAGCGTTTGCCAGGTGTAAACAAAAAGCTACATGCTCAAATTCAATCAAAACGGTGAATCCCGTAGATAATGTCCAGAAAACCCAAATAAAACCAGAGGCTGTAGCAAGATCTGGGATTGAGATAAGCACAACACACCTGATATTTGATTTTTCTCCAGGCATATCCGGACAAAGTGGTGTGGAATTCAGGTGAATTTAACCAAAAAATCACCATCAAAGTGTTTTTGGAGAAAAGCACTATCTTTCTCTTTAGCAAGTGGATCCAATGTCATGTTTACAAGCACAAATATCATGTTTTCTCGGGTTTCTGAAGCTTTCTGCCAGGAAAACTCGAATGTGTGGAGGATTTGACTCCATGTGGAACCAATTAGCGCTTGCCAGCAGTTAAATGTAACAAAATGTTACATCCTCAAGTTCACTACAAACCGCAAAGTCAGGAGATAACGTCCAGGAAACTCAAATACAGAGGGTGTAGCAAGACCGGAGATCGCGATAGCCACAACGCACCAGATATTTCTGCTTACATCCAGGCATATTCAGACAAAGCAGTGTGGAATTCGGGTGAAATTTATCCAAAAAAAAAAAAAAACAGTCAAAGTGGTTTTGGAGAAAAGCACAATCTTTCTCTTTGACAAGCGGTTCTAATGTCATGTTTCCAAACACAACTATCATGTTTGCTTGGGTTTCTGAAGTTTTCTGCCTAGAAAACTTGAATGTGTGGAGGATTTGACTCCATGTGAAATCAATTTGTGCTTGCCAGCAGAAAACAATAAGTTACATGTAAAAATGCATTCAAAACCATAAATGCCTTACATAATGTCCAGAAAAATCAAAAAACAAACCTAGAGGCTGTAGCAAGAACTGGGATTGAGATAGCCACAACACACCAGATATTTCTACTTTCCTCCAGGCATATCCAGACAAATTGGTGTGGAATTCGGTTGAAATTTAACCAAAAAAATAACCGTCAAAGTGGTTTTGGAGAAAAGCATTCTGTTTGGCAAATGCATCCAACGTCATGTTTACAAACACAAATATCATGTTTTCTCTGGTTTCTGAAGTTTTCTGCAGGAAAACTCGGATGTGTGGAGGATTTGACTCCATGTGGAACCAATTAGCATTTCCCAGCAGAAAACAAAACATTACTTGCTAAAATGCATTCAAAAGCATAAAGTCATTAGATACTGTCCAGAAAACACAAACAAACCCAGAGGCTGTTCCAAGATCTGGGATTGAGATAGTCACAACACACTATATATTTCTGCTTTCATCCCAGGAAATCCTGATTTGTTGTGGTTTTCGGGTGAAATTTATCCAAATGCAGAGGCTGCAGCAAGATCTGGGACTGACATAACCACAACACACCAGATATTACTGCGGTCATCCCAGTATATCCAGACAAATTGTTGTGGAATTCGGGTGAAATCTAACCAAAAAACCACATTGAAAGTGGTTTTGGAGAAAAGCACAATCTTTCTGTTGAGCAAATGCATCCCATGTCATGTTTACAAACACAAATATCATGTTTAATCCGGTTTCTGAAGACTTCCACCTAGAAAACTCGAATGTGTGGAGGATTTGACCCCAGGTGGAACCAATTATCGTTTGCCGGCAGAAAACAAAAACTTACATGCTAAAATGCATTCAAAACCGTAAAGTCCCTAGAAAATGTCCAGAAAACACAAACAAACAGAGAGGCTGTAGCAAGATCTGGGATTGAGATAGCCACAACACACCAGATATTTTTGTTTTCATCCAGGAGTATCTGGACAAATTGTTATAGTTTTGAAGTGAAATTTAACCAAAAAAATCACCGTGAAAGTGGTTTTGGAGAAAAGCACAATCTTCCTGTTCGGCTAATGCATTGGATGTCATGTTTACAAAAACAAATATCATTTTTTCTCAGGTTTCTGAAGCTTTCTGCCTAGAGAACTCGAATGTGTGGAGGTTTTGACACCAAGGGGAACCAATTAGCGTTTGCCGGCAGAAAACAAAAAGTGTCATGCTAAAATGCATTCAAAACTGTAAAGTCCATAGAGAATGTCCAGAAAACACAAACAAACACAGAGACTGTAGCAAGATTTGGGATTGTGATAGCCACAACACACCAGATATTTTTGTTTTCATCCAGGAGTATCCGGAAATATTGTTGTGGTTTTTGGGTGAAATTTAACCAAAAAATAACGGTGCATGTGGTTTTGGAGAAAAGCATAATCTTTCTGTTCGGCAAATGCATCAGATGTCATGTTTACAAAAACAAATATCATTTTTTCTCAAGTTTCTGAAGCTTTCTGCCTAGAAAACTTGAATGTGTGGAGGATTTGACACCAAGGGGTACCAATTAGCGTTTGCCAGCAGAAACCAAAAACTTGCATGCTAAAATGCATTGAAAACCTTAAAGTCCTTAGAGAATGTCCAAAAAACACAAACAAACACAGAGGCTGTAGCAAGATCTGGGATTGAGATAGCCACAACACACCAGATATTTTTGTTTTCATCCAGGAATATCCGGAAATATTGTTGTGGTTTTCGGGTGAAATTTAACCAAAAAATCACAGTCAAAGTGGTTTTGGAGAAAAGCACAATCTTCCTGTTCAGCAAATGCATCCCAAGTCATGTTTGCAAACAGAAATATCATGTTTTCTCACGTTTCTGATGCTTTCTGCCTAGAATACTCGAATGTGTGAAGGATTTGACTCCAGATGGAACCAATAACTGTCTGTGAGCAGAAAACAAATGAGTCATGGTAAAATGCAATCAAAACAGTAAAGTCCATAGAGAATTTCCAGAAAACACAAACAAACACAGAAGCTGTAGCAAGATCTGTGATTGAGATAGCCAGAACTCACCAGATATTTTTGTTTTCATCCAGGAGTTTCTGGACAAATTGTTGTGGAATTCGGGTGAAATGTAACCAAAAGCCACCGTGAAAGTGGTTTTGGAGAAAAGCACAATCTTTCTGTTTCGCAAATGCATCCCATCTCATGTTTACAAATGCAAATACCATGTTTTCTCTGGTTTCTTCTGCCTAGAAAACTCGAATGTGTGTGGGATTTGACTCCATGTGGAACCAATTAGTGTTTGCCAGCAGAAAACAAAAACTTACATGCTAAAATGCATTCAAAACCTTAAAGTCTGTAGAGAATGTCCAGAAAACACAAACACACACAGAGGCTGTACAAGATCTGGGATTGAGTTAGCGGTAACACACCAGATATTTCTGCGTTCATCCCAGCATATCCGGAAAAAATGTTGTGGAATTTGGGTGAAATTTAACCAAAAAACCACCATGAAAGTGGTTTTGGAGAAAAGCACAATCTTTCTGTTTCGCAAATGCATCCCATGTCATGTTTACAAACACAAATATCATGTTTAATCAGGTTTCTGAAGCCTTCCACCGAGAAAATGTGAATGTGTGGAGGATTTGACTCCAGGTGGAACCAATTACTGTCTGTGAGTAGAAAACAAAAAGTGTCATGGTAAAATGCATTCACAACAGTAAAGTCCGTAGAGAATGTCCAGAAAACACAAACAAACACAGAGGCTGTATCAAGATCTGGGATTGAGATAGCCACAACACACCAGATATTTTTGTTTTCATCCAGGAATATCCGGAAATATTGTTGTGGTTTTCGGGTGAAATTTAACCAAAAAATCACAGTCAAAGTGCTTTTGGAGAAAAGCACAATCTTCCTGTTCAGCAAATGCATCCCATGTCATGTTTACAAACACAAATATCATGTTTAATCGGGTTTCTGAAGACTTCCACCTAGAAAACTCGAATGTGTGGAGGATTTGACCCCAGGTGGAACCAATTATCGTTTGCCGGCAGAAAACAAAAACTTACATGCTAAAATGCATTCAAAACTGTAAAGTCCATAGAGAATGTCCAGAAAACACAAACAAACATAGAGGCTGTAGCAAGACCTGGGATTGAGATAGCCACAACACACCAGATATTTTTGTTTTCATCCAGGAGTATCTGGACAATTTGTTATAGTTTTGAAGTGAAATTTAACCAAAAAAATCACCGTGAAAGTGGTTTTGGAGAAAAGCACAATCTTCCTGTTCGGCTAATGCATTGGATGTCATGTTCACAAACACAAATATGTTTTCTCGGGTTTCTGAAGCTTTCTGCCTAGAGAATTCGAATGTCTGGAGGTTTTGACACCAAGGGGAACCAATTAGCATTTGCTGGGAGAAAACAAAAAGTGTCATGCTAAAATGCATTCAAAACTGTAAAGTCCATAGAGAATGTCCAGAAAACACAAACAAACACAGAGGCTGTAGCAAGATCTGGGATTGAGATAGCCACAACACACCAGATATTTTTGTTTTCATCCAGGAATATCCGGAAATATTGTTGTGGTTTTCGGGTGAAATTTAACCAAAAAATCACAGTCAAAGTGGTTTTGGAGAAAAGCACAATCTTCCTGTTCAGCAAATGCATCCAATGTCATGTTTACAAATGCAAATATCATGTTTCATCCGGTTTCTGAATCTTTCTGCCTAGAAAACTCGAATGTGTGTGGGATTTGACCCCATGTGGAAGCAATTATCGTTTGCCGGCAGGAAACAAAAACTTACATGTTAAAATGCATTCAAAACTGTAAAGTCCCGAGAAAATGTCCAGAAAACACAAGCAAACAGAGAGGCTGTAGCACGATCTGGGATTGAGATAGCCACAACACACCAGAAATTTCGTTTTCATGCAGGAGTACCTGGACAAATTGTCGTGCTTTTTGGGTGAAATTTAACCAAAAAATAACCGTGAAACTGGTTTTGGAGAAAAGCACAATCTTTCTGTTTGGCAAATGCATCCAACGTCATGTTTACATACACAAATATCATGTTTAATCGGGTTTCTGAAGCTTTCTGCCTAGAAAACTCGAATGTGTTTAAGATTTGACTCCATGTGGTAGCAATAAGCGTTTGCCGGCAGAAAACAAAAAATTACATGCTAAAATGCATTCAAAACCAAAGTCTGTAAGGAATGTCCAGAAAACACAAACAAACAGAGAGGCTGTAGCACAATCTGGGATAGAGATAGCCACAACACACCAGATATTTTTGTTTTCATCCAGGAGTATCTGGACAAATTGTTGTGGTTTTTGGGTGAAATTTAACCAAAAAATAACCGTGAAACTGGTTTTGGAGAAAAGCACAATCATTCTGTTGAGCAAATGCATCCCATGTCATGTTTACAAAAAGAAATATCATGTTTCCTCAGGATACTGAAGCTTTCTGCTTAGAAAACTCGAATGTGTGGAGGATTTGACACCAAGGGGAACCAATTAGCGTTTGCCAGAAGAAAACAAAAAGTGTCATGCTATGTCCAGAAAACACAAACAAACAGAGAAGCTGTAGCAAGATCTTGGAATGAGATAGCCACAACACACCAGATATTTCTGCTTTCACCCCGGGAAATCCTCAAAATTTGTTGTGGTTTTTGGGCTATATTTAACTAAAAAATCATGGTCAAAGTGGTTTTGGAGAAAAGCACAATCTTTCTGTTCGGCAAATGCATCCCATGTCATGTTTACAAACACAAATAGCATGTTTAATCGGGTTTCTGAAGACTTCTGCCTAGAATACACTAATGTGTGGAGGATTTGAATGCCAATTTGTGGTTTCTTGAGCAGCCAGTTTCCTTGCAAGTAAATCAAGCCCAATATCATTATGGATTCTTGCATTTCATTGGATTTTTTCTCATTTTTTTTTTTATTTATCATGGTTTGTAATGAATTTTCTGATGTGAGCTTTGGTTTTGTGGCTGGCATATGGAGTTCAGGGAACAAGAGGAAGGGTCTTTTTCAATCAGGGCACAGCTGTTGGCTTGCTCCAATTCTGACTTGCTGTCATTGTTTGGGTGCCTCAGCTGAATTTTGGTTTCTTGAACGGCAATTTTCTAAATGTTTCCTGGGTCTGAGTTAGTTTTGCCTTCGTCCTTCCCAACTTTTTTATTCTGACGCAATACAAACAAGATTTTGGGCAGAGTAGCCATTATGAAATAAAAAAACACAACAAATAGGCGTCTGAAGCTTAGAAATCTACAGGTAACACGACCAAGGTGAGTTTTTGTGTTTTAGAAAATCAAATGGAACACTTTGGCTGAGGTGACAGATATTAATTGCCTCCAAACTGAGTTTCACTGCGATTTTCAGGTTAATTCAGTCAGAATTCCACAGGCAGTCAGCTGGAGGGGTGCATGAATCCGGGAACAGCCGGTTTCCTTGCAACTAAATCAAGCCCAATATCATTATGGATTCTTGCATTTCTTTGTTTTTTTTTTTCTCATTTTTCTTATGTATCATGGTTTGCAATGAATTTTCTGATGTGAGCTTTGGTTTTGAGGCTACAATATGGAGTTGAGGGCACAAGAGGAAGGTTCTTTTTCAATCAGGGCACAGCTGTTGGCTTGTTCCAATTCTGGCTTGCTGTCATTGTTTTGGGTGTCTCAGCTGACTTTTGGTTTCTTGAGCGGCAATTTCCTAAATGTTTTCCGGGTCTGAGTTGGTTTTGCCTTCTTCCTTCCCAAATGTTGTATTCTGACGCAATACAAACAAGAGTTCGGGCAGAGTAGCCATTATGAAATAAAAAGCAGAACAAATAGGCATTTGAAGCTTAGAAATTGACAGGTAAATCGACCAAGGTGAGTTTTTGTGTTTAGGAAAAGCAAATGGAACACTTTGGCTGAGGTGACAGATATTAATTGCCTCCAAACTGAGTTTCACTGTGATTTTCAGGTTAATTCAGTCAGAATTCCACAGGCAGTCAGCTGGAGGGGTGGATGAATTCGGAAACAGCCGGTTTCCTTGCGACAAATTCAAGCCCAATATCATTATGGATTATTGCATTTTTTGGATTTTTTTCTCATTTTTCTTATTTATCATGGTTTGTAATGAATTTTCTGATGTGAGCTTTGGTTTTGATGCTGGCATATGGAGTTCAGGGCACAAGAGGAATGTTCTTTTTCAATAAGGGCACAGCTGTTGGCTTGCTCCAATTCTGGATTGCTTGCGTTATTTTGGGTGCCTCAGCTGACTTTTGGTTTCTTGAGCACCAATTTCCTAAATGTTTTCTGGGTCTGAGTTGGTTTTGCCTTCTTCCATCCCAAATTTTGTATTCTGACGTAATACAAACAAGAGTTTGGGCAGAGTTGCCATTATGAAATAAAAAACACAACAAATAGGCGTTTGAAGCTTAGAAATCTACAGGTAACACGACCAAGGTGAGTTTTTGTGTTGTGGAAAATAAAATGGAACACTTTGGCTGAGGTGACAGATATTAATTGCCTCCAAACTGAGTTTCACTGCGATTTTCAGGTTAATTCAGTCAGAATTCCACAGGCAGTCAGCTGCAGGGGTGGATGAATCCGGGAACAGCCGGTCTCCTTGCGACTAAATCAAGCCCAATATCATTATGGATTCATGCATTTCTTTGGCATTTTTCTCATTTTTCTTATTTATCATGGTTTGCAATGAATCTTCTGATGTGAGCTTTGGTTTTGAGGCTACAATATGGAGTTGAGGGCACAAGAGGAAGGTTCTTTTTCAATAAGCGCAAAGCTGTTGGATTGCTCCAATTCTTCCTTGATGTCATTGTTTTGGGTGTCTCAGCTGATTTGTGGTTTCTTAAGCGGCAATTTCCTAAATGTTTTCTGGGTCTGAGTTGGTTTTGCCTTCTTCCTTCCCAAATTTTGTATTCTGAGGGAATACAAACAAGAGTTTGGGCAGAGTACCCATTATGAAATAAAAAACACAACAAATAGGCCTTTGAAGCTTAGAAATCTACAGGTAACACAACCAAGGTGAGTTTTTGTGTTTTGGAAAATCAAATGGAACACTTTGGCTGAGGTGACTGAAATTAATTGCCTCCAAACTGAGTTTCACTGCGATTTTCAGGTTAATTCAGTCAGAATTCCACAGGCAGTCAGCTGGAGGGGTGGATGAATCTGGCAACAGCCGGTTTCCTTGCGACTAAATCAAGCCCAATATCATTATGGATTCTTGCATTTCCTTGGCTTTTTTCTCAATTTTCTTATTTATCATGGTTTGTAATGAATTTTCTGATGTGAGCTTTGGTTTTGAGGCTAACATATTGAGTTCAGGGCAAAAGAGGAAGGTCCTTTTTCAATCAGGGCACAGCTGTTGGCTTGCTCCAATTCTGGCTTGCTGTCATTGTTTGGGTGCCTCAGCTGAATTTTGGTTTCTTGAACGGCAATTTTCTAAATGTTTCCTGGGTCTGAGTTAGTTTTGCCTTCGTCCTTCCCAACTTTTTTATTCTGACGCAATACAAACAAGATTTTGGGCAGAGTAGCCATTATGAAATAAAAAACACAACAAATAGGCGTTTGAAGCTTAGAAATCTACAGGTAACACGACCAAGGTGAGTTTTTGTGTTTTAGAAAATCAAATGGAACACTTTGGCTGAGGTGACAGATATTAATTGCCTCCAAACTGAGTTTCACTGCGATTTTCAGGTTAATTCAGTCAGAATTCCACAGGCAGTCAGCTGCAGGGGTGGATGAATCTGGCAACAGCCGGTTTCCTTGCGACTAAATCAAGCCCAATATCATTATGGATTCTTGCATTTCCTTGGCTTTTTTCTCAATTTTCTTATTTATCATGGTTTGTAATGAATTTTCTGATGTGAGCTTTGGTTTTGAGGCTAACATATTGAGTTCAGGGCACTGGAGGAATGGTCTTTTTCAATCAGGGCACAGCTGTTGGCTTGCTCCAATTCTGGCTTGCTGTCATTGTTTGGGTGCCTCAGCTGAATTTTGGTTTCTTGAACGGCAATTTTTTAAATGTTTCCTGGGTCTGAGTTAGTTTTGCCTTCGTCCTTCCCAAATTTTGTATTCTGATGCAATACAAACAAGATTTTGGGCAGAGTAGCCATTATGAAATAAAAAACACAACAAATAGGCGTTTGAAGCTTAGAAATCTACAGGTAACACGACCTAGGTGAGTTTTTGTGTTTTAGAAAATCAAATGGAACAATTTGGCTGAGGTGACAGATATTAATTGCCTCCAAACTGAGTTTCACTGCGATTTTCAGGTTAATTCAGTCAGAATTCCACAGGGGTGGAATTCCATGGTTTGTAATGAATTTTCTGATGTGAGCTTTGATTTTGAGGCTACAATATGGAGTTGAGGGCACAAGAGGAAGGTTCTTTTTCAATAAGGGCACAGCTGTTGGCTTGCTCCAATTCTGGCTTGCTGTCATTGTTTTGGGTGCCTCAGCCGATTTGTGGTTTTTGAGCAGCAATTTCCTAAATCTTTTCTGGGTCTGAGTTGGTTTTGCCTTCTTCCTTCCCAAATTTTGTATTCTGATGCAATACAAGCAAGATTTTTGACAGAGTAGCCATTAGGAAAGAAAAAAAAAAACACAGCAAATTGCCCTTTCAGGATTAGAAATCTACAGGCAACACAACCAAGATGAGTTTCTGTGATTTGGAAAATGACATGGAACCCTTCTGCTGAGGGGACAGATTCTAATTCCTTCCAAATTGAGTGTGAGTGTCATTTTGAGGTGATTTCAATCAGAATTCCAAAGTGAGTCTCTGGAAGGGGGGGATGAATCTGGAAACAGCCAGTTTCCTTGTATCTAAATCCTGCCAAATATCACAAAGAACTCTTGAATTTCTTTGGCTTTTTCACATTTCCCTTCTTTATCATGCTTTGTAATGAATTTTCTGATGTCAGCTTTGGTTTTCAGGCTGGCATATTGAGTTCAGGGCACAAGAGGAAGGTTCTTTTCCAATCAGGGCTCAGCTGTTGGGTTGCTCCACTTCTGGCTTTCTGTCATTGTTTTCGGTGCCTCAGCCGATTTGTGGTTTCTTGAGTGGGAATTTCCTTAATGTTTTCTGGGTCTGAGTCGGTTTTGCCTTCTTCCTTCCCAAATTTTGTATTCTGACGCAATACAAACAAGAGTTCGGGCAGAGTAGCCATTATGAAATAAAAAGCAGAACAAATAGGCATTTGAAGCTTAGAAATTGACAGGTAAATCGACCAAGGTGAGTTTTTGTGTTTAGGAAAAGCAAATGGAACACTTTGGCTGAGGTGACAGATATTAATTGCCTCCAAACTGAGTTTCACTGTGATTTTCAGGTTAATTCAGTCAGAATTCCACAGGCAGTCAGCTGGAGGGTTGGATGAATCTGGCAACAGCCGGTTTCCTTGCGACTAAATCAAGCCCAATATCATTATGGATTATTGCATTTTTTGGATTTTTTCTCATTTTTCTTATTTATCATGGTTTCTAATGAATTTTCTGATGTGAGCTTTGGTTTTGATGCTGGCATATGGAGTTCAGGGCACAAGAAGAAGGTTCTTTTTCAATAAGGGCACAGCTGTTGACTTGCTCCAATTCTGGATTGCTGTCATTGTTTTGGGTGCCTCAGCTGATTTATGGTTTCTTGAGCACCAATTTCCTAAATGTTTTCTGGGTCTGAGTTGGTTTTGCCTTCTTCCATCCCAAATTTTGTATTCTGACGTAATACAAACAAGAGTTTGGGCAGAGTTGCCATTATGAAATAAAAAACACAACAAATAGGCGTTTGAAGCTTAGAAATCTACAGGTAACACGACCAAGGTGAGTTTTTGTGTTTTGGAAAATAAAATGGAACACTTTGGCTGAGGTGACAGATATTAATTGCCTCCAAACTGAGTTTCACTGCGATTTTCAGGTTAATTCAGTCAGAATTCCACAGGCAGTCAGCTGCAGGGGTGGATGAATCCGGGAACAGCCGGTCTCCTTGCGACTAAATCAAGCCCAATATCATTATGGATTCATGCATTTCTTTGGCTTTTTTCTCATTTTTCTTATTTATCATGGTTTGCAATGAATCTTCTGATGTGAGCTTTGGTTTTGAGGCTACAATATGGAGTTGAGGGCACAAGAGGAAGGTTCTTTTTCAATAAGGGCACAGCTGTTGGCTTGCTCCAAATCTGGCTTGCTGTCATTGTTTTGGGTGCCTCAGCCGATTTGTGGTTTCTTGAGCGGCAATTTCCTAAATGTTTTCTGGGTCTGAGTTGGTTTTGCCTTCTTCCTTCCCAAATTTTGTATTCTGACGCAATACAAACATGAGTTTGGACTGAGTAGCCATTATGAAATAAAAAACACAACAAATAGGTGTTTGAAGCTTAGAAATTTACAGGTAACACGACCAAGGTGAGTTTTTGTGTTTTGGAAAATCAAATGGAACACTTTGGCTGAGGTGACTGAAATTAATTGCCTCCAAACTGAGTTTCACTGCGATTTTCAGGTTAATTCAGTCAGAATTCCACAGGCAGTCAGCTGCAGAGGTGGATGAATCCGGGAACAGCTGGTTTCTTGTGACTAAATAAAGCCCAATATCATCATGGATTCTTGCATTTCTTTAGCTTTTATCTCATTTTTCCTATTTCTCATGGTGTGTAATGAATTTTCTGATGTGAGCTTTGGTTTTGAGGCTGGAATATGGAGTTCAGGGCACCGGAGGAATGGTCTTTTTCAATCAGGGCACAGCTGTTGGCCTGCTCCAATTCTGGCTTGCTGTCATTGTTTTGTGTGGTCAGCCAATTTGTGGTTTCTTGAGCGGAAATTTCCTGAATGTTTTCTGGGTCTAAGTCGGTTTTGCCTTCTTCCTTCCCAAATTTTGTATTCTGATGCAATACAAGCAAGATTTTGGACAGAGTAGCCATTAGGAAAGAAAAAAAAAAAACACAGCAAATTGCCCTTTCAGGATTAGAAATCTACAGGCAACGCAACCAAGATGAGTTTCTGTGTTTTGGAAAATAACATGGAACCCTTCTGCTGAGGGGACAGATTCTAATTCCTTCCAAATTGAGTGTGAGTATGATTTTGAAGTGAATTCAATCAGAATTCCAAAGTGAGTCTGTGGAAGGGGGGGGATGAATCTGGAAACTGCCAGTTTCCTTGTGTCTAAATCCAGCCAAATATCACAAAGGACTTTTGCATTTCTTTGGCTTTTACACATTTCCCTTATTTATCATGGTTTGTAATGAATTTTCTGATGTGAGCTTTGGTTTTAAGGCTGCAATATGGAGTTCAGGGCACCGGAGGAATGGTCTTTTTCAAACAGGGCACAGGTGTTTGCTTGCTCCAATTCTGGCTTGCTGTCATTGTTTTGGGTGCCTCAGCTGACTTTTGGTATCTTGAGTGGCAATTTCCTAAATGTTTTCTGGGTCTGAGTTGGTTTTGCCTTCTTCCTTCCCAAATTTTGTATTCAGACGCAATACAAACAAGAGTTTGGACAGAGCAGCCATTATGAAATAAAAAACACAACAAATGGGCGTTTGAAGCTTAGAAATCTACAGGTAACCCGACCAAGGTGTGTTTTTGTGTTTTGTGAAATGAAATGGAACACTTTTGCTGAGGGGACAGATATTAACACCCACCAATCGAGTTTGACTGTGATTTTCTGGTGAATTCAATCAGAATTGCACAGCAGTCAGCTGGGAGGGGTGGATGAATCCAGAAACAGGTGGTTTCTATGTGACTGACAAAGCCAAATTCACTAGGGACTCTTGAATCTCTTTGTTTTTTTTGACTTTTCTTAATTATCATGGTTTGTAATGAAGTTTCTGATGTGAGCTCTTGTTTCGAGGCTGGAATATGGAATTCACAGCACGGGATGAATGGTCTTTTTGAATCAGGGCACAGCTGTTGGCTTGCTCCAATTCTGGCTTTCTCTCATTGTTTTGGGTGCCTCAGCTGAATTTTGGTTTATTGAGCGGCAATTTCCTAAATGTTTTCTGGGTCTGAGTTGGTTTTGCCTTCTTCCTTCCCAAATTCTGTAATCCTACACAATACAAACAAGCATTCAGATAGAGTCGCCATTATGAAATAAAAAAAAATCATATGGGCGTTTCATGCTTAGAAATCTAGAGGCAACATGACCAAGATGAGCCTTTGGTTTTGGAAAATAAAATGCTACACTTTTGCTGAGGGGACAGTAATTAATTCCCTCCAAATCAATTGTGAGTGTGTGTCCAGGCATGGCCTTATGAGCTCCAGGTATGTCATTCTGGGTCTCTGTCTCTCAGTGAAAAAAACTGGCTTGGAGCAATTCTGCAGCATGAAATCCTTTAATCCCATTTCCCGCTCTAATGACCCCAGGGCTCTGGCTGGTTCCAGCCAGAACAAACTGACCAGGGGAAGCATAGGAGTGTTTGTGAGGGGCCCTGAGAACAGGCAGTGCCAGATCTGGAAGATTCTATGGTGTTCTGGTTTGTACTCTCTGGTACAAAAATGGTTGAAAGACATCCTCATACTTAAGAATGAGGTATGCCTCCTAAGTAGTGGTTTACCCTGCTGCACCACAATGCTCATCCCTGGCATTTTATTTGATGTTTCCCTGGCAATTTGAATTGTTTACCTAAGTTCTTTTGTTGGAGCCAGTGTTGTGATGAATTAGGATAATCTGTTGCCACTGATGCTGGCATCCCATATGGCCACTGTTTGTGTCTCAGCTGCTGTACTTCCCATCCAGCTCTCTGGCAATGCATCTGAGAAAGCAGCAGACAACCCAAGTTCTTAATTCCCTGGCACCCACGAGGGAGACTTGGATGGGGTTCCAGATCCTGGCTTTGATCTGACCCAGTCCCAGACATTGTGACCATTTGGTGGGTTGACCTGCAGATGGAAGATCTCTCCCTCCCCCTCCCTGTCTCTCCTTCTTTATAACTCTGTCTTTCAGATAAATAAATCTTTTTCACATATTTATTTTTCAACATTTTTTCCCTACTTTCTCACACACTCCCTAGGTGCTGCTGCCCTCTGTGGACTTGTCCTCCTCAGCCTCTGACTAGAGCACAGCCACCTCTCCAATGCTGACATCCTCTGACACATGTTTCACTCTTCTGTTCTCTCTAAACTGCAGACTCTTGATCTACCCAACTAACTCTCATGCATAGACACACACACCTGAGGACTCCAGAGTCTTGGATTTCAGGTTGTAATTAACTTTCCTTTTCAGAGGACTGGTGAAAAAACAAGTCTGGAAGCCAGGGTGCAGCCTTGTGGTTCAGATGCCTGTGTCACACATTGGAGTTTCTGTGTTTGATTCCAGGATACAGCCCCTGCCTCCAACTTCCTGATAATGCAGACCCTGGGAGCTAGCAAGTGATGGCTCAGATGATTGGGTTCCCTGCTCCTGGGCCAGCCCTGGCCACTGTGGATATTTCAGCAGTGAACTAGAGGGTGAATACCACTTCTCTGTCTACTTGTTCATTTCTTTGCATCTCAAAGTAAAAAACAAAACAAGTATGTTTGTATCATCCATTAAAATAACTTCCTCAATGGAAAAAGGTAGTTTCATTGTTAAATTTGGGGAAAAATAATGCTTCTTGGTTGTAAATGATATTAGAATAATGCATAACTATAAATCAGACTTCCATTGTGGACAAGGAAGAGAAAGATGGAAGCAATAATTTTTGCTTCTGGTTTTGGTACTTGTCATGTAACCTTGAAAAATTCATTTAAACTCATGGGGCCTGAGTGTCCTTAAAATTACAGGCTCATCTAGTTGAGGCAGGTGGTGTAAGGGGAGGTGGCAGGAAGCTGAGAGATTGCCTTGTTTCTGTGCCAACAGAGCTAAGTGACATTAGCAAGTCATTTGACCCCTCTGGATCTTCCTCCCTTGTGAGATAAGATTGTCTTTATAGTTAAAGGATTTATTCTACACAGTCCTATCTTATGGTAAGGTTCACATGACTGTGAAGTGCTTTATAAACTGGCAGTGTAATAATCAAGTTGGCACTGAAGATGAAATGTTAAACAGCATAGAACTTCTAAGGCTTGTAGTTCTATTAGGAGCTACACAGAAACATTGAAGTTCATGGGCATTTTAAATTTAAAAGCAGAATCATTGAATCACGGTTCAGAATCAGTATAGTTGCTAAAATTCTTATTTATAATCATTGAGATTGGTAGTGTAATTACTGATAGCATACTCCTAGTGTTGTATATTTTAGTTTATACAATACTTAGACTATGTAAAGTATAGGTAGCATGGGAAGTGCGATACACAGCAGTCTCGTAGAATGGCAGATGTCCTAAACAGCACTCTGGCCTCAGAATCAGCCCTTAAGGCACTCAGATCTGGCTGAAGAGCCCATGAGAGTATTTTAGGTATGGAAAGCCACTCTGGCAAAAAAGAAAAAAAAATGACCTAAATAAAAGATCTCTGTGAGTGAGATCCCAGTAGAACAATGGGCCATTAAAGAATGAGGTACCTTTCTCTGAAGAGAGGAGAGAACTTCCCATTTGACTATGACCTTGTCTAAATGAGATTGAAGTCAGTTAACTCAAGAGGCTTCCATAGCCTTGGCAATTCATGACTAGAGCCCAGGGAGATTTCTGATGCCATAAACAAGAGTGTCAGATTGTTCAGTCAACAACAGGAATCACTGTGTGCTTACTCCTTATGTGGGATCTCTGTCCTTAAGGTGTTGTCCAATGTGAAGTAATGCTATAACTAGTACTCAAGCAGTATTTTACACTTTATGTTCTGTGTGCTGCAAACTGATGAAATCTTTACTTAATATATACTAAAACAATCTTCTGTATATAAAGATAATTGAAAATGAATCTTGATGTGAATGGAATGGGAGAGGGAGTGGGAGATGGGCGGGGTGCTGGTGGGAGGGAAGTTATGGGGGGGAAGCCTTTGTAATCCATAAACTGTACTTTGGAAAATTTATTTACTAAATAAAAGTTTAAAAAAATTAAAAAATAAAAATAAATAAAAATATAGGTAGCAATATTTAATGCTTCTCTTTCACTGGATTGGATGATAGCATACATTAATAAACCTTTTTTAAAGATTTATTTATTTATTTGAAAGACAGCATTATAGAGAGACACATAGACAGAGATGTTCTCTCTGCTGTTTTACTCCCCAAGTGGCTGCAAGCAGCTGGAGCTGGGCTAATCCAAAGCCAGGTGCTTCTTCCAGGTCTCCCACATGGATTCAGGCACCCAAGTATTTGGGCCATCTCCTGCTGCTTTCCCAGACACATTAGCAGGGAGCTAGATTAGAAGCTGAGCAGCTGGGACATGAACCAGTGCCCATAAGGGATGCCAGCACTGCAGGTGGTGGCTTTACCTTATATGCCACAGCACCAGCTACAGCCTATTCATTTTAAATTAATAACTAAAGATTATCTGCTGTTCAGCCTCCAGGCTTTGGCTTGGCCCAGCCTCTGCTGTTGTGGACATTTGGGGAGTGAGCCAGAGGTTGAAAGATCTCTCTTCTTATGTCTCTCCCTCTCTAACCTTGACTTTCAAATAAATAAATGAGTCTTTGAAATAAAAATACATACATACATACACACACACACACACACACACGGTACCAACTCAGTGGGTAAAGCCATGGCCTGCTGTGCCAACATCCCATATGGGTGCTGATTCAAGTCCCAGCTGCTCCACTTCCAATCTAGCTCCCTGCTAATGTGACTGAGAAAGCGTCAGAAGGTGGCCCAAGTGCTTGAACCACTGCATTCATGTGGGAGGCCTGGCAGAAGCGCCTGGCTTTAGATTGGCTCAGCTGAGGCCAATTTGGGAAGTGAACCAGCAGATGGAAGATCTGTCTCTACCCCTTCTCTGTAACTCTGCCTTTCAAATAAATAATAGATTTTAAAAATGGGGGAAAAGGGCAGTTGTGTTGCCTTCCCTTTCCCTAGAGTATCATAATCAAAATCTGTTAAGCAAATGAATAAGGGAAATTCTGAGATCATGTATTGACCACAGAAGAGAATGGATTCGCTGTACATTTTCTGGAAGCCCATGCTAGTTGGAACCAAGGGAAGGATAACAAAAAAGGGGAGGCCTATATCCCTCTTATTTGTCTTAGTTCATTGGAGCAGCGGAGAGTTGAGTAATGTAACATTGGTGTTTGTCTCCATACAGTTCACTTCTATTTAGCTGGTTCTTTTTTTTTTTTTTTTTTGCATTTCCTTTTTATTTATTTTAAGAGATTTATTTGAAAGGCATAGAGACGGGGGTCTTCGATCTGCTGGTTTGATTCCTGAATGTTTGGGTGAGGCTGAAGGCCCACGAGTCCCAACCCATCTCCCACGTGGTGTGGAGTCCAAGCACCTGTCCATCACCACTGCACTCGTTGGCTGGAGTGAGACAGGAAGTAGGACGGTAGGGAATGGAACCGGTTCCCATGATGTGGGCCCTGCAGGCTGTGGTTGCACCCCCACGTCACGGCGCAGACCTCAATAAACCTTTCTTTAAAGTGGAATTAGGGGTAAAAATGGTCTGAGATGCATGTGCGGTTCCGTTGTGAGACAGGCTGAGGCCCTGCGGGTGCCCGGGGGCCAACAGGAACACCTGCAGCCTTGGCCTGCAGGTCCCGGGTGTCTCCCCTCTGCTTGCGCCCAGCCCGCGGGCCCAGCCCAGGCCCCAGTGGCACCTCAGGAATATCTGCCTCAAACTGGTCACTTTAAGTCACTTTGTGATCCCTGACCTCTACCCAAGTAAGGAAGCAGGAAGCAGCCCAGCAGGCTTCCACCGACCTCTGGAGCCCTAAGCCGTGGTGCCAGCCCATGCCCCAGGGAGCCCGCAGCCATTCTGGGCCAGCCATTGGGACCCACGACCCCTGAGCCTCGTCCCCAACCCCTTCGAGGTCACCACTGCAGCCTCCTATTTAGCTGGTTCTTAATACTCAAGAAGGGAGTTAGGTCAATGTTCTATTCTCATCAAAGACTTTGATGTTTAATAAAAGATTCTGTCAGTAATTTTAACGCTGTGTCATTCTAAAGATGTGCTGTGACTTAGGTTTAGAAAAGAGCATCCTGCTTGCCACCCTCATCTCAGCTCTGGGGGCTGTCTGTTCTCCCTGCACAGATTCAGTAATGCATGCTTCTTCTCTACTACAAAGATCTTATGTTGGTCATATTTCCAGTTACCAAAATCAAATCAACTCACACCTGGACTCTGAGTATTCAATGGCATTATTTATCAAATTAAATGTATTCAAATATTCAAAGACCACTTCAAAGCTTAACTGCCTTCAAGAGTGTTTGGCACTTGGAACAGCCACTGTGGTTTTCTACACATGAGCACTCACTATTTTATATACCATTTAACAATTCAAACATCACTTCAGCTTCAGCAATACACAGCAATAGCATGGATGATTCTACATAATAAACACGTTACATTAGTTTGGACTTAAAACCTAGAACTAAAACCATGTGGTAACCTGGATGGATTTAAGGAAAGATGTAGAGCTAGGTAGCTAAGGCCACAGAATCCCAGACCTATTGATTTTAAGTGAGTCTGGAACAACAGCATTCCATTGCATTATCTTCCATCTCAGAGTCCTGCTTTTCCAGTGAGACCCACCCCACTCAGACCACGTATTTCCTGCCTGTGTCTTCACGGTGGTGGAAGCTGTTCTCATACAGGCATCTCCTGGACAGTCACCAGCTTCCTGATTTACTACCTGAACTGGAATCCCCAGTTGCGAGGTATATTTCCCAAACACCCAGGCTGAATTGAATGTTCGTCTCTGGCAGTCAAAAACTTCTGCCTTAGGAAACAGAACATGTCCTCTACTCTGGGGCTCCTTTTTCTTCTCATGGGGTTCTGTGGTGATCTGTGGTTTTCAACACAAGTCCTGGGAGCATTCTGACTCAAAAGAAAGACCAGGGATAAGAGTTCCTACTGGGGGCTGCTGTTGTGGCATAGCAAGTTACACTGCTGCCTGCAGCACTAACATCCCACATGGATGCCAGTTTGACTCCCAGCTGTGCTACTTCTTCCCCAGCTCCTTGCTGGGTAAAGCAGCAGAGAATGGCCCAAGCGCTTGGTCCTCTGCCCCCACATGGGAGACCTGGAGGAAGCTGCTGGCTTCAGCCTGGCCCAGCCCTGGCCATTGTGGCCATTTAGGGAGTGAGCCAGCAGATGGACCTCTGTGTTTCCCTCTATTTTTCTCTCTGTAACTATGCCTCGCAAAGAAATAGAACTTCAGAAAGTTATTCTCCATCAAGTAATACACCCTTTTCCAGGCAGTTGTAAAGCTGGGAGTCATAGCTTCTTGTATATTTTGGATAATAAGAGTTTTGGTTTGAAAGCATGTTCATCTGAAACAAAGATCACTCATTATCCTTTGTTAGAGAAGGGGGCTCTGCTCTTTGAAAGTGAAAATCAGAAGCTGTAATGTGTGATGAGCTCCACCTGTCAGGTCTGGGGATACTTATTTGAAAGATAGGGCACCAGGAGAGGAAGCTTTTCTGATTCCCTGGCCCTTGCTTTAGTCTTATGTCTTTACTTCTTTTGTTGCTTCTTGATGTCAAGAGTGTACTCTTTATGCTGAAATGAGGAATTGTGTCTTACCACTTTTAGGCCTTTTTCTAAGTGTCGCTCCCCGTCTTCGTGGGGGAACGACACAAGACCCTGCGCTGTTCTTTTGTCTGCTCGGCCCTCCCCGGGTTTGCTGCTGGTTCTTCCTGAGTTGGCTGCCGTCCCTCCACCTCCGTGAAAGGGCGGTTCCCCCTGCCACATTCCCCACTTCCGCGGGGGAGCGGCACACCACTGGCCGACTCTCTCAGGGGCTGCACAGGTGTTCCTTCAGATAGATGTTCCCGTTAGATGTTCCTGGTGCATGTTGTCTCTCTCCTCCTTTATAGTCCTCTTCCGCCAATCCCAACTCGGCTGCCCACACGCCGAGTACACTGCTCTCCTCCAATCAGGAGCAGGATCAGCTCCTGGAGGTCATCACTCAAGTTGGCAAGAGGCAGCTGCGTAGAAGCTGTTTTCTCCTCTCCCAGCGCCATATTGTGGGAGAGCAGATGCATAGAATAAGTCTTAATTCCAGTAACTCAGTCCAGTCCGAGTTGCTCCCCACAGATCCCCCTTTCTTTTTACTTTTTGGCGTTGATACGCACCTGTCTTTGGTGCCCCGTGGCACACACTCTGCTCTGCTTGCTAGAGTTGCCCACAGGTGCTTACAAGTCCTATCAATCAGGCAAACCGAATCCGGGTCCTCTCTTCGCCATGTTGTGAGGAGGTTTTTAGGTGCTGATGCGTGCCTGTGTTCGGTGCCCTGCAGCGCATGCTCTGCTCTGCTAGAACTGCCTGCAGGTGTTACAAGCCCTACCAATCAGGCAAACTGAATCCAAGCCTTCTCATTGTGGTATTGTGGGGAGACTTATTGATGTTAATTCGTGCCTGTCTTCGGTGACCTGCGGCGCATAAGCTGCTAGCTGCCCGCAGGTGCTCACCACCTCCCTAATCAGGCAGATCGAATCCAAGCTCTCTCATTGCCATGTTGAGGGGAGGCCTTACTTTTTTTTCTATTTCTCTATCTCCGGGCATTCCTATCTCTCCTATTTTACTTCTATCTGCCAGCATTCCTATTTCTCTCATTTTACTTCTAAACTTCCCGCAGCTTCTCTTATCCCCGCGGTTTCCCGGCGCCCACCCCGAGGCTGCTTCTCGGCACCTCGCCCCGCGGCAGCTTCACGGCTCTGCGCGGCTTCCTGGCTTCGCGCCCGCACCACGGCCTCGCACTAGCCCAGCGTTCCCTATCTACTTGTGCCCCGCACGCTCTCTCTGAGCGTGGCAGCCTCCGCGAGTCACACAGCCCCAGCTCACGTTTCCGCCACTAGCATTCAATCCAAGTTCCCCAGGCTAACCTAGCGAATTCAACCCAGCTCATGTTTCTGCCTCACGATTTGGCTTCTCGTCCTTTGCTCCCTGGGCTAATCTGACGGATTCCAACCTGGCTTACGTTTCCGCTTCTGGTTTTAACTTTTCACCCCTTATTCCCAAGCTGACTCGACAAATCCCAAGGTAGCTTTCGTCTCCGCCTCAGCCTGCCCCTGCGGCTACATCCTCCCTAACATTTTTCTCTACCTGGTATGTTTCCCTAAGTTTTCTTCCAACAATATTCCTCCCTCATTTCTCCTGGCCTCTCCCCACAGTCCGCATCCGAGTCCAAGCCTCCTCCAGGTTTCACTTTCGCTTTCAATCTCCTAGCTTCCCCGCCATAATCCACATCCGAGTCTATGAAAGCTTTCACTTTTGCTTTCAATCCTAACTTCTTTCCCACAGTCCATATCCGAGTCTATGCCTAGGCTTTCGATAGCTTCTTCTGGCACATTTTCTGTCCGGCTTTCCCTAGGCTCTTTGCTAGTCTCTCTCTCCGGTATTTTCCACTTCTTCCCGTTTCTTCCCTCCTAGGTTTCCTATCCGAGTCACGGCACCATTATGTCGCTCCCCGTCTTCATGGGGGAACGACACTAAACCCTGCCTAGGCTTCATATCTGAGTCACGGCACCATTATGTTGCTCCCCATCTTCGTGGAGGAACGACACAGGACCTTGCGTTGTTCTTTTGTCTTCTCGGCCCTCCCCGGGTTTGCTGCTGGTTCTTCCCGGGTTGGCTACCGTCCCTTCCACCTCTGTGGAAGGGCGGTTCCCCCTGCCACATTCCCCACTTCTGTGGGGGAGCGGCACAACCCCAGCCGGCTCTCTCGGGGGCTGCACAGGTGTTCCCTTAGATGTTCCCCTTAGATGTTCCTGGTGCATGCCGTCTCTCTCCTCCTTTAGAGTCCTCCTCCGCCAATCCTAACTCGGCTGCCCACACGCCGAGTACGCTGCTCTCCTGCAATCAGGAGTAAGTCCTACAGTTTATTGGTTGAACTGGAGGCAGCTGTGTAGAAGCTGTTTCTCCCTTCTCAGCGCCATATTGTGGGAGAGCAAATGCATAGAATAAGTCTTAATTCCAGTAACTTAGTCTAGTCCGAGTTGCTCCCCACACTAAGAAGAGTGTATATATTTATCTTGGATATAAGGATAGCTTCTGGGGTGGGTTGATTTTTTTTGGAAGTTTTCTCAAGCCAGCCAGTAGCCTATATTTTCTTCACAGAATTCAGTTTTTAGAAAAGCCTCCAATACAGCCAGACCAGTGTAGGTAGGGAAGAGAAGGTAGAAAAATAAAAAGAAACATGAGGAATATGAGGAAGCTAATGATCAAATAATCCCTTGTGCTTTTCTAGTACTAGGATTAGCTATTCTCTTGTTTTTATTGAATCCTGTAATCCTGCGGATTTAGCTTTTAAAACAAAGATGCCTGTAGGCAAAATACTTCATTGGTTCCATACTACTAAAACAGAAATACTTCAGTTTGTTTTAATGCCAAAAATGTATTTACAGGAGAGGCATAAATCCTCAGGGAACTAAGTCTCTTGCAAACACTGCATGCAATGAAAAGCATCCTCAGCCTCAACCAAGAGCACTGCCATTGCAGAGCTGAAGGCTGATTTATCTTCCCCACCTGGTGTGAATATGCTGAGAAATAAGCGGAGATAAACAGACCTTCTACTAGGTTAAGTCGAATTCTCCTTGGTGAGCTGCTCATTTGAGGACACAGCCTTTCTGCACTCTTGTGATACTTGCAATGGATTCAATTCAAGCCTAATTCACAATTGCTGGCCAGCAGCTCCTGGAATGCTTCTGACCACAACAGTGCTTCCTTCAGGGAAGGTCTGCAAGAGCAGTTCTCTAATGAGTTGTGCTCAGAGCAGTCCCCCTCCCAGCTCAGCAGTGAGCTCTTCAGATTGCAAACACAGGAATCTCAACTTACTTGATGAAAGCTTGCTACCTGCTTTTCTTGCCAATTGTGGCCTTCCCAGGAATGGTGGAGTTTTGCCATAGGTAGCTCAACCCGGTCTTCAGTACTCTTATTCTTACAAAAAAAAAAAAAAGACAATTCACTAAGTGGTCATCCTTGAATACACTACTGAGCCTGAATGCATTTTTACCAAATAAAGTTGCCCAATAGCTATAAACCAAAAGCCAACAACAGGCTTACCCACCTAATATTACACTCAGTCCCGAAGTACTGAGCAGTTTCATCAGTTCCTCAGAATGTAACTATGCTGTGAGCACTAAAGATAGGACTGCCCAAATTTTAATTATCAATACACTGCACAGCTAATAAGGCAGATGCTGTCTCTGGCCCACAAAAGGAGACAGTTTCCCTGCAAGGTTAATCACAATTGGGAGACATTTTGCACCTGATGGAACCTGCAGCGGTACTGCCTTGAGCCTACTCCTCTCCTTCCCTTTCCACCTTTAGTCCTGGATGGGCCAGGGACCACGCACAGGAGGTGCCACCAGTCACCCGTGTCCCCCTTTCCACCTGCAATGCTCCAGGGAGGCAGATGCTGCAGGACAGTGCTTTGTTCCATGATTGTCACTGTGTGAGATCAGCCCAGTATGAGAAAATGACCATGGACTCCAATGAGATATCAACCGCAGAAGCACTGCCCCCAGCATCAGTGCAGGAGGGTGGATGATGGAAGGCACAGCATGGCCAGGATCTCTAGGGATCCCGCAGGACTCTGCTGCCCTGGATGCCTACAGCAGGCAGCTGCACGAAGGCCCAGTGCGCCTCCAGCACCCTCCTGCCAATCCCTTCCCCCTGTCTGCCCATGCAGACCACATAGATGCTGTGTCAGTGAGCAAATCGGCACCTCACACTTGGTTTTCCTGCTGAGATTCGGCCTTCATTGCTTCCCCAAGTGCAGCACATGCTGCAAGCCTCAGCTAGCAGGGCTGGCAGGAGAGGTGGGCAGTCGCACTCACCAGGTCTGTCTCTTCTTCTCCTGCCCCTCCTGACTCTCGGGCCACCACCTGCATTCTAGCCCCAAGGTATGAAATGGGAAGACCAAGAATCTAACACCACCCACATCACCTGCACACACTGCAACTACCAGCTGCCCACCAATGACCATCTCCTTTATAGCCAGCCTGGCATGGGGTGGGTCTGGCAGCGCTGGTCCTGCCCCAGGGCAGCAAGGATTGGCCTGAGGCCCCCTGCTGGGCTGAACCTGAACTGCCCTGCAGCAGATTCTGGAAGCAAGAAAGATGCTGATGGCTGAGGCCCTGGCTCAGAGCACACTTAGGGAGACCCCATGCCCAGCAAGGGTGCTGGGGCCCTGGACTTTCCCAGGCTGCAATCCTAGTGTGGAGTCTGGCTTGGCTCTTCTTCCCAGAGCCCTGACTGCAGATGGAGCGGGGTTCCCACGGGGGCATCTTCCTTCGTGGGAGAGTGGGTGAACCCCAAATGTCGTGACTCCCAGTGCCGGGTGCTGGCCTGCAGCCTTCCGGGAGGGAGTAGGAGACAGTGACTTTGTGGGGAGGTGACACTTGAGCTGGCCATGTATTTTGGGTTAGCTCTGGATGCACATCCCAGTGCCCCAGGACGTGCGGGTCTGCTGCAGGCCTCCTGGAGGCTCTGAGTGCCAGGTGTCCTGGTGGGGAGGTCGAGGTGCTGAGCTCCCGCTGGGTGCACCAGGCACTTTGGAGCTGTTCAGAGTAAGGAGTCGAGGTCACCTCCTGAACCACTCCTGGTCCCAAACTCCTGGTTTGGGATTTGCCAGAACCCTGAAGTAGGGGTGTGGTGGGGGTGGTAGTGGTTGGCTTCAATGCACTGTATTTGTGAGTTCTTCAAACACAGCTTCTCCCTACTCCTGCAGGTTTTCAGGTCATTGACGAAGACAGAGTCCCTCAGCTGTAAAGTGACTGAAATTTGGAAACTACGTCCAGAACTTCACAGTGTGTATTCAGCTGGTCATCCTTCAGGCCTGCAGGTGGACAGCAAGAGCAACAGTAAGATATTCATTACTGTAGATACTCTCCTTTCGTTCCGGTAGACCCACCAAAAGAGAATGGGAGATGAGTACTTGAACATTGGAACCAGTCAGTTTGCTAGGGTGAGCGTCGGTACTTGGAGCTCAGGAGTGGACATGGAGAGCAAAACATGCATTGTTACTAAAGAGGACAGTTAGGCATTTTACTGTGAAAAGGGAAATCATTTAGAAGTGTGCAAGACACCTTAAGAAAAGTCTGTATATTTATTTTTGTTTATTTGCAAGGCAGAGAGAGCCCTTCTATTTACTGCTCATTCCTCAAATGTCTGCACCAACCAGAGCTGGTTCAGGTTGAAGCCAGGAACTCAGTGTGGGTCTCCCACACAGGTGGCAGGGACTCAAGTACTTGAGCCATCAGCTGCTGCTTCCCAGGGTTCTGTTAGCAGGAAGCCAGAAGCAGAAGCAGGGCAAGGGCTTGAGCCCTGGGCATGCTGACTGGGATGTGGAAGGCTTTACCACTATGCCAAACACATGCTCCAGTAAGCTGTTTCAACACATTTGCAAAATGTAAGAATGTGGTTTTAAATATATGCTCTTCATCTTAAAAATTTGCATAATCTTATATTCAGTTTCATGTGATTCAATACTTATTATTAAATACAAGTAACATTTAGACACATGCTTTCCTCACCAATACAAACCTCAGTAATTTTTTCACTTAGAACCTTGAACATTAGCATTCATTCAGACTGAAGTTCACTCATAGACTGGGAATTCTGACAAAGAGACAGTAGGGAAAAAAATCTAGATGTGTATCTGATACCTAGTAAGATTCTGAACCTGACTGATAGAATCTGAGTAACTCTTCAGAGAGTCACTTCATACCTCTCCCCTCTGTAATGAGAAGACTGTGTCTTTCGGCCACTTTCACATGATGTTATGTAAATCTTACCTGAAAAGCCTTCTATAAATTCTGAAGTACCATACAGAAGCATATTATGCATTTCCATATGTGTGAAAAAAGGCAATGTCAAAGGCATAGCTATTCCAGAGAGAAGTTAGGAGGATTAGCGCAGTTAGTAAATGTGTAAGTACCATTAAATATCTACATATTTGAAATAGATTTATAGAGTGTGGAGTTCATGATAGATATTTAAAAATGCACTCTGGATAATAAGCAAATATCAGAAATAATGCCACACCCATCAGTGTTTAAACTCTTCAGACAGCTCCATGCCAGGGAAGTGCAGTGATCCCTGTAAATTAACAAAAATCAATCTGTGTATACCCATGGAAGCAACTGGTTTATGCAGCCTATACTAGAGGTTTTTATGTTTAGTAAAATTACTTGATTTTTTAATGAATGCTTTCAGACTGATACCTGATGCTGAGTGGCAGACAATTTTTTCTGAAAGGTATGTGGTTGAGAAATATAAATATAAATCAGTTTATAATTTTTGTGTCTGAATATTTTTATGCATTGAGACAATACCTGCAATAATCAGAAGACTTTTCCTTAAAAAGTTGCTATATTGATGCATTTTCATTTATTTATGTAATGTATGTTTAGGTAAAAGAAAGAAAGAGAGAGAGAGAGAGAGAGAGATCTTTCATCTGCTGGCTCACTTCCAGATGGCCACAAAAGCTGGGGCTGAGCCAGGCTGAAGCCAGGACCCTGGAACTCTGTCCCAGTCCCCCATGTGGGTGCAGGAACCCAAACTCTTGGGCAATCTTTGGTGCTTTCTCAAGCAAAGAGCTGGATGTGAAGTGAAGGATGTGAGTCTCAAAGCAGTGCCATAAGGCATGCTGTTGTTGCAGTTGGCAACTTACTCCTTTGTGCCACAATGCTGGCCCTGGATTGATGACATATTGAAGTGCTGCCACTGGCTTTTGGCTAAATAGGGTGACTTAACATGTTTTCCACTCTGTGGAAGAGGAACAAATATGGCAGTTGGTTATAAAAGTTGCCCATGGAAACCACAGCCTGAGAAAGATGAATCAACTCACCTTGCATTTTCCACGTTGCATCTACACCACCCTTTTCTGGACAAACATCTGATTGTATGCCCTTGTGATGGAGGTTCTCAGGGTGCTGGAACCTTTTGTAATTTTTTAAAAATATAGATTAAGAAGAAGGCAAATAAACAAAAAATTACAAACTGCTGCCAATACCAAGAAGAGATTATTGAGAGTAAAAGGTCACCTGTTGGAGCCAGCACTGTGGCACATCAGGTTAAAGCCCTGGCCTGAAATACAGGCATCCCATATGAGTGCTGGTAGAGTTCCGGCTGCTCCACTTCCAGTCCAGCCTCTTGCTAATGCACCTGGGAAAGCAGTAGAGGATGGCCCAAGTCCTTGGGCCCTTTTGCTCATGTGGGAGACCCAGAAGAAGCTCCTAACTCCTGGCTTCAGATCAGCTCAGCTCTGTCCATTGTAGCCATTTGGGGAGTGAACCAGCAGACAGAAGATTCTCTCTCTCTCTCTCTCTCTCTATCTATCTATATAACTTTTTCAAATAAATAAAATAATTTTTTCTAAAAAAAGGTATCCTGCCATACTTCTTTCTTCCCTGTTAATTCCTAGGAATTAAAAATTGTTACAGGGCCAACACTGTGGCAAAATGGGTTATACCAACACCTGCAGCACTAGCATCCTCTATGAGCACCAATTGCATGTTCTACTTCTGTTCCAGCTCCCTGCTAACATACCTGTGAAAGCAGCAGAATATGGTACAAATCCTGTGGTCCTGCACCCAAGCGAGAGACCTGGATGAAATTTCCCTGACTCCTGGCTTTTTTTTTTAAAGATTTGTTTATTTATTTGAAAGGGTTACACACACACACACAGACACACACACACAGAGAGAGAGAGAGAGAGAGAGAGAGAGAGAGGGAGGGAGATCTTCCATCCGATGGTTTACTCCCCAAAGGTTGAAATGGCTGGAGCTGCGCTTATCTGAAGCCAAGAACCAGGAGCTTCTTCGAGGTCTCCCACTCAGGTGCAGGGGCACAAGAACTTGGGCCATCTCCTACTGCTTTCCCAGGCCATAAGCTGAAAGCTTGATCAGCAGTGGAGCAGCCAGGTCTTGAACCAGCACCCTTAAGGGATGCCAGTGCTTCAGGCCAGGGTGTTAATCTGCTGTGTCATAGCACTGGCCCCTACTCCTGGCTTTGCCCTGGCCAAGCCCCAGGTTTTCAGTAATTTGGGGAGTGAAGCGGCAGATGGAAGACCTTTCTGAAGTAAATAAAACAATTCTTAAAAATATATAAATATATTTATGTAATAATCATGTTCATGGTTTAGAAATTTAGGGACCAAAATATATGCTTTTAAAAACCCACTCACTCAGTGGCCGGCGCCGCGGCTCACTAGGCTAATCCTCCGCCTAGCAGCGCCGGCACACCGGGTTCTAGTCCCGGTCGGGGCGCTGGATTCTGTCCCGGTTGCCCCTCTTCCAGGCCAGCCCTCTGCTGTGGCCAGGGAATGCAGTGGAGGATGGCCCAAGTGCTTGGGCCCTGCACCCCATGGGAGACCAGGAAAAGCACCTGGCTCCTGGCTCCTGCCATCGGATCAGCGCGGCACACCGGCCGCAGTGCACCAGCCGCGGCGGCCATTGGAGGGTGAACCAACGGCAAAGGAAGACCTTTCTCTCTGTCTCTCTCTCTCACTGTCCACTCTGCCTGTCAAAAAAAAAAAAAAGATAAGAAAAAAAAAAACACTCAGTATCATTCTGCAAAGCAAAGAGCAAATCATGAAGATGTTTTAGGTCCTGAATTTATCAGTGCTGTAAACTTCTTTCTTGTATACTTTGAAAGCTTAAGTGGTTTCTATTTTTATTTTTTAAAGGAAGATTGATGCATGTATTTGAAAATGTAGCAGAGTGGAAGAGACAGATTATCTATCTGCTGGTTTACTACTCAGCTGGCTGCAGTGGCCTGGGCTGGGCCAGACTGAAGACAGGAACTTCATCTGGGTGTCCCATGTGGGTGGCAGGGCCCCAGTTATCTTCTGTTGCTTTTCTGGGACCATTAGCAGGAAGCCAGATTGGAAGGGGAGCTGCTGGGACTCAGCTAGCACCCATATGGGATACCGGCAATGCAGCAGCATCTTACCTCATGCTACAGCACTGGCACCAAGTGGTCATGTTTTACCTAGGGAAAAGAAAAATTAAAACCTAGGAAATTAAATGCCATGGGCAACGGATGTGGTGAGTGGAAAAAATGAAAACTTTTAGTACCTAGTGGTTGGTCATATGAAAGAAGTGGGACACTTACCTATATTATTACCTTTAGTCCAATTTGACTTTCTTTAAGTTTTTTTTTTTTTTTTACTTAATTGGGAGGTAGAGGGTGAGAGAATGAAAATGCACTCTGATTCTCTGCTTTACTCCCCCAAATGCCTGCAACAGCCAGAACTGGGTCAGGCTGAAGCCAGGAGTGTGAACTCAATTTTTTTTTTATTTATTTGACAGGTAGAGATAAAGATAGTGAGAGAAACAGAAAGAAAGGTCTTCCATCTGCTGGTTCATTCCCCAAATGGCTACTACAGCTGGCACTATGCCAATTCAAAGCCCAGAGCCAAGTGCTTCTTCCTGGTCTCCCATGAAGGTGCATGGGCCCAAGCACTTGGGCCATCCTCCACTCCCCTCCCGGGCCACAGCAGACAGCTGGACTGGAAGAAGAATAACCAGGACTAGAACCAGCACCCCAATGGGATGCTGGTGCTGCAGGCAGAGGATTAAGCAAGTGAGCCATGGCACCAGCCCATGAACTCAATCTTAATCTCCCATGTGTGTGCAGAAACCTGAATACTTGAGCCATCAGTGCTGCCTTATAGGATCAGTATTTGCAGGAAGCTGGAGTTAGGAACCAGAGCTAGGCACTAAACCCCAGTACTCTGATGTAAGACTTGGACATCTTTTTTTTTTTTTCAAAGATTTATTCATTTATTTATTTGAAAGGCAGAGTTGCATACAGAGAGAGAAGTCTTCCATCTGCTGGTTCACTTTCCAGTTGGCTGCAACGGCTGGATCTGGGCTCATCCAAAGCCAGGAGCCAGGAGCTTCAAGGTCTCCCATGCTTGTGCATGGGCCCAAGAACTTGGGCCATTTTCTACTGCTTTCCCAGGCCATAGCAAGGAGCTGGATCAGAAGTGGAGCAGCAAGGACTCAAACCAATGCCCATATGGGATGCCCATAATGTTTTCTTTAATTGGAGAAATGTTCCTTTGATAGAATGAGCATATGACCCCACAATATTCTCTACTTACTCATAATAGGGTCTGAGATGTAAAAGTCATGATTAATTTCTTAGAAGAAAATTTTCATACCCAGAAGCAAAAAGAGAAAATTAACCTTTTGTTTCTCTCATGAATGAATCAGAGTTTCAAAACTAATACTTAACTTGTATTTTAGAGGAGTTAATGACTTAACCAACTCTTCTATTAGAAACACTACGTTGTGGCCAGTGCTGTGGCACAGCAGATTAAAGCACTGGCCTGAAGTGCCAGCAACCCAAGATCCATCAGGGTGGAGGAGGAATGTCAGAGGCATTGTACTAAAGCTTTGGTTCTGGAAGAACACATTAATGCACCCAGATGGTTTGAAGCTAACTGAGGGCCTATGTTCTGTACTCTTGTCTGTGGTACTGCATTTTCATTTATGTAAAATTTATTTTCTTCAAGTAATATATTAATTTGGATGAAAATGAAGATGTTAAGGAATTTTCAGAATGGGTCTGTTTAACCCTCATTGGCTTTGTTTTTAGGCACTTAACTCAGAAAGGAAAAGATAGAAAAATACATTTTGGGTTCTCTTCATCTGTACCACGGCACCCTTTGGTTAAGATTTGTCATTTTGTCATATTTGATTCTCTAGACTCCCTGAAAAATCCCCTACTTCATTAGAAGGAGTCCGTGTCTCATCATGGCAGTGAAAAGTTTAAAATGTTCCAGCTGTGCATTTAGCTAGGTCATGGACACATGCCATGGCACTTGCCAGCCAATTGTGTCAGGGGCATCATCTGAATCAGAATTACTTGTATGAAAAAAGGAGTTGCAGATTCTTCCAGTGAAAGTGGAGAGGAGCAAGAGCTGCAGAACATTGCCAGGGTTGAGTGTGCCATGGGATGTCATGTGGTGGTTGGTGTCTGGGGTGCTGGTTCTGCAGAATATAGGGCTTATGGGGGCTGGTGCTATGGTGTAGCAGATAAGGCTGCCTCCTGCAGTGCCAGCATCCCATATGGTCACCAGTTCAAGTCCCAGCTGCTCCATTTCCGATCCACCTGTGATATGCCCTGCGAAAGCAGTAGAAGATGGCCCACGTCCTTTGACCCCTGAACCCACATGGAAGACCTGGAAGAAGCTCCTAGCTCCTGGCTTTGGATCAGCTCAGCTCTGGCCATTGCATCCAATTGGGGAGTAAACCAGCAGATGGAAGATTCTCTCTCGCTCTCTCTCTCTCTCTCTCTCTGCCTCTCCTCTCTCTGTGTAACTCTGACTTTCAAATAAATAAATCTTTATTTTAAAGAGCTTATGCTTCTGGGTAGTGGTCATGGAAAATATATGGGACATTTTTCAGGAAGATTTTCGATGAATTTTCCAACCCCTGAACCTCCTAGAGATTAGAATAGACTTCTAAGGCATAACTTCCACTTATGCTTAATTAGGTTCTTGTTTTGAATTGTTTTTGATGAAACAGCAAGGAATTCTGAGTTATAGACTTCCTATTTCAGAGACAGGAAAACACTGATGCCTGCATTTTAATTAAATAATGCCTATCACCCTTTCATAAGCAACAAATGATCACAGATTCTCTCTTTGCTGCTAATTAATGAGCATGGTGATTCTTCCCACCGTAACCACCTTCCCACCTACACTCCTTCCCCTCTTCCTCCTTCCTCTCCTATTGACATGGAATGCCATACATAGCTAGGGTGAACATTTAACCCGCTGGCCCTAGGTGTTCATACACTTCAACTGTGTGTAATTATTCATATGCGCTTTTTATGACCAAGCTTATGTCAGAACAACAAATTATATATTCACCTAATACTGAGAGTCATCAAATTGATTTCTATTTTCTTCTCTCTTAGGCAGTTCTTGAGGGGCAGAAATATTTATTTTGTGTATCATGTATTTATTCAACTAAAAGACTGACTGTCAAGATGCTGAGTTTTAGTGTCAAAACAAATATGTTTCTAGACCCCATGAAGTTTACAGTCTGACAAGAAAGAGCCATCTACCCAAAGAATATTGTTTAACATAGTAAATGCTGGTGTGAAGTCAGTGGATAAAGATTGAAGCATTCTTAAACTAGCACCAACTCTAATCCCATGATCTCTAATTGAGAGAAGTAATCAGAAACACAGAACTCCATGTTATCTAGTTATCTCTTTGAATTTGTGCTTAAAAAATAAAACATACCAAACAACACACAAATACCTAGGAGTGCATAATATTTATATACCATCTTGATATTAAAAATAACAAGAAATTACCATGAAATAATAGCAACTTTGAATCTCCTTTGTTTTCTAGACAAGTTATAATCCTATGTGGTTCTTTACAGTACATTATTACAGTAAATTACAGTACATCATACAGTAAATTATTAAAGTAAAAAATTACAGTAAATTATTTTTGTAGGTACTCTTCATCTCTCTCACATTTTTTCTCTTTGAGAAATCAGATTTTAAAAACTGAGACCCAAGACAAAAGAAACATCTTTAAGCTAGTATTATATGATGATTGGCTCTCTAAAAAATATTTATTTATTTATTTGAAAGTCAGAGTTACACAGAGTAGAAGGGGAGAGAGAGAGAGAGTGAGGGACATCTTCCATCTTTTGGTTCACTCACCAATTGGTCACAATGGCTGGAGCTGTACTGATCCGATGCTAGAGCCAGGAGCTTCTTCTGGGTCTCCCACACAGATGCAGCTGCCCAAGGATTTGGGCCATCTTCCACCGCTTTCCCTGGCCATAGCAGAGAGTTGGATCGAAGGCAGAGTAGCCAGGACTCAACCTCCACCCATATGGAATGTCCATGCTGGCAGTAGCTTTACCTGCTATGCCACAGTGCTGGCCCCTTGATTGGCCTATAACATAGACTTTTAAATGATATTAAAAACACCATGTTTTTCTAAGCTCTTTCCATTCAGTTTCTACTTTGTAAACTCCAGATAATACTATCCCCAGAATTAATCTAAGGTATAAATGACATGATATAAGGCATTTAACCCCTTAACCTGTCTCCTTGAATACTCAGCTATGTTAGCTCTGTGTCCATTCTTCTGTCTCTGTACTAGATGAATAAAAAGACAGTGTAAAATGATTTGAAAAGAACTTTAAGGGGTCTGCACTGTGGTACTGCTGCCAATTGGGGAGTGAACCAGCAGATGGAAAACACCTCTGTCTCTCCCTCTCTGCCTCTCCTTCTCTGTAACTCTGACTTCCAAATAAATCAATAAATCTTAAAAGAACTATAAACATCAATAAAACACAAATGAAAATTGTATTCTCAAAACTGGATATTAAACCATGCCTTCTACACCTCTGTTAAAAGTTACATTCTATCATAGTCATTTATGATTTCTAGGGCCAAAGTAGTAAATAAGATTTTTCTGGAAGAGACAGAGGTTATGAGGGAGCCAGGATTTGGGGTCAGTTAGCAGCAGTGAGTGTCACTTTCAGATTTGATTCAGGAAAGGAAGAACAGCAACTGATCCCTGACATTTTGGGGGGGGGAAGGAAAGGAAGGAGGGACTTAACAAAAGCAAAGGCCTTCTGGTTGTGGGCACCCACCCCTGACTGCAGCCTTTGGGAGGGCCAGCTGGTGTCTCTATGGATGATGTGGCCTGGACTCCATTTCCCAGAGTTCCCAGGAGCTCCGACCTATTCTGCCTTCGGAATGCCTGTGCACATGCGCCTGCTACAGCCAGTCCCTGGGGCTCTGAGTTGGACCAGAGGGAGTTCATTCCCTGATCAGGGTCAGCCCTGGGGGCTGTGCTGCTCCTTCTCTGTCATTTATTGCATCTCCTGCTCTGCACGTGCGATCCCAGGCAGTTTCCGAGTGCTCACCCTGAGCCTGCCTCCTGCTGCTTCTTCCCTCTTCATCATTCACCTGTGGGTCCCTTGTACCAGGGAATCTCTACCCGCACTCCCAGCATCGCTCCCTGTGTGTCCTGAAGAAAGGGTACATGCTCCAGGGACTTTCTGCTGTAGGTTTGACGTGCAGGAAGGGGCAGGGACCTGTGTGGGAGACAGTGCATGCCAGGGCACCAGCGATCATGGCAGCTTCCCCCGAGATCAGGGCTGGGACCCGGGCTGTTCTGTCTCCAAACTCTGCTTCACAGGCACCCAGCGCCTGGACTCTCTCCTGCAGAACCTCACCCAAACTGTCCCTAATGCGCTTTATTTAGTGGTTACCGGAGAGAGAGGTTAGCATTCTGGAAACCTGCACATGCAGGGAAGGAAGGTGGAAAGACTCCTGATCTCCACAGTCAATAATCTGGGTTCCCACTGTGGGTGGCCTCAGAATGCAGTCTGGCCAGGTCTCTTGATGTTTCCTGGGCTGGTTCCTGCAGGGTGGGGCAGGATGGCCTTCAGCAGGGAGCCTGGGGCAGCAGAGGGGTGGGAAGGAGGATCTGACTAGGATCTGCCCCACTGCTCTCATCCTGCACCTCATCTTCCTGGTGGGGAGCAGTGTGAAGCGTGAATAGCTGCTTTGTGCATTGATCCCTCTCAAGTATTAATTATCAGACTTTTCCAATGTGGAATTTGAAGCTGTTCCAGAAACCTGGGGTAGGAAAACTCCCTTCTTTCAAACAGGCACAGAGACAGTGGAGGATCCAAGGAGTTTCTATTAATGGCCCTAGGCTCAGCTGGAATGATTTCCTGAGAATTGAGCATCAAATTCAAGTTTCTTAGCTGTTACAGCATTGGTGGGTTTAAATGGCAGCCTACATGACTTAGGTCCACATTTCCAATGGTCAGTGGGTCCAGTATGTTTGTAAAAGTGATGCCAGGGACAGATTTATTAGGACAGATTTTTGACTGGAGTTTACAGAAGCAGAACTTAGGACATCTTCCCTCCCTAGACAAGATTTCAGTGGGCAGCTGTTTCACTCGTTAATTGTGAGCATCCACTTTTAAAGGTTTGTGTTGGATGGGGTCCACTTCTCTTTCATTGATGATGTATTTGGCTGCTTTTCATTTTCTGTCTTCAGCTATCTCTTCTCCTGTTAGCAAGGCTGTCAACTGTTTTGACCTGCCACTGATCCCTTTGCAAAGTGAGAAGGGAACTAAAATTAATGCAAGTCTACTGTGTTGTCAATAACTGGAGCTACTTTTTTTTTATTTTTTATTTTTTTTTTTTATTTTTGACAGGCAGAGTGGACAGTGAGAGAGAGAGAGAGAGAAAGGTCTTCCTTTTGCCGTTGGTTCACCCTCCAATGGCCGCCGCGGCCGGCGCGCTGCGGCCGGCGCACCGCGCTGATCCGATGGCAGGAGCCAGGAGCCAGGTGCTTTTCCTGGTCTCCCATGGGGTGCAGGGCCCAAGCACCTGGGCATTCCTCCACTGCACTCCCTGGCCACAGCAGAGGGCTGGCCTGGAAGAGGGGCAACCGGGACAGAATCCGGCACCCCGACCGGGACTAGCTCGAGCTGTTTGGATCCAAAACCAGAAGCCAGGAGCTTTGTCCAGGTCTCATAGGTGGGTGCAGGAGATGAAGGATTTGGGCCATCTTCTACTGTTTTCCCAGGCCACAGCAGAGAGCTGGATGGGAAGTGCAGCAGCCAGGATCCCAACCGGCACCCATATAGGATGCTGACACTGCCGGCCGTAGCTTTACCCACTATGCAACAGTGCTGCCCACTAACGGTAGCTCTTTTAATATGAGTTTGCATAAAGTGGAGAATTACAGCATCATAAATACAGATAAGTAACAGTTTTTCTCTGCCTAGTACTTTACAGTTACCCAGTGATCCACTGAGAATCTTACATTCCACACTGTGTAATTAAGAAGGCCAGTTCCTTGTCTTATTTTGGGTTCTGTGTTTAAACCCATACATTTTTGACATGGGAGGATATTAGTTCTACAATTTCATAGAGACTAGTCTGTGGAAGCATCGATAGAAGTTATAACTGTGAGAGTGGTAAGAAAGAAGAGGGGAAGAAATAAGTGCCCCTTACCCCCCACAGAGATGTCAACAAGTGGAGTAGAAGATGTGCCCTTGAAAACTATGGCTGACTTCCTGGGACAAACTGTGTTTGAGTGCTTCACATGTTCTGATAGAAAGGTGTTGCCACCAAGTTATTAGTATATATATTTAGTTGGTTTTTAAAGATTTATTTATTTATTTGAAAATCAGAGTTAAACAGAGAGAGAAGGAGAGGCAGAGAGAGAGAGAGAGAGAGAGAGAGAGAGAGAGGTCTTCCATCAGGTTCATTTCCCCAATGGCTACATCATTGTGACCTTTGCTCAGTCCCTGACCTAAACCTTTCCTTTAACCTAGTACTTTGCCATGTAGTAGCCCATGAAGACTACAGACTGCATAAATGAATGAATACTTGGAGGGTTGTGATTTCTTAGAGGAACATCATGAGACAGAAGGAATAAAACAAAACAAAAGTATCCTCTGTATATAGAAGGTATACTGTTTTTCAAGCCACAGAGAAGAGGAAGAAGAAGGAAATAGTGAGACTGGAAAGTTTGTGGCAAAGGAAATAGGCACTGGACAAGAATTTTACAAGCCCATTAGGAAAACATTAAGGTTTCCTTACTTCCATGTAGACTCTGCCCTCTAATGGTGAACAGGGTCCTCTAAACCCACTTGTTGCACAAATGAAAGCCCAAGCATTGTCTTCTCCCACAGATGGAGTCTGCTATTGGTTTTGATTTACATTTCCCTAATGGTTAGTGATATTGGGCATGTTCATCTATGTCTTGACCATTGAGATTTCCTCTTCTGAGAAACATCTATTTTGATCATTGCCCATTTCTAAACTGTACATTTTGCTTCTTGTTTGGAGTTTTTCCAGTTCTATATATGTATGTTCTGGCTATCAATCTTTTGTCATAGTCAGAGTTTTCAATGTTTCCTCCTATTCTGTCCATTGTATCCTCACTCTGTTGATTACCTTGTTGTGAAGATGTATCTTAATTTGATATGCTCAACTTTGTATATTTTATTTTTGTGACTTGTGCTTTTGGAATCTTACCCAAAACTGTTGTCTATGCTAATGTTTTACAGTTTCTCATATGTTTACTTAGTTTTTGGTTTTATATTTAGACTTTTAATTCACCTTGAGTTGCTTTTACATAGTGTATGAGGTGTTGGGGTATCTTTTCAGGCTTCTACATATGGATAATCACTTTCCTTTAAACCATTTGCTAAAGGGGTTCTTCTTTCTCCTGTTTGTTTTCTTTCCTTTGTTAAATAGGAGTTGCCTGTAGAAAAGTCGGTTTATTTTAGATGCCTATTCTTTTCCATTGAACTATGTGTCTTTTTTTCCAACAGTGCTAACACTGCTTCTATTTTTTTAAGATTTATTTATTTATTTGCAAGGCCAGATGCTTCTTCCAAGTCTCTCATGTGGGTGCCAGCACCCAAGAACATAGGCCATCTTCCAACGATTTCCCAGGTGCATTAGTAGGGAGCTGGATTGGAAGTGGAGCACCTGGTCCCCTAGCAGCAACATATGGGATGCATGCACAGCAGGTCAAGGCTTTAACCCACTACACCACAGCATCAAACCCTTCCTTATTTACTTCTGCTGTGATCTTTCATTATTCACTTTTTTCTACTGCCCTGTAACTTGACTCATTCCTGTTTTTTTCTGGGTCCTGGAGGATGGTAGTAGGTGGCTTCCGGGATATTTTTTGTGTTAGTAGATACTTGGTAATAGAAAATCATAGTTTTTAGTTTCTATATTTCTCTGCTAATCACTAGGACCTTCTAAATGACAGTAGAAAATGCTGGCAGAAATGATGATATATTAATTTGCTAAGAAAATACCACAGAGAATATGATTTAAATCATGGAATTTTATTTCTCAGAGTTGTAGAGCTTGAAAATATCAGATCAAGGTCCTAATAGGCTCGATTTTTCCAGAAGCCTTTCTCCGATGTGACAGACACATCTATCATTTGATCTGCTTAAAAGCACTTTCTTCAGGTACAGTCATGTTGGTGGTTAGCACTTCAGTGTTTGAGTTTTAAGGAGGCACATTTCAGTCCACAACAGCAAAAGGGGCCTTGTGGTCTGCTTCAGTGACAGCCATCTCTGTGGAGGACAGAAAGTTTGAAATCAGCGTTATGATTTCTCACAGTATTACTGTCAGTGCTATCTCCATCAAATGTGCATTCATGTACACACAAACAAAACTACCTGTACACATAAACACATTCAACAGTGGAAATGTCTGATGGTTGTGTACAGGTAACATCAATATAATAATCCATAAGAGGGCCTATTAGCAGACATTAAAAAGAGAATTAGAAAGAATGACAACCAAATCTGCAGTTACCTATATTTATGTCTATATGTATGATATTCAGTATTTATAGTTGCTAAATGATGAATACTGATGTGTGGGAATTAAAGCTAAACCTTACCTTGCAATATTGCAGCCTAGTCTACATGAAAGATGTCTTCCTAAAACCTTTCCCTGGGCCCACTCTGTGGCATAGTAGATTAAGCATCCACCTGCAGCACCAGCATCCCACATGGGCAAAAGTTTGAGTCCCTGCTCCTGCACTTCCAATCCAGCTCTTTTCTAATGGCCCAGGAAAGCAGTGGAATATGCCCTGAGTGCTTGGGCCCCTGCACCCATGTGAGAGACCTGGAGGAAGCTGCTGACTTCTGACTTCTGGCTTCAGATTGGCCCAGCTCCAGCCATTCTGGCCATTTAGGGGTGAACCAGTCGATAGAAGACCTCTCTTTCTCTTCCTCTCTATATCTGTCACTCTGCCTCACAATAAAGAAATACATTTTTTAAAAACCTTTCATATTTTAAATTTCTTAATTTTTTAAAGATTTATTTATTCATTTATGTACAAGTCAAGTTACAGACAGAGAGGAGAGCCAGAGAGAAAGAGAGAGGTCTTCCATCTGATGTTCACTCCCTAATTGATTGCAACTGCCAGAGCTGTGCTGATACGAAGCCAGGAGCCAGGAGCTAGTTCCAGGTCTCCCAGATGGGTACAGGGGCTCAAGGACTTGGGCCATCTTCTACTTTCCCAGGCCATAGCAGAGAGCAGGATCAGAAGTGGAGCAGCTGAGTATTGAACCGGCCCCCATATGGGATGCTGGTGCCTCAGGCCAGGGTGTTAACCTGTCCACCACAGCACCAGTCCAACATTTTAAATTTCTGATACTCTAAAGTAGCACAGGACTGCATTATATCTAGGAAAGATGCATTTAAAAATTATAAATCTAGTGCATTTTAGCAGAAGTTTTAACAAATACTTCTGATTTTCTCAGCATTATGTATAAATAAATGACATAATGAGTCATTGTCAGATTTTTAGCTTTTGACAGCCACTTATACTATTTCACAGCTTTTTGAAATGTATTGCTAGTGTGTTTTTCTCAACACATGCACTGGATTTTACCAGTTTAGTGCACAGTGTGTTGCCTCTTATAGGATTTGCATTTTGATGGGTTTTCATGGCACATGTAATCAACATCTGCAAAGCCTCAAAAACACATAAATAATAACATGAATCAGGTTTTTTTCTTAAAGATTTATTTATTTATTTGAAAGAGTTGCACAAATAGAGGAAAGGTAGAGAGAGAGAGACAGACAGACAGACAGAAACAGAGAGGTCTTCCATCGGCTGGTTTACTCCCAGTTGGCCGCAATGGCTGGTCTGTGTTGATCCAAAGCCAGGAGCTTCTTCAGGGTCTTTCACATGTGTGCAAGGCCCCAAGGACTTGGGCCACCTTCTACTGCTTTCCCAGGCCATAGCAGAGAGCTGGTTCAGAAGTGGAGCAGCCGCGACTTGAACTGGCACCCATATGGCTTGCCAGCACTGCAGGCAGCAACTTTATCTGCTATGCCACAGCGCCAGCCCCACATTGCATCTCTTTAAGATGATATGGATTTAAGTTCATGAGAAATTAGTAGCATAGTGAAACTGATAGATATGGATGAAGCAGGATGGACTTGTTAGGAATGGTGATGTTTATTTTCTTATAAAATAAATAAATAAGAAATTAAATATGGTCAGACATAAATGAAGACTAAATTTTATTAGTGGTAATCCAGAAAACACTGATCTCAGGTCTTTTTCTTCCAATGTTAAGATTATATTTTTAAATGCATATTAAGTGAACAAATTTCATGTAATTTATATATACAGATTGAAGAGCAAACTGATAATTTCCTATCCTATATTCCCTTGGTCTCATATCTCCAACTCCCTCCTTCTTGTTTTATTTTCTTTTTTTTATTTTTATTTATTTTTTTGACAGGCAGAGTGGACAGTGAGAGAAAGATACAGAGAGAAAGGTCTTCCTTTGCCGTTGGTTCACCCTCAAATGGCCGCCACGGCCAGCGCGCTGCGGCCAGTGCACCGCACTGATTGGATGGCAGGAGCCAGGTACTTATCCTGGTCTCCCACGGGGTGCAGGGTCCAAGCACTTGGGCCATCCTCCACTGCACTCCCTGGCCACAGCAGAGAGCTGGCCTGGAAGAGGGGCAACCGGGACAGAATCCGGCGCCCTGAGCAGGACTAGAACTTGGTGTGCCGGCACCGCTAGGTGGAGGATTAGCCTAGTGAGCCGCGGCGCCGGCCTTATTTTCTTTTAATTTTGACAGCTGCATGCTTTGATTTTATTTTAGAATCACAAGCTTTAACCCTCTACAAAATAAAGAATTCAGCAAGTAGCAGCAGAAATATCAATGAGTATATGTTGTATACTCTATCAAAGAGTACAGAAAAGTGCTATGAACAATACTCAAATCTCAAAATGTCAATTTAACTCATATGCTACTTTTTGTTGTCTATATATATTAATTACCACCAGTCAGAGAAAACATATGGTATTTGTCTTTTGGGGACTGGCTTCTTTCATGAAGCATACTTGTTTCCAATTCATCCATTTAGTTACAAAAGATAGGATTTCATTCTCAATTATGGCTGAATAGTATTTTACACTGCATATATAGCTCATATTCTTTTTACAGTCACCAGTTGATGTACATCTGGGTTGATTCCATGTTAGCTATTGTGAATTGAACTATATTAACCATGAGGGTACAGATAACTCATGACTATGTATATTCTTTTTCATTTCATGTGGATAAATTCGCGGGAGTCAGGTGGCAGGATGTTATGGTATGTTTGTTTTCAGATTTCTGAGGAACTTTGATACTGCCTTCCATAATGGCTGTACTAGCTTCGTTCCCACCAACAGTGGGTTAGGGGACCTTTTTCTCTCCCTCTCCACCAGCCTTTATTGTTTGTTGACTTTTTCAAAAGAATTATTTATTTGAAAGGTAGAGTTACTTATAGGGAGAGTCAGAGGCAGAGAGACATAAGTATTTTATCTGCTTGTTTATTCTCCATATGGCACAACAGGTGGTGCTTGCCCAATCGGAAGCCAGAGTTAGGAGCATCTCCCTGGTCACCCAAGTGGGTGCAGGGACCCAGGCACTTGGGCCATCCTCCACTGCCCTCCCAGTCCAGAGCAGAAAGCTACACTGGAATAGGAGCAACCGGGACCAGAAATGGCACCCATATGTGATGCCGGCTCCACGGGTGGAGGATCAACCCAGTGTGCTATGGCACTGGCCCCCATCAGGGATATTTTTCTATAGTACTCTCTCTCCACTGTATCTTTTTCTAGTTGAAGAATTAAGGTGATGCAGGATTAATCGAAGGAGTTTGAGAGGATTGTCTCTCTTTCAATTGTGTTGAATAGTTTGAGAATAATTGGAATTAGTTCTTTAAAAGTCCTGTAGAATTCAATAGTGAGGCTGTCTGATCCTGGATTTTCTTTGTTGGGAGGGTCTTTATTACTTATCCAATCTCTGTCTTGATTTTTGATTTGTTTAGCTTTTCTATGTGTCTTCATGACTCAATTTTGGTATATTGTGTATGTCCATGAATCTGTTGATTTTTCCTCTAGGATTTCCAATTTGTTAGCAGTCACAACAGATGCCCACATCCTATATTGCAGTGCTAATCTGAGTTTTGGGTACTACACTTCCAAATCAATTTCATGTTAATATCCTTGGGAAGCAATGGATAATAGCTCAAATTCTTTCCTTCCTGTCATCTAATTTGGAAAACTGTAACCTCAATGGGGACTTGAGAACCTGGTCTTGCACAGTTGTAGCCATATAGAAAGTGAACGAACAGATTGGAGATCTCTCTGCTTCTCTTTCCTTCTCTCTTTGTCTCTGTGTCTCTCTGCCTTTTTTATCATATTAAAATATTTAATTACTTATTTGAAAGAGTTACAGAGAGAGGGAGAGACAGAAATCTTCCACCACCTAATTCATTTTTGAGATGACTTTAATAGCCAGAGTGTGACCAGGTTGAAGCCAGGAGCTTTTCCTCTGATGTGCGTGGCAGCATCCCAGGCACTTGGACCATCTTTCCCTGCTTTTTCAGTCCATTGGTAAGGACCTGGATCAGAAATGGAATAGCTGGTACTTGAACTGGTGCACATACAGGATGCCAATGTAACAGATATCAGCTTTGTCCACTGCACCACAACCACCAGCTCCTCTTTCTGCCTTTCCAATAAATAAATCTTTTGAAAAAGAACTGAAGGTAGTAAAAGTCATCATGACAGCAATGGCAAATTTATTGAAGTGATCTATTTTCTTAAAGATCTATTTATGAATTTGAATGGCAGCACTAGAAAGAGAGAGTGGGAGAGATGGATCTTCCTCCTGGTTTGTTCACTCCTCAAATGGCTGCAATGACTGTGGCTAGGCAAGACTGATATCAGGAGCCAGGGGCTTCTTCCAGGTCTCTCACATGGGTGCAGGAGCCCCAATATTTGAGTCACCCTGTGCTGCTTTTCCAGACACATTAGCAGAGAACTGGATCCATTTGGAGAATTAATGTCTATGATACTCTCCTTGCAGTTGAAGGATTTAGAATCCATTTCAATTATGGGTGGGCCAAGTACAATGTCTTCCAATTGTCCAAGGTTTGGATTAGATGGGTTCTGAGAAATTTTGTTACAATAGTTATTAATCATAACTCTCAGTTTAAGCTTTTCTTACCAAATTTTCATATTTGCTGATGTTTATATCTATGGGAAAATTGGGTCTCTGGATTGCAACCAATGAAAGCACCCAGACTAACAGTAATAAGGCCAACAGTCAGCAGAATGATGTCCAGCTGAACTGAAATAGCTTTTCTTATTTGGTAGAGGGGTTACCTCCTGCATTATACTGACATACTGACACAGACAATAGATATTGGAGCCTGTCCCTTCTGCCAAATGGAGAATGCCACATTTTGGTCCATCATATATATATTTATATATTATGATATATTGTGGTGAGCAATTCGGACTAGACTAAGTTACTGGAATTAAGACTTATTCTATGCATCTGCTCTCCCACAATATGGCGCTGGGAGAGAAGAAAACAGCTTCTACACAGCTGCCTCCAGTTCAGCCAATAAACTGTAGGACTTGCTCCTGATTGGAGGAGAGCAGCGTACTCGGCGTGTGGGCAGCCGAGTTGGGATTGGCGGAGGAGGACTATAAAGGAGGAGAGAGACGGCATGCACCAGGAACATCTAAGGGGAACATCTATCCGAATAACACCTGTGCAGCCCCCAGAGAGCCGGCCGGCGGTGTGCCGCTCCCCTGCGGAAGTGGGGAGTGTGGCCAGGGGGAACCGCCCTTCCACGGAGGCGGAAGGGACAGTAGCCAACCCGGGAAGAACCAGCAGCAGACCCGGGGAGGGCCAAGCAGACGAAAGAACAGCGCAGGGTCCTGTGTCGTTCCTCCACGAAGAGGGGGAGTGACATAATGGTGCCGTGACTCGGATATGAAGCCTAGGCAGGGCTTAGTGTCGTTCCTCCACGAAGACGGGGAGTGACAATATATAATATATTATATATTTCTATACATAGTATATAATTACATATAATTATTATAAATATATAATATATAATTATTATATATAAATTTATTTTTATAAATAAGTACATATTTATTTCTGATCCAGCTCCTTACCAATGGATTGAACAAGCAGTGAAAGATGGTCTAAGTGCCTGGGATGCTGCCACACACATCGGAGATGAAGCTCCTGGCTTCAACACGGCCACACTCTGGCTACTGAAGTCATCTCAATAGTATATATATATAATTACATATATAATAATTATAATAAAGTATATAATATATTATATGATAAATTATAATATATTTTATATATGAATATATTTATATACATAAATATATGTAAATAAATGTAAATATATGTATAAAGTTTTTATTTATGTATTTGACAGGTGTACTTACAGACAGTGAGAGGAAGAGACAGAGAGAAAGGTCTTCCATATGCTCATTTACTCCCCTAATGACTGCAATGTCTGCAGCTGGGCCAATCTGAGCTAGGAGCTTCCAGGTCTCCCACATTTTGGCAGGGACCAAAGCACTTGGAACAGCTTCTACTGCTTTCCCAGGCTATTGCAGAGAGCTGGATGGGAAAAGGAGAAATGGGGACTAGAACTGGTGCTCATATGGGGTGCCAGCACTGCAGGTAAAGGATTACACCACTGCACCACAGTGCTGGCCCCAGTCTATCCTTTATTAAGGAGATCTCAGTAATCTTGTTCAGGTATTGCTGTCCTATATTCATGGCCAAAGTCCTAGCAGGCAACATGGTTTGGAGAATCATAAGCACAAGGTGTGTAGGAGACTTCATTTCTCATGCAGCACAGTTAATAACAAGGTTCCAAGTGGGGAAATTACTTGCATCATAGTCTTTGAGAACTAATGGACATCACAGGTGATCTAAACAATTTAGAAGGTTTCTGAGCCCCTAGAGTGAAAAAGTCACTGGGAGCACAAGGACAGTGCCTAGAGTTTATTTTGATGGATTTTGGCCCCTTTCATTGGAGGGAGGCCCAAAGAAGCTGGACTGATTTGTAAACCTCAGAAGTGTCTTTTCAAGGTGAAGGAAAACTGAGACTCAGGGGTTTTTGGAAAACTTGGAACAAAACACATTTCCCACACTTGGTTAAGACACATCATTTATCTATTGATTTTCATCAGATCTGTTAACATTAGGTATAAGGTACAGTGGACATGGTGGATGGTATACAGCAATATGATTTTAGTAATATATCATGAGGTGCTTTTTTTTTTACTGGATTTAGCAGGTAAAATTGGGCTACCTAATGGGATATAGCAGGAATAATCACCTTTTTGTTAAATAAATCTGAGGTAATAAATGTTAGTGTATGAAGACATTGAGTTTTCTTTATTGGGCCTTCTTGGCTATTTTAATCTGGGATCTGCGAATTCTCATTTTCTCTAGGCAAGTTGTAACTGAAAATCTTTATTTTATTCTTCATCATGTTGGACCAACTCTGCTGCTTCTGGGATTTTTTTAGTACATCTGACAATTGGAAATTTAGACAATAGTATAGTTAAAAAGAGATGTACCAAGTAAAGTATTTATTTTTATTCTGATACATATTTTTGAATTCTTCTGAAATTCCTATTGAGTATCCTTGTTAAATTTAGTTGCATCCTAGGTTAAGACGTATTGGAGGCAGGACCCATGGCTCAATAAGCTAATCCTCCACCTGCGACGCAGGCACATCGAGTTCTAGTCCTGGTGGGAGCGCCAGATTCTGTCCCAGTTGCTCCTCTTCCAGTCCAGCTCTCTGCTATGGCCCAGGAGTGCAGTGGAGGATGGCTCAAGTGCTTGGGCCTTGCACCTGCATGGGAGACCAGGAGGAAGCACCTGGCTCCTGGCTTTGGATCAGTGCAGTGTGCTGTTTAGGACATCTGCCATTCTATGGTTCTGCTGTGTATCTCATTTCCCATGTTGAATCATTCTCTCCCTTTTTGATTCTATCAGCTAGTATTTGCAGACACTATTCTTGTTTATGTGATCCCTTTGGTTCTTAGTCCTATCATTACGATCAATTGTGAACAGAAATTGATGACTGAGACTAGTGAGATGGCATTGGTACATGCCATCTCGATGGGATTGAATTCAAATCCCCTGGTATGTTTCTAACTCTACTGTTTGAGGTAAGTCAGCTTGAGCATGTCCGGAATTGCACATCTCTTCCCTCTCTTATTCCCACTCTTATATTTAACAGCAATCACTTTTCAGTTAAGTTACAGCACTTAAGAAGAATTGTGTATTGATTACAGTATTCAACCAAAAGTATTAAGTAGAACATACAAACAAAAAAATACTAAGAGGGATAACATATTAAGCTGCTCATCAACAGTCAGGGTGAGGGATGATCAAGTCACTGTTTCTTATAGTGTTCATTTCACTTTAACAGGTTTCTTTTCTGATTTATTTATTTATTTGGAAGTCAGAGTTACACAGATAGTGAACAAGAGGAAGAGAGAGAGCGAAAGGTTCTCCATCTGCTGGTTCACTCCCCAGATGGCCTAACACATGAGAGATATGCCAATCTGAAGCCAGGAGCCAGGACCTCTTCAGGGTCTCCCATGCAGATTCAGGGGCCCAAGGACTTGGGCCAACTTCCTACTGCTCTCCCAGGCTATAGCAGACAACTGGATGGAAAGTGGAGTAGCCTGGACTTGAACCAGCCTCCATATGGGATGCCCACACTGCATGCAGTGGTTATACTGGCTACACCACAGCACTGGCCTCAAGACAATGCTCTAAAATGATGCATTAATTATTCCCAAATATTGAAAAGTGGCATGGTACACATTTGAATGTGTTGTTTTGTACTAGTTGTAGAAACAGTTTAAAATATATTTATATTTAAAAATGCAAGCTTTGATCTAAAGTTTTACTTTCCCCTAAGGTGCCTGTTTGGAAACTGAGAGATCATTGAAGTCTCAAGATAGAGTACAACTGATCTTATCCAAGCCTCCTTTATCACATGAGGATGCTAAATGCCAATCCCAGAGAAGTAAAGTGAATTGTTCAAGGTCACATGGGTAAGTTGTAGCAGGGATAATTCTATATTAGCATTAGGTATCCTGATACATAGGCCACTGTTCTGTCAATTTCATACTCCTTCTGGAGTTAAAGATTCTAAGTTGTGGAAAATTAAGTTTGGAAATTTAGTGGTTGCTATGTTGTTATGGTGAGAAATTTCTGTGTATAGCTATGAGTTGCTTAAATTTTATTCAATATATTTTTCTAGTATGTTTGCTATTTATTTGAAATGTATAACAAATAGCTTCATCTATTTGCCAAAAGAATTTTTTGAAGATTTATTTATATTATTTGAAAGTCAGAATTACACAGAGAGAGAAGGAGAGGCAGAGAGAGTGGTCTTCCATTCACTGGTTCACTCCACAGTTGGCCTCCATGGCTGGAGCTGTGCTGACTGGAAGGCAGGAACCAGGAGCCTCTTCCTGGTCTCCTATGCAGGTGCAGGGGCCCAAGGACTTGTACCATTTTATAGTGTTTCCCAGGCCATAGCAGAGAGCTGGATAGGAAGTGGAGCAGCCAGGTCTTGAACTGATGCCCCTATGGAATACCGGCACTGCAGGTGGCAGCCTCACCCACTATGCCACAGTGCCAGCCCTTGCCAAAAGAATTTATAGAAGCTATTCCATATATACACTTAACAATTATTTAGTTACTTGACATGAACTATCCCTGCATATTTGAAAATTTTGAATGGTATCACTTGGGTTTTAAGAATGTTATATTTTAGGTCTCTTAATATTTTTAGTGATGATGTTTTAAAGGCCCTTTCTGTTTTATGGAAAATGATAAGGATTTTGTTTTACAATGGCCATAGTATTACCACTTAAAGCAATAGATTAAATAACACTTTTAAACAAAGTCATTTAATACTGAATTCTAACACACTGGTATATTTCAAAGTGAGAAACTGGATTTCTTTCAGATATTCTAAAGAAGAATGATAATCAAAATTGAAGACATCTACAGTTTTTAATCCCTTGTTTTAAATATTGGTCATAATGGTCCAATTTAGAGTTTTAATTTTAATTAGCTTTTAAAAGATTCAATATGGTTTATAGAAAAAATTCAGAGAACATAATTATATACTCAACCTCCCTCCCTTCTTTTTCCTTCTTTCTCATTTTTTTTAGCTTATGGAATGACATTTTCAGTTTACATTACATTAAAAAGTGTTGTTGAATCAAGGGACAAGTTTAACAGGCAAAAAGCAAAAAGATCGTAATTTAGAGGGAATACAGACAATGGCTCTAAACAATATTTGAATATCACATCCAAACAATATTTGAAGAAATTGATAAAATAAATATTTTAATTTCTCCTACTAAAATGCTCAGAGAAAGTCTTTCATTATTTATCAAATATTAGTGCAAAAATATGGATTTAAATGATCCCAAAAAGTGATGAATTTTTGTGTAATAAAGTCCAATTTTTGTCAAGGCTTTTTGACAGTCTCTCAGAAAACTTATGTTTGTGAATGGGAAGAATAATATCAAAATGTCCATACTACCAAAAGCAATTTGCAAATTCAATGCAATTCCAATCAACATACCAACGATGTTCTTCTAAGAGCTAGAAAAAATGATGCTAAAATTCATATAGAAACATGAGAGATGCTTAACATCTAAAGCAATATTATAAAACAAAAAAAAGCTGGAGACATCACACCATATTTTAAGACATATTACAGGGGTCAGCACTATGACAAAGCAGGTAAAGTCACCGTCTGCAGTGCCGGCATCTCATATGGGTGCCAGTATGTTTCCCAGCTGCTCCGCTTCTTATACCCCTCTCTGGTATAGCCTGAGAAAAAGGTAGAAAATGGCCAAAGTCTTTGGGCCCCTGCACCTGCATAGAGACCTGGAAGAAGCTCCTGACACTTGGATTCAGATCAACACAGCTCCAGCCATTGTGGCCATTTGGGGAGTAAACCAGTGGATGGAAGACCTCGCTCTCTCTCTGCCTCTACCTCTCTGTGACTCTGCCTTTCAAATAAATAAATAAACTGCAAAAAAAAAAAAACACAAAAAGAAGAAGTGTTAGCACTGATATAATAACAGACACATAGTTCAATGGAAAAAACTAGGTAGCATAGAAATAAACCCAAATTTCTACCAGCAACTCATATTTAACAAAGGAACTAAAATGAACTGGAGAAAGAAGAATCTCTTTCACAAGTGGTGCAGAGGAACTTGATGATCCAAATGTAGAAGCCTGAAAATAGACTCCAACATCTCTTACCTATGTGAAAGTGAACTCACAGTGAATTAAAATGTAATCATAAGACCCAAACCCAAGTAAACATAGGGGAACTCTAAATATTGTCAACACACAATAGCTTTTGGGTAAGATTCCAATAGCAATAGTCACAAAAATAAAAACAGAGACATTTGAGTATATCTAACTAAGATACTTCTTCACAACAAAGTAAACATCAAAGTGTAGATACAATGAACAGATGGCAGGAAAAATTAAAACTCTGAATGTTTACAGATTTCCAGAACACTTACATGAATTGGAAAATCTCCAAAAAATACAGTGAAGAAACATCTGAATAGACATTTCTCAGAAGAAATGTAAATGGTCAAAACATGTGAATATGCCCGATGTCACTAGCCATTATGTAAATATAAATCAGAACACCATATCAGTCTCCAACACCTGTGGGAGAATACAACACTCAGGTGTTTGTGTGTGCAGCAAGTGCGTTTAGAGGACCCTGTTCACCTCTGGAGAGCAGAGCCTACGGGGAGACAAAGAAACCTTACTGCTTTCCTAATGGGCTTATTAAGTTCTTGACCAGTGCCTGTTAGTCTTGCCACAAACTTTCTAGTCTCACTACTTTCCTTCTTCTTCCTCTTCTCTGTGGCTTGTAAAAGAGTATACATTCTGTATACTGTGGATACTTTAGATTTATTTTATTCCTTCGGTCTCCTATGAAGTTCCTCCACAAAAACACAGCCCTCAAAATATTCATTCATTTATGCAGTCTGCAGATTTCATGCGCTACTAAATTCCAAATAGTATGTTAAAGGCAAGATCTAGGCCTAAGAGAAAAGTGGTCTGAATTCTGTGCCTAGAAGAGGATTTGGGACATAGTAGAATTTTGGTGAAGTGCTATGTGAATGACATGCACTCAGTAAATGAGTAATCTAAAGCATACACTGCATTCAAGCAACACAGCAGCCCTACTCACCTCAGGTAGAGCATTTGAGAGGAATAATGTGAAGACAAATAAGACATCAATAAGTTGAATAACAGAGAAAACACAAAATGAGATAGATGCCAACATTACTGAGCTATTTTTGAGGAATTAAATTGATAGAGGGGCTGGCATTGTGGCCAAGTGGGGTAAGCTGCAATCTGTGAGGCCAGCATATCATGTGAGTTCCACTTTGAGCTTAGGAATCTCCACTTCCAATTTAGCTCACTGCTAAACACCTGGGAAACCAGCAGAAGATGGACGAAGGACTTGGGTCCTTGCCACTGATGTGGGAGACTTGGATGAAGCTCCTGACTTCAGCATGTCCCAGGCTCAACTGTTGAAACTCTCTGGGGTGTGAGCCAGCAGATAAAAGCTATCTCTGTCTTTCCCCCTCTCTCTAAATCCACTTTTCAAATAAACAAAGATTTAATAAACAAATTAACTCATTTCAAAATACACAAAAACATGAACAATACTCTATCATCTTTATGCCAAAATGATCAAAAATAACAAATGCTAGAGAGCATATGGGAAAAGAAAACCGTCATATATGGTGGGTGAAAACACAAATTAGTACAGATGTTATGCAGAACAGTATGGACATTCCTTAAAAAGGATAAAAATTGGGCCGGTGCTGTTGTGCAGCGCATGAGGGGCCAGCATCCCATTTGGGTGCCAGTTCTAGTTCCAGCTGCTCTTCTTCCAATCCAGCTCTCTGCTATCTCCTGGGATAGCAGTAGAAGATGGCCCAAGTCCTTGGGCCCATGCACCCATGTGGGAGACCCAGAGGAAGCTCCTGTCTCCAGGTTTCAGAATGGCATAGCTCTGGCCTTTGTAGTCATCTGTAGAGTGAAGCAGCTAATGGAGGACCTCTCTGTGTCCCTACCTCTATTGTAACTCTTTCAAATAAATAACAAAAATTTAAAATAAGATAAAAATTGACCTACCATTTGAGAGTTATCTTGCTCTTGGCTATATAGAATAAGGAAATTTTATTAGAAGGAAAGGAGAAGAGCATATCAAAGATACAGCAATTTTCCCATAACACAGCCACTATAACACAGTTCACTGCAGCCAGGATTTGAAACCAATCTAGCTATCCATCAATGAAAAATATGGACAGGGCAACTTCATTTAGATTCAAAAAAAGAAGAAAATATTATTAAATTAATTGAAATAAGCCAGAAGCAGGAACACAAACGTCACCTGGTCCTTGTCACATGTGGAAGTGAAAGAAAATAATGGATCTGAACACAGAACTGTGATTACTAGAGGCTGAGAAGGGAAGCAGCTAGGGATAGAGGGGGATTGGATAATAGGTATCAAAATACAAAGAGGCAGAAAGAACTTCTGGTGTTCCATAATATAATGAGATGTCTACATTCAACCATATTAGGTTCTGTGTAAAGAACTGAAAGAGAGGAGCTGGTAGTCTCAAATCATGGAGAAGAATTAGAAACTGTAGTTGCTTGGGGGCCAGCATTATGGCACAGTGGGCTAATGCCCTGGCCTGAAGCACCAGCATCCCATGTGGGTACCAGTTCTAGTCCTGGCTGCTCCTCTTCTGATCCAACTCTCTGCTATGGCCTGGGAAAGCAGTAGAAGGTGGCCCAAGTCCTTGGGTCCCTGCACCCAAGTGGGAGATCTGGAAGAAGCTCCTGGTTCCTGGCATCAGATTGGCAGAGCTCCGGCCATTGGGGCCACCTGGGGAGTGAACCAGCAGAGGAAGACCTCTCTCTCTCTCTGCTGCTACTTCTTTCTGTAACTCTGTCTTTCAAATAAATAAATCTTTAAAAAATTAATAAAACTGTAGTTGCTTAGCTTGATCATTTTTACTGCATAAATATGTGCAAATATTGCACTACACCCTGTAATAATGCATGACTAGGACACATTAATCACAAATTATTTCAATGAAATTTTAAAAATTAGAAGCATTTCTTTATATTAACAATGAACTATTTGAAAATGAAATTAGAAAAACATTTCCATGCATAGCAGCATAACAACCAGGAACCAATGTCTTCAGTGTTATCAGTGATGAATCAGATTCACAGCCCTCAGCACTGTTTTTGCCATAGACCTTACCATGGCAATTGTGGGCATATAGTAGTAAATCAATGGACAGGAATCCTTTGTCTCTATATCTGTTAAATAAACAAACAAGGAATTCATCAAAGAAAAAGAGATATCAATTTGGATGCCAGGCACAAAAACACATGCACTTGAGCTATCCTCCAGTTTGTGATGCCAACAAATCTTTCAGACATGTTACATTTTCAGAGACTTTTCTGTAATCTTGCTAAGCTTTCTGGAAATCTGCCTTATAGCAAAGGGTTTCCCAATTCCATTACACTCATGATTTTTCTTTTGTGTGAGTTATTAGTTTACCATCTAGAGATAATTTATGGTACAAAACTTTTCTATGCATGCATGTTTTCTCATTTGTGAGTCTATTCATGGGAATTAAAGACTGATTTATAGCAGAAATACATTTTCCAAATTCATTGCATAGACTTTTGTTCCTTATGAATTCTCTGAAGTCTGTTGATGTCTAATTTCTGGCTAAAGGTTTTATCGTATTTACAGCATGCAAAGAGTACCACCTTTTGTGAATTCTGTATCTATACAAGCCTGAAATAAAGAAAATGTTTTTGCACAATCAGTATACGCCTAAGAAACCACCTGTGTCAATTCTCTGATGTACCATTGACTTCTGACAAACAACCTTTTCACACTAATAATATATATAAGCTTTCCCCTTTACATGAGTCTCTGTTGGATAGGATGTGATTTCCAGCAAAAGGTTTTGTCACATACTTACATGAATTTTGGAGAAAAGCTCTTCCACATTCATTATATTGTTAAGGTCTCTCCCTTGTTCAAATTCCATGATGGATTATGAGGCATTACCTATGTGAAATGACTTTCTCACATTTATTTCATTCATTAGATATATATGTTGTGCATTCTGATATAAGGAGAGATTTGGGCAGAGCTTTCCAACACTCATTACACCCATAAGGTTTCTCTCCCACGTGAATTCCCTGTTGTCTTATGAGGTATGGCTTCTAATTAAAGAGATTTTACTTTCAAAGGAGTTTTTCCCTATATGAATTTGATGATGTACAATGAGGGCTGAATTATGGTAAAAGGCTCTGAGTCATTACATTCATAAAATTGCTCCCCATGAGAATTCTTTTATGTTTGATGAGGTCTGATTTGCACCACAAAGGCTTATTCACATGTATTACATTCATGCATTTCTCCCCTTGGTGAATTCTCTAATATTTCATGAGATATAACTGGAACAAAAAGGTCATGTAGAAAATTCCTTGTGTGGATTCTCTGATATCTTATGAGTTATGAAGTACAGCAAAGAGGTTTTCCACCATCCTTCCATCCATAAAACCTACCTAAATTGAGCAACAAAGATATAGAAAATGTAAACACACACATAATCAGATGGAAATGATATCAGTAATAAGTACCCTCGCCGCCAAGAAAACCCCAGGACTGGATGGCTTCACTGCTGAATTCTAACAGACATTTAAAGCACTAACTGCAATTCTTCTCAAGTTATTCAAAACAATTGAGAGAGAGGTGATTCTCCCAAATTCTTTCTATGAAGCCAGCATCACCTTCATTCCTAAACCTGAAAAAAGTGCAACAAAGAAAGTAATTATAGACCAACTTCCCTGATGAACATACATGCAAAGATCTGCAACAGAATTCTGGCCAATTGAATCCAACAATGCATCAGAGAGATCATCCACCCAGACCAAGTGGGATTTATCCTTGGTATGCAAGGATGGGACCAAAGGCTTTTCCACAGTCATTTCATTTATAAGCTTTCTCCATGGTGTGAAGGCTCTGATACTTTCTGAGGTTTGACTTCTCAGCAAAGGTTTTTCCACAGTCATTACACTCATAAGGTTTCCCCCCAGTACAAATTGTCTGATGCTTTGTGAGCTTTGACTTCTCAGCAAAGGCTTTTCCACAATGATTGCATTCATAAGGTTTCTCCCCTGTGTGACTTCTCTAATGCATTTTGAGTTGTGATTTCTGGCCAAAGCTTTTTCCGCAGGCATTGCATTCATAATGCTTGTCTTCTGTGTGAATTCTCGGATGCTTTCTGAGGTTTGCCTTCTGGCCAAAGGCTTTTCTGCAGTCATTGCATTCATAAGGCGTATCCCCTGTGTGAATTATCTGATGATTTATGAGGTGTGGCTTCTGGCCAAAGAGTTTTCCATAGTCATTGCACTCATAAACGCTTATCCCCTGTGTGACTTCTCTGATGATTTATGAGGTTTGACTTCTGGCCCAAGGTTTTTCCACAGTCATTGCATTCATAAGGTTTCTCCCCTGTGTGACTTCTCTGATGTTTGTGAGTGTTGATTTCTGGCCAAAAGCTTTTCCACAATGATTACATTCATAAGGTTTCTCCCCTGTGTGAATTCTCTGATGATTTAGGAGGTTTTCCTTCTGGCCAAAGAGTGTTCCATAGTCATTACATTCATAAGGTTTCTCACCTGTGTGAATTCTCTGATGATTTATGAGGTTTGGATTCTGGCCCAAGGTTTTTCCACAGTCATTGCATTCATAAGGTTTCTCCCCTGTGTGACTTCTCTGATGATTTGTGAGTGTTGATTTCTGGCCAAAAGCTTTTCCACAATGATTACACTCATAAGGTTTCTCCCCTGTGTGAATTCTCTGATGATTTAGGAGGTTTGCCTTCTGGCCAAAGGATTTTCCACAGTCATTACATTCATAAGGTTTCTCACCTGTGTGAATTCTCTGATGATTTATGAGGTGTTTCTTCTGGCCAAAGAACTTCCCACAGTCATTACATTTATAAGATTTCAACCCTGTGTGAATTCTCTGATGTCTAATGAGATCTGACTTCTGGTGAGTGGTTTCTCCACAATCATTACACACATGAGGGTTTTCCACTTATATGAGTGCTGTGATGGAGGGTATGGCAGAATTTAACACTGAATGACTTCCCACAAGGTTTACATGCATAGGATTTCTTCCCTATATTTGGTCTATGATTCAGTCTAACATGTGATTGGTAAATAACAGGTTCCACAGGCCCAATATACTTATAAACGTTCTCTCTTTTGGGACTTTGTTGATGTATACTGAGGTTAGAATTCTTATGGAAATCTTGTACTATTTGAGTTGTCTTGCCAATAGTGGCAATTGACTTATTACAGGTTTCTACCATAAAAAGCTTCTCAGATTCACAGAATATATTCTTGCTTTTGAAGACTTTCCCTTGTCCAATTTGTTCAAGTGCCTGCTCCTTGATCTGAATATTGTGCTGTTGATTAAGAGGTTCACAGAACTGGAGAGTGTTCCCAGGTACCTTAGTAGCACAAAATTTCTCTCCAGCTTGTAGTTGATCAGGCCCACAATGGGGACACATATTGTGACATATACTGCATTCTTCAGGTTTTATTCCTGAATAGTTTCTCTTTTTGATACTCAGTTTTGGAATATGGCTTATACTTAAATTAAGTGTTTTTCTGAATTCAACTCCCTTGGGAGTTAATGTCTTATTATTTGTCATAACATCCTGATGCAGATTTTTCTCCAGACTTTTCTGGTTGGTCTTAATCAGTTCATCCAGTTTCATGGCAACTGAAGTGAGAAAAAAAATGATGTCACTACATCAAATATAATTGTTTCTTCTAGCATACTCGTGTAAAAGGAATGAAGTTACTTGTATTTAAGAGGGATAAGATGTTAGGAAAAGTTCTGCATTTGTGCCTCCTCACACAGGGCACCAAAATGTTAGGAAAAGAGATGTAGAATAGAGGAGAAAATGTATGAATTTACAGCCAAACAGAATTTATTCAGAGAAAATTAATCCACAGAGGTGGGTGACCAACTGCCTGTCTGTACAAGATGGAGCATGAAGGCTCCAATTCCCAGGGGCCAGACCTTTTTGAGGAGGGCTAAGGCTGGGCATGAGGGTAGGGTGCAGCAGTGGAGGGGAATTCCAGGAACTGGGTGGGGGCCTTAGGAACCTGGAAAATAATGCAGGCTGGGGTATGAAGGCAATAGGCTGTGAGACCCAATTGAGTTTCAAGGGCAAGGAATACATTCCAAAGTTTATCTACTTTGGGCAATGAGGGAGAATGGCTCAGGCTTATATCCTCGTTCCATCATAAGATTTTCAAAAAATGATTAGAAGATACATATTTATGAATATACAGGTTTTCTCCATTATACATTAATATATTAAATTGTATCCATAGATTTTCCAATGTTCATCCATGATCCTGTTTACTACCAGAATTTTTTCCAAGTATGATTGAATGGTTTTTGTGGTAAGATGTCTTAAGTCACTGCTTGGGATGCCTGTATCTCAAAACAGTGCCAGTTTAAGCCGAGGCTACTCTGCTTCCAATACAGCTCTGAGATAATAGATACTGGAAAGCAGCAGATAATGGTTCATGTGCTTGGGACCCTGTGATAGAGATGAGTAGGTGAAATTCCAGGCTTCTGGCTTCAGATTAGTCATAACTGTTGATAGTATTTGGGGAGAGAGTTAATAGAAAATCTATTCCTCACTGTTTCTCTCTCACTTTCTACTTTCACAAAAATGAATAAGACTTCACAGAATGGACTAATATTTAATAAATATATTCACCTGTAATCTAGAAACCAATTTTTCCCTGTCCATTTCTTCAGTTCATTTTTAATGTATTTTTATTTCTTTATTTATTTGTGAGAGTTAGACAGTGAGAGACAGAGACAAAGATCTTCCTTCCATTGGCTCACCCCTCAAATGGCAAATACATTTGGATCTATGCCAATCCAAATCCAGGAGCCAGGTGCTTCCTCCTTATCTCCATTGTAGGTGTAGGGGCCCAAGCATTTGGGCCATCCTCCACTGCCCTCCCAGGCCACAGCAGAGAGCTGGACTGGAAGAGGAGCAACCAGGACTAGAACCTGGGGCCCACATGGGATGCTGGCGCTGCAGGGGGAGGATTAACCATGTGAGCCACAGCGCCAGCCCCTTTTTCAATTCATTTTTAGAAAAATTGTGGGTTTTGTACTTCTGTGATATGTCAACCATAAATATGGGGAAGTTATACTAGATCATTTCCTTGAAGGTAAAGAGTGAAATGTGTCTATACTCTAAGCAGGATCACATTCATGGGACAAGATTTGAATATGTGGTTGTCTTGTGTTCTGTCTTCCCAGGCAAACAGCATTTGTGGGATTTTTCTAATGAAAATCTCTGTTTTATCTGCACTATTATAGTTTCCCCATATTTCTAAGGAAACCTGACATCCTAATCTTCTTAGAACTACAACAGTTACAGAAAGTTCCAATATACCACCTTGGCTATACATTCCCACCAGTTGAAATAATTTATTCCTGCAACCCAGAGTCTGCTCAATTATTGAAAATTGATTTCTAACTCATTGTGAAGACGTCAGCCCTGGTTACCTCCTCTTGTTTCTTTCTATAAACACTCCTCTATGATAATTTGAGTTTCTGGAGGTTTGTTGATTTTCACAGAAAACTTCATTTCCTTTGCCTTTACCAGAGATACTGATCTCCATAGATACTGTAGAATGTCTGTGTCTGAATCACAGGACCAGCTGTCTTCAGGAGTAAGACTTGGGAAAAACTCATGGAAAGAACACCAGTCAACATCTGTTGCACTGCTTCTGCTTTGGCCTCCCTGCCCGTTATGTACACAATGACATGGAAGGCTCTGATGTAGGCATTCTTCCCCCATCCATGGCTCTGCTCCTTGCTCCAACTTGAAGATCAAGTCAGGTTTGGTCCTGCAGTGCCCTATTAATGGAAACAATATAGACTTTGTGAAATCACTATCTTGGGTTAATGAAAGGAGTACAGCTTGGTCCAGGAGCTATGCAACAAATGTTCCAATGTGAAATCCTTCCCAGGTGGTAGATATTCAGATTCTTCATGGACTCAAATTCTATACCTGTCCCTCATTCAACTTTATGAATAGTGCTCACTTAGTTGTCAAATAGCAAGAAAATGTTACCATTGGGCATGCGATGAGTGTCACTCACCCAGGGAGAACAGGCTGCTGTAGGTCTCCAGCATCACATCCCTGTGCAGGATTTTCTGAGCTTGGTTCATGTTCTGCCATTCCTCCCAGGTAAAGTACACAGCCAGGTCTTCAAATGCTATCATCACCTGTGACAGAACACTCCTGGTCAACATGTCAACTCTGTCACCTAACAAACAATGGCAGTTGTATATCTTCTACATGGATATGGATGAAGAAGAAAGAATGCCATTTCATCTCAGATTTGTTAGCATTTGGACAGCCACACAGAAGCATTCAACAGGGGATCAAACCTATGGTATAAAGGCTGTGAAAATTGCCCAAGCTGCAGGGAAACAGGAATTTCTGTTCACAAAGGCCAGACTATGTCAAGGGCAATTGCACAGTAGGCTGAAAGGGGGACAAGAGTCACTCTGGAATGAGCAATGTTCAGAAGAATGTAGAAGTATTCAGGGAAAAAGACAAGAAACCATCTGGGAAGTTATGCAGGGATTTGCAATTATGGCAGAAAAAAAATTTTTTTAAAAGAGACAGTAGGCATTTAACTTAGTGTTTATGATGCCAGCTCAGATACTCTCTCTCTGCATCAAATTTCCAAAGTTGGATTTCAGTGCCAGCTCCAGTTTCCAGCTCCCAGCTAATGCAGACCAGGGGAAGCAATGGTGATGCCAACCAAGAGGGAGGCCTAGATTCCATTCCTGACTCTTGGCTTCAGTTGTGCCCCACCTCTGCTTGATATTTTTATTTAGGCAGTGAAGAAGTGCATGGGAGCTTTCTAGCTTTCTCTCACTCCATCAATTTCTTTCTCTATCAGGCTCATAAATATTTTAAGTAAGGGAGGAGATTCAAGAAAGAATAGAAAGTAGCTTTTGCTTTTTCTATAATTATTCTACTCATAAACATTTAAAGAACTGAAATAACATGATAACAAATTAAAGTAAAAGCTATGGAGTTATTTACCCAAGAACAGAACCTGAGAAATTCTGTACTGTAATCTGCATTTGTGACTGAGGGAAATACAGAGAGCTTTGTTTGAGAACCTGCAGTAGGCACCAGCATTGTGGTACAGCAGGTAAGTCTCCACCTGCAATTCAGGCATCCCATGTGGACAGACAATTTGAGTCCTTGGCTCTCCACTTCCAATTGAGTTCCCTGCTAAAGTGGCTGAAAGAGCAGTGAAAGATGGCCTGAGTATTTGGGCCAATTCCACAAATATGGGAGACCCAGATAGAGTTCCAGACTCCTGGCTTTGGCCTGGCCAACCATTGTGGCCATTTGTTGAATGAACCAGCAGATGGAAGATATCTCTTTCTCACTACCCATCTCTCCCTATCTCTATTACTCTGCCTTTCAAATAAGTTAATAAATAAACCTTGGGGCTGGCACTGTGGCACAGCAGGCTAATGCCCTGGCCTAAAGCACCAGCATCCCATATGGGCACCGTTTCAAGACCCAGCTGCTCTACTTTTGATCCAGCTCTCTGCTATGACCTGGGAAAGCAGTAGAAGAAGGCCCACGGATTTGGCCCTTTGTAGCTGTGTGGGAGACCCAGAAAAACCTCCTGGCTCCTGGCTTTAGATGGGTGCAGCCCGGCCAGTGCAGCCAATTGGAGAGTGAAATCTTGAATGAAAGATCTCTCCTCTCTCTCTTTCTCTCTGCCTCTCCTCTCTCTGTGTAACTCTTTCAAATAAATAAATTGTTAAATACAATCTTAAAACGTGAAAGAACATGCAGTAGATTATTTTCCCCACAGTGTTCTTACTCTAGCTGGGAATCAAGTTCATCTCCTCAAACTATTAAGGACTGCATTACTCTAACAATTAAAAAAATAAATGTGGCTGGCCCCGCGGCTCACTAGGCTAATCCTCCGCCTGTGGCGCTGGCACACTTGGTTCTCGTCCCAGTCAGGGTGCCAGATTCTGTCCCAGTTGCCCCTCTTCCAGGCCAGCTCTCTGCTGTGACCAGGGAGTGCAGTGGAGGATGGCCCAAGTCCTTGGGCCCTGCACCCCATGGGAGACCAGGATAAGTACCTGGTTCCTGCCATCAGATCAGCACAGTGGGCCGGCTGCAGTGCACCAGCCATGGTGGCCATTGGAGGGTGAACCAACGGCAAAGGAAGACCTTTCTCTCTGTCTCTCTTTCTCTCACTGTCCACTCTGCCTGTCAAAAAAAATAATAAATGTCACTGATTTGTGGTTTAGCCCTAGGTAAGTAATTCTCTTGCAGAATGCTAAGTGTTTATTTCCAGGGTGGAACTAAAACACTGCCCACTACATCATCTATATAACACTAAAGAATGTGTTGGACATTATGACCCCAAAATTTAGAATATTGTCCTTGACTTCAATTGAAATCATATAACAAATATATATTTTGCTATGGCAACAGAAAATGAGAGATGACATTGCCTTTTCTTGGATAAATGCAATGATTGATAGTCATGACAAATTCATCATACATCTTGTTTCTATATATTCCCTGAGAATAAAATTTACCTTCCTACATCCATTTTCATTAATAAATTATTATAAATCTAAAAACAAAACAGACAGAATGCTGGGAATAATTAAGAAAACCACTTACAGGGGCCAGTGCTATCACACAGTGGGTTAAAGCCCCAGTCCGCAGAACCAGCACCAGATATTAATTCCCACCAAATCAGGTGTGAGTGCGATTTTCAGGTGAATTCAATCAGAATTCCACAGCCATTCAGCTGGGAGGGGTGGATGAATCCAGAAACAGCCAGTTTACATGGGACTAAATCAAGCCTAATATCACAAAGGACTTTTGCATTTCTTTGGCTTTTTTCACATTTGTCTTATTTATCATGATTTGTAATAAATTTTCTGATGTGAGCTTTAGTTTTGAGACTGGAATATGGAGTTCAGGGCCCCAGAGGAATGGTCTCTTTCAATCAGGGCACAGATGTTGGCTTGCTCCAATTCTGGCTTGCTGTCATTGTTTTGGGTGCCTCAGCCGATTTGTGGTTTTGAGCAGCAATTTTCTAAATATTTTCTTGGTCTGAGTTTCTTTTGCCTTCTTCCATCCCAAATTTTGTATTCTGACGCAGTACAAACAAGAAGTTAGACAGAGGATCCATTATGAAATAAAAAACACAATAAATTGGACTTTCAGGCTTAGAAATCTACAGGCAGGATGACCAAGATGAATTTTTGTGTTTTGGAAAATGAAATGGAACCAATTTGCTGTGGGGACAGATATTAATTCCCTCCAAATCGAGTTTGACTGCGATTTTCAGGTTAATTCCATCAGAATTCCACAGCCAGTCAGCTGGGAGGGGTGGATGTATCCAGAAACAGCTGGTTTCCTTGTGACTAAATCAAGCCCAATATCACCAAGGACTCTTGCATTTCTTTGGCTTTTTTCACAGTTTTCTTATTTATCATGATTTGTAATGAATTTTCTGATATGAGCTTTGATTTTGAGGCTGGAATATGGAGTTCAAGACACGGAAGGCATGGTCTTTTTCAATCAGGGCACAGCTGTTGGCTTGCTCCAATTCTGGCTTTCTGTCACTGTTTTGTCTGCCTCTGCTAATTTTGGTTTCTTATGCAGCAATTTTCTAAATGTTTTCTGGGTCTGATTTGGTTTTGCCTTCTTCCTCCCCAGATTTTCTATTCTGATGCAACAGAAACAAAAGTTCAGACAGAGTAGCTAGTAAGAAATAAAAAAAAAAAAAACAAATTGGTGTTTCATGCTTAGAAATTTACAGGCAATGCAACCAACATGAGTTTTTGTGCTTTGGAAAAAGAAATGGAACCCTTTTACTGAGGGGACAGATATTAATTCCCTCCAAATCAAGTGGGAGTGGGATTTTCAGGTGAATTCAATCAGAATTCCACAGCCAGTCAGCTGGGAGGGGTGGATGAATCCAGAAACAGCCGGTTTCCTTGTGACTAAATCAAGCTGCTGCTCCCTGTGGACTTGTCCTCCTCAGCCTCTGACTAGAGCACAGCCACCTCTCCAATGCTGACATCCTCTGACACATGTTTCACTCTTATGTTCTCTCTAAACTGCAGACTCTTGGGCAACATATGTAACTCTAATGCATCAACTTGCATAGACACACACACTGGAGGACTCCAGAGTCTTGGATTTCAGGTTGTAATTAACTTTCCTTTTCAGAGGACTGGTGAAAAAACAAGTCTGGAAGCCAGGGTGTAGCCTTGTGGTTCAAATTCCTATGTCCCACTTTGGAGTTTCTTGGTTTGATTCCTGGTTCCAGTACTTGCCTCCAAATTCCTGATAATATAGACCCTGGGAGCTAGCAAGTAATGGCTCAGATGATTGGGTTCCCTACTCCTGGGACAGCCCTGGCCACTGGGGACATTTCAGCAGTGAACTAGAGGGTGAATACCACTTCTCTATCTACTTGTTCATTTCTTTGCATCTCAAATTAAAAAACAAATCAAGTATGTTTGTATCATCCATTAAAATAACTTCCTCAATGGAAAAAAAGAGTTTCATTGTTAAATTTGGGGAAAAATAATGCTTCTTGGTTGTGATATTAGAATAATATATAACTGTACATCGGACTTCCATTGTGGACAAGGAAGAGAAAGATGGGAGCAATAATTTTTGCTTCTGGTTTTGGTACTTGTCATGTAACCTTGAAAAATTCATTTAAACTCATGGGGCCTGAGTGTCCTTAAAATTACAGGCTCATCTAGTTGAGGCAGGTGGTGTAAGGGGAGGTGGCAGGAAGCTGAGAGCTTTCCTTGTTTCTGTGCTCACAGAGCTAAGTGACCATAGCAAGTCATTTGACCCCTCTGGATCTTCCTCCCTTGTGAGATAAGATTGTCTTTATAGTTAAAGGATTTATTCTACACAGTCCTATCTTATGGTAAGGTTCACATGACTGTGAAGTGTTTTATAAACTGGCAGTGCAATAATCAAGTTGGCACTGAAGATGAAATGCTAAACAGCATAGAAATTCTAAAGCTTGTAGTTCTATGAGGAGCTACACAGAAACATTCAAGTTCAGGGGCATTTTTAAATTTAAAAACAGAAACATTGAATCACTGTTCAGAATCAGTATAGTTGCTAAAATTCTTATTTATAATCACTGAGATTGGTAGTGTAATTACTGATAGCATACTCCTAGTGTTGTATATTTTAGTTTATACAATACTTAGACTATATAAAATATAGGTAGCATGGGAAGTGCGATACACAGCAGTCTTGTAGAATGGCAGATGTCCTAAACAGCACTCTGGCCTCAGAATCAGCCCTTAAGGCACTCAGATCTGGCTGAAGAGCCCATGAGAGTATTTTAGGTATGGAAAGCCACTCTGGCAAAAAAGAAAAAAAAGGACCTAAATAAAAGATCTCTGTAAGTGAGACCCCAGTAAAAAGAATGGGCCATCAAAGAAGGAGGTGCCTTTCTCTGAAGGGAGGAGAGAACTTCCCCTTTGACTATGACCTTGTCTAAGTAAGATCGAACTCAGTGAACTCAAGAGGCTTCCATAGCCTTGGCAACTCATGACTAGAGCCCAGGGAGATTTCTGATGCCATAAACAAGAGTGTCAGATTGTTCAGTCAACAACAGGAATCACTGTGTGCTTACTCCTTATGTGGGATCTCTGTCCTTAATATGTTGTCCAATGTGAATTAATGCTATAACTAGTACTCAAACAGTATTTTACACTTTATGTTCTGTGTGCTGCAAACTGATGAAAACTTAACTTAATATAAACTAAATCGATCTTCTGTGTATCAAGATAATTGAAAAAGAATCTTGATGTGAATGGAATGGGAGAGGCAGTGGGAGATGGGCGGGGTGCTGATGGGAGGGGAGTTATGGGGGGAAGCCTTTGTAATCCATACACTGTACTTTGGAAAATTATATTCACTAAATAAAAGTTTAAAAAAATTAAAAACTAAAAATAAATAAAAATATAGGTAGCAATATTTAATGCTTCTCTTACTGTTCCTGGATTGGATTATAGCATACATTAATAAACCTTTTTTAAAGATTTATTTAATTGAAAGACAGCATTATAGAGAGAGACACATAAATAGAGATGATCTGTCTGCTGTTTTGCTCCCCACGTGGCTGCAAGCAGCTGCAGCTGGGCTAATCCAAAGCCCGGTGCTTCTTCCAGGTCTCCCACATGGATTCAGGGGCCCAAGTATTTGGGCCACCTCCTGCTGCTTTTCCAGGCACATTAGCAGGGAGCTAGATTAGAAGCAGTACAGCTGGGACATGAACCAGTGCCCATAGGGGATGCCAGCACTGCAGGTGGGGGCTTCACCTTATATGCCACAGCACCAGCTACAGCCTATTCATTTTAAATTAATAACTAAAGATTATCTGCTGTTCAGCCTCCAGGCTTTGGCTTGGCCCAGCCTCTGCTGTTGTGGACATTTGGGGAGTGAACCAGAGGTTGAAAGATCTCTCTTCTTATGTCTCTCCCTCTCTAACCTTGCCTTTCAAATAAATAAATGAGTCTTTGAAATAAAAATACATGCATACATACACAGACACACACACACACACACACACACACACACAGTACCAACATGGTGGGTAAAGCCATGGCCTGCTGTGCCAGCATCCCATATGGGTGCTGATTCAAGTCCCAGCTGCTCCACTTCCAATCTAGCTCCCTGCTAATGTGCCTGGGAAAGCATCAGAAGGTGGCCCAAGTGCTTGAACCACTGCATTCATGTGGGAGGCCTGGCAGAAGCGCCTGGCTTTAGATTGGCTCAGCTGAGGCCAATTTGGGAAGTGAACCAGCAAATGGAAGATCTGTCTCTACCCCTTCTCTGTAACTCTGCCTTTCAAATAAATAATAGATTTTTAAAATGGGGGAAAAGGGCAGTTTTGTTGCCTTCCCTTTACCTAGAGTAACATAATCAAAATCTGTTAGGCAAATGAATAAGGGAAATTCTGAGATCATGTATTGACCACAGAAGAGAATGGATTCCTTGTGCATTTTCTGGAAGCCCATGCTAGTTGGAACCAAGGGAAGGATAACAAAAAAGGGGAGGCCTATATCCCTCTTATTTGTCTTCTTTGTTCATTGGAGCAGTGGAGAGTTGAGTAATGTAATATTGGTGTTTGTCTCCATACAGTTCATGTCTATTTAGTTGGTTCTTTTTATTTGCATTTCTTTTTTATTTATTTTAAGAGATTTATTTGAAAGGCATAGAGACAGGGGTCTTCAATCTGCTGGTTTGATTCCCGAATGTTTGGGTGAGGCTGAAGGCCCATGAGCCCCCTCCCATCTCCCATGTCCTGTGGGGTCCAACCACCTGTCCATCACCACTGCACTCGTTGGCTGGAGTGGGAGAGGAAGTAGGGCATCATGGTATGGAACTGGTGCCCATGATGCGGGCCCTGCAGGCTGTGGTTGCACCCACATGCCACGGTGCCGTCCTCGATAAACCTTTCTTTAAAGTGGAATTAGGGGTAAAAATGGTCTGAGGTGAATGTGCGTTTCTGTTGTGAGAGAGGCTGAGGCCCCGCGGGTGCCTGGGGGCCAACAGGAACACCTGCAGCCTTGGCCCCCAGGTCCCGGTGTCTCCCCTCTGCTTCTGCCCTGCCTGCAGGCCCGGCCCAGGCTCCAGTGGTGCCTCAGGGATTTCAGCACCAAACTGGTCACTTTAGGTCACTTTGTGATGCCTGACTTCTGCCCAAAGAAGGAAGCAAGAAGGGGCCCAGCAGGCTTCCCCCGACCTCTGGAGCCCCAAGCCATGGTGCCGGCCCACGACCCAGGGAGCCTGTGATGATTCTGGACCAGCCATTGGGACCCACGACCCCTGACCCCAGGCTCCAACCCCTTCGAGGTCACCACCGCAGCCTCCTATTTAGCTGGTTCTTAATCCTCAAGAAGGGATTTAGGTCAATATTCTATTCTCATTAAAGACCTTTATGTTTAATTAAAGATTCTGTTAGTAATTTTAACCCTGGGTCATTCTAAAGATGTGCTGTGACTTAGGTTTAGAAAAGAGCATCTTCATTGCCACCCTCATCTCAGCTCTGGGGGCTGTCTGTTCTCCCTGCACAGATTCAGTAATGCATGCTTCTTCTCTACTACAAAGATCTTATGTTGGTCATATTTCCAGTTACCAAAATCAAATCAACTCACACCTGGACTCTGAGTATTCAATGACATCAAAATAAATGTATTCAAATATTCAAAGACCACTTCAAAGCTTAACTGCCTTCAAGAGTGTTTGGCACTTGGAACAGCCACTGTGGTTTTCTACACATGAGCACTCACTATTTTATATACCACTTAACAATTCAAACATCACTTCAGCTTCAGCAATACACAACAATAGAATGGATGATTCTACATAATAAACATGTTACATTAGTTTGGACTTAAAACCTAGAACTAAAACCATGCGGCAACATGGATGGATTTAAGGAAAGATGTAGAGCTAGGTAGCTAAGGCTACAGAATCCCAGACCTATTGATTTTAAGTGAGTCTAGAACAACAGCATTCCATTGCATTATCTTCCATCTCAGAGTCCTGCTTTTCCAGTGAGACCCACCCCACTCAGACCACGTATTTCCTGCCTGTGTCTTCACGGTGGTGGAAGCTGTTCTCATACAGGCATCTCCTGGACAGTCACCAGCTTCCTGATTTACTACCTGAACTGGAATCCCCAGTTGCGAGGTATATTTCCCAAACACCCAGGCTGAACTGAATGTTCGTCTCTGGCAGTCAAAAACTTCTGCCTTAGGAAACAGAACATGTCCTCTACTCTGGGGCTCCTTTTTCTTCTCATGGGGTTCTGTGGTGATCTGTGGTTTTCAACACAAGTCCTGGGAGCATTCTGACTCAAAAGAAAGACCAGGGATAAGAGTTCTTTCTGGGGGCTGGTGTTGTGGCATAGCAAGTTACACTGCTACCTGCAGCACTAACAACCCACATGAATGCTGGTTTGACTCCCAGCTGCTCTTCTTCTTCCACAACTCCTTGCTGGGTAAAGCAGCAGAGAATGGCCCAAGCGCTTGGTCCTCTGCCCCCACATGGGAGACCTGGAGGAAACTGCTGGCTTCAGCCTGGCCCAGCCCTGGCCATTGTGGCCATTTAGGGAGTGAGCCAGCAGATGGACCTCTGTCTTTCCCTCTCTTTTTCTCTCTGTAACTCTGCCTTGCAAAAAAATACAAATTCAGAAAGTTATTCTCCATCAAGCAATACACCCTTTTCCAGGCAGTTGTAAAGCTGGGAGTCATAGCTTCTTGTATATTTTGGATAATAAGAGTTTTGGTTTGAAAGCATGTTCATCTGAAACAAAGATCACTCATTATCCTTTGTTAGAGAAGGGGGCTCTGCTCTTTGAAAGTGAAAATCAGAAGCTGTAATGTGTGATGAGCTCCACCTGCCAGGTCTGGGGAGACTTATTTGAAAGACAGGACACCAGGAGAGGAAGCTTTTCAGATTCCCTGGCCCTTGCTTTAGTCTCATGTCTTTACTTCTTTTGTTGCTTCTTGATGTCAAAAGTGTACACTTTATGCTGAAATGAGGAATTGTGTCTAACCTCATTTGGGCCTTTTTCTAAGCAGAATGTATATATTTTTCTTGAATATAAGGATAGCTTCTGGGGTGGGTGTATTTTTTTGGAAGTTTTCACAAGCTAGCAAGTAGCCTATATTTGCTTCACAGAATTCAGTTTTTAGAAAAGCCTCCAATACAGCCAGACCATCTGTATGTAGGGAAGAGAAGGTAGAAAAATAAAAAGAAACATGAGGAATATGAGGAAGCTAATGATCAAATAATCCCTTGTACTTTTCTAGTACTAGGATTAGCTATTCTCTAGTTTTTACTCAACCCTGTAATCCTGCGGATTTAGCTCTTTAAAGACAAAGATGCCTGTAGGCAAAATACTTCAGTTGGTTCCATAGTACTAAAACAGAAATACTTCAGTTTGTTTTAGTGCCAAAAATGTATTTACAGGAGAGGCATAAATCCTCAGGCAACTAAGTCTCTTGCAAACACTGCATGCAATGAAAAGCATCCTCAGCCTCAACCAAGAGCACTGCCATTGCAGAGCTGAAGGCTGATTTATCTTCCCCACCTGGTGTGAATATGCTGTGAAATAAGCGGAGATAAACAGACCTTCTAGGTTAAGTCGAATTCTCCTTGGTGAGCTGCTCATTTGAGGACACAGCCTTTCTGCACTCTTGTGATACTTGCAGTGGATTCAATTCAAGCCTAATTCACAATTGCTGGCCAGCAGCTCCTGGAATGCTTCTGACCACAACAGTGCCTCCTTCAGGGAAGGTCTGCAAGAGCAGTTCTCTAATGAGTTGTGCTCAGAGCAGTCCCCCTCCCAGCTCAGCAGTGAGCTCTTCAGATTGCAAACACAGGAATCTCAACTTACTTGATGAAAGCTTGCTACCTGCTTTTCTTGCCAATTGTGGCCTTCCCAGGAATGGTGGAGTTTTGCCATAGGTAGCTCAACCCAGTCTTCAATACTCTTATTCTTACAAAAAAAAAAAAAAAAAGACAATTCACTAAGTGGTCATCCTTGAATACACTGCTGAGCCTGAATGCATTTTTACCAAATAAAGTTGCCCAATAGCTATAAACCAAAAGCCAACAACAGGCTTGCCCACCTAATATTACACTCAGCCCCGAAGTACTGAGCAGTTTCATCAGTTCCTCAGAATGTAACTACGCTGTGAGGTCTACAGATAGGGATACCCAAATTTTAATTATCAATACACTGCACAGCTAATAAAGCAGATGCTGTCTCTGGCCCACAAAAGGAGACAGTTTCCCTGCAAGGTTAACCGCAATCGGGAGACATTTTGCACCTGATGGAACCCGCAGCGGGACTGCTTTGAGCCAGCTCCTCTCCTTCCCTTTCCACCTTCGGTCCAGGATGGGACAGAGACCATGCACAGGAGGTGCCACCAGTCACCCGTTTCCCCCATCCACCTGCAATGCTCCTGGGAGGCAGATGCCACAGAACAGTGATTTGTTCCATGATTGTCACGGTGTGAGATCATCCCATCATGAGAAAATGACCATGGACTCCAATGAGATATCAACCACAGAAGCACTGTCCCCAGCATCAGTGCAGGAGGGTGGATGATGGAAGGCACAGCATGGCCAGGATCCCTAGGGACCCCGCAGGATTCTGCTGCCCTGGATGCCTACAGCAGGCAGCTGCACGAGGGCCCAGTGCACCTCCAGCACCCTTCTACCAAACCCTTCCCCCTGTCTGCCCATGCAGACCACACAGATGCTGTGTCAGTGAGTAAATCAGCACTGTGCACTAGGTTGTCCTGCTGAGACTTGGCCTTCATTACTTCCCCAAGTGCAGCACGTGCTGCAAGCCTCAGCCAGCAGGGCTGGCGGGAGAGGTGAGCAGTCGCACTCACCAGGTCTGTCTCTTCTTCTCCTGCCCCTCCTGACTCAGGGGCCACCGATGGCATTTTAGCCCCAAGGCACGAAATGGGACGGCCAAGAACCTAACACCACCCATGTCACACGCACACACTGCAACTACCAGCTGCCCACCAATGACCACCGACTTTATAGCCAGCCTGGCATGGGGCGGGTCTTGCAGCACTGGTCCTGCCTCAGGGCAGCAAAGATTGTCCTGAGGCCCCCTGCTGGACTGAGCCTGAACTGCCCTGCAGCAGATTCTGGAAGCAAGAGAGCTGCTGATGGCTGAGGCCCTGGCTCAGAGTACACTTAGAGAGACCCTATGCCTGGCAAGGGCACCGGGGCCCTGGACTTTCCCAGGCTGAAGTCCTAGGGTGGAGGCTGGCTCAGCCCTTCCTTCCTCAGCCCTGCCCGCAGGTGGAGCAGGGTTCCCACGGGGGCATCTTCCTTCGTGGGAGAGCGGGTAAACCCCAAATGCCATGACTCCCGGTGCCGGGTGCTGGCCTGCAGCCTTCCGGGAGGGAGTAGGTGACAGTGACTTTGTGGGGAGGTGACACTTGAGCTGGGCCTGTATTTTGGGTTAGTTCTAGATGCACATCCCAGTCACCTGGACCTGCGGGTCTGCTGCAGGCCTCCTGGAGGCTCTGGGAGCTGGGCGTCCTGGTGGCAAGGGCAGGAGGGTGGGAGGTCGAGGCGCTGAGCTCCCACTGGGTGCACCAGGCACTTTGGAGCTGTTCAGAGTAAGGAGTCGAGGTCACCTCCTGAACCACTCCTGGTTCCAAACTCCTGATTTGGGATTTGCCAGAACCCTGAATTAGGGGTGTGGTGGGGGTGGTCGTGGTTGGCTTCAATGCACTGTATTTGTGAATTCTTCAAACACAGCTTCTCCCTACTCCTGCAGGCTTTCAGGTGATTGACGAGGACAGAGTCCCTCCACTGCAAAGTGACTGAAGTTTGGAAACTACGTCCAGAACTTCACAATGTGTATTCAGGTGGTCATCCTTCAGGCCTGCAGGTGGACAGCAAGAGCAACAGTAAGATATTCATTACTGTAGATACTCTCCTTTCGTTCCGGTAGACCCACCAAAAGAGAATGGGAGATGAGTACTTGAACATTGGAACCAGTCAGCATGCTAGGGTGAGCTGCCAGTACTTGGAGCTCAGGAGTGGACATGGAGAGCAAAACATGCATTGTTACTAAAGAGGACAGTTAGGCATTTTACTGTGAAAAGGGAAATCATTTAGATGTGAGCATGACACCTTAAATAAATGTCTGTATATTTATTTTTGTTTATTTGCAAGGCAGAGAGAGCCCTTCCATTTACTGCTCATTCCTCAAATGTCTGCACCAACCAGAGCTGGGTCAGGCTGAAGCCAGGAACTCAGTGTGGGTCTCCCACACAGGTGGCAGGGACTCAAGTACTTGAACCATCAGCTGCTGCCTCCCAGGGTTCTGTTAGCAGGAAGCCAGAAGCAGAAGCAGGGCTAGGGCTTGAGCCCTGAGCATTCTGACTGGGATGTGGAAGGCTTTACCACTATGCCAAACACATGCTCCAGTAAGCTGTTTCAACACGTTTGCAAAATGTAAGAATGTGGTTTTAAATATATGCTCTTCATCTTAAAAATTTGCATAATCTTATATTCAGTTTCATATGATTCAATACTTATTATTAAATACAAGTAACATTTAGACACATGCTTTCCTCAGCAATACAAACCTCAGTAATTTTTTCACTTAGAACCTTGAACATTAGCATTCATTCAGACTGAAGTTCACTCATAGGCTGGGAATTCTGACAAAGAGACAGTAGGGAAAAAAATCTAGATGTGTATCTGATACCTAGTAAGATTCTGAACCTGACTGATAGAATCTGAGTAACTGTTCAGAGAGTCACTTCATACCTCTCCCCTCTGTAATGAGAAGACTGTGTCCTTTGGCCACTTTCACATGATGTTATGTAAATCTTACCTGAAAAGCCTTTTATAAATTCTGAAGTACCATACAGAAGCATATTATGCATTTCCATATGTGTGAAAAAAGGCAATGTCAAAGGCATAGCTTTTCCAGAGAGAAGTTAGGAGGATTAGCTCAGTTTGTAAATGTGTAAGTACCATTAAATATCTACATATTTGAAATAGATTTATAGAGTGTGGAGTTCATGATAGATATTGAATAAATGCACTCTGGATAATAAGCAAATATCAGAAATAATGCCACACCCATCATTGTTTAAACTCTTCAGACAGCTCCGTGCCAGGGAAGTGCAGTGATCCCTGTAAATTAACAAAAATCAATCTGTGTATACCCATGGAAGCCACTGGTTTATATGCAGCCTATACTAGAGGTTTTTGTGTTTAGTTAAATTACTTGATTTTTTAATGAATGCTTTCAGACTGATACCTGATGCTGAGTGGCAGACAATTTTTTCTGAAAAGTATGTGGTTGAGAAATATAAATATAAATCAGTTTATAATTTTTGTGTCTGAATATTTTTATGCATTGAGACAGTACCTGCAATAATCAGAAGACTTTTCCTCAAAAAGTTGCTAGCTACATTGATGCATCTTCATTTATGTATGTAGTGTATGTTTAGGTAAAAGGAAGAGAGAGAGAGAGATCTCTATCTTTCATCTGCTGGCTCAGTTCCAGATGGCCACAAAAGCTGGGGCTGAGCCAGGCTGAAGCCAGGACCCTGGAACTCTGTCCCAGTCCCCCATGTGGGTGCAGGAACCCAAACACTTGGGCAATCTTTGCTGCTTTCCCAAGCAAAGAGCTGGACGAGAAGTGAAGCAGGTGAGTCTCAAACAGTGCCATAAGGCATGCTGCTGTTGCAGTTGGCAACTTACCTCTTTGTACCGCAATGCTGGCCCTAGATTGATGACATGTTTAAGTGCTGCCACTGGCTTTTGGCTAAATAGGATGACTTAACATGTTTTCCACTCTGTGGAAGAGGAACGAATAAGGCAGTTGGTTGTAAAAGTTGCCCATGGAAACCACAGCCTGAGAAAGATGAATCAACTCACCTTGCATTTTCCACCTTGCATCTACACCACCCTTTTCTGGACAAACATCTGATTGTATGCCCTTGTGATGGAGGTTCTCAGGGTGCTGGAACCTTTTGTAATTTTTTAAAAATATAGATTAAGAAGAAGGCAAATAAACAAAAAATTACAAACTGCTGCCAATGCCAAGAAGAGATTATTGAGAGTAAAAGGTCACCTGTTGGAGCCAGCACTGTGGCACATCAGGTTAAAGCCCTGGCCTGAAATACAGGCATCCCATATGAGTGCTGGTAGAGTTCCGGCTGCTCCACCTCCAGTCCAGCCTTCTGCTTATGCACCTGGGAAAGCAGTAGAGGATGGCCCAAGGACCATTTTGCTCATGTGGGAGACCCAGAAGAAGCTCCTGGCTCCTGGCTTCAGATCAGCTCAGCTCTGTCCATTGTAGCCATTTGGGCAGTGAACCAGCAGACAGAAGATTCTCTCTCTCTCTCTCTCTCTCTCTCTCTCTCTCCCTATCTATATAACTTTTTCAAATAAATAAAATAATTTTTTCTAAAAAAAGGTATCCTGCCATACTTCTTTCTTCCCTGTTAATTACTAGGAATTATAAATTGTTATGGGGCCAGCACTGTGGCAAAATGGGTTATACCAACAGCTGCAGCACTAGCATCCTCTATGGGCACCAATTGCATGTTCTACTTCTGATCCAGCTCCCTGCTAACATACCTGTGAAAGCAGCAGAATATGGTACAAATCCTTGGGTCCTGCACCCAAGCTGGGACCTGGATGAAATTTCCCTGACTCCTGGCTTTTTTTTAAAAGATTTTCTTATTTCTTTGAAAGAGTTACACACACACACACACACACACAGAGAGAGAGAGAGAGAGAGAGAGAGGGAGAAAGGGAAGTCTTCCATCTGATGGTTTACTCCCCAACTGGTTGTAATGGCTGGAGCTGCACTGATCTGAAGCCAGGAACGAGGATCTTCTTCCATGTCTCCCACTTAGGCAGGGGCCCAAGGACTTGGGCCATCTCCTACTGCTTTCCCGGGCCATAAGCTGAAAGCTTGATCACAAGTGGAGCAGCCCGGTCTTGAACCAGCACCCTTATGGGATGCCAGTGCTTCAGGCCAGGTTGTAAATCTGCTGGGCCATAGCTCTGGCCTCCCATGCATGTGCATGGGCCCAAGCACTTGGGAGATTTTCTACTGCTTTCCCAGGCCATAGCAAGGAGCTGGATCAGAAGTGGAGCAGTAAGGACTCAAACCAGTGCCCATATGGGATGCCCATAATGTTTTCTTTAATTGGAGAAATGTTCCTTTTTTTTTTTTTTTTGACAGGCAGAGTGGACAGTGAGAGAGAGAGAGACAGAGAGAAAGGTCTTCCTTTGCCGTTGGTTCACCCTCCAATGGCCGCCACGGCCAGTGCGATGCGACCGGTGCACTGCTCTGATCCGATGGCAGGAGCCAGGAGCCAGGTGCTTTTCCTGGTCTCCCATGGGGTGCAGGGCCCAAGCACCTGGGCCATCCTCCACTGCACTCCCTGGCCACAGCAGAGAGCTGGCCTGGAAGAGGGGCAACCGGGACAGAATCCGGCGCCCCGACTGGGACTAGAACCCGGTGTGCCGGCGCCGCTAGGCGGAGGATTAGCCTAGTGAGCCGCGGCGCCGGCCGAAATGTTCCTTTGATAAAATGAGTGTATGACCCCACAATATTCTCTACTTACTCATAATAGGGTCTGAGATGTAAAAGTCATGATTAATTTCTTAGAAGAAAATTTACATACCCAGAAGCAAAGAGAGAAAATTTACCTTTTGTTTTTCTCATGATTGAATCAGAGTTTCAAAACTAATACTTAACTTGTATTTTAGAGGAGTTAATGACTTAACCATCTCTTCTATTAGAAATACTATGTTGTGGCCAGTGCTGTGGCACAGTAGGTTAAAGCACTGGCCTGAAGTGCCAGCATCCCATATGGGCTCCGGTTCTAGTCCCAGCTGCTCCTCTTCTGATCCAGCTCTCTGCTATGGCCTGGGAAAGCAGTAGAAGATGGCCCAAGTCTTTGGGCTGTTCTGAGGCTCTTAACGTAGTGAAGATATCTTAGATTCTCATTAGTGAAATCTTTAGAAATGTCAGAAAGCATGTAACTTTCTTTAACGATCTGAAACAGAGATGAGATCCATAAGGACAGAACTGCTCAGCAGCCACACTGCAGGAATATGTATCTTTCTGACGATATCTTCATCTGCTTCTTGCAGTTGCAGCCAATCTGTGAGCTCTTGGTCTGTTTTCTGCCCTTGGGAGGGCCTAGGGTGCTCTATATTGTCTGTAAGGATTCAAAATTTGTTGTATATTAGTGTCTAATCATAAAATTTCCAAAGTGAAAAGCTGGATGTAATAAACTATGCCAGACTGCAAAAAAAAAAAAAAAATACAAACATGGTGTACTGTCTATAAAGTACAGCGGTAAATCTGTATTATAGAGATACACATCTCTACACTATTCTCTGTTTCTTTCCCTCTGAAAGTCTACATTCAGCTCTCGATGGTGTGATTACTTAGGAATAGATTTCATATACTTACTTTCATAATCAGTGAACTCGGAATTATTATTGTAGTATTGAGGATTGTACTGACTAAAACACTATGTTTATTCCATGTTAAATAACATCATCGTATCTTTGGATTCCATTTGTCCTGCTACTGATGTATTCACAGGAGAGGGGAGGTGAAAGGAAAACCCAAGATCCATCAGGGTGGAGGAGGAATGTCAGAGGCTGTGGTTCTATTGTACTGCAGCTTGGGTTCTTGGAGAACACATTAATGGACCCAGATGGTTTGAAGCTAACTGAGGGCCTATGTTCTGTACAATTGTCTGTGGTACTGCATTTTCATTTATGTAAAATTTATTTCCTTCAAGTAATATATTAATTTGGATGAAAATGAAGATGTTAAGGAATTTTCAGAATGGGTCTGTTTAACCCTCATTGGCTTTGTTTTTAGGCACTTAACTCAGAAAGGAAAAGATAGAAAAATACATTTTGGGTTCTCTTCATCTGTACCACGGCACTCTCTGGTTAAGATTTGTCATTTTGTCATATTTGATTCTCTAGACTCCCTGAAAAATCCCCTACTTCATTAGATGGAGTCCGTGTCTCACCATGGCAGTGAAAAGTTTAAAATGTTCCAGCTGTGCATTTAGCTAGGCCATGGACACATGCCATGGCACTTGCCAGCCAATTGTGTCAGGGGCATCATCTGAATCAGAATTACTTGCATGAAAACAAGGAGTTGCAGATTCTTCCAGTGAAAGTGGAGAGGAGCAAGAGCTGCAGAACATTGCCATGGTTGAGTGTGCCATGGGATGCCATGTGGTGGCTGGTGTCTGGGGTGCTGGTTCTGCAGAAGATAGGGCTTATGGGGGCTGGTGCTGTGGTGTAGCAGGTAAGTCTGCCGCCTGCAGTGCCAGCATCCCATATGGTCACTGGTTCAAGTCCCGCTGCTCCATTTCTGATCCAGCTGTGCTATGGCCTGAGACAGCATTAGAAGATTGCCCACATCCTTGGACTCCTGAACCCACATGGGAGACCAGGAAGAAGCTCCTAACTCCTGGCTTTGGATCAGCTCAGCTCTGGCCATTGCATCCAATTGGGGAGTAAACCAGCAGATGGAAGATTCTCTCTCTCTCTCTCTCTCTCTCTCTCTCTGCCTCTCCTCTCTCTGTAACTCTGACTTTCAAATAAATAAATCTTTTTTTTTAAAAAGCTTATGCTTAAGGGTAGTGTTCATGGAAAATGTGTGGGACATTTTTCAGCAAGATTTTAGATGAATTTTCCAACCCCTGAACCTCCTAGAGATTAGAATAGACTTCTAATGCACAACTTCCACTTATGCTTAATTAGGTTTTTGTTTTGAATTGTTTTTGATGAAACAGCAAGGAATTCTGAGTTATAGACTTCCTATTTCAGAGACAGGAGAACAGTGATGCCTGCATTATAATTAAATAATGCCTATCACCCTTTCTTAAGCAACAAATGATCACAGATTCTCTCTTTGCTGCTAAGTAATGAGCATGGTGATTCTTCCCACCATAACCATCTTCCCACCTACACTCCCTCCCCTCTTCCTCCTTCCTCTCCTATTGACATGGAATGCCTTACATAGCTAGGGTGAACATTTAACCCGCTGGCCCTAGGTGTTCATACACTTCAACTCTGTGTTATTATTCATATGCCCTTTTTATGACCAAGCTTATGTCAGAACGACAAATTATATATTCACCTAATACTGAGAGTCATCAAATTGATTTCTATTTTCTTCTCTCTTAGGCAGTTCTTGAGGGGCAGAAATATTTATTTTGTATATCATGTATTTATTCAACTAAAAGACTGACTGTCAAGATGCTGAGTTTTAGTGTCAAAGCAAATATGTTTCTAGACCCCATGAAGTTTACAGTCTGACAAGAAAGAGCAATCTACCCAAAGAATATTGTTTAACATAGTAAATGCTGGTGTGAAGCCAGTGGATAAAGATTGAAGCATTCTTAATCTAGCACCAACTCTAATCCCATGATCTCTAATTGAGAGAAGTAATCAGAAACACAGAACTCCATGTTACCCAGTTATCTCTTTGAATTTCTGATTAAAAAATAAAACATATCAAACAACACACAAATACCTAGGAGTGCATAATATTTATATACTATCTTGATATTAAAAATAACAACAAATAACCATGAAATAATAGCAACTTTGAATCTCCTTTGTTTTCTAGACAAGTTATAATCCTATGTGGTTCTTTACAGTAAATTATTACAATAAATTACAGTACATCATTACAGTAAATTATTACAGTAAATAACTATAGTAAATTACCTTTGTAGGTAAACTTCATCTCTCTCACATTTTTCCATTTGATAAATCAGATTTTAAAAACTGAGACCCAAGAGAAAAGAAAGATTTTTAAGCTAGTGTTATATGTTGATTGGCTCTCTAAAAAAGATTTATTTATTTATTTGAAAGTCAGAGTTACACAGAGTAGAAGGTGAGAGAGAGAGAGAGACATCTTCCATCTTTTGGTTCACTCACCAATTGGTCACAATGGCTGGAGCTGTACTGCTCCAATGCTAGCAGCCAGGAACTTCTTCTGGGTCTCCCACACAGGTGCAGCTGCCCAAGGACTTGGGCCATCTTCCACCACTTTCCCTGGCCATAGCAGAGAGTTGGGTCAAATGAAGAGTAGCCGGGACTCAACCTCCACCCATATGGAATGTCCATGCTGGCAGTAGCTTTACCTGCTATGCCACAGTGCTGGCCCCTTGATTAGCCTTTATCTTAGACTTTTTAATGATATTAAAAAACACCATATTTTTCTAAGCTCTTTCCATTCAGTTTCTACTTTGTAAATTCCGGATAATACTGTCCCCAGAATTAATCTAAGGTATAAATGATATGATATAAGGCATTTAACCCCTTAACCTGTCTCCTTGAATACTCAGCTATGTTAGCTCTGTGTCCATTCTTCTGTCTCTGTACTAGATGAATAAAAAGAAAGTGTAAAATGATTTGAAAAGAACTATAAGGGGTCGGTGCTGTGCTGCTGCTGCCAATTGGGGAGTGAACCAGCAGATGGAAAACACCTCTGTCTCTCTCTCTCTGTCTCTGCCTCTCCTTCTCTGTAACTCTGACTTCCAAATAAATAAATAAATCTTAAAAGAACTATAAACATCAATAAAACACAAATGAAAATTGTATTCTCAAAACTGGATATTAACCCATGCCTTCCACACCTCTGTTAAAAGTTACATTCTATCATAGTCATTTATGATTTCTAGGGCCAAAGTAGTAAATAAGATTTTTCTGGAAGAGACAGAGGTTATGAGGGAGCCAGGATTTGGGGTCAGTTAGCAGCAGTGAGTGTCACTCTTTCAGATTTGATGCAGGAAAGGAAGAAAAGCAACTGATCCCTGAGATTTTGGGTTGTGAAGGAAAGGAAGGAGGGACTGAATAAAAGCAAAGGCCCTCTGGTTGTGGGCACCCACCCCTGACTGCAGCCTTTGGGGAGGGCCAGCTGGTGTCTCTAGGGATGCTGCGGACTGGACTCAGTTTCCCTGAGTTCCCAGGAGCTCCAACATATTCTGCCTTCTGAATGGCTGTGTGCATTCGCCTGCTACAGCCAGTCCCTGGGGCTCTGAGTTGGACCAGAGGGAGTTCATTCCCTGATCAGGGTCAGCCCTGGGGGCTGTGCTGCTCCTTCTCTGGCATTTACTGCATCTCCTGCTCTGCACGTGCAATCCAGGCAGTTTCTGAGTACTCACCCCGAGCCTGCCTCCTGCTGCTTCTTCCCTCTTCATTGTCCACCTGTGGGTCCCAGTTACCAGGGACTCTGTTCCCCACACTCCCTGCTTTGCTCCCCGTGTTTCTGGAAGAAAGCGTACCTGCTCTGGGACTTTCTGCTGCAGGTTTGGAATGCAGGAAGGGGCGGCAACATGTGTGGGAGAAGGGTGGGTGCCAGGGCACCAGAGATCTTGGCAGTGTCCCCCGAGGTCAGGGCTGGGACCTGGGCTGTTCTGTCTCCCACCTCTGCTTCCCAGGCTCCCAGTGCCTGGACTCTCTCCTGCAGAACCTTACCCAAACTGTCCCTAATGTGCTTTACTTAGTGGTTACAGGAGAGAGAGGGCAGCGTTCTGGGAACCTGCACATGCAGAGAAGGAAGGCAGAAAGACTCCCACTCTCCACAGTTAAATAAGCTGGGTTCCCACTGTGGGTGGTCTCAGAATGCAGTCGGGCTGGGCCTCTTGATGTTTTCTGGGCTGTTGATTCCTGCAGGGTGGGGCTGTATGGCCTTCAGCAGGGAGCCTGTGGCAGCAGAGGGGTGGGAAGAAGGATCTGACTAGGATCTGCCCCACTGCTCTCATCCTGCACCTCATCTTCCTGGTGGGGAGCAGTGTGAAGCGTGAATAGCTGCTTTGTGCATTGATCCCTCTCAAGTATTAATTATCAGACTTTTCCAATGTGGAATTTGAAGCTGTTCCAGAAACCTGGGGTGGGAAAACTCCCTTCTTTCAAACAGGCACAGAGACAGCGGAGGATCCAAGGAGTCTCTATTAATGGCCCTAGGCTCAGCTGGAATGATTTCCTGAGAACTGAGCATCAAATTCAAGTTTCTTAGCTGTTACAGCATTGGTGGGTTTAAATGGCAGCCTACATGACTTAGGACTGTTAGAGTTGGATTGCTCTTGCCACCCCCAAAACGCTCCAAGAGACCTTCTCTCATGCAATTAACAAAGGGTAAGGTTTATTGATGATCTGACATGTCGGGGCCCCCGTCCCAGTACAGGCGAGCGGCCCCAAATAGTCTTGGGTTAGGGTTTTTATACATGTTTAAACAAAGAAAATCAATCATTGCATAGATCAGACAGAGGTATAGAGTAAACAATTGATACAAGTTAAGTGATTTTACAACCAGTTGATTTATGAATACAGGGAGTACAGGATATCGAGTAAGGGCCTGATTAGACCTCAGAGAACCATATGGCCTATACAGGGAGTATCAAAAAACCTCCTATTGCCAAAAGGGAGGGCCACACAACAAACATAACAAGGTTGCAGGAACTGCCTTGATGATACCTAGGAATGCAGCTGAATGGCGATAAGGGACACATGGTGGGGTCAGGGGTCCAGGAGGCAAAGAGATATATGGTGACTTCTTCTATCTTACTTAGGTGAAACTACGGTTACGCTCACATTGGGGTAATTTACTGACTAATTAACTTTATAGAGAATGGCTATGCAGAGCAAGTCTAACGAGGTCAGGAAAGTTCACCAGAGGAGGTTGGTGGGGGGAGTGGCTTTTAACTTTTTAACCCTTCAGGACCACATTTCCAATGGTCAGTGGGTCCAGTATGTTTGTAGAAGAGATGCCGGGGACAGATTTATTAGGACAGATTTATGACTGGAGTTTACAGAAGCAGAACTTAGGACATCTTCCCTCCCTAGATAAGATTTCAGTGGGCAGCTGTTTCACTCATTAATTGTGAGCATGCACTTTTAAAGGTTTGTGTTGGATGAGGTCCACTTCTCTTTCTTTGATGATGTATTTGGCTGCTTTTCATTTTCTGTCTTCAGCTATTTCTTCTCCTGTTAGCAAGGCTCTCAACTGTTTTTACCTGACGCTGATCCCTTTGCAAAGTGAGAAGGGAACTAAAATTAATGCAAGTCTACTGTGTTGTCAATAACTGGAGCTACTTTTTTAAAGATTTATTTATTCATTTGAAAGAGTTACACAGAGAGAGGAGAGAGACAGAGAGAGAGAGAAAGAGAGAGACACCTTCCATCCGATTGTTTGCTCCCCAATTGGTAGCAACAGTTGGAGCTGTGCCAGTCTGAAGCCAGTAGCCAGGAGCTTCTTCTGGGATGAAGCTGTTTTTTTAAATAATTATTTATTTATTTGAAAGGCAGAGTTACAGAGTGGCAGAAACAGAAATCAATAGCTGGAGCTGTTTGGATCCACAACCAGAAGCCAGGAGCTTTGTCCAGGTCTCATAGGTGGGTGCAGGAGATGAGGGATTTGGGCCATCTTCTACTGTTTTCCCAGGCCACAGCAGAGAGCTGGATGGGAAGTGCAGCAGCCAGGATCCCAACCGGCACCCATATAGGATGCTGACACTGCAGGCAGTAGCTTTACCCACTATGCAACAGTGCTGCCCACTAACTGGAGCTCTTTTAATCTGAGTATGCATAAAGTGGAGAATTACAGCATCATAAATACATATAAGTTACAGTTTTTCTCTGCCTAGTACTTTACAGTTACCCAGTGATCCACTGAGAATCTTACTTTCCACACTGTGTAATTAAGAAGGTCAGTTACTTGTCTTATTTTGGGTTCTGTGTTTAAACCCATGACATTTTTGACATGGGAGGATATTAGTTCTACAATTTCATAGAGACTGGTCTGTGGAAGCATCGATAGAAGTTATAACTGTGAGAGTGGTAAGAAAGAAGAAGGGAAGAAATAAGTGCCCCTTACGCCACACGGAGGTGTCCACAAATGGCATAGAAGATGTGCCCTTGAAAACTATGGCTGACTTTCTGGGACAAACTGTGTTTGAGTGCTTCACATGTTCTTATAGAAAGGTGTTGCCACCAGGTTATTAGTATATTTAGTTTTTAAAGATTTATTTATTTATTTGAAAATCAAAGTTTCACAGAGAGAGAAGGAGAGGCAGAGAGAGAGAGAGAGGGAGGTCTTCCATCAGGTTCATTTCCCCAATGGCTTCATCATTGTGAACTTTGCTCAGTTCCTGACCTATACCTTTCCTTTAACCTAGTACTTTGCCATGTAGTAGCCCATGAAAACTGCAGACTGCATAAATGAATGAATACTTGGAGGGTTGTGATTTCTTAGAGGAACATCATGAGACAGAAGGAATAAAACAAAACAAAAGTATCCTCCGTGTATAGAAGGTATACTGTTTTTACAAGCCACAGAGAAGAGGAAGAAGAAGGAAAGTAGTGAGACTGGAAAGTTTGCGGCAAAGGAAATAGGCACTGGTCAAGAATTTAACAAGCCCATTAGGAAAACATTAAGGTTTCCTTACTTCCATGTAGACTCTGCCCTCTAATGGTGAACAGGGTCCTCTAAACCCACTTGTTGCACAAATGAAAACCCAAGCATTGTCTTCTCCCACAGATGGAGTCTGCTATTGGTTTTGATTTACATTTCCCTAATGGCTAGTGATATTGGGCATGTTCATCTATGTCTTGACCATTGAGATTTCCTCTTCTGAGAAACATCTATTCTGATCATTGCCCATTTCTTAAGTGTACATTTTGCTTCTTGTTTGGAGTTTTTCCAGTTCTATATAAGTATGTTCTGGCTATCAATCTTTTGTCATAGTCAGAGTTTTCAATGTTTCCTGCCATTCTGTCCATTGTATCTTCACTCTGTTGATTACTTTGTTGTGAAGGTGTATCTTAATTTGATATGCTCAAATTTGTATATTTTATTTTGTTACTTGTGCTTTTGGAATCTGACCCAAAACTGTTGTCTATGCTAATGTTTTACAGTTTCTCATATGTTTACTTAGTTTTTGGTTTTATATTTAGACTTTTAATTCACCTTGAGTTGCTTTTACATAGTGTATGAGGTGTTGGGGTATCTTTTCAGGCTTCTACATATGGATAATCACTTTCCTTTAAACCATTTGCTAAAGGGATTTTTCTTTTTCCTGTTTGTTTTCTTTCCTTTGTTAAATAGGAGTTGCCTGTAGAAAAGTCGGTTTATTTCAGATGCCTATTCTTTTCCATTGAACTATGTGTCTTTTTTTCCAACAGTGCTAACACTGCTTCTATTTTTTTTAAGATTTATTTATTTATTTGCAAGGCCAGATGCTTCTTCCAAGTCTCTCATGTGGGTGCCAAAACCATAGAACACAGTCCATCTACCACCAATTTCCCAGGTGCATTAGTAGGGAGCTGGATTGGAAGTGGAGCACCTGGTCTCCTAGCAGCAACATATGGGATGCATGCACAGCAGGTCAAGGCTTTAACCCACTACACCACAGCACCAAACCTTTCCTTATTTACTTCTGCTGTGATCTTTCATTATTCACTTTTTTCTACTGCCCTGCATCTTGACTCATTCCTGTTTTTTTCTGGGTCCTGGAGGATGGTAGTAGGTTGCTTCTGGGATATCTTTTTTGTGTTAGTAGATACTTGGTAATCTAAAATCACAGTTTTTAGTTTCTATATTTCTCTGCTATCACAAGGACCTTCTAGATGACAGCAGAAAATGCTGGCAGAAATGAGGATATATTAATTTGCTAAGAAAATACCACAGAGAATATGATGTAAATCATGGAATTTTACTTCTCAGAGTTGTAGAGCTTGAAAATATCAGATCAAGGTGCTTAAATAGGCTCGATTTTTCCAGAAGCGTTTCTCCGATGTGACAGACACATCTATCATTTGATCTACTTAAAAGTACTTTCTTCAGGTAGAGTCATGTTGGTGGTTAGCACTTCAGTGTTTGAGTTTTAGGGAGGCACATTTCAGTCCACAACAGCAAAAGGGGCCCTGTGGTCTACTTCAATGACAGCCATCTCTGCGGAGGACAGAAAGTTTAAAATCAGCATTAGGAGTTCTCACAGTATTACTGTCTGCTATCTCCATCAAATGTGCATTCATGTACACACAAACAAAACTACCTGTACACATAAACACATTCAACAGTGGAAATGTCTGATGGTTGTGTACAGGTAACATGAATATAATAATCCATAAGATGGCCTATTAGCAGACATTAAAAAGAGAATTAGAAAGAATGACAACAAAATCTGCAGTTACCTATATTTATGTCTATATGTATGATATTCAGTATTTATAGTTGCTAAAAGATGAATACTGATGTGTGGAAATAAAAGCTAAACCTTACCTTGCAATATTGCAGCCTAGTCTACATGAAAGATGTTTTCCTAAAACCTTTCCCTGGGCCCACTCTGTGGCATAGTAGATTAAGCATCCACCTGCAGCACCAGCATCCCACATGGGCACCAGTTTGAGTCCCTGCTCCTGCATTTCCAATTCAGCTCTTTGCTAATGGCCTAGGAAAGCTGTGGAATATGCCCTGAGTGCTTGGGCCCCTGCACCCATGTGAGAGACCTGGAGGAAGCTGCTGACTCCTGGCTTCTGGCACCTGGCTTCAGATCAGCCCAGCTCCAGCCATTCTGGCCAGTTAGGGGTGAACCAGTCGATAGAAGACCTCTCTTTCTCTTCCTCTCTATATCTGTCACTCTGCCTCACAATAAAGAAATACATTTTTTTAAAAACCTTTCACATTTTAAATTTCTTAATTGTTTTAAAGATTCATTTATTTATTTATTTACAAGTCGAGTTACAGAGAGGAGAGCCAGAGAGAAAGAGAGAGGTCTTCCATCTGATGTTCACTCCCTAATTGATTGCAACTGCCAGAGCTGTGCTGATCTGAAGCCAGGAGCCAGGAGCTAGTTCCAGGTCTCCCAGATGGGTACAGGGGCCCAAGGCCCAAGGCCATCTTCTACTACTTTGCCAGGCAATAGCAGAGAGCAGGATCAGAAGTGGAGCAGCTGAGTATTGAACCGGCCCCCATATGGGATGCTGGCACTTCAGTCCAGGGTGTTAACCTGCTCCACCACAGCACCAGTCCAACATTTTAAATTTCTGATACTCTAAAGTAGCACAGGACTGCATTATATCTAGGAAAGATGCATTTAAAAATTATAAATCTAGTGCATTTTAGCAGAAGTTTTAACAAATACTTCTGATTTTCTCAGCATTATGTATAAATAAATGACATAATGAGTCATTGTCAGATTTTTAGCTTTTGACAGCCACTTATACTATTTCACAGCTTTTTGAAATGTATTGCTAGTGTGTTTTTCTCAACACATGCACTGGATTTTACCAGTTTAGTGCACAGTGTGTTTCCTCTTATAGGATTTGCATTTTAATGGGTTTTCATGGCACATGTAATCAACATCTGCAAAGCCTCTAAAACACATAAATAATAACATGAATCAGGCTTTTTTCTTAAATATTAATTTATTTATTTGAAAGAGTTGCACAAATAGAGGAGAGGTAGAGAGAGAGAGAGAGACAGACAGAGACAGAGAGGTCTTCCATCTGCTGGTTTACTCCCAGTTGGCCGCAATGGGTGGTCTGTGTCAATCCGAAGCCAGGAGCTACTTCCGGATCTCTCATGTGTGCAAGGCCCCAAGGACTTGGGCCACCTTATACTGCTTTCCCAGGCCATAGCAGAGAGCTGGTTCAGAAGTGGAGCAGCCACAACTTGAACTGGCACCCATATGGCTTGCCAGCACTGCAGGCAGCAACTTTATCTGCTATGCCACAGCACCAGCTCCACATTGCATCTCTTTAAGATGATTTGGATTTAAGTTCATGAGAAATTATTAGCATCGTGGGAACTGATAGATATGGATGAAGCAGGATGGACTTGTTAGGAAGGGTGATGTTAATTTTCTTATAAAATAAATAAATAAGAAATTAAATATGGTCAGACATAAATGAAGACTAAATTTTATTAGTGGTGATCCAGAAAACACAGATCTCAGGTCTTTTTCTTCCAGTGTTAAGTTTATATTTTTAAATGCATATAAAGTGAACAAATTTCTTGTAATTTATATATACAGTTTGAAGAGCAAACTGATAACATCCTATCCTGTCTTCCCTTGGTCTCATATTTCCAACTCGCTCCTTCTCATTTTATTTTCTTTTAATTTTGACAGCTGCATGCTTTGATTTTATTTTAGAATCACAAGCTTTAACCCTCTACAAAATAAAGAATTCAGCAAGTAGTAGAAGAAATATCAATGAGTATATGTTGTTTACTCTATCAAAGAGTACAGAAAAGTGCTATGAACAATACTCAAATCTCAAAATGTCATATTAACTCATATGCTACTTTTCGTTATATATATATATATATTACCACCAGTCAGAGAAAACATATGGTATTTGTCTTTTGGGGACTGGCTTCTTTCATGAAGCATACTTATTTCCAGTTCATCCATTTAGTTACAAAAGATAGGATTTCATTCTCAATTATGGCTGAATAGTATTTTACACTGTATTTATAGCTCATATTCTTTTTCCAGTCACCAGTTCATGGACTTCTGGGTTGATTCCATGTTAGCTATTGTGAATTGAGTTGTAATAAACATGAGGTACAGATAACTCATGCCTATGCATATTCTATTTCATTTCATGTGGATAAATTCCTAGGAGTCAGATGGCAGGATGATATGGTATGTTTGTTTTCAGATTTCTGAGGAACTTTGATACTGCCTTCCATAATGGTTGTACTAGCTTCATTCCCACCAACAGTGGGTTAGGGTACCTTTTTCTCTCCCTCTCCACCAGCCTTTATTGTTTGTTGACTTTTTCCAAAGAATTATTTATTTGAAAGGTAGAGTTACTTATAGGGAGAGGCAGAGGCAGAGGCAGAGGCAGAGAGACATAAGTATTTTATCTGCTTGTTTATTCTCCATATGGCACAACAGGTGGTGCTGGTCCAATCGGAAGCCAGAGTTAGGAGCATCTCCCTGGTCACCCAAGTGGGTGCAGGGACCCAGGCACTTGGGCCATCCTCCACTGCCCTCCCAGTCCAGAGCAGAAAGCTGGACTGGAAGAGGAGCAACCGGGACCAGAACTGGCACCCATAGGGGATGCCAGCTCAATGGGTGGAGGATCAACCCAGTGTGCCACAGCACTGGCCCCCATCAGGGATATTTTTCTATAGTACTCTCTCTCCACTGTATCTTTTTCTAGTTTAAGAATTAGGGTGATGCAGGATTAATCGAAGGAGTTTGAGAGGATTTTCTCTCTTTCAATTGAGTTGAATAGTTTCAGAAATACTGGAATTAGTTCTTTAAAAGTCCTGTAGAATTCAATAGTGAGGCTGTCTGATCCTGGACTTTTCCTTGTTGGGAGGGTCTTTATTACTCATCCAATCTCTGTCTTGGTTTTTGATTTGTTTAGCTTTTCTATGTGTCTTCATGACTCAATTTTGGTATATTGTGTATGTCCAGGAATCTGTTGATTTTTCCTCTAGGATTTCCAATTTGTTAGCCATCACAACCGATGCCCACATCCTATATTGCAGTGCTAATCTGAATTTTGGGTACTCCACTTCCAAACCAATTTCATGTTAATACCCCTAGGAAGCAATGGATAATAGCTCAAATTCTTTCCTTCTTGTCATCTAATTTGGAGAACTGTAACCTCAATGGGGACTTGAAACCTGGTCTTGCACAGTTGTAGCCATATAGAAAGTGAACCAGCAGATGGGAGACCTCTCTGTTTCTCTTTCCTTCTCTCTTTGTCTCTGTGTCTCTCTGCCTTTTTTATCATATTAAAATATTTAATTACTTATTTGAAAGAGTTACAGAGAGAGGGAGAGACAGAAATCTTCCACCACCTAATTCATTTTTGAGATGACTTTAATAGCCAGTGTGTGGCCAGGTTGAAGCCAGGAGCTTTTCCTCCGATGTGCGTGGCAGCATCCCAGCCACTTGGGCCATCTTTCCCTGCTTTTTCAGTCCATTGGTAAGGAGCTGGAACAGAAATGGAATAGCTGGTACTTGAACTGGTGCACATACAGGATGCCAATGTAACAGATAGCAACTTTGTCTACTGCACCACAACCACCAGCTCCTCTTTCTGCCTTTCCAATAAATAAATCTTTTGAAAAAGAACTTAAGGTAGTAAAAGTCATCATGACTGAGCAATGGCAAATTTATTGAAGTGATCGACTTTCTTAAAGATCTATTTATGAATTTGAAAGGCAGCACTAGAAAGAGAGAGTGGGAGAGATGGATCTTCCTCCTGGTTTGTTCACTCCTCAAATGGCTGCAATGGCTGTGGCTAGGACAGACTGATATCAGGAGCCAGGGGCTTCTTCCAGGTCTCTCACATGGGTGCAGGAGCCCCAATATTTGAGTCACCCTGTGCTGCTTTTCCAGACACATTAGCAGGGAACTGGATCCGTTTGGAGCATTAATGTCTATGATACTCTCCTTGCAGTTGAAGGATTTAGAATCCATTTCAATTATGGGTGGGCCAAGTACAACAGCTTCCAATTGTCCAAGATGTGGATTAGATGGGTTCTGAGAAATTTTGTTAAAATAGTTATTAATCATAACTCTGAGCTTAAGCTTTTCTTACCAAATTTTCATATTTGCTGATGTTTATATCTATGGGAAAATTGGGTCTCTGGATTGCAACCAATGAAAGCATCCAGACTAATAGTAATAAGGTCAACAGTCAGCAGAATGATGTCCAGCTGAACTGAAATAGCTTTTCTTATTTGGTAGAGGGGTTACCTCCTGCATTATGCTGACATACTGACATAGACAGTAGATGTTGGAGCCTGTCCCTTCTGCCAAATGGAGAATACTACATTTTGGTCCATCATATATATATTTATATATTATAATATATATTATATTATATATTTATATACATAATATAGAATTACATATAATTATTATAAATATATAATTATATATGAATTTATTATTTATATAAAATATATAATTATTTCTGATCCAGCTCCTTACCAATGGATTGAAAAAGCCATGAAAGATGGTCCAAGTGCCTGGGTTACTGTGACACAGAGCGGAGGATAAGCTCCTGGTTTCAAACTGGCCACACGCTGGCTTTTGAAGTCTTCGCAATAATATATATGTATATTATATATAATATTAATAATAAATTATATAATATCTGTTTATAATTATTATATATTATATAATATATTGTATGTTAAATTATAATATATTATATATTGAATATATTTATATACATAAATATATAAATTAATGTATATATATATAAATTATTTATTTATGTATTTGACAGGTGTACTTACAGACAGTGAGAGGAAGAGACAGAGAAAGGTCTTCCATATGCTTATTTACTCCCCTAATGACTGCTGGGAGCACAAGGACAGTGCCTAGAGTTTATTTTGATGGATTTTAGCCCCTTTCATTGGAGGGAAGCCAAATGAAGCTGGACTGATTTGTAAACCTCAGAAGTGTCTTTTCAAGGTGAAGGCAAACTGAGACTGAGGGGTTTCTGGAAAAACTTGGAACAAAATGCATTTGCCACACTTGCTTAAGACACATCATTTATCTATTGATTTCATCAGATCTGTTAACATTAAGTATAAGGTACAGGGGACATGGTGGATGGCATATAGCAATATGATTTTAGTAATATATCATGAGGTGCTTTTTTAAAATGGATTTAGCAGGTAAAATTGGGCTACCTAATGATGTAGCTGGAATAATCACCTTTTTGTTAAATAAATCTGAGGTAATAAATGTTAGTGTATGAAGACATTGAGTTTTCTTTTATTGGGCCTTCTTGGTTATTTTAATCTGGGATCTGCAAATTCTCATTTTCTTTATTTTATTCCTCATCATGTCGGACCAACTCTGCTGCTTTGGGGATTTTTTTAGTACATCTGACATTTGGAAATTTAGACAATAGTATAGTTAAAATGAGATGTACCAAGTAAAGTATTTATTTTTATTCTGATACATATTTTGGAATTCTTCTAAAATTCCTATTGAGTATCCTTGTTAAATTTAGTTGCATCCCAGGTTAAGACTTATTGGAGACAGGTGCCATGGCTCAATAGGCTAATCCTCCACCAGCGGTGCAGGCACACCGAGTTCTAGTCCTGGTGGGAGCACCAGATTCTGTCCCAGTTGCTCCTCTTCCAGTCCAGCTCTCTGCTATGGCCCAGGAGTGCAGTGGAGGATGGCCCAAGTGCTTGGGCCCTGCACCTGTATAGGAGATCAGGAGGAAGCACCTGGCTCCTGCTTTTGTATCAGCACAGTGTGCCGGCCGCAGCACACTGGCCACAGCGGCCACTGGGGGGTAAACCAACAGAAAAAGGAAGAGCTTTCTCTCTGTCTCTCTCTCTCACTGTCCACTCTGCCTGTCAAAATAAAAAATAATTTTTATAAAAAAGACTTATTGGAGCCACTCTAGTGATTATACCCATGAAACTTTGTTAATTAATGCAAATAGAACCTGGGAAAATTGATGTATATCTTATGCTGTAGAGACTTAAGATTGAACATCTTTTTTATCTTTTTTAATTATATAATTTAAAAACAAATTTTAGATTTTTTTTGACTTTACTAAGCCACAGCTCTGGCCCCATTAATATGTCTTAACAATGTCTTTTCCTCTCAGACTTATCTCTATTGGTTCAGTTAACTGCATGTCTTTTCTTTAGATTCAGATTCTCTCAGCTGTCAAAGCTTATTCATCTTAATTCTGTTGTTCCTATTTCCCTCCATTTTATTCTGTCCCTAGGCTAATTGAGGTCATGATTCTCCATTCCTTCTGTGTGGTGTCACAGTAGGCTTGAAGTGTTCTTTTTCTCTTCTGATTTCTAAAGAAAGAAATTATGTATTCCCCCAGTTTAGATATTTTAATAATTCATTCTAAAACAAAGGTTAAATGTTCTTAATTTGACAAGAATTTTCAGGGCCAGTGGTGTGGCATAGTGGGTAGAGCCACCACTTGCAGTGCTGGCAGCTCATATGGATCCAGATCTCTGCTAAAGCCTGAGAAAGCAGTAGAAGATGGCCCAAGTCCTTGGCCCCTGCACCCATGTGGGAGACCTGGAAGAAGCTCCTTGCTCCTGGCTTTGGATTGGCACAACTCTGGCCATTGCAGCCAACTGGGGAGTGAACCAGTGGATGGAAGACCCCTCTCTCTTCTCTGCCTCTCTCTGTGTAATTCTGACTTTCAAATAAATAAATAAATCTTTAAAAAAAGAATTTTTTCTAATTTTAGATTTGTTCTACTTCACTGTCACTTCAGGGTGTGTGTAAAGAGTGCATATCCAGTTTTTCTATTTTGGATTTTTGGGATTTTGTATTAGCTCTGCTGTGTATTCATTTTTCTCGAGCATTGGTGATATCTTCTCCTTAGTTGTATTAAGAGAGAGAGCAATAGCCCTCATGCCTTTTTAGGTAAGTAAGACATATTAAAAACAGAGCATTCAGTATACATTCATAGTAGTTTGACTTGTTCAATTGATTTACGTGACCTCCCTTGGACATTCTTGGTCTCTGCTGTACAACTTTCTATACTCATTAATTCTTTGATATTCCCAAATCCAGAAAATGAATGACTCAACAGCTGTGTTCCTGTATTTGCTGGGACTCAGGGTAAGAAGCAAAGTGGAGGTGTTCAGGAATCTAAAGGTACATGCTACATAGCAAAGCACATCATTTCCTATACAAAGTGACTGGGAAATCCAGAATCTTTTGCACACATATTGGATCCTGAACTATTACTGACCTATTCAGTAAGATTTTATTGTATTTATTTTCTGTGTGTGTGTTTGTATTTCTAAATAAACTCTGCTGGGCTACTTAACATTAACATGTATTGCAGAATTCTTTCATCAGCTTTTACTTTTAAAAAAATTCTCTTTCAGTTTTATGGGAGAGGGTAGAAGCTTTCTGCTATGCAACTGAAAATTCATTGATTCATTAAAGTTAAAAATATTTGTTGGAAATGGGTGGAATACTATTAATTCTTGTGTGATTTTCATGAAACTAAATACATTCTCTATTTTGTTTTGCTTAAAATTTCTGCATGTGTGGACTTCTTTTTTCCTTCTTGCCCCAGATCCCTTTGTGTATTGGGATGGCAAATGGGTTTTACACTGGAGAAAACATGTTATTTTGGCAAAGAAGTACTTAGCCTTCCTGCTTCAAGTATTCAAATATTGCATTAGAATTCAGTATATTTGTTTACTGTACAAATGTCCTTCATACAATTTTGTAATATTCCGGGATGTGAGAGGGAGCAGGAAATAGGAGGGTTATGGGTGGGTGGGAAGTTATGATTGTCAGAATAAATTATTGCCCTACACTTTTTATAGACACTCTTCAAAGCATATCCTCAAACTAATTCAATTAATTTAAAGGATTTATTAAATGATAGACTACATGAAATTTATCGATGTATTTTATCAAGCAATCATCCAATGTAAATGATTACCATATGTTTGCACTTCAGGGAATCATTCTATTGTGAATATTTTGGCATCAATATAATTTTGTTTAAAATTTCTTTATGAAAAAATATCTAGACTAGAAATCAATTGAATGTGTTGCATGGTTTTGTTACCTAATGACAAATTGCCTTCACTGAGGTTTATAATTATTTATTCTTTCAACACTAATGTTATGTATTTACCAAATACAGTAATGTTAATATACATTTGGGGTTGGCACTGTGGCATAGCGGGTAAAGCTGCAGCCTGGCAGTGCTAGCATCCCAAATGGATGCCAGTTTGAGTCCCAGCTGCTCCATTTCTGGGCCACCTCTCTGCTAAGGCCTGGGAAAGCACTGGAAGATGGTCCAAGGCCATGAGCCCCAGAACTCGCATGGGGGACCCAGAAGATGCTCCTGCTCCTGGCTTTGGGTCAGTGCAGCTCTAGTCATTGCAGCCAATTGGGGAGTGAACCAGCAGATGGAAGACCTCCCTCTCTCCTTTCTGCCTCTTCTCTCTCTGTGTAACTCTGGCTTTCAAATAAATAAGTAAATAGATAAATAATTTTTAAAAAGATACATTTGTTTGCAAACAATATGTGACATCAATACAACTACTTAAATTTTCTCATACAAGTAGTTTAATTTGGAGGCCTGAATTATGGCTGATTGGTTCTGTAGTCTAATGATATCTTTGAACCCAACTATTTTCCCCTTCTATATGAATTTCAGTGTTGTATATTACTAGAATTCTGAAAAAAATTCACAGAAACTTTAGGCATCATCTAAACATCATAATCTCCAAAGAGCAAAAATCATTGCAAACTATGATTTTCTAGAATTATTTCTTTGGATAATGCTACAATTTTATTGTAGCTTTAAATTGAGCAAACACACACACACACACACACACACACCCATGTACCATACATACATTCACAAATGTACATACACAATCAGCAAGTCTCCAATGCATTTACCAAAGTGCATCAATGTGCTAGTTTAAGATTACTGCCAAAGAATAGTCCCTTTCTTTAAATACCAATTTACTCTATTGATTTATTTTTGACCAAAAATGATGCAGTTTAGTTACTGTTTTGACAAAGAGGCAGGTATCATCACAAAGCACAAATGAGTGAATAAGTTACATTATCCAGGGAATTAGATAAGAAATGGCTCACTCATCAAATTAAAAGGAATTGAATCTAGTTTGAGTTACCATGTCAAGCAAAATATGAAGTTTTACAAAACTTGAATGTATATAATTTCAAATAAATTTTGAGTTGTATCTAAATGTGTACACTACAACATTAAGCATAAAGGCACAGATATTTAAATACCTTTATTTAGGAAAATGTGAATAGATAATAATAATAATTGCTAACATTTATTTTATACCAGGTGATGTTTCCTGAATTTTATGTTTCCAGAAAAATGGAGGTAGCTCCTGTTATTTTAACTTTAAAGAAAATGCAACTGAGGCATGAAGAGGTAAGTAACTGGTTTGCCCAAGGATATATAATCATGAAGTGGCAAAGCCTTAGACTTGGCATGATCTGAATGGCAGCCATTTTTTTTCACAAATTCAATGTTTGATCTATTTCATATATTCACTAAAAGGATTTACTATCAAATGATACTTTCTGATAAAACCTATGAAAACTGCAGAGGAGTATTGCTCCAAAGCAAATACTTGAGGCTAGCATTACGTGTAGCAGGTAAAGCCATTGTCTTTAAATTTAGCAAAGATATGCCTTGTTAGATGAGTGTACTTTGTGTAATTCTTCTTGTCAGTGTATACACTTTAGAAATTGATTACAGGGCACAGCATGTTAAAACCCCAACCTAGGGTGCCAGCATCCCATATGGGTGCTGGTTTGAGTTCCAGTTGCTCCACTTCTGATCTGGCTCCTTGCTAATGCACCTGGGAAAGCATCAGAGGATGGCTCAAGTCCTTGGGCTCCTGCACCCGTGTGGGAGACCTGAGAAAAGCTCCTGGCTCCGGGCTTCAGATCAGCTCAGCTCCGGCTTTTGCAGCCAATTGGGAAGAGAACCAGCAGATTGAAGACTTTTCTCTCTGTCTCTACCTCTCTATATAACTCTGTCTTTCAAATAAATAAAAATAAATCTAGAAAAAAAGAAATTGATTACATCAGGCAACACATATGAACTTTTTTATAGAAAGATTGACCTTTAGAAAAATTTTAGACCTACAGAAAAAAAAAATGTGGTACAAATGTGAACTTTTGAATAAAAATCTATTTTTCATGAAAGCATGGTGTTATAAAACAGAGCAATACCTCACTGAGAACCAAAAATAATTTGGACTATCTCATTCTGTGATTTGAAATCTAGGGACAAATGTCCTTTATTTTTCTTACAGAGAATGTAAATAGTGTTGTGATATCAAACTCATTCTAAGTTTAGGTACCCCATGGAAAGTTTAATCTAATGAAAGCAAATCTGTTGGATCATTTACCTCATACATTCCACTACCATGAAAATAATATATCTGTCATAATACATCAAGAAGAAAACATATTTATGCCTAAAAATACAAATTCAACTATTACAAACTGTTCAGCAAAATTTAAATTGTATGTTTTTAATATTCTAAAATGGAACATTTTTCTTTGCTTCTCAATAAAAATGTGATACACTTTAACATCTTCAGAATAAGAACTGAGAGTGTACAAGGCAAAATTTATTTATTTATTTATTTATTTTTTGCCAGGCAGAGTTAGACAGTGAGAGAGACAGAGAGAAAGGTCTTCCTTCCATTGGTTCACCCACCAAATGGCCACCATGGCCTCCCGATCTCCCATGTGGGTGCAGGGCCCAAGCACTTGGGCCATCCTCCATTGCTCTCCTGGGCCACAGCAGAGAGATGGACTGGAAGAGGAGCAACCGGGACTAGAACCTGGGGTGCCAGCACTGCAGGCGGAGGATTAGCCTTGTGAGCCACGTACCCAGTGAAATATAGTTTAAGGAGAGAATTTATAACATTCATTTTTAAAGTAACAAAAACATTTTTCACTTCTTGGTTTGCATTTTAAATTTGTACATATATATATATATATATATATATATATATATTAGCCATCCTTACTGGTTATTGCAAATTACCACATCCCAAAATTAATTGCTTCTCAACATTTACAATTTGTTTCTTCACTTTAAAGAAAAATATTTGTGTCTCTTGAGTAAACAAGTAAATATAATGATTTGGCATCATTTTATAAAACTCAAATCTGTAAGAACTCAAAAACCACTGCAGAAATATTCTATAAGAATGTACTCATGCATATTGTTCTTACAATAGATTCACCCATGTCATAGGAGAGCAACTCCTTGCTCAACATTCAAAATGTTCACAGTCTTCGAAATATTCCTTTTAGCATAGTGACCACAGTTGGACACAAGAGAGTCTTTAAAATTAAAAGAAACAATTTGGGTATGCTGACTTTCCTAGTCTTCTTGTTTTCCTGGGACAGAGTATCTTTTTTGAATGTAGGCTGACAAGGATACAACCCCCTCCACAAAGTAAAATGCCTAAACATTAGAGCACTGCTCCTGACCCCTGCTCACTTGTTCCTCTATGTGGGATTTATGAATGACTTGCATGAATGGAGAGATGAAAGAGGCAATGAGCTACCACCCCCCTTTTTCTTTATTTAGCACTTTTCTAGGATGCCTATGAGAACATGGGTTCTTGTCTGCCCTTTTTTATACTGTAAATTTAGCAAAAAACCTGTGCTCTGTAAGTGACTAGGTAAGGATGCAATGTAATGTACTAGGGCAATGGAAAGGAATTTTTGTTGCTAAGCACCAAGACCAACAACTCTGTGGGCTAGAAAGCTTACATTTTGACTTCTTTCCATGTCCAGCTTGAACCATTCAGAATTCAGAGAAAGTAGGAATGTAAGTTATGAGCACACTTCACTGCCACAAATGTTATGATACTCATCAGTTTGTAATCAGGAATGACTTAAAATTTAACCAAAAATACCACAGTAAACTATGGCAGATTCATCAACACCTACACTTATAACTAACATCCACATTTATAATTGTATCTTTCTATGAAGGATCTGACAGGAATTATTATCTGGGATGGATAATTAACAACTCCTTTTACAATTTTTATAATGTACCAAAAAAGTGAACTTTGAATCCTTTGGGAATTGGATAAGCTAAATATATTTGTATTTGATGAATTCAGGCTGAGAACTTGTAAGTATAATACCAACCATAATACCTACTAAAAAATTAAATACCTTGGAATAAATTTAACTAAGAATTTGAAAGATCTTCACAATGAAAATTACAAAATATTAAAGGAAGAAATAGAAGAACACACACAAAAATGGAAAAATATTTCATGTTTGTGCACTGGAAAAAATAATATCATCAAAATGTTCATACTACCCAAAGCGATTTATAGATTCAATGAGACCCCAATCAAATTTCCAAGAACATTCTTCTCAGATCTAGAAAAAAAGAATGCTTAAATTTGTGTAGAAACACAAGAGACCCCCAAATAACTAAAGCAACATTAAACAAGAAAAAGTTGGAAGTATCAGAAGACCAGATTTCAAGACATACTACAGGGCAGTTACAAACAAAACAGCCTGGGACTGGAACAGAAAAAGACATGTATACCAATGAAACAAAATATAAACCAAAAAAATTAATCCATGCAGCTACAACCAACTAGTCTTTGACAAATGAGCTAAAATCAATCCCTGGAGAAAGGACAGTCTCTTCAACAAATAGTGTTGGGAAAATTGGATCTCAACATGCAGACATATGAAACAAAACCTGTACTTACACCCATACAAAAATCAACTCACAACTGATCATGACTCTAAATCTATGGCCTGATATCAACAAATTACTAGAGGAAAATATTGGGAAAACTGCAAGATATTATCATAGGAAAGACTTCTTGGTAAAGACCACAGAAGCACAGGCAATGAAAGCAGAAAGAGACAAAAGGGATTACATCAAGCTTAGAAGATTTGTGCTGCAAAGGAAACACTAAGCAAAGTGAAGAGTGGTAGAAAATATTTGCAAACTATATAACTGATAAAGGGTTAATATCTTGAAGTAACACCTTGACAGTAGGGACTCCATTTTGGAGCACTTGAGACTCCATTCTGGGAAGGTGCCCCCCCCCACACCATGAGACTCTGGTCTGAGACTATGATCTAAAACAGTTGAATAATAGCAGTCCACTACATCTCGCTTGGCAGAGCACAGAAACCCCCTAGCATGATCGCTCAAGCTTGGAAGTGGATAGACTACACCTGGGTTAATGATAAAAAATGTAATTTGTCTAAGTCCTACATATGATTAAAACCAATACCTGGATTAATGTCAAGATTATAATTGGAATTGTTAAGATTGTAACTGGTATTGTCAATATTATAATTGATACTAGCTTATTGATACTAGCTTATTGATACTAGATTATAATTGATACTAGTTTCACATAGGTTTTAGGTCAGTAACCAGTAACCAGTAACCATGTATTCCCCCCTATTCCTAGCAACCATGAATTCCCCTCCCGATTTTGTGGTTTTTGCCTTTGTAAACCATGTTGCTTTGGGCTTCAGGGTCAAGAGTTCTTTAGGGCATGAGCCCACTCTCCACCACCCGCAATAAAGGACCACCAAATTTTATCAATCTGTGGAGCTCTTTTGTTTGCACTCACTCAGGTACAACAATCTGATGTTCATAAAGATCTTAAGAGACTCAACTTCAATAAAATAATGCAGTTAAGAAATGGGCAAAGGACATGCACAGAAAATTTTCAAAGGATGCAATCAATACAAATGGCCTACAGACACATGAAAAGATACTCAACATCACTAACCATCAGGGAAATGCAAAAACACCATAAAGTTTCATCTCATCCCAGTTAGAATGTCTATCATCCAAAAATGAAAAAAATAATAAATGCTGGTAAGGATGTTGGAGAAAAGGCACACTTATACGCTATTCATAGGAATGTAAAGTAGTACAACCATTATGGAAGACAGTAAGGATATTCCTCAGAAATCTGAAAATAGATCTACTATATGACCCAGCAATCCCAAACAAGATGAAATCAGGCTTTGGAAGAGTTATTTATAACCCCCATGTTTACTGCACCTCAATTGGCAATAATTAAGATAAGCAATCAAATCAGATTCCCATTAACTGATGTCTGGAAAAAGAAAATGAGTAGTATGGAATACTGCTCAGTCATAAAAAAGAATGAAACCCTGTCTTTGCAATACATGAATGCAACTGCAAACCATTATGCTTATTGAAATGAGCAATTCAAGAAAGATAAATGTCATTTCTTCCCTGATAAGTTCTGATTAATACAGGATACAAGAATAAATAAGAATGAAATGGATTTATGATTTGATTATTGTTTTTAGCCCTTGTGAATACTCTAGTCAAACTGTGGTTTTGGATTTTTTTTTATTTGTTGAATAGTATGGTTAGTGGTGCACTAAACCCAAGGTTCAAAAGAAAATTGTGAAATCATGTTTTTTTGAATTTATGTTTCTGCAAAACTTATAGAGAAAAAGGAAAGGTGAGTGGGGATTGATGGAGGGAGTGAGGGGACTATGGATATCTTCTTAGCATTGTATTTATAAAATACATGATATCTGTTCTCTTTATATTAATAAAAAATTTTGGAGAGCCTAAAGGTAAACATCTCCTACGAGCTGATCTTCAACAGAAATGCTAAGAATATTCACTGCAGAAAGGACAGTCTTTTCAATGAATGGTGCTTTGAATATTGAATATTCACACATAGAAGATTTAAACTTTATCTCTCATCATATACAAAACTGAACTCAAAGGTGTTCATTTACCCTAGGCATTAAGATGTCAGTTAAGATGCTAGTGTCTCATATCAAAGTACCTAGTAGATACCCAGCTCTGACTCCTGACTCCAGTTTCCTGCTAATGCAGATACTGGGAGGGAGTAGGGATAACTCAAGTACTGGGTTCCTTCCACCATGCAGGAAAGCTGGGTTGAATTCCACACTATTGGCTTCTGTTTGGCCCAGTCCTGTCCTTTGTGGGCATTTGTGGAGTCAATCAACATGAGAGCTCTCTCTTTTTGTTTATCTGCTCTCAAATAAATAATTTTACACTCAATTCAAAATTATTTAAAGACTTAAATGTAAGATCTGAAAGTACTAGGAAAAAAAATGCTTCAGGACATTGGATTGAGTAAGTATTTGAAGGATACGACAACAAAGCACTAGAAGAAAAAAGCAAAAATAGTCAAATGGACTTTTTTATTTATTTAACAGGTAGAGTTATAGACAGTGAGAGACAGAGACAAAGAGAAAGGTCTTCCTTCCATTGGTTCACTCCCCAAATGGCCACTATGGCTGGCGCCGTGCCAGGAGCAAAGCCAGGAGCAAGGTGCTTCCTTGTGGTCTCCCATATGGGTGCAGGGCCCAAGCACTTGGGCCATCCTCCACTGCCATTCTGGGATGCAGCAGAGAGCTGGACTGGAAGAGGAGCAACTGGGACTAGAACCCAGTGCCCATATGGAATGCCGGCACTGCAGCAAGTGAGCCACGGCACTGGCCCTGGAATTTTACCAAATTAAAAAACTTCTGCAAAGCAAACAAAATAATCAACATAACAAAGAGACAATATGAAATTGGAGAAAATATTTAGAAAATATACACCTATTAAGGTGTATACACCCTTTAAGACATTTTAAAAACTCAATGAAAAATGAACAGATTTTAAAATTGGCATTAGATCTAAATGCTCATTTGTCAAAGAAAGGCATACAAATGGCCAAGAAGTACATGAAAAATGTTCAGCATCACTAATTAACAGGGAAATACAAATACAAATCAAAACCACAATTAGACACCAAGTTACTCCAGTTAGAATGCCTATTATCAAAGGCAAAACAGTGGCTGGTATTGTCACACAGCAGGTTAAGCCATGCTCTGTGACACTGGCATCCCATATGAGCACTAGTTCAACTCCACATCCCATCCAGCTCCCTGCTAATGTGTCTGGGGAAGCAGCAGAAGGTGACCCAAGTGCTTGGGCCCCTGTCATCCACATGGGAGACCCAGATGGAGTTCCAGGCTTCTGGCTTCAGTCTGGCACAGACCAGCCATTGTGGTCATTTTTAGAGTGAACCAGTGATGAAAGATCTGTCTCTCTGTCTCACTATGTGTCTCCCTCTTTGTAACTGTTCCTTTCAAATAAATAAATTAATCGTATAAAAAAGAAAAATACACACTTGAAGGAATTGTATGCAAATTTAACAAAAACTTGGAGAACTCAGTAACAGGAAAATAAATGCCTTCAAATTTAAATACTGCCAGAATACATAGAGACACACGTAAAATGCATAATAAAATAAACATATACGGGGCTGGCACCATGGCTCACTTGGTTAATCCTCCACTTGTAGTGCTGGCATCCCATATGGGCACAGGGTTCTAGTCCCAGTTGCTCCTCTTCCAGTCCAGCTCTCTGTTGTGGCCTGGGAGTGCAGTGGAGGATGGCCCAAGTGCTTGGGCTCTGCACCCACATCAGAGACCAGGAGGAAGCACCTGGCTCCTGGCTTCGGGTCAGCATAGTTCCAGCCATAGTGGCCATTGGAGGATGCACCAATGGAAGGAAGACCTTTCTCTCTGTCTCTCTCTTTCTTTCTCACTGTCTAACTCTATCTGTCAAATAAATAAAAAAGCATATAAACCAATCTGAATATTAGAGAATTTTGAGAAAAAGAAATGTACTGTACATAAAGGAAGAGCACATTTAGACAGCAACAAGTTGGATACACTGTGTATCAGGATGGTTACACTTAAAAACACACATTAAAAATGCTTTCAAGGATAGAGTAGCAGGACATCTCATTCATTCCTGGTGAGAATGCATTATGGGGTAGATGCTTTATCAGACATCTTGGCATGTTATTAGGAATCCAACACCGTGTCATACACCATACATGTTCTAATATATTTACAGAGCTGGTGTGAAAACGTATGCCTTGATAAAAGCTGACATGAAAATATATATAGCAGCTTTATTCACAATGGCTAAAGCTCATAGAAAACCACATTGTTCCTCAACAGTTAACCACATAACCAAACCTTCAAAGTGCATGGAGACCCTGGGAAGAGAACAGGAGATGAAGACACATGAGATGTTTAGGGTGCAGGCATTTAGCATGGGGACACAAGAAAAAAGCCGAGGCTGAAGTCATAGGGGATCTAGAAGTCCAAGGAAGACAATGACTTCAAGCAAAGGGCAGAGAGGTATCTGAAGGCTGCCATGAGCTGAAGGCTCAGGCTATGAAGTCACTCCAGGGTAGCAGGAGAATACTCCGGAGTAGAGATGCAGATAACTGATGGGAGATCATGGCTTCATGCAGAGGGGCTGGAGGACCTGACAGCTGGCTTGGGATGCAGGCACAGATGGACACTCAAGGAAAGATGTGATGGAGGATCTGGCATTGTGGTGCAGTGGGTTACACCACTACCTATAATGTTGGCATTCCATATGGGTGCTGGTTTGTATGCTGGCTGTTCCCGTTCAGATCCAGCTCCCTGCCAAAGACCTGGGAAAGCAGTGGAAGATGGCCTTACTGTTTTGTCCTCTGCCACCCACGTAGGAGACCCAGAAGAAGCTCCAAAGGCCTGACTCCTGGCTTCAGATGGGCCCAACCCTGGCCATTGCAACCAATTGGGGAGTGAGCCAGAGGATGGAAGCCCTTTCTCTCTCTCTATGCCTCTGTCTCTCCCTCTATGTGATAAGGAAATAACTTGAGATATTAAATTTCATGGGGTTTTTTTGGACAGAGTTAGGCAGCGAGAGAGAGATAAAGATCTTCCTTCCATTGATTCACACCCCAAATGGTTGCCACGGCCAGTGCATAGTGGCAATCCAAAGCCAGGAGCCAGGTGTTCCCTCCTGGTCTCCATGCGGGTGCAGGGTCCAAGTAAGTTGAGCCATCTTCCACTGCCTTCCCGGGCCACAGCAGAGAACTGGACTGGAAGTGGAGCAACCAGGACTAGAACCTAGAGTGCCAGTGCCACAGCCAGAGGATTAGCCTAGTGAGCCATGGCACTGGCCCTCTATGTAATTTTCAAATAAATCTTTTTTAAAAAGAGGTGCTGGAGACACAGGGGATGGAGACTTATGAAGGCACATGGAATAAGACTGTGTCTAGGGAGGCCATTCAGGCATCAGAATTCTACTTCTCCACTGTCTGTTTGTCATGATAAAGCCTCCCTTTGAGCAACCACCATTTAAAGATGCCACATGACAGACTCCTTGTCTCTGAGGCTAATATGTGTCCGTAAAGCCTACTTTAGAAGTAAGAAGTACAGATAATCATAACAAAATCTGTGACTGCCTCTGGAAGACTGAGGGACCAGGGGGTGTGGAAAAACACAAAATTGGGGCCAGTGCCGTGGCTCACTTGGTTAATCCTCCACATGTAGTGCCAGCATCTTATATGGGCACCGGGTTCTAGTCCTGGCTGCTCCTCTTGCAGTCCAGCTCTCTGCTGTGGCCTGGGAAGGCAGTGGAAGATGGCTGAACTGCCTGGGCCCTGCACCCATATGAGAGACCATGAGGAGGTATCTGGCAGCTGGATTTGGATCAGTGCTGCACACTGGCCGTAGCAGCCATTTGGGGGGTGAACCAATGGAAGGAAGATCTTTCTGTCTCTCACTGTCTAACTTTGCCAAAAAATAAAAATAAAAAACACAAAATTTAATATCTCAATTTATTTCCTATCACTTCTTTTTTTTTTTTTTAATTTTCACAGCAATGTCTTGCAATCACTTGGAAACAGGTAACAACATAGGGACCTAACATATAGACTGAAAGGATTGCAGACTCAAATCACAAACCTGGTTATTCACATCGAATGCACCTTTGCTCTAGAATGACACTGACTGCTGACTGTGAGTTTCCAGCAGTTCTTAGGATGCCAAGTCTTCTGAAAACACTTTGAAACCTGTCTTCCCAGACTGAGAACCCATGGATAACAGGACTGGAGAGAGCAGTGCTCTAAGACTAGCTCAGCATCTGCTTCCACCCTTGGCAGGCACACTGAGGGGGAGTAGCTGCATTCTCTGTGCCCTCCAGCAGGCGTGTGTACTAGGGTTCACTCCCAGCCCTGGGGCCTCCAGAAACCCTGCAGCCAGCCTTCCTCCACAGCCATGTGGTGGGGTCATGGGTTGGCTCCCACAGGGTGCACGGGGCACCTGGTGGCCCTCACCCCCCACCATTCCCTGACCTCTGGTCTGGTGCCCCCACCTCCGGGTTGGAAAAATCCCAGAATCAGTTGAGAGCCAGAGATAAGAAGGGAGGATTGGCACAGCACTGGCTGGGAGAGACCCTGAGGGGCCCTGTGGCACCCATGGGTTGGCCTCAAGGACCCATGGTGGCTGCAGCAGGGCCTGCGCAGGTCACCCCTGCACTCTCCCCAGACCCAGCTATCTGGAGTTCGCAAGTACAGAGATCCTGCATCCTTCAGTGCTGGGAGCACACTTCCTCAGGGTCTCCCACAGCCAGAAGTTCACAAAGGGCCACCACTTCCTCCTGTGCATCCATTTCCTCGCTCCTGAGTCAGCACCATCCATTTATGCTGAGTCATCATGAAATTTCTGCTGGGTCATCATTACCATACCTTCTGAGTCATCATGAAATTTCTGCTGACTCATCATTACCACCTACCTGGTCCCCACATGTTCTCTTTAGAGACCTGAGCCCTGTCAAGGGGTCCTGAGAGATAGGGTGGTCCCCAGCAGCTCCATCCTAGTCTCTAGCAGGTATACATTGCCCCATCTGGGTCCCCAGGGCTCCATTCAGTCTCTAGGGCCTTCATACAGATCTCCTGGTCTCCATCCGGGTCTCCAGGCCACCAGCCAGGTCCCCAGGTCCTCCATCCAAGTGCCGGGGCCTCCATCCAGGTCTCTAGGGCTCCATCTGGGTCTCTAGCAGGTGCACAGGGATCCATACAGTCTCTAGGAGCCTCATCTGGGTTTCCATGGCTCCATCTGGTTCTTCAGTGCTCCATCTGGGTCTCCAGAGCTCAATTTGGGTCCCCAGGGGCTCCATCCTGGTTTCCAGCAGGTGCATGGGGTCCTCAGGACCTCCATCCAGTCCCAGCAGGTGCAAGGGGCCCCTCCTTCCTTCCTTGCAACCTTGGGTTAGATTTAGGGGTAGAAGCATGACTCAGCTGGCCTGGTGCCATGACTCAGCAGGTTAGGTTTGATGTCAAGGTTAGGGAGGGGATGGGATTCGGGTTAGGGTTCATGTTTGAAGCATGACTCACCAAGTTTAGAAGCACGACTCAGGAGGTCTGGAAGCATGATTCGGCAATTTTAGAAGTGCAACTCACTGGCCTAAGAGTATGACTTGGCAGGTGTAGTTGTCTACCTTTGTGGGTAAGGATGCCTGGTAGGTAATGATGACTCAGCAGGTATAAAATGGTGACTCAGCAGAAGTTTCTCAATGACTCACCAGGTCTGGGATAATGAGGATTAAGTGGGTATGTATAATGATGGCTCACGAGGTGTGTGCTAGTGATGATTCAGCAGAATTTCCTGATGACTCAGCAGGAGTCTCAGCATGACTCATCCCTTCCTTCCTTCCCTCCCCTCTTTGCATTCATTTCTGGTCCACTTTCAATTTCCTAAACCCACTTCTGGTCATTCTAGACCCACTTCCAGTCCACTTCTGCATTCCCAGAGTCAATTCCAGTCAACTTTCCGATTCCTACAGTCACTAACTTCCAGCTAATTTATGTCACTTCGGGGTTCTCAGACTCACTTTAGTCTACTTCTGGGTTCCTAAGTCACTTCCGGTCCACTTCCGGCCATTGTATACCCATTTTCAGTCACTTTGGTTCTGTTTATACCCATTTTTGGGTACTTCTGGTGTACTTCCAGGTTCTTATAGTCACTTCCCAGAGGGTCTCTGTTGGTCCCTGGGGGTCTCTGTGGGTCCCAGTTGTCTCTGGGGTTCTCTCAGTGTCTTTCAGCATCTCTGGGGGTCTCTGAGGGTCTCTGGGGGTCCCAGGGCTCTTGGCGGGGACACCTGTCCATCACCCAGTCACCCTTGTCCATCACTCAGAAACCTGTCCATCACTCAGAATAGACCTGTCACTCAGGAAAAACATTTTAATTCTCATACAAGTTTCTGTCAGCAAATTGGTCCTGGGTCTGAAAGACACCTTTTCTTACAGGGACTCCCTTGAGTTTTTGTCAGAGAAAATTTGTCAGGATCCAATATGGCTATAGCTCCTGTCAAAACAATTGCCAGAATCCAAGATGGCCACCACTGACATCAGAAAACACACTGCCAGACTCCAACATGGCTGCCACTCCTGTCAGAAAAATTTGCCAGCCTCCAAGATGCCTGTCATTCCTGTCATAATGAGAATTTGCCAGGATCCAACATTCTGCTGCTGATATCAGAACGAGAATTTGCCAGACTCCAATATGGCTGTCATCAGAAAATCTAAAAATACATTTCTTAAAAATTTCATTTAAAAATTCATTAAAAATTAAAAATTAAGTAAAAATTAAAAATGTAAAAAGACATTCAAATTCCATTTAAAAATTCATTAAAATTGGCCGGCGCCGCGGCACACTAGGCTGATCCTCCGCCTTTCAGCACCAGCACACCGGGTTCTAGTCCCAGTCGGGGCACCGGATTCTGTCCCAGTTGCCCCTCTTCCAGTCCATCTCTCTGCTGTGGCCCAGGAGTGCAGTGGAGGATGGCCCAAGTGCTTGGGCCCTGCACCCCATGGGAGACCAGGAGAAGTACCTGGCGCCTGCCATCGGATCAGCATGGTGCGCCGGCCGCAGCGCGCTGGCGGCAGCAGCCATTGGAGGGTGAACCAATGGCAAAGGAAGACCTTTCTCTCTGTCTCGCTCTCTCACTGCCCACTCTGCCTGTCAAAAAATAAAAAAAAAAATTCATTAAAATTCTTTTAAAATTAATTTAAAAAATAATTAAATAATTAGTGTGCATGAGTGGGATTGCCTAGCAACTTGCTTAAGCCAGAGGACCTGAACGCACCTTTGAGGGATTGCCTAGCAACTGGGTTAAGCCCCGCAGCCCCGGGCAAGCCTGCACGGGGTTGCCTAGCAACGAGAGAAAGCCAGAGGCGTGGAGGATGCCTTCATGGAGTTGCCTAGCCATGTTCCCACAGTCTCTGCATTTTCCACGGCTCTGGCCCAGGGGCCTTGGGGGTCCCCAGCTTTGGGGGGAGGGTTCCAGCTGGACTGGAAATGGAGCTCCTGGGGGCCCTGGGCACCTGCTGGGGACCTGGATGAAGCCCTGGGGACCCAGATGGAGGCCCGGTGCACTTGCTAGAGACCTGGATGCAACCCCTGGAGACCCAATGGAGCCCTGGAGACCTGTATGGAGCCCCTAGATACCCAGATGGAGCCCCTGGAGACCTGGATGGAGCCCTAAAGACCTGGAAGGAGCTCCTGGGAGCCCCCGGCACCTGCTAGAGACCCAGATGGAGCCTCTAGAGACCCAGATGGAGCCCCTAGAGATATGGGTAGAGCCTTGGGGACCCAGATGGAGCCTTAGAGACCTGGATGAATCCCTGGAGACCCAGATGGAGCTCCTGCAGACTCGGATGGAGCCTTAAAGACCTGGATGGAGCTCCTGGGAGCCCCAGGCACTTGCTAGAGACCCAGATGGAGCCCTAGAGACCTGGATGGAGCTCCTTGGGGCCCAATGCACCTGTTAGAGATCTGGATGGAGCCCCTAGAGACCCAGATCGAGCCCCTAGAGATATGGGTAGAGCCTTGGGGACCCAGATGGAGCCTTAGAGACCTGGATGGATCCCTGGAGACCCAGATGGAGCCCCTAGAGACTCAGATGGAGCCCCTGTGCACTTGTTAGAGACCCAGATGCAGCCCCTGGAGACCCAGATGGAGCCCTAAAGACCCAGATGGGGCTCCTGGGAGCCCCAGGCACCTGCTAGAGACTCAGATGGAGCCTCTAGAGATATGGATGGAGCCATGGGGACCCGGATGGAGCCCTGTGCACCTGTTAGAGAACTGGTTGTAGCCCCCGAGACCCAGATGGAGCCCTAGAGACCTGGATGGAGCTCCTGGTGGGCCCATGCACCTGCTAGAGACCTGGATGGAGCCTTAGAGATCTGGATGGAGCCCCTGGAGATATGGATGGAGCCATGGGGACTTGGCTAGAGCTCTGGAGACCCGGATGAAGCCCTAGAGACCCGTATGGAGCCCCTGGGGACCCATATGGAGCCTTTGAGACCCAGATGGAGACCTGTATGGAGCTTTAGAGACACCAATGCAGCCCCTGGTGCAGGCTTGGGACCTGGAAATGGGCAGGGCTATGGTGATTGATAGTCCTGATCCCCAACCCCATGTTCCCACAAGGTGTGGGTGGTGGGGAAGATGGCTCTGGAGTAGGGGACCTAGGGGTTTCTGGGAGCCAGAAGTGAGGGCATGGCTTCTCCCAGGGGATTCTGAGCCAGACATGGGGGCCCCAAGGGCCTCTGGGAGCCAGATGTGGGAGCATTCCAGAGAGACCACAGAATCCACAGTCGTGTGCAATCAGTTTATGACATCAATGAGAAAGAGAAACTGAGAGCGAGCTGGGGACAGAGGCTTATGGGACATTCCAGAACATTCTGGAACATTCTGAAAACATCCCAGAACATTCCAGAAGCTTCCAGCAGAGATTGCAAGTGAGGGGCAGGGAGACGTTGGCTTTTTACCTGTTGGGGATGAGAAAAAAATGTGGAGCATTCTGGAAATGTCGCAGAATGCTCTGGAATGTTCCAGAATATTCCTGTTGCCTGAACATCTAGAACATTCTGGGATATTTCGGAAACACTCTAGAATGTTCCCCTGGGAAGGTGTGAGGACTGGCTGGCACCACACTGCTCACCTGGGCGTCAGCATCATCACTGGGGACAGGTGTCTGTCAGGGAGGAGAAATTGGCTGAGTCAGCACAGGATGGCCTGGTGGCTCCATGGAACGTTCTAGAGTTTTCTAGATTTTTCTGGAACCCCCTGGAATGTTCCACCCAGGCCACACCCACCAGTTCATTCCCCTCCACCCAGACCACACCTGATTCTCATCCATGTCAGCCATGCCCCCAGCTCACAGCCATGCCTCCACCCTGGCCACACCCCTGGCTCACTCATGACAGCCATGCCCATCCTGGCCATGAACCCTCCACACTGGCCACACCCCCAGCTCACCCATGCTGGCCACACACTCCATGTTCTCCCGGGGATCCCGTTCTCCTTCATTAACACCAAGAACTGTGCCAGGTGCTCATCGCTCAGCTCCTGGTCCTGGGCTGTGGGTGGCGCCAGCTGTATACACTTGCCCTGTCTAGTGGGCGCTGACTGTATACAGCCAGCCAGACGCACCTCAGGCAGCATGGGCTCCGTGCTGTGTACACCGAGGGTGCCTCTGTCTAGAGGGTGCCCACTAACTACCACTGGGTCTGCACCAACTGTATACAGTCACAGTCAGGATGGCTCCTTCTAGTGTGTGCTGACTGTATACAGTCAACCAAAATCACCCAGGATAGGATGGGGCTGGGATGGTTCTGTTCAGTAAGCACTGACTGTATACATTCAGCAAAACCTGCCCCAGATATCTAGTAGGTGCTGACTGTATGTGCTTGCCCCATCTAGTGGGTGCTGACTGTATACAGTCAGCCAAGCCCACCCCGGACAGGATGGGATCTACTTAGTATGCACTGACTGTATACAGCTGGCCGAGCCCCCCTCTAGGGTGTGCTGGGGTTGAGGATCTTGTATTTAGTAGGTGCTGCCTGAACACAGCCAGGGTCAGGCTCTCTCTCTAGTGTGTGCCACCAGTATACAGCTGGCCAAGCCCCTCTAGGATACACCAGGGTCAAAGTTATTCTGCATAGTAGGCACTGACTGTATACGGTCACGGTCAGAATGTATCTCTCTCTAGTGGGTGCTAACTGTATACAGCAGGGTCAGGCTTTCAGGTTGCAATGTGTGTCTCTAGTAGGAGCCGACTGTATACACTCAGGATCCATGTATACAGTCAGGGTCAAGCTCTGGACTGGCTGCATACACTCAGGGTCTGTGTATACAGTCAGGGTCAGACTCTCTTTCTAGCAGGTGCTGGCTGTATCCACATGTGTGTGCAGGGGGCTCACCAGCAGTAAGGGTGACGCAGGTGGCAGTGCCATCGGTGCCCACATTCTGATTGAGAAAGAAGATGCGGCCATTCTCCTGCACCAGGAACTTGAAGTAGTTCTGGCCTTCAACTTCAGGGGGAGAGGTGGGCATTCAGGGTGTGCCAGGGCATGCTGGAACATGGTGGAATGTTTCAGGGCATTGTGGAGCATGCTGGGACATCCTGGGGCATGCTGGGACGTTCCAGAAGCATTTTCTAGAACATTCTGGAACATTCTAGAACATTATGGAATTTTTCTGGAACACTCTGGATGCTTCCCTAGGGCCTGCTAGAGTCTACTGGGACTGTCTGTAACATTCCGGAATGTTCTGTAATATTCTGGGGGAGAGATTCTAGAACATTCCAGAACATCCTAGAATTGTTAGAAACAAAATTGGATAGATTCTGGAACACTCTAGAACATTGTGGAATTGTCTGGATGTGTTCTAGAACATCCTGGAATATTCTGGAACATTCCAGTTGCTCCCGTAGGGCCTGCTAGAGAGTCTATTGCAATCATCTGGAACATTCTGGAACATTCTAGGACATTATGGAACATTGCACAAATGATGCGAGTGATTGATACCTGGGCACAGGCCACGCCCACCACAAGGGCAAGAATGAGAGCCTTCATCATCGTCTTTTCGTCGTCTGGAACCGGCTGCTACCAGGCATCTCTTTATAGCCAGGGCTTGGGAGAAGTGGGCAGGGCTGAGGTTGTGCAAACATCCAGGTTGGCACTGGGATGGGATGAGGTCCCGGGGCATTCCAGAATGTTCCGGGAGCTTCCAGGAGCTTCCATTATGGATTCTCTGGGGCTAGGGATTTTCCAGAATTTTCTAGAATGTTTCAAGGACACTAGGCGAGTGTTTCTCAGGTCTTAGAATATTCTAGAATTTTATGGAGTTTTTTTAGAACTTTCTAGAATGTTCTTAGAACTTTTTCTAGAATACCTGCTGAGTGTCTTCGGGGGTCATAGAATTTACTAAAACGTTCTAGAATACACTCAGAATTTTCAAGAATGCTCTCAGAAATTTTTCCAGAATGTTTCCAGAATGTTCTTGGAATTTTTCCTGAACACCAGGTAGGCATCATTGGGGTTTTAGAAATGTTCTAGAAACAATGGTGAATATTCTCAGAATTTTCTAGAATGTTCCCAGAACATGCAGTGAAAGTCTTTGGGGGTCCTGGAATTTTTTAGAATGTTCTCAGTATTTCTAGATTTTTGTAGAATGTCCTAGAACATTCCAGATTGCCCGGTGACCTTCTTGGGGGGCCGAGGACCTCTTCTGATGGGCTGGAAATTACTACGGCCCCCAGAGATCAGCACAGGATGTCCTGGAGTGGCCACACCCCGTTGACTCTCCTCCCATGTGTGCAGGTGCTTAGGCTATGTGCGCTGTGTAAATGTCAGCCGGGCTGGGCACAGCACCAGGACACCCGCCGCACCTGGCTGGGGAATTTCCACTCAGACCTGCATCCCAGAATAACCCTAGGATCACTAGGTGGCATTTTGGAACATTCTGGAACATCCTACAAAATCTCTAGGACATTCTGGGAAAATTCTAGAATATTCTAGAATGCTCCAGAAGATTCCAGAATCTGGATTTTTTTTTCCAACTTTTTCCCTGCCAGGTGTCCAGGCATGGTCTTATGAGCTCCGGGGAGGTCATTCTGGGTCTCTGTCTCTCAGTGAAAAAACTGGCTTGGAGCAGTTTTGCAGCATGAAATCCTTTAATCCCATTTCCTACTCCAATGACCCCAGGGTTCTGGCTGGCTCCAGCCAAAACAAACTGCCCAGGGGAAACACAGGAGTTTGTGGGGGGCCCCCTGAGAACAGGCAGTGCCGAATCTGGAAGATGCTATGGTGTTCTGGCTTGTACTCTCTTGTACAAAAGTGGTTAAAAGACATCCTCATACTTAAGAATGAGGTATGCCTCCTAAGTAGTGGTTTACCCTGCTGCACCACAATGCTCATCCTTGGCATTTTATCTGATGTTTCCCTGGCATTTGGACTTGATTACCTAAGTTCATTTGTTGGAGCCAGTGTTGTGATGCATTAGGATAATCTGTTGCCACTGATGCTGGCATCCCATATGGCCACTGTTTGTGTCTCAGCTGCTGTACTTCCCATCCAGCTCTCTGCCAATGCATCTGAGAAAGCAGCAGACAACCCAAGTTCTTGAGTCCCTGCCACCCATGAGGGAGACTTGGGTGGAGTTCCAGATCCTGGCTTTGATCTGACCCAGTCCCAGCCATTGTGAGTATTTGGTGGGTTGACCTGCAGATGGAAGATCTCTCTCTCCCCCTCCCTGTCTCTCCTTCTTTATAACTCCATCTTCCAGATAAATAAATCCTTTTCACATATTTGTTTTTCAACATTTTTTCTCCTTACTTGCTAGTATAGCATTCTCCCTTGGTGCTGCTGCTCTCTGTGGACTTGTCCTCCTCAGCCTCTGACTAGAGCACAGCCACCTCTCCAATGCTGACATCCTCTGACACATGTTTCACTCTTATGTTCTCTCTAAACTGCAGACTCTTGGGCAACCTAAGTAACTCTCATGCATAAACTTGCATAGACACACACACTTGAGGACTACTTAGTCTTGGATTTCAGGTTGTAATTAACTTTAATTTTCAGAGGACTGGTGAAAAAACAAGTCTGGAAGCCAGGGTGCAGCCTTATGGTTCAGATGTCTGTGTCCCACATTGGAGTTTTTGGGTTTGATTCCCGGTTCCAGCCCCTGACTCCAACTTTCAGATAATGTAGACCCTGGTAGCTAGCAAGTGATGGTTCAGATGATTAGGTTCCCTGCTCCTGGGCCAGCCCTGACTGCTGTGGACATTTCAGCAGTTAACTAGAGGGTGAATACCACTTCTCTGTCTACTTGTTCATTTCTTTGCATCTCAAAGTAAAAAACAAAACAAGTATGTTTGCATGATCCATTAAAATAACTTCCTCAATGGAAAAAGTAGTGTCATTGTTATTTTTGGGGAAAAATAATGCTTCTTGGTTGTAAATGATATTTGAATAATGCATAAGTGTACATCAAACTTCCATTGTGGACAAGGAAGAGAAAGATGGAAGCAATAATTTTTACTTCTGGCTTTGGTACTTGTCATGTAACCTTGAAAAATTCATTTAAACTCATGGGACCTGAGCATCCTTAAAATTACAGGCTCGTCTAGTTGAGGCAGGTGGTGTAAGGGGAGGTGGCAGGAAGCTGAGAGCTTTCCTTGTTTCTGTGCCAACAGAGCTAAATGACATTAGCAAGTCATTTGACCCCTCTGGATCTTCCTCCCTTGTGAGATAAGATTGTCTTTGTAGTTAAAGGATTTATTCTACACAGTCCTATCTTATGGTAAGGTTCACATGACTGTGAAGTGTTTTATAAACTGGCAGTGTAAAAATCAAGTTGGCACCGAAGATGAAATGTTAAACAGCATAGAACTTCTAAGGCTTGTAGTTCTATGAGGAGCTACACAGAAACATTCAAGTTCAGGGGCATTTTTAAATTTAAAAACAGAAACATTGAATCACTGTTCAGAATCAGTATAGTTGCTAAAATTCTTATTTATAATCACTGAGATTGGTAGTGTAATTACTGATAGCATACTCCTAGTGTTGTATATTTTAGTTTATACAATACTTAGACTATATAAAATATAGGTAGCATGGGAAGTGCGATACACAGCAGTCTTGTAGAATGGCAGATGTCCTAAACAGCACTCTGGCCTCAGAATCAGCCCTTAAGGCACTCAGATCTGGCTGAAGAGCCCATGAGAGTATTTTAGGTATGGAAAGCTGTGGGGAGCAACTCGGACTATACTGTTACTGGAATTAAGACTTATTCTATGCATCTGCTCTCCCACAATGTGGCGCTGGGAGAGAAGCGTACAGCTTCTACCCAGCTGCCCCTTACCAACTTGATAAGCTGCAAGACCCGCTCCTGATTGGAGGAGAGCGGCACGCTCGGCATGTGAGTAGCAGAGCACGGATTGGTGGAGAGGACTATATAGGAGGAGAGAGACGGCATGGTGGTGTGGGTTGGTTGGAGAGTGCGTTGGAGAGTTCGCAGGGAAGTTCGTTACTTCATTCTTTCTCACTTCTCTCTACTCATTCTTGCTTTGGGAGTTTGCTGTTTACTTATTCTTACTTTACTATAGAAAGGACTTGTAAAAAAAGGGAACAAGCGTCCAGTCCGGTGCGGCTCCTCCATGTGTGGAGGAGCAGCAAATGGTGCCGTGACTCAGATAGGAAACCTAGGAGGGAAAAAACGGGAAGAAGTGGGAAATTACCGGAGAGAGAGTCTAGCAAAGAGCCTAGGGGAAGGCCGGACGGAAAGAGTGCCGGTGAAAAGCTAGTTAGAACCCAGGAAAAAAGCCGTGGGGGAAGAAAATTAGAAGCTAGGAAAGAGGTATTAACTGGGAACGTCTGGGAGACTCAGTCTTCCATTACGCCCACCGCTCCAACATGTCACAGACGGTACAGACAATGGAGTTCTTTGGCTACTCTTTGCCCACTGGCTACCTCTTCCTCCTGCTAGGCACCATTCTCTATTTCTCCCTAAAGATCATCCATTGTGGGCTGAATGTGGTTTCTCTCTCTTCCTACTCCCCACCTCCTCGCAGCTTTTCTTCTAAGCGAGGGAAACGAGGGGGCAGGAAAATTCATGCATTCGTAAGAGCAGTCGTGGAGACGTCCCCCTGGTTTCTACAGCAGTGGAGGCAGGTGGGACGGAAATTACGTGAGGCTGGGGAATCGATAGAAGTGCTGAAGCTGTGGCAACTCGTTGATCAGGTGCTTCAGGACCCCACGGAAGGGATCGAGTTGTTCCTTAATGAGGGGAGTGAATTGCAGGAAGAATTATGGCAGGGCAGCCAGGCGAGCAGCTATTGTAACAAACAGGTGAGAAGAAAATCAAAGAAGGATTTAGAGAGCCAGGAAGCTTACGTGGGGGAGAAGGAAGCTGAAGAGGGAACCTCGCCCCCGAGAGAGATGCCAAGAATATATCCTGGCCCTACAAGGCTGGCAAATTCAACCATAAAGGATGAATCACCACCCCGGTATCGCCCATTAGTACTACCAAAGTTTCCTCCTGTAAAGAAAAGCCCCTTTTTTCCACATGAGATTGAAGAAGAGTGGGAGGAGGAAAAAGGAGTGATGGAGGGAGTAGGTATGCAGGAGGAGATAGAAAGGCCGAGAACCGAAAGCAAGCAAAGGGGAGCTGTTTATAGAAAACCTGCTTGGGAGCAGTACCAGGAACCAGGCCAGGTGTTTCCTGTAATTCAGGATCAACAGGGAAACAGGGGTTGGACGCCTCTTGACCATAAATTACTTAAAGAGTTGCAACAATCAGTACAATTGTATGGGCCCCATGCAAGTTACACTCAGGCAATCCTTGATAACATTGGGCAGCAAGGCCTAATACCCGAGGATTGGAGAAACTTAGTAAAGGCGGTGTTGGGCGGGGGTGACTTCCTCTTATGGTTAGCTGCTTATAAAGAATTCGCGCGAGAATATTCAAAGCAGAACTATCAAGCAGGGAATCAAGCATGGGATGAGGAAATGTTAAATGGAGAAGGGCGATTTGCCAATCCCGATGAGCAGGCCCGATTACCAACAGCTGTCCTCTTACAAGTGAGAGAGATAGCAAGAAGAGCCTGGAAGGTGATACCCAGAAAAGGAGAAATAAGACACAGCCTAAGATAGTACAGGGCCCTACTGAACCTTACACTGACTTCGTGAACAGATTAATGGAAGCAGCAGGAAACATTTTTGAAACTGTGGAAGAAGCAATGCCCTTAGTCAGAAGATTGGCGTATGAACAGGCCAATAAAACATGTCGTGAAGCTCTTAGACCATGGCAGCATAAAGACATCCCTACCTTTTTGAAAATCTGTAGGGATGTCATGGATGATGTAGCTTCTGGATCACATGCTGCAGTAGCTGTAACCCGACAATTTAGACAGAAAATGAGGGGACGAAAATGCTTTAGATGTGGTCGAGAAGGGCATCTAATGAGGGAATGTAGGGCGAAATTTCCAGCCCGAGATCGGCAGGGCATAGAGAACTCGAGAAGACCAGGCCTTTGCCCACGCTGTGGAAGAGGGAATCATTGGGTCAGTGAATGTTACTTTAAAATGAATAGCGCAGGCAATCCCCTGAGGATGCCAAATGAGCCGGGCCCCATAAGAAGATCAGGTGTATATGGACAACAGCAAAAAAACGGAATGTGGGCCCCTGCACCCTGAGGCCAAAACAATCGGTGGGTGCCACGGTCCCAACAATACAAAAACCAAATATTTACTGCGCAGAGTTACGAGCCACCGAATATTCGGTACTAACACCTCAAATGGGGCCACAAGCCATAGAGGTGAGGGCAGAAACAATTTCAGCGGAGCATAAGGGACTTGGAATAATCATAGGAAAAGAAACAAATGCTTTAAGAGGCCTAATGGTCATTACCGGAGTCATTCAATTACCTTTTGATAAGTTAAAAGTGCTAATACAATCTACAAAGGGTATTATTCAAATCAAGCCAGAAGAACCTGTGGCTCAAATGCTGATCATGATTGGAGCGCAGGATGTTCATGGACCCCAAGGGGAGAAATTTGCAGCCTTGTCCCTATCTTTAGCAGATCGACCTCTGTGGACCTTAACCATTAGAGGAAAGTCGATTCAGGGCCTGCTAGATACAGGTGCAGATGTAAGTATAATTTCAGAAAATGATTGGCCGAAGTCATGGCCCCTTCAGCCAGGAGATAATACTTTAGTAGGCCTAGGTGCGGCCATGACACCATCAAGAAGTGCTCAGGTGCTTCATTGGCAGGATCAAGAAGGGAACAAGGGAAATGTGCAACCTTATGTTAGTGCACTCCCCATCACATTATGGGGAAGAGATATTTTAGAACAATTGGGACTGACATTAACAAATGAGGACCAATTGGAGAGTTCTACAGGACGGCGTATTATGTATAAAAAGGGATATCAGGAGAGAGGATTAGGCTCCAGAGAAGGCAGAAGGGACCTAGCCCAGCCCAAAGGCGATTTTAAAAGACAGGACACGGGTTTTTCGTGGGGGCCACTGAGATGCAGCCGCTGCCATTGTCATGGCTGGACAACAAGCCAAAGTGGATACCACAGTGGCCCCTTACCCAGGAAAAGTTGGCTGCGGTAAATGATATAGTGTTACAACAATTAGAGGCAGGCCATTTGCAACCATCAACCTCCCCATGGAATACGCCAATATTCGTGATAAAGAAAAAATCGGGGAAATACCGGTTGTTGCATGATTTACGGGCTGTTAATCAGCAGATGCAACCCATGGGGGCATTACAACCCGGACTCCCGGTTCCTACTATGATCCCAAAGCATTGGCCATTAATAGTACTCGATCTGAAGGACTGCTTTTTTAGCATACCTCTACATGAACAAGACATTCAGAGGTTTGCTTTCACCGTACCTTCCATTAATCATCAAGGTCCCGACAAAAGATATGAATGGAAGGTGCTTCCCCAAGGAATGACTAACAGTCCTGCCATATGCCAGCTATATGTTGACCAGGCAGTAGAGCCGGTTCGACAACAGTGCCCAAAAGTACAAATTTTACACTACATGGATGATTTGTTAATAACGGCTGAAAGTGAAAGTCACCTTATGGAAGCATATAAGCTGCTGCTATTATATTTGGAAAAAGTTGGGTTACAAGTAGCGCCAGAGAAGATACAAAAAGGGGAAGTAGTACAGTACTTAGGGCTTTAAGTAACTTCTGAAAGGGTGACCCCATTAGAATTTGAAATTTCAATAGATGGGTTGCAGACCCTTAATGACTTCCAAAAATTATGTGGCAATTTAAATTGGTTGAGGCCCTATTGTAAATTAACCACCGAAGATATGATGCCATTATTCAATATTTTAGAAGGAGATGCCCAGCTTGATTCCCCTCGTAGATTGACAAAAGAAGCCCACTTGGCGTTACAGAAAATCGAAAAACAAATTAAAGCAATGCAGATTGAAAGATGTGATCCACAACAAGCCCTAGAAATATTAATTTTTATAGAACAGCTGTATCCCTTTGCAGTCATTTGGCAAGGAGGACCCTTGTTGTTTGTATACCCACATTCACATGCACCGCGTGTACTATACACCCAAGGCATAGCGGTGGCTGATTTGATATTAACAGCAATAAAAAAGGTGACAGAAATGGTGGGGAAGACTCCAAAGCGATGTGTAGTTCCCTTTGCTCAAGAGGCAGTAGAAGCCTTTACAAGGGAATGCTGGCAATGGGCATACATAGTTCTCATTCTACAAATAGAGATTGACAATCACTACCCTCGCCATCCATTTGTTAACTTCTGCACACAGGTTTCAATAAAACGGGTGCAGAAGGTGCGAAGGGATCCAATTCAAGGGGCAGTTACCATATTTACGGATGGAGCTAAAGGCGGAACAGGAGCAGCTATATTTAACAATCAACGATATTTTGTCTTAACAGCATCCCCTTCTCCACAACATGCAGAATTAGCTATTATCGCAACAGTATTACGCAGAGAGAGCGCACCCATGAATATTTTGTCTGATAGTGCATATGTGGTGAATGCAGTTCAGATGCTTGCTGCACAGTGCCTTATTCTTAAATCCTCCTCAGTCTATTCTTATTTAAGTGAAAATCAGGGGTTATTAAATCAAAGAGAGCATGCTATTTACATAGGCCACATAAGAGCTCATTCTAATTTACCTGGCCCACTTACTCGAGGAAACATGATGGCAGATCATTATTCAAGATTCTTGCTTGCATGCACCGCTTTGGAACAAGCTAAAGAATATCACTCTAAATGGCATGTTAACACCCACACTTTAAGTTTTAAATTTAATATTCCCCGCAAGCAAGCAGAAGATATTATTAGATCCTGTGAAAAGTGCGTTGTTACCATAGTTCCAAAGATTCCTGCGGGAGCCAATCCCCGTGGCCTTAAACCAGGACATATCTGGCAGATGGACGTTACACATATCCCCTCTTTTGGGCGACAAAGCTGTGTTCACGTCACTGTAGATACATATTCAGGTGTAGTTATGGCCACAGCCATGAATAAATAAGGAGTACAACAAGTAATCCAACACTGCTTGCAGGCTTTTGCAGCCTGGGGAGTTCCTCATGTGATCAAAATGGATAACGGCCCAGCATATACATCAACTCGTTTTGCTGCATTTTTGAAAGAATTCGGAATCTCCCATATTACCGGTATTCCATACAATCCACAAGGGCAAGCTGTGGTAGAACGCACTCACTTATATTTAAAAAATTTAATAATTAAACAAAAAGGGGGAATAGGGGAAATGGCCACATCCAACAAGGATGCCTTGGCCCTAGCTCTTTATACAATTAATTTTTTGAACAAGAAAAAGAACGGTAAAACACCTGCAGAAATGCATGCTCAATCAGCTGAAAAGGAATCAATACAGTGGGTAATGTGGAAGGATTTACAGGACAACCAATGGAAAGGCCCATTCCCCTTACTCAGAAGAATACGAGGCGCCGTTTGTTTTTTTCCACAGGTGCGGCACAACCAATATGGACCCCTGAGAGAAGAATTCGGTTGGTAAACCTACCAGCAGAAGAGCTAGAAGAAAAAAACTCTATTTGAGGAAGAAAAACAATGAATAACCAATCCCTGGGATCTTGAATATGGGACATTTTTCAACGAACTCTGAAGTAGCACGACAAACAAGACAGTCAATAGCATGAAGATCACGCTGAACTTTACACACGCGCGTATCAACACCAAAAAAATAAAAAGAAAGGGGGATCTGTGGGGAGCAACTCAGACTATACTGTTACTGGAATTAAGACTTATTCTATGCATCTGCTCTCCCACAATGTGGTGCTGGGAGAGGAGCGTACAGCTTCTACCCAGCTGCCCCTTACCAACTTGATAAGCTGCAAGAGCCGCTCCTGATTGGAGGAGAGCGGCGCGCTTGGCGTGTGGGTAGCAGAGCACGGATTGGTGGAGAGGACTATATAGGAGGAGAGAGACAGCATGGTGGTGTGGGTTGGTTGGAGAGTGCGTTGGAGAGTTCGCGGGGAAGTTCGTTACTTTGTTCTTTCTCACTTCTCTCTACTCATTCTTGCTTTGGGAGTTTGCTGTTTACTTATTCTTACATTACTATAGAAAGGACTTGTAAAAAAAGGGAACAACAAGCATCCGGTCTGGTGTGGCTCCTCCGCGTGCGGAGGAGCAGCAGAAAGCCACTCTGGCAAAAAAGAAAAAAAAAGGACCTAAATAAAAGATCTCTGTGAGTGAGATCCCAGTAGAAAGAACAGGCCATCAAAGAAGGAGGTACCTTTCTCTGAAGGGAGGAGAGAACTTCCCCTTTGACTATGACCTTGTCTAAGTAAGATCGAACTCAGTGAACTCAAGAGGCTTCCATAGCCTTGGCAACTCATGACTAGAGCCCAGGGAGATTTCTGATGCCATAAACAAGAGTGTCAGATTGTTAAGTCAACAACAGGAATAACTGTGTGCTTACTCCTTATGTGGGATCTCTGTCCTTAATGTGTTGTCCAATGTGAAGTAATGCTATAACTAGTACTCAAACAGTATTTTACACTTTATGTTCTGTGTGCTGCAAACTGATGAAATCTTAACTTAATATAAACTAAATCGATCTTCTGTGTATAAAGATAATTGAAAATTAATCTTGATATGAATGGAATGGGAGAGGGAGTGGGAAATGGGAGGGGTGCTGGTGGGAGGGAAGTTATGGGGGGGAAGCCTTTGTAATCCATAAACTGTACTTTGGAAAATTATATTTACTAAATAAAAGTTTAAAAAATTAAAAAATAAAAAATAAATAAAAATATAGGTAGCAATATTTAATGCTTCTCTTACTGTTCCTGGATTGGATTATAGTATATGTTAATAAACCCTTTTTAAAGATTTATTTATTAATTTGAAAGACAGAATTATAGAGAGAGACACAGAAATAGACAGAGATGTTCTGTATGCTGTTTTACTCCCCACATGGCTGCAAGCAGCTGGAGCTGGGCTAATCCAAAGCCAGGTGCTTCTTCCAGTTCTCCCACATGGATTCAGGGGCCCAAGTACTTGGGCCATCTCCTGCTGCTTTCCCCGGCACATTAGCAGGGAGCTAGATTAGAAGCAGAGCAGCTGGGATATGAACCAGTGCCCATAGGGGATGCCAGCACTGCAGGTGGTGGCTTCACCTTATATGCCACAGCACCAGCTACAGCCTATTCATTTTAAATTAATAACTAAAGATTATCTGCTGTTCAGCCTCCAGGCTTTGGCTTGGCCCAGACTCTGCTGTTGTGGACATTTGGGGAGTGAACCAGAGGTTGAAAGATCTCTTTTCTTATGTCTCTCCTTCTCTAACCTTGCCTTTCAAATAAATAAATGAGTCTTTGAAATAAAAATACATACACACACACACACACACACACAGTACCAACTCAGTGGGTAAAGCCATGGCCTGCTGTGCCAGCATCCCATATGGGTGCTGATTCAAGTCCCAGCTGCTCCACTTCCAATCTAGCTCCCTGCTAATGTGCCTGGGAAAGCATCAGAAGGTGGCCCAAGTGCTTGAACTACTGCATTCATGTGGGAGGCCTGGCAGAAGCACCTGGCTTTAGATTGGCTCAGCTGAGGCCAATTTGGGAAGTGAACCAGCAGATGGAAGATCTGTCTCTACCACTTCTCTGTAACTCTGCCTTTCAAATAAATAATAGATTTTTAAAATGGGGGAAAAGGGCAGTTTTGTTGCCTTCCCTTTCCTTAGAGTAACATAATCAAAATCTGTTAGGCAAATGAATAAGGGAAATTCTGAGATCATGTATTGACCACAGAAGAGAATGGATTCCTTGTGCATTTTCTGCAAGCCCATGCTAGTTAGAACCAAGGGAAGCATAACAAAAAAGGGGAGGCCTATATCCCTCTTATTTGTCTTCTTTGTTCATTGGAGCAGTGGAGAGTTGAGTAATGTAATATTGGTGTTTGTCTCCATACAGTTCATGTCTATTTAGCTGGTTCTTTTTATTTTTGCATTTCTTTTTTATTTATTTTAAGAGATTTATTTGAAAGGCATAGAGACAGGGGTCTTCCATCTGCTGGTTTGATCCCCCAATGTTTGGGTGAGGTTGAAGGCCGATGAGCCCCCTTCCAGTTCTCCCATGTGGTGTGGGGTCCAAGCACCTGTCCATCACCACTGCACCTGTTGGCTGGAGTGGGACAGGAATTTGGGCGGCAAGGACTTCAATCAGCAACTGTGATGCAGGCCCTGCAGTTCTGGTTGCACCCCCAAACCATGGTGCCAGCCTTGATAAACTTTTCTTAAAAGTGGAATTAGGGGTAAAAACGATCTGAGGTGCATGTGCGGTTCCATTGTGAGAGGGGCTGAGGCCCCACGGGTGACCAGGGGCCAATAGGAACACCTGCAGCCTTGGCCCACAGGTCCCAGGCATCTCCCCTCTCCTTCTGCCCCACCGACAGCAGCCTGGCCCAGGCCCAGTCGTGCCTTAGGGATTTCCACCCCAATCTGGTCAATTCAGGTCACTTTGTGATCCCTGAACAGATTCAGTAATGCATGCTTCTTCTCTACTACAAAGATCTTATGTTGGTCATATTTCCAGTTACCAAAATCAAATCAACTCACACCTGGACTCTGAGTATTCAATGACATTAGTTATCAAAATAAATGTATTCAAATATTCAAAGACCACTTCAAAGCTTAACTGCCTTCAAGAGTTTTTGGCACTGGAACAGCCACTGTGGTTTTCTACACATGAGCACTCACTATTTTATATACCATTTAACAATTCAAACATCACTTCAGCTTCAGCAATACACAACAATAGAATGGATGATTCTACATAATAAACATGTTACATTAGTTTGGACTTAAAACCTAGAATTAAAACCATGTGGTAATGTGGATGGATTTAAGGAAAGATGTAGAGCTAGGTAGCTAAGGCCACAGAATCCCAGACCTATTGATTTTAAGTGAGTCTAGAACAACAGCATTCCATTGCATTATCTTCCATCTCAGAGTCCTGCTTTTCCAGTGAGACCCACCCCAAATAGACCACGTATTTCCTGCCTATGTCTTCATGGTGGTGGAAGCTGTTCTGATACAGGCATCTCCTGGACAGTCACCAGCTTCCTGATTTACTACCTGAACGGGAATCAACAGTTGTGAGGGATGTTTCCCAAACACCCAGGCTGAACTGAATGTTCGTCTCTGGCAGTCAAAAACTTCTGCCTTAGGAAACAGAACATGTCCTCTACTCTGGGGCTCCTTTTTCTTCTCATGGGGTTCTGTGGTGATCTCTGGTTTTCAACACAAATCCTGGTAGCATTCTGACTCAAAAGAAAGACCAGGGATAAGAGTTCTTTCTGGGGGCTGGTGTTGTGGCATAGCAAGTTACACTGCTGCCTGCAGCACTAACCTCCCACATGGATGCCAGTTTGACTCCCAGCTGCTCTACTTCTTCCCTAGCTCCTTGCTGGGTAAAGCAGCAGAGAATGGCCCAAGCACTTGGTCCTCTGCCCCCACATGGGAGACCTGGAGGAAGCTGCTGGCTTCAGCCTGGCCCAGCCCTGGCCATTGTGGCCATTTAGGTAGTGAGTCAGCAGATGGACCTCTGTCTTTCCCTCTCTTTTTCTCTCTGTAACTCTGCCTTGCAAATAAATACAACTTCAGAAAGTTATTCTCCATCAAGCAATACACCTTTTCGAGGCAGTTGTAAAGCTGGGAGTCATAGCTTCTCTTATATTTTGGATAATAAGAGTTTTGGTTTGAAAGCATGTTCATCTGAGACAAAGATCACTCATTATCCTTTGTTAGAGAAGGGGGCTCTGCTCTTTGAAAGTGAAAATTAGAAGCGGTAATGTGTGATGAGCTCCACCTGCCAGGTCTGGGGAGACTTATTTGAAAGACAGGACACCAGGAGAGGAAGCTTTTCAGATTCCCTGGCCCTTGCTTTAGTCTTATGTCTTTACTTCTTTTGCTGCATCTTGATGTCAAGAGTGTACTCTTTATGCTGAAATGAGGAATTGTGTCTTACCTCTTTTGGGCCTTTTTCTAAGAAGAGTGTATATATTTTTCTTGCATATAAGGATGGCTTCTGGGGTGGGTGGATCTTTTTTGGAAGTTTTCACAAGCCAGCCAGTAGCCTATATTATCTTCACAGAATTCAGTTTTTAGAAAAGCCTCCAATACAGCCCCACCATCCGTATGTAGGGAAGAGAAGGTAGAAAAATAAAAAGAAACATGAGGAATATGAGGAAGCTAATGATCAAATAATCCCTTGTACTTTTCTAGTACTAGGATTAGCTATTCTCTAGTTTTTACTCAACCCTGTAATCCTGCGGATTTAGCTCTTTAAAGACAAAGATGCCTGTAGGCAAAATACTTCAGTTGGTTCCATAGTACTAAAACAGAAATACTTCAGTTTGTTTTAGTGCCAAAAATGTATTTACAGGAGAGGCATAAATCCTCAGGCAACTAAGTCTCTTGCAAACACTGCATGCAATGAAAAGCATCCTCAGCCTCAACCAAGAGCACTGCCATTGCAGAGCTGAAGGCTGATTTATCTTCCCCACCTGGTGTGAATATGCTGCGAAATAAATGGAGATAAACAGACCTTCTAGGTTAAGTCAAATTCTCCCTGGTGAGCTGCTGATTTGAGGACACAGCCTTTCTGCACTCTTGTGATACTTGCAGTGGATTCAATTCAAGCCTAATTCACAGTTGCTGGCCAGCAGCTCCTGGAATGCTTCTGACCACAACAGTGCTTCCTTAGGGGAAGGTCTGCAAGAGCAGTTCTCTAATGAGTTGTGCTCAGAGCAGTTCCCCTCCCAGCTCAGCAGTGAGCTCTTCAGATTGCAAACACAGGAATCTCAACTTACTTGATGAAAGCTTGCTACCTGCTTTTCTTGCCAATTGTGGCCTTCCCAGGAATGGTGGAGTTTTGCCATAGGTAGCTCAACCTGGTCTTCAATACTCTTTTTCTTAAAAAAAATACAATTCACTAAGTGGTCATCCTTGAATACACTACTGAGCCTGAATGCATTTTTACCAAATAAAGTTGCCCAATAGCTATAAACCAAAAGCCAACAACAGGCTTGCCCATCTAATATTACACTCAGCCCCGAAGTACTGAGCAGTTTCATCAGTTCCTCAGAATGTAACTACGCTCTGAGGACTAAAGATAGGACTGCCCAAATTTTAATTATCAATACACTGCACAGCTAATAAAGCAGATGCTGTCTCTGGCCCACAAAAGGAGACAATTTCCCTGCAAGGTTAACCGCAATCGGGAGACATTTTGCACCTGATGGAACCCACAGCGGAACTGCCTTGAGCCGGCTCCTCTCCTTTCCTTTCCACCTTCGGTCCTGGATGGGCCAGAGACCATGCACAGGAGGTGCCATTGGTCACCTGTTGCCCCCTGTCTACCTGCAATGCTCCTGGTAGGAAGATGCTGCAGAACAGTGATTTGTCCCATGATTGTCACTGTGTGAGATCATCCCATCATGAGAAAATGACCATGGATTCAAAGAGATATCAACCGCAGAAGCACTTCCCCCAGCATCAGTGCAGGAGGGTAGATGATGGAAGGCACAGCATGGCCAGGACTCTAGGGACCCTGCAGGACTCTGCTGCCCTGGATGCCTATAGCAGGCAGCTGCATGCGGCCCAGTGTGCCAACAGCGCCCTCCTACGAAACCTTTCCCCCTGTCTGCCCATGCAGACCACACAGATGCTGTGTCAGTGAGTAAATCAGCACCGCACACTTGGTTTTCCTGATGAGACTTGGCCTTCATTACTTCCCCAAGTGCAGCACGTGCTGCAAGCCTCAGCCAGCAGGGCCGGCGGGAGAGGTGGGCGGTCGCACTCACCAGGTCTGTCTCTTCTTCTCCTGACCCTCCTGACTCTGGGGCCTCCACCTGCATTCTAGCCCCACGGTACAAAACAGCCAAGAAGCTAAATGACCCACATCACTGGCCTACACCGCAACTACCAGCTGCCCAACAATGACCACCGCCTTAATAGCCAGCCTACATGGGGCGGGTCTGGCAGCACTGGTCCTGCCCCAGGGCAGGAAGGATTGGCCTGAGGTTCCCCCGCTGGGCGGAGCCTGAGCTGTCCTGCAGCAGATTCTGGAAGCAAGAGAGCTGCTGATGGCTGAGGCCCTGGCTCAGAGCACACTTAGTGAGACCCCATGCCCAGCAAGGGCGCTGGGGCCCTGGACTTTCCAAGGCTGCAGTCCTAGGGTGGAGGCTGACTCGGCCCTCCTTCCCCAGCCCTGCCCACAGGTGGAGCGGGGTTCCCACGGGGCATCTTCCTTCATGGGAGCATGGGTGAACCCCAAATGCCGCGACTCCCAGTTCTGAGTGCTGGCCCGCAGCCTTCCGGGAGGGAGTAGGATACAGAGACTTTGTGGGGAGGTGACACTTGAGCTGGGCCTGTATTTTGGGTTTGCTCTGGATGCACAACCCAGTGCGCCTGGACCTGCGGGTCTGCTGCAGGCCTCCTGGAGGCTCTGGGAGCCGGGCGTCCTGGTGGCAAGGGCAGGAGGGCGGGAGGTCGAGGCGCTGAGCTCCCGCTGGGTGCACCAGGCACTTTGGAGCTGTTCAGAGTAAGGAGTTGAGGTCACCTCCTGAACCACTGCTGGTCCCAAACTCCTGGTTTGGGATTTGCCAGAACCCTGAAGTAGGGGTGTGGTGGGGGTGGTAGTGGTTGGCTTCAATGCACTGTATTTGTGAATTCTTCAAACACAGCTTCTCCCTACTCCTGCAGGCTTTCAGGTGATTGACGAGGACAGAGTCCCTCCACTGCAAAGTGACTGAAGTTTGGAAACTACGTCCAGAACTTCACAGTGTGTATTCAGGTGGTCATCCTTCAGGCCTGCAGGTGGACAGCAAGAGCAACAGTAAGATATTAATTACTGTAGATACTCTCCTTTCTTTCCAGTAGACCCACCAAAAGAGAATGGGAGATGAGTACTTGAACGTTGGAACCAGTCAGCATGCTAGGGTGAGCTGCCAGTACTTGGAGCTCAGGAGTGGACATGGAGAGCAAAACATGCGTTGTTACTAAAGAGGACAGTTAGGCATTTTACTGTGAAAAGGGAAATCATTTAGATGTGAGCAAGACACCTTAAGTAAATGTCTGTATATTTATTTTTGTTTATTTGCAAGGCAGAGAGAGCCCTTCCATTTACTGCTCATTCCTCAAATGTCTGCACCAACCAGAGCTGGGTCAGGCTGAAGCCAGGAACTCAGTGTGGGTCCCCCACACAGGTGGCAGGGACTCAAGTACTTGAACCATCAGCTGCTGCCTCCCAGGGTTCTGTTAGCAGGAAGCCAGAAGCAGAAGCAGGGCTAGGGCTTGAGGCCTGGGCATTCTGACTGGGATGTGGAAGGCTTTACCACTATGACAAACACATGCTCCAGTAAGGTGTTTCAACACGTTTGCAAAATGTAAGAATGTGGTTTTAAATATATGCTCTTCATCTTAAAAATTTGCATAATCTTATATTCAGTTTCATGATTCAATACTTATTATTAAATACAAGTAACATTTAGATACATGCTTTACTCACCAATACAAACCTCAGTAACTTTTTCACTTTGAACCTTGAATATTAGCATTCATTCAGACTGAAGTTCACTCATAAGCTGCGAATTCTGACAAAGAGACAGTAGGGAAAAAATCTAGATGTGTATCTGATACCTAAGAAGGTTCTGAACCTGATTGACAGAATCTGAGTAACTGTTCGGAGAGTCACTTCATACCTCTCCCCTCTGTAATGAGAAGACTGTGTCCTTTGGCCACTTTCACATGATGTTATGTAAATTTTACCTGAAAAGCCTTTTATAAATTCTGAAGTACCATACAGAAGCATATTATGCATTTCCATATGTGTGAAAAAAGGCAATGTCAAAGGCACAGCTATTCCAGAGAGAAGTTAGGAGGATTAGCTCAGTTTTTAAGTGTGCAAGTACCATTAAATATCAACATATTTAAAATAGATTTATATATAGAGTGTGGAGTTCATGATAGATATTGAATAAATGCACTCTGGATAATAAGCAAATATCAGAAATAATGCCACACCCATCAGTGTTTAAACTCTTCAGACAGCTCCGTGCCAGGGAAGTGCAGTGATCCCTGTAAATTAACAAAAATCAATCTGTGTATACCCATGGAAGCCACTGATTTATATGCAGCCTATACTAGAGGTTTTTGTGTTTAGTTAAATTACTTGATTTTTTAATGAATGCTTTCAGACTGATACCTGATGCTGAGTGGCAGACAATTTTTTCTGAAAAGTATGTGGTTGAGAAATATAAATATAAATCAGTTTATAATTTTTGTGTCTGAATATTTTTATGCATTGAGACAGTACCTGCAATAATCAGAAGACTTTTCCTCAAAAAGTTGCTACATTGATGCATCTTCATTTATGTATGTAATGTATGTTTAGGTAAAAGGAAGAGAGAGAGAGAGAGAGAGAGAGATCTATCTTTCATCTGCTGGCTCAGTTCCAGATGGCCACAATAGCTGGGGTGAGCCAGGCCGAAGCCAGGACCCTGGAAGTCTGCCCCAGTCCCCCATGGGGGTGCAGGAACCCAAACTCTTGGGCAATCTTTGCTGCTTTCCCAAGCAAAGAGCTGGATGAGAAGTGAAGAATGTGAGTCTCAAAGCAGTGCCATAAGGCATGCTGCTGTTGCAGTTGGCAACTTACTCCTTTGTGCCACAATGCTGGCCCTGGATTGATGACATATTGAAGTGCTGCCACTGGCTTTTGGCTAAATAGGATGACTTAACATGTGTTCCACTCTGTGGAAGAGGAACAAATAAGGCAGTTGGTTGTAAAAGTTGCCCATGGAAACCACAGCCTGAGAAAGATGAATCAACTCACCTTGCATTTTCCACCTTGCATCTACACCACCCTTTTCTGGACAAACATCTGATTGTATGCCCTTGTGATGGAGGTTCTCAGGGTGCTGGAACTTTTTGTAATTTTTTTAAAAATATAGATTAAGAAGAAGGCAAATAAACAAAAAATTACAAACTGCTGCCAATACCAAGAAGAGATTATTGAGAGTAAAAGGTCACCTGTTGGAGCCAGCACTGTGGCACATCAGGTTAAAGCCCTGGCCTGAAATACAGGCATCCCATATGAGTGCTGGTAGAGTTCCGGCTGCTCCACTTCCAGTCCAGCCTCCTACTAATGCACCTGGGAAAACAGTAGAGGATGGCCCAAGTCCTTGGGCCCTTTTGCTCATGTGGGTGACCCAGAAAAAGCTCCTGGCTCCTGGCTTCTGATCAGCTCTCTCTCTACCTCTCCATATCACTTTTTCAAATGAATAAATTTTTTTTTAAAAAGGTATCCTGCCATACTTCTTTCTTCCCTGTTAATTCCTAGGAATTAAAAATTGTTACGGGGCAAGCACTGTGGCAAAATGGGTTATAGCAACACCTGCTGCACTAGCATCCTCTATGGGCACCATTGAATGTTCTACTTCTGATGCAGGTCTCTGAAAACATACTGGGAAAGCAGTAGAATATGGTAGAAACCCTTGAGTCTTGCAACCAAGCGAGAGACCTGGATGAAATTTCCCTGACCCCTGGCTTTTTTTTTTAAAGATTTGTTTATTTATTTGAAAGAGTTACAAACACCCACCCACACACACACACACACAGAGAGAGAGAGAGAGAGAGAGAGAGAGGTCCTCCATCTGATGGTTTACTCCCCAGCTGGTTGCAATGGCTGGAGCTGCGCTGATCTGAAGCCAGGAGCTAAGAGCTTCAAGTTCTCCCATGCATGTGCATGGGCCCAAGCACTTGGGACATTTTCTACTGCTTTCCCAGGACATAGCCAGGAGCTAGATCAGAAGTGGAGCAGCAAGGACTCAAACCAGTGCCCATATGGGATGCCCATAATGTTTTCTTTAATTGGAGAAATGTTCCTTTGATAGAATGAGCGTATGACCCCACAATATTCTCTACTTCCTCATAATAGGGTCTGAGATGTAAAAGTCATGATTAATTTCTTAGAAGAAAATTTACATACCCAGAAGCAAAGAGAGAAAATTAACCTTTTGTTTTTCTCATGAATGAATCAGAGTTTCAAAACTAATACTTAACTTGTATTTTAGAGGAGTTAATGACTTAACCATCTCTTCTATTAGAAATACTACGTTGTGGCCAGTGCTGTGGCACAGCAGGTTAAAGCACTGGCCTGAAGTGCCAGCATCCCATATGGGCTCCGGTTCTAGTCCTAGCTGCTCCTCTTCTGATCCAGCTCTCTGCTATGGCCTGGGAAAGCAATAGATGGCCCACATCTTTGGGCTGTTCTGAAGCTCTTAGCATAGTGAACATATATTAGATTCTCATTAGTGAAATCTTTAGAAATGTCAGAAAGCATGTAACTTTCTTTAACGATCTGAAACAGAGATGAGATCCATAAGGGCAGAACTGCTCAGCAGCCACACTGCAGGAATATGTATCTTTCTGACGATATCTTCATCTGCTTCTTGCAGTTGCAGCTAGTCTATGAGCTCTTGGTCTGTTTTCTGCCCTTGGGAGGGCCTAGGGTGCTCTATATTGTCTGTAAGGATTCAAAATTTGTTGTATATTAGTGTCTAATCATAAAATTTCCAAAGTGACAAGCTGGATGTAATAAACTATTCCAGACTGAAAAAAAAAAAAAAAAAAACAAGAAAATACAAACATAGTGTACTGTCTATAAAGCACAGCGGTAAATCTCTATTATAGAGATACACATGTCAACACAATTCTCTGTTTCTTTCCCTCTGAAAGTCTACATTCAGCTCTCGATAGTACGATTACTTAGGAATAGATTTCATATACTTAGTTTCATAGTCAGTGAACTCGGAATTATTATTGTAGTATTGAGGATTGTACTGACTAAAACACTGTTTATTCCATGTTAAATAACATCATCCTATCTTTGGATTCCATTTATCCTGCTACTGATGTATTCACAGGAGAGGGGAGGTGGGAGGAAAACCCAAGATCCATCAGGGTGGAGGAGGAATGTCAGAGGCTGTGGTTCTATTGTACTGCAGCTTGGGCTCCGGAAGAACACATTAATGGACCCAGATGGTGTGAAGCTAACTGAAGGGCTATGTTCTGTACAATTGTCTGTGGTACTGCATTTTCATTTATGTAAAATTTATTTCCTTCAAGTAATATATTAATTTGGATGAAAATGAAGATGTTAAGGAATTTTCAGAATGGGTCTGTTTAACCCTCATTGGCTTTGTTTTTAGGCACTTAACTCAGAAAAGAAAAGATAGAAAAATACATTTTGGGTTCTCTTCATCTGTACCATGGCACTCTTTGGTTAAGATTTGTCATTTTGTCATATTTGATTCTCTAGACTCCCTGAAAAATCCCCTACTTCATTAGATGGAGTCCGTGTCTCACCATGGCAGTGAAAAGTTTAAAATGTTCCAGCTTTGCATTTAGCTAGGCCATGGACACATGCCATGGCACTTGCCAGTCAATTGTGTCAGGGGCATCATCTGAATCAGAATTACTTGCATGAAAACAAGGAGTTGCAGATTCTTCCAGTGAAAGTGGAGAGGAGCAAGAGCTGCAGAACATTGCCAGGGTTGAATGTGCCATGGGATGCTATGTGGTGGCTGGTGTCTGGGGTGCTGGTTCTGCAGAAGATAGGGCTTATGGGGGCTGGTGCTGTGGTGTAGCAGGTAAGGCTGCCTCCTGCAGTGCTAGCATCCCATATGGTCACCGGTTGGAGTCCAGCCTGCTCCACTTCCAATCCAGGTGTGCTGTGGCCTGAGAAAGCAGTAGAAAATGGCCCATGTCCTTGGACCCCTGAACCTACATGGGAGACCTGGAAGAAGCTCCTAGCTCCTGGCTTTGGATCAGCTCAGCTCTGGCCATTGCATCCAATTGGGGAGTAAACCAGCAGATGGAAGATTCTCTCTCTCTCTCTCTCTCTCTGCCTCTCCTCTCTCTGTAATTCTGACTTTCAAATAAATAAATCTTTTTTTTTAAAAAAAGCTTATGCTTAAGGGTAGTGTTCATGGAAAATGTGTGGGACATTTGGCAGCAAGATTTTGGATGAATTTTCCAACCCCTGAACCTCCTAGAGATTAGAATAGACTTCTAATGCACAACTTCCACTTATGCTTAATTAGGTTTTTGTTTTGAATTGTTTTTGATGAAACAGCAAGGAATTCTGAGTTATAGACTTCCTATTTCAGAGACAGGAGAACAGTGATGCCTGCATTTTAATTAAATAATGCCTATCACCCTTTCTTAAGCAACAAATGATCACAGATTCTCTCTTTGCTGCTAAATAATGAGCATGGTGATTCTTCCCACCGTAACCACCTTCCCACCTACACTCCCTCCCCTCTTCCTCCTTCCTCTCCTATTGACATGGAATGCCTTACATAGCTAGGCTGAACTTTTAATCCACTTGGCCCTAGGTGTTCATACACTTCAACTCTGTGTGATTATTCATATGCCCTTTTTATGACAAGGCTTATGTCAGAATGACAAATTATATATTCACCTAATACTGAGAGTCATCAAATTGATTTCTATTTTCTTCTCTCTTAGGCAGTTCTTGAGGGGCAGAAATATTTATTTTGTATATCATGTATTTATTCAACTAAAAGACTGACTGTCAAGATGCTGAGTTTTAGTGTCAAAGCAAATATGTTTCTAGACCCCATGAAGTCTACAGTCTGGCAAGAAAGAGCCATCTACCCAAAGAATATTGTTTAACATAGTAAATGCTGGTGTGAAGTCAGTGGATAAAGATTGAAGCATTCTTAATCTAGCACCAACTCTAATCCCATGATCTCTAATTGAGAGAAGTAATCAGAAACACAGAACTCCATGTTACCCAGTTATCTCTTTGAATTTCTGCTTAAAAAATAAAACATATCAAACAACACACAAATACCTAGGAGTGCATAATATTTATATACTATCTTGATATTAAAAATAAGAACAAATAACCATGAAATAATAGCAACTTTGAATCTCCTTTGTTTTCTAGACAAGTTATAATCCTATGTGGTTCTTTATAGTAAAATATTACAGTAAATTACAGTACATCATTACAGTAAATTATTACAGTAAATAATTACAGTAAATTATTTTTGTAGGTACTCTTCATCTCACTCACATTTTTTCCTTTTGATAAATCAGATTTTAAAAACTGAGACCCAAGAGAAAAGAAAGATTTTTAAGCTAGTGTTATATGTTGATTGGCTCTCTAAAAAAGATTTATTTATTTATTTGAAAGTCAGAGTTACACAGAGTAGAAGGGGAGAGAGAGACAGAGAGACATCTTCCATCTTTTGGTTCACCCACCAATTGGTCACAATGGCTCGAGCTGTACTGATCTGATGCCAGCAGCCAGGAGCTTCTTCTGGGTCTCCCACACAGATGCAGCTGCCCAAGGACTTGGGCCATCTTCCACCACTTTCCCTGGCCATAGCAGAGAGTTGGATCGAAAGCAGAGTAGCCGGGTTCAACCTCCACCCATATGGAATGTCAATGCTTTACATGCTATGCCACAGTGCTGGCCCCTTGATTGGCCTTTAACTTAGACTTTTTAATGATATTAAAAAACACCATGCTTTTCTAAGCTCTTTCCATTCAGTTTCTATTTTGTAAACTCCAGATAATACTGTCCCCAGAATTAATCTAAGGTATAAATGCTATGATATAAGGCATTTAACCCCTTAACCTGTCTCTGAATACGCAGCTATGTTAGCTCTGTGTCCATTCTTCTGTCTCTGTACTAGATGAATAAAAAGACAGTTTAAAATGATTTGAAAAGAACTATAAGGGGTCGGTGCTGTGCTGCTGCTGCCAATTGGGGAGTGAACCAGCAGATGGTAAACCTCTCTCTCTCTCTCTGTCTCTGCCTCTCCTTCTCTGTAACTCTGACTTCCAAATAAATAAATAAATCTTAAAAGAACTATAAACATCAATAAAACACAAATGAAAATTGTATTCTCAAAACTGGATATTAAACCATGCCTTCTACACCTCTGTTAAAAGTTACATTCTATCATAGTCATTTATGATTTCTAGGGCCAAAGTAGTAAATAAGATTTTTCTGGAAGAGACAGAGGTTATGAGGGAGCCAGGATTTGGGGTCAGTTAGCAGCAGTGAGTGTCACTCTTTCAGATTTGATTCAGGAAAGGAAGAAAGCAACTGATCCCTGAGATTTTGGTGGGGGGAAGGAAAGGAAGGAGGGACTGAATAAAAGCAAAGGCCCTCTGGTTGTGGGCACCCAGCCCTGACTACAGCCTTTGGGAGGGCCAGCTGGTGTCTCTAGGGATGCTGCGGCCTGTACTCCATTTCCCAGAGTTCCCAGGAGCTCGGATGTATTATGCCTTCTGAATGCCTGTGCACATGCGCATGCTGCTGCCATTCCCTGGGGCCTGAGTTGGAACAGAGGGAGTTCATTCCCTGATCAGGGTCAGCCCTGGGGGCTGTGCTTCTCCTTCTCTGGCATTTACTCCATTTCCTGCTCTGCACGTGCGATCCCAGGCAGTTTCCAAGTGCTCACCCTAAGCCTGCCTCCTGCTGCGTCTTCCCTCTTCATCCTCCACCTGTGGGTCCCACTTACCAGGGAGTCTCTTCCCGCCACTCCCCGAATCGCTCCCCGCGTGTCCGGAAGAAAGGGTACCTGCTCCAGGGACTTTCTGCTGCAGGTTTGGCATGCAGGAAGGGGCGGGGACATGTGTGGGAGAAGGGTGGGTGCCAGGGTGCCATCGATCATGGCAGCTTCCCCCGAGGTCAGGACTGGGACCCGGGCTGTTCTGTCTCCCACCTCCACTTCCCAGCCTCCCAGTGCCTGGAATCTCTCCTGCAGGACCTCACCCAAACTGTCCCTAATGTGCTTTATTTAGTGGTTACAGGAGAGAGGGGGCAGCATTCTGGGAACATGCACACGCAGGGAAGGAAGGCAGAAAGACTCCGGCTCTCCACAGTTAAATAAGCTGGGTTCCCACTGTGGGTGGTCTCAGAATGCAGTCTGGCCAGGCCTCTTGATGTTTCCTGGGCTGGTTCCTGCAGGGTGGGGCTGGGTGGCCTTCAGCAGGGAGCCTGGGGCAGCAGAGGGGTGGGAAGGAGGATCTGACTAGGATCTGCCCCACTGCTCTCATCTTGCACCTCATCTTCCTGGTGGGGAGCAGTGTGAAGTGTGCATTGATCCCTCTCATATTAATTATCAGATTTTTCCAATGTGGAATTTGAAGCTGTTCCAGAAACCTGGGGTGGGAAAACTCCCTTCTTTCAAACAGGCACAGAGACAGTGGAGGATCCAAGGAGTTTCTATTAATGGCCCTAGGCACAGCTGGAATGATTTCCTGAGAACTGAGCATCAAATTCAAGTTTCTTAGCTGTTACAGCATTGGTGGGTTTAAATGGCAGCCTTCATGACTTAGGTCCACATTTCCAATGGTCAGGGGGTCCAGTATGTTTGTAAAAGAGATGCCAGGGACAGATTTATTAGGATAGCTTTATGACTGGAGTTTACAGAAGCAGAACTTAGGACATCTTCCCTCCCTAGACAAGATTTCAGTGGGCAGCTGTTTCACTCGTTAATTGTGAGCATCCACTTTTAAAGGTTTGTGTTGGATGGGGTCCACTTCTCTTTCTTTGATGATGTATTTGGCTGCTTTTCATATTCTGTCTTCAGCTATTTCTTCTCCTGTTAGCAAGGCTGTCAACTGTTTTGACCTGCCACTGATCCCTTTGCAAAATAAGAAGAGAACTAAAATTAATGCAAGTCTACTGTGTTGTCAATAACTGGAGCTACTTTTTTAAAGATTTATTTATTCATTTGAAAGAGTTACACAGAGAGAGGAGAGAGAGAGAAAGAGAGAGAGACGTCTTCTGTCCGATGGTTCACTCTCCAATTGGCAGCAACAGCTGGAGCTGTGCCAGTCTGAAGCCAGGAGCTTCTTTTGGGATGAAGCTGTTTTTTAAAATAATTATTTATTTATTTGAAAGGCAGAGTTACAGAGTGGCAGAAACAGAGATGGATGGCTGGAGCTGTTTGGATCCAAAACCAGAAGCCAGGAGCTTTGTCCAGGTCTCATAGGTGGGTGCAGGAGATGAGGGATTTGGGCCATCTTCTACTGTTTTCCCAGGCCACAGCAGAGAGCTGGATGGGAAGTGCAGCAGCCAGGATCCCAACCGGCACCCATATAGGATGCTGACACTGCAGGCAGTAGCTTAACCCACTATGCAACAGTGTTGCCCACTAACTGGAGCCCTTTTAATCTGAGTTTGCATAAAGTGGAGAATTACAACATCATAAATACAGAGAAGTAACATCTTTTTCTCTGCCCAGTACTTTACAGTTACCCAGTGATCCACTGAGAATCTTACATTCCACACTGTGTAATTAAGAAGGCCAGTTACTTGTCTTATTTTGGGTTCTGTGTTTAAACCCATGACATTTTTGAAATGGGAGGATATTAGTTCTACAATTTCATAAAGACTGCTCTGTGGAAGCATCAATAGAAGTTATAACTGTGAGAGTGGTAAGAAAGAAGAATGGAAGAAATAAGTACCCCTTACGCCACACAGAGATGTCCACAAATGGAGTAGAAGATGTGCCCTTGAAAACTATGGCTGACTTTCTGGGACAAACTGTGTTTGAGTGCTTCACATGTTCTGATAGAAAGGTGTTGCCACCAGGTTATTAGTATATTTATTTAGTTAGTTTTTAAAGATTTATTTATTTATTTGAAAATCAGAGCTACACAGAGAGAGAAGGAGAGACAGAGAGAGAGAGAGAGAGAAGGAGAGACAGAGAGAGAGAGAGAGAGAGAGAGAGAGAGAGAGATATGTCTTCCATCAGGTTCATTTCCCCAATGGCTACATCATTGTGAACTTTGCTCAGTTCCTGACCTATACCTTTCCTTTAACCTAGTACTTTGCCATGTAGTAGCCCATGAAAACTGCAGACTGCATAAATGAATGAATATTTGGAGGGTTGTGATTTCTTAGAGGAACATCATGAGACAGAAGGAATAAAACAAAACAAAAGTATCCTCCGTATATAGAAGATATACTGTTTTTGCAAGCTATAGAGAAGAGGAAGAAGAAGGAAAGTAGTGAGACTGGAAAGGTTGTGGCAAAGGTAATAGGCACTAGTCAAGAATTCAACAAGCCCATTAGGAAAGTATTAAGGATTCTTTACTTCCATGTAGACTCTGCCCTCTAATGGTGAACAGGGTCCTCTAAACCCACTTGTTGCACAAATGAAAACCCAAGCATTGTCTTCTCCCACAGATGGAGTCTGCTATTGGTTTTGATTTACATTTCCCTAATGGCTAGTGATATTGGGCATGTTCATCTATGTCTTGACCATTGAGATTTCTTCTTCTGAGAAACATCTATTCTGATCATTGCCCATTTCTTACGTGTACATTTTGCTTCTTGTTTGGAGTTTTTCCAGTTCTATATATGTATGTTCTGGCTATCAATGTTTTGTCATAGTCAGAGTTTTCAATGTTTCCTGCCATTCCGTCCATTGTATGCTCACTCTGTTGATTACTTTGTTATGAAGATGTATCTTAATTTGATATGCTCAAATTTGTATATTTTATTTTGTTACTTGTGCTTTTGGAATCTGACCCAAAACTGTTGTCTATGCTAATGTTTTACAGTTTCTCATATGTTTACTTAGGTTTTGGGTTTTTTTTAACATACATAATTTTATTACAAATTTTTTTTTAAAAAAAACAACACAGAATGCAACATCCTAACAAAAAATCCAAATTTACAAATGATACTAATTCCTACAACTTTGCTGTGCTACCATACACAAGTCAAGAAATTAAAGAAACCATTAAATATTTAGGAACATTCAACATCAGAAGCTTTAAAATCTAACTGTATGTAGTAGCCCCTCAAAAAGCTACAACCTGCATTTTTTAAAAAAAAGTATTTTCTCTACAAAGAATCTTATCAGCTATACAAAAATCTGTACAGTTTCTTTATACTGAAGCTAATATTGAGCTGCACTTGAATTCACATTCTTAGCAAAACAACTGCCTGAGCACACACGCACACTCCACACTCATCATTACAGGATAGCCATTTATTCTTCATCTTCATCCTCTTCCTCATCATCTTCATCTTCTTCCTCTTCCTCTTCTTCCTCCTCATCTTCAGGTTCATTCTTCTTCTTTGAGCCTGTGGGCCTACCAGGGCCCTTCTTTCCCGCTTCACTTTTGCCCTTGGCACGGTATGCAGCAATATCCTTTTCATATTTCTCCTTTAGCTTAGCTGCTTTCTGTTCATATGGTTGTTTATCTTTGGCTGACTGTTCAGACCACATCTCACCCAATTTTTTTGCAGTGTCCCCAATGGACAGGCCAGGGTGTTCACTTTTGATCTCTGGGCGATGTTCAGAGCAAAAGAGAAAGAAGGCAGATGGTGGTCTTTTAGGAGCATTAGGATCCTTTTTCTTTCCCTTCTTATCACCCTTGGGAGGAACGTAATTTTTCATCTCCCTGTCATAACGAGCTTTATCACTTTTTGCCATATCTTCAAACTTGGACTTTTCCTTTGCAGATATGGTCTTCCAACTCTCCGAGCATTTCTTAGAGAATTCTGTGAAACTGACCGAAGAGTCAGGGTGTTTCTTCTTGTGCTCTTCCCGGCACGTCTGCACGAAGAAGGCATAGGAGGACATTTTGCCCCTCGGCTTGTTGGGGTCTCCTTTACCCATGACAACGGAACGGCGGCCACCTGGTGCGAGTTGTTCCTCAGACTCCCGCAGAGCGGCCAGATCCGAAGGCATTGCTTCCTTCCCTCAGCTCCGGCATGAACTCAGGATGTGAGGGCGATCTGGCTGCGACATCTGTCACCCCATTGATCGCCAGGGTTGCTTCGGCTGATCTGGCTGGCTAGGCGGGTGTCCCCTTCCTCCCTCACCACTCCATGCGCGTCCCTCCCGAAGCTGTGTGCTCGGTCGAAGAGGACGACCTTCCCCGCTAGAGGAGGACCGGTCTTCGGTCAAGGGTATACGAGTAGCTGCGCTCCCCTGCTAGAACCTCAAAACAAGCTCTCAAGTTTTTGGTTTTATATTTAGACTTTTAATTTACCTTGAGTTGCTTTTACATAGTGTATGAGGTGTTGGGGTATCTTTTCAGGCTTCTACATATGGATAATCACTTTCCTTTAAACCATTTGCTAAAGGGATTCTTCTTTCTCCTGTTTGTTTTATTTCCTTTATTAAATAGGGGTTGGCTGTAGAAAAGTCAGTTTATTTCAGCTGCCTATTTTTTCCATTGAACTATGTGTCTGTTTTTCCAACAGTGCTAACACTGCTTCTATTTTTTTAAGATTTCTTTATTTGAAAGGCCAGATGCTTCTTCCAAGTCTCTCATGTGGGTGCCAGCACCCAAGAACATGGTCCATCTTCCACCAATTTCCCAGGTGCATTAGTAGGGAGCTGGATTGGAAGTGGAGAACCTGGTCTTCTAGCAACAACATATGGGATGCATGCACAGCAGGACAAGGCATTAACCTACTACACCACAGCATCAAACCCTTCCTTATTTACTTCTGCTGTGATCTTTCATTATTCACTTTTCTACTGCCCCACAACTTGACTCATTCCTGGTTTTTTTTTTTTTTTTTTTTTTTTTTTTTTTTTTTCTGGGTCCTGGAGGATGGTAGTAGGTTGCTTCTGGGATATCTTTTTTATGTTAGTAGATACTTGGTAATCTAAAATCATAGTTATTGCTTTCTATATTTCTCTGCTAATCACAAGGACCTTCTAGATGACAGCAGAAAATGCTAGCAGAAATGAGGATATATTAATTTGCTAAGATATATTAATTTGCTAATTTGCACAGAGAATATGATGTAAATCATGGAATTTTACTTCTCAGAGTTGTAGAGCTTGAAAATATCAGATCAAGATGCTAATAGGCTCGATTTTTCCAGAAGCCCTTCTCTGATGTGACAGACACATCTATCATTTGATCTGCTTAAAAGCACTTTCTTCAGGTAGAGTCATGTTGCTGGTTAGCACTTCAGTGTTTGAGTTTTAGGGAGGCACATTTCAGTCCACAACAGCAAAGGGGCCCTGTGGTCTACTTCAATGACAGCCATCTCTGCAGAGGACAGAAAGTTTGAAATCAGCATTAGGAGTTCTCACAGTATTACTGTCAGTGCTATCTCCATCAAATGTGCATTCATGTACACACAAACAAAACTACCTGTACACATAAACACATTCAACAGTGGAAATGCCTGATGGTTGTGTACAGGTAACATCAATATAATAATCCATAAGATGGCCTATTAGCAGACATTAAAAGAGAATTAGAAAGAATGACAACAAAATCTGCAGTTACCTATATTTATGTCTATATGTATGATATTCAGTATTTATAGTTGCTAAAAGATGAATACTGATGTGTGGAAATAAAAGCTAAACCTTACCTTGCAATATTGCAGCCTAGTCTACATGAAAGATGTCTTCCTAAAACCTTTCCCTGGGCCCACTCTGTGGCATAGTAGATTAAGCATCCACCTGCAGCACCAGCATCCCACATGGGCACCAGTTTGAGTCCCTGCTCCTGCACTTCCAATCCAGCTCTTTGCTAATGGCCTAGAAATGCAGTGGAATATGCCCTGAGTGCTTGGGCCCCTGCACCCATGTGAGAGACCTGGAGGAAGCTGCTGACTCCTGGCTTCTGGCACCTGGCTTCAGATCGGCCCAGCTCCAGCCATTCTGGCCATTTAGGGGTGAACCAGTGGATAGCAGACCTCTCTTTCTCTTCCTCTCTATATCTGTCACTCTGCCTCACAATAAATAAATACATCTTTTAAAAATCTTTCCCTTTTTAAATTTCTTAATTGTTTTAAAGATTTATTTATTTATTTATTTACAAGTTGAGTTACAGACAGAGAGGAGAGCCAGAGAGAAAGAGAGAGGTCTTCCATCTGATGTTCACTCCCTAATTGATTGCAACTGCCAGAGCTGTGCTGATCCAAAGCCAGGAGCCAGGAGCTAGTTCCAGGTCTCCCAGATCGGTACAGGGGCCCAAGGACTTGGGCCATCTTCTACTACTTTGCCAGGCCATAGCAGAGAGCAGGATCAGAAGTGGAGCAGCTGAGTATTGAACCGGCCCCCATATGGGATGCTGGCGCTTCAGGCCAGGGTGTTAACCTGCTCCACCACAGCACCAGTCCAACATTTTAAATTTCTGATACTCTAAAGTAGCAAAGGACTGCATTACATCTAGGAAAGATGTATTTAAAAATTATAAATCTAGTGCCTTTTAGCAGAAGTCCTAACAAATACTTCTGATTTTCTCAACATTATGTATAAATAAATGATAGAATCAGTCATTGTCAGATTAATAGAAGTAGTTTGAGAGGATTTTCTCTCTTTCAATTGAGTTGAATAGTTTGAGAAGCATTAGTTCTTTAAAAGACTTGTAGAATTCAATAGTGAGGCTGTCTGATCCTGGACTTTTCTTTCTTGGGAGGGTCTTTATTACTCATCCACTCTCTGTCTTGGTTTTTGATTTGTTTAGCTTTTCTATGTGTCTTCATGACTCAATTTTGGTATATTGTGTATGTCCAGGAATCTGTTGATTTTTCCTCTAGGTTTTCCAATTTGTTAGCCATCACAACAGATGCCCGCATCATATATTGCAGTGCTAATCTGAGTTTTGGGTACTCCACTTCCAAATCAGTTTCATGTTAATATCCCTGGGAAGAAATGGATAATAGCTCAAATTCTTTCCTTCTTGTCATCTAATTTGGAGAACTGTAACCTCAATGGGGACTTGAAACCTGGTCTTGCACAGTTGTAGCCATATAGAAAGTGAACCAGCAGATGGGATATCTCTCTGCTTCTCTTTCCTTCTCTCTTTGTCTCTGTGTCTCTCTGCCATTTTTTATCATATTAAAATATTTAATTACTTATTTGAAAGAGTTACAGAGAGAGGGAGAGACAGAAATCTTCCACCACCTAATTCATTTTTGAGATGACTTTAATAGCCAGAGTGTGGCCAGGTTGAAGCCAGGAGCTTTTCCTCCGATGTGCGTGGCAGCATCCCAGCACTTGGGCCAACTTTCCCTGCTTTTTCAGTCCATTGGTAAGGAGCTGGATCAGAAATGGAATAGCTGGTACTTGAACTGGTGCACATACAGGATGGCAATGTAACAGATAGCAACTTTGTCCACTGCACCACAACCACCAGCTCCTCTTTCTGGCTTTCCAATAAATAAATCTTTTGAAAAAGAATTTAAGGTAGTAAAAGTCATCATGACTGAGCAATGGCAAATTTATTGAAGTGATCGACTTTCTTAAAGGTCTATTTATGAATTTGAAAGGCAGCACTAGAAAGAGAGAGTGGGAGAGATGGATCTTCCTCCTGGTTTGTTCACTCCTCAAATGGCTGCAATGACTGTGGCTAGGACAGACTGATATCAGGAGCCAGGGGCTTCTTCCAGGTCTCTCACATGGGTGCAGGAGCCCCAATATTTGAGTCACCCTGTGCTGCTTTTCCAGACACATTAGCAGGGAACTGGATCCGTTTGGAGCATTAATGTCTATGATACTCTCCTTGCAGTTGAAGGATTTAGAATCCGTTTCAATTATGGGTGGGCTAAGTACAACAGCTCCCAATTGTCCAAGGTTTGGATTAGATGGGTTCTGAGAAATTTTGTTAAAATAGTTATTAATCATAACTCTCAGTTTAAGCTTTTCTTACCAAATTTTCATGTTTGCTGATGTTTATATCTATGGGAAAATTGGGTCTCTGGATTGCAACCAATGAAAGCATCCAGACTAACAGTAATAAGGTCAACAGTCAGCAGAATGATGTCCAGCTGAACTGAAATAGCTTTTCTTATTTGGTAGAGGGGTTACCTCCTGCATTATACTGACATACTGACATAGACAGTAGATATTGGAGCCTGTCTCTTCTGCCAAATGGAGAATGCCGCATTTTGATCCATCGTATATATATTTATATATTATAATATATATTATATATTTCTATACATAATATGGAATTACATATAATTATCATAAATATATAATATATAATTATATAAATATTATATATGAATTTATTTATATATAAATATATAATTATTTCTGATCCAGCTCCATACCAATGGATTGAAAAAGCAGTGAAAGATGGTCCAAGTGCCTGGGTTGCTGCCACACACATTGGAGGAGGAGCTCCTGGCTTCAACCTGGCCACACTCTGGCTATTGAAGTCATCTCAATAATATATATATATATATAATATATATAATAGTTATAGTAAATTATATAATATTATCTGTTTATAATGATTATATATTATATAATATATTATATGATAAAGCATAATATATTTTATATATGAATATATTTATATACATAAATATATATAAATAAATGTAAATATATATATATAGAATTTATTTACGTATTTGACAGGTGTACTTACAGACAGTGAGAGGAAGAGACAGAGAGAAAGGTCTTCCATATGCTCATTTACTCCCCTAATGACTGCAATGTCTGCAGCTGGGCCAATCTGAGCTAGGAGCTTCCAGGTCTCCCACATTTTGGCAGGGACCAAAGCACTTGGAACAGCTTCTACTGCTTTCCTAGGCTATTGCAGAGAGCTGGATGGGAAAAGGAGAAATGGGGACTAGAACTGGTGCTCATATGGGGTGCCAGCACTGCAGGTAAAGGATTACACCACTGCACCACAGTGCTGGCCCCAGTCTATCCTTTATTAAGGAGATCTCAGTAATCATGTTCAGGTATTGCTGTCCTATATTCATGGCCAAAGTCCTAGCAGGCAACATGGTTTGGAGAATCGTAAGCACAAGGTGTGTAGGAGACTTCATTTCTCATACAGCACAGTTAATAACAAGGTTCCAAGAGGGGAAATTACTTGCATCATAGTCTTTGAGAACTAATGGACATCACAGGTGATCTAAAGAATTTAGAAGGTTTGTGAGCCCCTAGAGTGAAAAAGTCACAGGGAGCACAAGGACAGTGCCTAGAGTTTATTTTGATGGATTTTAGCCCCTTTCATTGGAGGGAGGCCCGAAGAAGCTGGACTGATTAGTAAACCTCAGAAGTGTCTTTTCAATGTGAAGGCAAACTGAGACTGAGGGGTTTTTGGAAAAACGTTGAACGAAAGACATTTCCCACACTTGGTTAAAACACATCATTTATCTACTGATTTTCATCAAATCTGTTAACATTAGGTATAAGGTACAGTGGACATGGTGGATGGCATATAGCAATATGATTTTAGTAATATATCATGAGGTGCTTTTTTTAAATGGATTTAGCAGGTAAAATTGGGCTACCTAATGGGATGTAGCTGGAGTAATCACCTTTTTGTTAAATAAATCTGAGGTAATAAATGTTAGTGTATGAAGACATTGAGTTTTCTGTTATTGGGCCTTCTTGGTTATTTTAATCTGGGATCTGCGAATTCTCATTTTCTTTATTTTATTCCTCATCATGTGTGACCAACTCTGCTGCTTTGGGGATTTTTTTAGTACATCTGACATTTGGAAATTTAGACAATAGTATAGTTAAAATGAGATGTACCAAGTAAAGTATTTTTATTCTGATACATATTTTGGAATTCTTCTAAAATTCCTATTGAGTATCCTTGTTAAATTTAGTTGCATCCCAGGTTAAGACTTATTGGAGGCAGTCGCCATGGCTCAATAATCTAATCCTCCACCTGCAGTGCAGGCACACCAAGTTCTAGTCCTGCTGGGAGAGCCAGATTCTGTCCCAGTTGCTCCTCTTCCAGTCCAGCTCTCTGCTATGGCCCAGGAGTGCAATGGAGGATGGCCAAAGTGCTTGGGCCCCGTACCTGCATGGGAGACCAGGAGGAAGCACTTGGCTCCTGGCTTTGGATCAGCGCCATGTGCCAGCCGCAGCACACTGGCGGCAGCGTTCACTAGGGGGTAAACCAACAGAAAAAGGAAGAGCTTTCTCTCTGTCTCTCTCACTGTCCACTCTGCCTGTCAAAATAAAAAATAATTTTTATAAAAAGACTTATTGGAGCCACTTTAGTGATTATACCCATGAAACTTTGTTAATAAATGCAAATAGAACCTGGGAAAATTGATGTATATCTTATGCTGTAGAGACTTAAGATTGAACATCTTTTTTTAATCTTTTTTAATTATATAATTTAAAAACAAATTTGAGATTTTTTTTTTACTTTACTAAGTCACAGCTCTGGCCCCATTAATATGACTTAACAATGTTTTTTCCTCTCAGACTTATCTCTATTGGTTCAGTTAACTGCATGCCTTTTCTTTACATTCAGATTCCCTCAGCTCTCAAAGCTTATTCATCTTAATTCTGTTGTTCCTATTTCCCTCCATTTTATTCTGTCCCTAGGCTAATTGAGGTCATGATTCTCCATTCCTTCTGTGTGGTGTCACAGTAGGCTTGAAGTGTTCCTTTTCTCTTCTGATTTCTAAAGAAAGAAATTATGTATTCCCCCAGTTTAGATATTTTAATAATGCACTCTAAAACAAAGGTTAAATGTTCTTAATTTGACAAGAATTTTCAGGGCCAGTGGTGTGGCATAGTGGGTAGAGCCACCACTTGCAGTGCTGGCAGCTCATATGGATCCAGATCTCTGCTAAAGCCTGGGAAAGCAGTAGAAGATGGCCCAAGTCCTGGGCCCCTGCACCCATGTGGGAGGCCTGGAAGAAGCTCCTTGCTCCTGGCTTTGGATTGGCACAACTCTGGCCATTGCAGCCAACTGGGGAGTGAACCAGTGGATGGAAGACCCCTCTCTCTTCTCTGCCTCTCTCTGTGCAACTCTGACTTTAAAATAAATAAATAAATCTTTAAAAAAAGAATTTTTTCTAATTTTAGATTTGTTCTACTTCATTGCCACTTCAGGGTGTGCGTAAGGAGTGCATATCCAGTTTTTCTATTTTGGATTTTTGGGATTTTGTATTAGCTCTGCTGTGTATTCATTTTTCTTGAGCATTGGTGATATCTTCTCCTTAGTTGTATTAAGAGAGAGAGCAATAGCCCTCATGTCTTTTTAGGTAAGTAAGACATATTAAAAACAGAGCATACAGTATACATTCATAGTAGTTTGACTTGTTCAATTGATTTACGTGACCTACCTTGGACATTCTTGGTCTTTGCTGTACAACTTTCTATACTCATTAATTCTTTGATATTCCCAAATCCAGAAAATGAATGACTCAACAGCTGTGTTCCTGTATTTGCTGGGACTCAGGGTAAGAAGCAAAGTGGAGGTGTTCAGTATATTTGTTTACTGTACAAATGTCCTTCATACAATTTTGTAATCTTCTGGGATGGGAGAGGAAGCAGGAAATAGGAGGATTATGGGTGGGAGGGATGTTTTGGGGAGGGGAAGCCACTGTAATCCAAAAGCTGTACTTTGGAAATTTATATTTATTAAAAAAATTAAACAATTTTGTAATCTTCATCTTCCTTTTTATTTCATCCTTTTTAAAAAAAGATTCATTTATTTTACTTGAAAGTCAGAGTTACACAGAGAAGGAGAGAGAGAGAGGGAGAGCAGTCTTCCAACCACTGGTTCACTCCCCATTTGGCCACAATGGCTGGAGCTCTGCCAATCCAAAGCCAGGAGCCAGCAGCTTCTTTTGGGTCTCCTATGCAGGTGCAGGATCCCAAGGGCCTGGGCCATCCTCTACTGCTGGATAGTAAGTCTTACTTGCCTAAAAAGATGGATAGTAATTTGAGTAGCCAGGACTTGAACTGGCACCCAATTGGAATGTCAGCACTGCAAGCCACAGCTCTACTTGCTACTCCACAGCATCGGCCCCCTAAATTCTTATGAGTATTGCTACACGATTGGAATTTATAATTGATAATGCTGAACAATTGAAACTGTCTTATTTACAATTGTAGGACTGGATATGGCAGTTTTACTTGAAGTAAAGTATGTAGCCTGCTTATTGTATGATTTTCGGAAAAGCATGTATTTATATATAACAGCAGATCTGTTAATCATTTAAAAGTGAATTGTCATGATTACCCAGATGTAAAGAATGCAATATGTGCTAATGAGTTAGCAGTCACAGACATTTAGAATTAGAGGGATTTTAGAACTTTTTCAATACTGCAGTTTTTATGAAAAACTAATAATTTTTTTATTTGACAGGTAGAGTTATATACAGTGAGAAATCAGAAAGGTCTTCCTTCCATTGGTTCAGTCCCCAAATGGCTGCCACAGTTGGAGCTGTGCCCATCCAAAGCCAGGAGTCAGGTGCTTTCTCCTGGTCTCCCATCCGGGTGCAGGGCCCAAGCACTTGGGCCATCCTCCACTGCCTTCCTGGGCCATAGCAGAAAGCTGGACTGAAAGAGGAGCAACCAGGACTAGAACACTTTACCCATAAGGGATACCAGCACCACAGGTGGAGAATTAACCAAGTGAGCCATGGCGCCTGCCCCCGATAAATTTACTCTTAACAAAATATCAAAATATCTTATTTAGTATAAAGTTAGTAGTGAAAAGAGACTACCTTGTTGAACACAGAAATTTGAGATTATATTTCTTGGTATTAATTTGCATCTTAAGGCTTATTGCCTAGTTTATTTCAATATTTCAATCTAATATTACTAATAATATCTTGTACTTAGTGGTTCACTGTGTGCCAGACAATATTCTTTTGATTTTTTAAAAGATTTATTTATTTATTTATTTGGAAGTCAGAGTTACACAGATATTGAACAAGAGGAAGAGAGAGAGAGAGAGAGGTCCTCCATCTGCTGGTTCACTCCATCTGCTGGTTCACTGGCCTAAAAGGTCAGAGATATGCCAATCTGAAACCAGGAGCCAGGACCTCTTCAGGGTCTCCCATGCAGATTCAGGGGCCCAAGGACTTGGGCCAACTTCCTACTGCTCTCCCAGGCTATAGCAGACAGCTGAATGGAAAGTGGAGCAGCCTGGACTTGAACCGGCCTCCATATGGGATGCCCCCACTGCATGCAGTGGCTTTACTAGGTACACCACAGCACTGGCCTCAAGACAATGCTCTAAAATGATGCATTAATTATTCCCAAATATTGAAAAGTGGCATGGTACACATTTGAATGTGTTGTTTTGTACTAGTTGTAGAAACAGTTTAAAATATATTTATATTTAAAAATGTAAGCTTTGATCTAAAGGTTTACTTTCCCTTAAGGTGCCTGTTTGGAAACTGAGAGATCATTGAAGTCTCAAGATAGAGTACAACTGATCTTATCCAAGCCTCCTTTATCACATGAGGATGCTAAATGCCAAGCCCAGAGAAGTTAAGTGAACTGTTCAAGGTCACATAGGTAAGTTGTGGCAGGGATAATTCTGTATTAGCATTAGGTATCCTGATACATAGGCCACTGTTCTGTCAATTTTGTACTCCTTCTGGAGTTAAAGATTCTAAGTTGTGGAAAATTGAATTTGGAAATTTAGTGGTTGCTATGTTGTTATGGTGAGAAATTTCTGTGTATAGCTATGAGTTGCTTAAATTTTATTCAATATATTTTTCTAGTATGTTTGCTATTTATTTGAAATGTATAACAAATAGCTTCATCTATTTGCCAAAAGAATTTTTTGAAGATTTATTTATATTATTTGAAAGTCAGAATTACACAGAGAGAGAAGGACAGGCAGAGAGAGTGGTCTTCCATTCACTGGTTCACTCCACAGTTGGCCTCCATGGCTGGAGCTGTGCTGACTGGAAGGCAGGAGCCAGGAGCCTCTTCCTGGTCTCCTATACAGGTGCAGGGGCCCAAGGACTTGGACCATTTTATAATGCTTTCCCAGGCCATAGCAGAGAGCTGGATAGGAAGTGGAGCAGCCAGGTCTTGAACTGATGCCCCTATGGAATACCAGCACTGCAGGTGGCAGCCTCACCCACTATGGCACAGTGCCAGCCCTTGCCAAAAGAATTTATAGAAGCTATTCCATATATACACTTCACAATTATTTAGTTACTTGACACGAACTATCCCTGCATATTTGAAAATTTTGAATGGTATCACTTGGGTTTTAAGAATGTTATATTTTAGGTCTCTTAATATTTTTAGTGATGATGTTTTAAAGGCCCTTTCTGTTTTATGAAAAATGATAAGGATTTTGTTTTACAATGGCCATAGTATTACTACTTAAAGCAATAGATTAAATAACACTTTTAAACAAAGTCATTTAATACTCAATTCTAACACACTGGTATATTTTAAAGTGAGAAACCGGATTTCTTTCAGATATTCTAAAGAAGAATGATAATCAAAATTGAAGACATCTACAGTTTTTAATGACTTGTTTTAAATATTGGTCATAATGGTCCAATTTTGAGTTTAATTTTAATTAGCTTTTAAATGATTCAATATGTTTTATAGAAAAAATTCGGAGAACATAATTATATACTCAACCTCCCTCCCTTCTTTTTCCTTCTTTGTCATTTTTTTTTAGCTTATGAAATGACATTTTCAGTTTACATTACATTAAAAAGGGTTGTTGAGTCAAGGGACAAGTTTAACAGGCAAAAAGCAAAAAGATCCTAATTTAGAGGGAATACAGACAATGGCTCTAAACAATATTTGAATATCACATCTAAACAATATTTGAAGAAATTGATAAATATTTTAATTTCTCCTACTAAAATGCTCAAAGTCTTTAATTATTTATCAAATATTAGTGCAAAATTATGGATTTAAATGATCCCAAAAAGTGATGATTTTTTGTGTAATAAAGTCCAATTTTTGTCAAGGCTTTTTGACAGTCTCACAGAAAACTTATGTTTGTGAATGGGAAGAATAATACCAAAATATCCATACTACCAAAAGCAATTTGCAAATTCAATGCAATCCCAATCAACATACCAACGATGTTCTCAGAGCTAGAAAAAATGATGCTAAAATTCACATAGAAACATGAGAGATGCTTAACATCTAAAGCAATATTATAAAGCAAAAAAAAGCTGGAGACATCACACCATATTTTAAGACATATTACAGGGGTCAGCACTATGACAAAGCAGGTAAAGTCACCGTCTGCAGTGCCGGCATCTCATATGGGTGCCAGTATGTTTCCCAGCTGCTCCACTTCTTATACCCCTCTCTGGTATAGCCTGAGAAAAAAGTAGAAAATGGCCAAAGTCTTTGGGCCCCTGCACCTGCATAGAGACCTGGAAGAAGCTCCTGACACTTGGATTCAGATCAACAGAGCTCCGGCCATTGTGGCCATTTGGGGAGTAAACCAGTGGATGGAAGACCTCGCTCTCTCTCTGCCTCTACCTCTCTGTAACTCTGCCTTTCAAATAAATAAACTGCAAAAAAAAAAAAAAAGAAGAAGTGTTAGCACTGATATAATAACAGACACATAGTTCAATGGAAAAGACTTGGTAGCATAGAAATAAACCCAAATTTCTACCAGCAACTCATATTTAACAAAGGAACTAAAATGAACTGGAGAAAGAAGAATCTCTTTCACAAGTGGTGCAGAGGAACTTGATTATCCATATGTAGAAGCCTGAAAAGAGACTCCAACATCTCTTACACTATGTGAAAGTGAACTCATAGTGAATTAAAATGTAATCATAAGACCCAAACCCAAGTAAACATAGGGGAACTCTAAATATTGTCAACACACAATAGCTTTTGGGTAAGATTCCAATAGCAATAGTCACAAAAATAAAAACAGAGACATTTGAGTATATCCAACTAAGATACTTCTTCACAACAAAGTAAACATCAGAGTGTAGATACAATGAACAGATGGCAGGAAAAATTAAAACACTGAATGTTTACAGATTTCCAGAACATTTACATGAATTGGAAAAACTCCAAAAAATACAGTGAAGAAACATCTGAATAGACATTTCTCAGAAGAAATGTAAATGGTCAAAACATGTGAATATGCCCGATGTCACTAGCCATTATGTAAATATAAATCAGAGCACCATATCAGTCTCCAACACCTGTGGGAGAATACAACACTCAGGTGTTTGTGTGTGCAGCAAGTGGGTTTAGAGGACCCTGTTCACCTCTGGAGAGCAGAGTCTACAGGGAGGTAAAGAAACCTTACTGCGCAGGGGCATGCTAATCTTCTCTGTATCGTTCCAATTTTAGTATATGTGCTGCCGAAGCGAGCACATGTGCTGCCGAAGCGAGAAAGAGATGAAAAGAATTTATCTCAGCTAGCCACTAATATTCAAGAAACAAGGTCTTCAGGAAAGCCAACTCAACTGACATTTTCATGTCATTGTTAAATAAAGGAAAAATTATCTAGGTTCAGCAATACATAGTTTATAAGAGAAAGACTACAGAGTAATTTCCTTGGCATAGAAATAACTTTGTCTTTTTTTTTTTTTTATCTATGAGGGCTTGCTATCACCACCACACACCCACATCCCATATACAAATGCCTGGCTTGAGTGGTAGCTTCTCTGCTTTGAGGCAAGTTTCTGCTAGTGTGCACCCTGGGAGGAGACGGAGGATGGCAGAAGTGCTTGGGTCCCTGCACCCAAATGGGACATCCAGAATGAATTCCCAGTTCCTGGTTTTGGCTTGGTCAAGCTTTGGCTATTGCAAGTGTCTGGGGAGTGAAACAGTGGTTCCCTCTTCCTGTCACTCTGCCTTTCAAATCAATAACTGTTGTTGGTAATGACTAATAATGATATTCACTGATTGTCAAATTTTGAATCTATTAATTATAGACAATTTCTCTTTGTAATTTTAAACTTTCATAATGTTCTGTTGCCAATTTCATCACTAGAAATAAAAACTTTTCCTCAAAAAAAAAGAAACCTTACTGCTTTCCTAATGTGCTTATTAAGTTCTTGACCAGCGCCTGTTAGTCTTGCTACAAACTTTCTAGTCTTACTACTTTCCTTCTTCTTCCTCTTCTCTGTGACTTGTAAAATAGTATACATTCTATATACTGTGGATACTTTTGATTTATTTTATTCCTTCAGTCTCCTATGAAGTTCCTCCACAAAAGCACAGCCCTTAAGATATTCATTCATTTATGCAGTCTGCAGATTTCATGAGCTACTAAATTCCAAGTAGTATGTTAAAGGCAAGATCTGGGCCTAAGAGAAAAGTGGTCTAAATTCTGTGCCTAGAAGAGGATTTGGGACATAGTAGAACTTCAGTGAAGTGCTATGTGAATGACATGCACTCATTAAATGAGTAATCTAAAGCATACACTTCATTTAAGCAACACAGCAGCCCTACTCACCTCAGGTAGAGCAATTGAGAGGAATAATGTGAACAAAAATAAGACATCAATAAGTTGAATAATAACAGAGAAAAAAAACAAAATGAGATAGATGCCAACATTACTGACCTATTTTTGAGGAATTAAATTGATAGAGGGGCTGGCATTGTGGCCAAGTGGGGAAAGCTGCAATCTGTGAGGCCAGCATAACATCTGAGTTCCACTTTGAGTTTAGGAATCTCCACTTCCAATTTAGCTCACTGCTAAACACCTGGGAAACCAGCAGAAGATGGACGAAGGACTTGGGTCCTTGCCACTGATGTGGGAGACTTGGATGAAGCTCCTGACTCCAGCATGCCCCAGGCTCAACTGTTGAAACTCTCTGGGGTGTGAGCCAGCAGATGAAAGCTATCTATGTCTTTCCCTCTCTCTCTAAATCCACCTTTCAAATAATAAAGATTTAATAAACAAATTAACTGATTTCAAAATACACAAAAACATGAACAATACTATATCATTTATGCCAAACTGATAAAAAATAACAAATGCTAGAGAGCACATGGGAAAAGAAAACCGTCATATATGGTGGGTGAAAACACAAGTTAGTACAGATGTTATGCAGAACAGTATGGTCATTCCTTAAAAAGGATAAAAATTGGGCCGGCGCTGTTGTGCAGTGAGTTAAAGCCCTGGCCTGAAGGGCCAGCATCCCATTTGGGTGCCAGTTCTAGTTCCAGCTGCTCTTCTTCCAATACAGCTCTCTGCTATCTCCTGGGATAGCAGTAGAAGATGGCCCAAGTCCTTGGGCCCATGCACCCATGTGGGAGACCCAGAGGAAGCTCCTGTCTCCAGGTTTCAGAATGGCATAACTCTGGCCTTTGTAGTCATCTGTAGAGTGAACCAGCTGATGGAGGACCTCTCTGTGTCTCTACCTCTATTGTAACTCTTTCAAATAAATAACAAAAATTAAACTAAGATAAAAATTGACCTGCCATGTGAGAGTTATCTTGCTCTTGGCTATATAGAATAAGGAAATTTTATTAGAAGGAAAGGAGGAGAGCATATCAAAGATACAGCAATTTTCCCATAACACAGCCACTATAACACAGTTCACTGCAGCCAGGATTTGAAACCAATCTAGCTGTCCATCAGTGAAAAACAATGGACAGGGCAACCTCTTTTAGATACAAAAAAAGAACAAAATATTATTAAATTAATTGAAATAAGCCAGAAGCAGGAACACAAATGTCACCTGGTCCTTGTCACATGTGAAAGTGAAAGAAAATAATGGATCTGAACACAGAACTGTGATTACTAGAGGCTGAGAAGGGAAGCAGCTAGGGATAGAGGGGGATTGGATAATAGGTATCAAAAATCAAAGAGGCAGAAAGAACTTCTGGTGTTCCATAATATAATGAGATGACTACATTCAACCATATTAGGTTCTGTGTAAAGAACTGAAGGAGAGGAGCTGGTAGTCTCAAATCATGGAGAAGAATTAGAAACTGTAGTTGCTTGGGGGCCATCATTATGGCACAGTGGGCTAACACCCTGGCCTGAAGCACCAGCATCCCATGTGGGTACCAGTTCTAGTCCTGGCTGCTCCTCTTCTGATCCAACTCTCTGCCATGGCCTGGGAAAGCAGTAGAAGATGGCCCAAGTCCTTGGGTCCCTGCACCCAAGTGGGAGATCTGGAAGAAGCTCCTGGTTCCTGGCATCAGATTGGCAGAGCTCCGGCCATTGTGGCCATCTGGGGAGTGAACCAGCAGAGGAAGACCTCTCTCTCTCTCTGCTGCTACTTCTCTCTGTAACTCTGTCTTTCAAATAAATAACTCTTTAAAAACTTAATAAAACTGTAGTTGCTTAGCTTGATCACTTTTTACTGCATAAATGTGTGCAAATATTGCACTACACCCTGTAATAATGCATGACTAGGACACATTAATCACAAATTATTTCAATGAAATTTTTTTTTTTTGACAGGCAGAGTGGACAGTGAGAGAGAGAGAGACAGAGAGAAAGGTCTTCCTTTGCCGTTGGTTCACCCTCCAATGGCCGCCGCGGCCGGCGCGCTGCGGCCGGCGCACCGCGCTGATCCGATGGCAGGAGCCAGGAGCCAGGTGCTTTTCCTGGTCTCCCATGGGGTGCAGGGCCCAAGCACCTGGGCCATCCTCCACTGCACTCCCTGGCCACAGCAGAGGGCTGGCCTGGAAGAGGGGCAACCGGGACAGAATCCGGCGCCCCGACCGGGACTAGAACCCGGTGTGCCGGCGCCACAAGGCAGAGGATTAGCCTAGTGAGCCGCGGCGCCGGCCTATTTCAATGAAATTTTAAAAATTAGAAGCATTTCTTTATATTAACAATGAACTATTTGAAAATGAAATTAGAGAAACATTTCCATGCATAGCAGCATAAGAACCAGGAACCAATGTCTTCAATGTTATCAGTGATGAATCAGATTCACAGCCCCCAGCACTCAGTTTTTGCCATATACCTTACCATGGCAATTGTGGGCATATAGTAGTGAATCAATGGACAGGAATCCTTTGTCTCTAAATCTGCTAAATAAATAAACATGGAATTCATCAAAGAAAAAGAGATATCAATTTGGATGCCAGGCACAAAAACACATGCACTTGAGCTATCCTCCAGTTTGTGATGCCAACAAATCTTTCAGACATGTTACATTTTCAGAGACTTTTCTGTAATCTTGCTAAGCTTTCTGGAAATCTGCCTTATAGCAAAGGGTTTCCCAATTCCATTACACTCATGATTTTTCTTTTGTGTGAGTTATTAGTTTACCATCTAGAGATAATTTATGGTACAAAACTTTTCTATGCATGCATGTTTTCTCATTTGTGAGTCTATTCATGGGAATTGAAGACTGATTTATAACAGAAATACATTTTCCAAATTCATTGCATAGACTTTTGTTCCTTATGAATTCTCTGAAGTCTGTTGATGTCTAATTTCTGGCTAAAGGTTTTATTGTATTTACAGCATGCAAAGACTATCACCTTTTGTGAATTCTGTATCTATACAAGCCTGAAATAAAGAAAATGTTTTTGCACAATCAGTATACGCCTAAGAAACCACCTGTGTCAATTCTCTGATGTACCATTGACTTCTGACTCTAATAATATTTATAAGCTTTCTCCTTTACATGAGTCTCTGTTGGATAGGATGTGATTTCCAGCAAAAGGTTTTGTCACAATACTTACATGAATTTTGCAGAAAAGCTCTTCCACATTCATTATATTGTTAAGGTCTCTCCCTTGTTCAAAGTCCATGATGGATTATGAGGCATTACCTATGTGAAATGACTTTCTCACATTTATTTCATTCATTAGATATATATGTTGTGCATTCTGATATAAGGAGAGATTTGGGCAGAGCTTTCCAACACTCATTACACCCATAAGGTTTCTCTCCCACGTGAATTCCCTGTTGTCGTATGAGGTATGGCTTCTAATTAAAGGGATTTTACTTTCAAAGGAGTTTTTCCCTATATGAATTTGATGATGTACAATGAGGGCTGAATTATGGTAAAAGGCTCTGAGTCATTACATTCATAAAATTGCTCCCCATGAGAATTCTTTTATGTTTGATGAGGTCTGATTTGCACCACAAAGGCTATTCACATGTATTACATTCATGCATTTCTCCCCTTGGTGAATTCTCTAATATTTCATGAGATATAACTTGCACAAAAAGGTCAAGTAGAAAATTCCCTGTGTGGATACTCTGATATCTTATGAGTTATGAAGTACAGCAAAGAGGCTTTCCACCATCCTTCCATCCATAAAACCTACCTAAATTGAGCAACAAAGATATAGAAAACGTAAACACACACATAACCAGATGGAAAGGATACCAGTAATAAAGACCATCACTAGCAAGAAAACCCCAAAACTGGAAGGCTTCACTGCTGAATTCTAACAGACATTTAAAGCACTAACTGCAATTCTTCTCAAGTTATTCAAAACAATTGAGAGAGAGGCGATTCTCCCAAATTCTTTCTATGAAGCCAACATCACCTTCATTCCTAAACTTGAAAAAAGTGCAACAAAGAAAGTAATTATAGACCAATTTCCCTGATGAACATACATGCAAAGATCTGCAACAGAATTCTGGCCAATTGAATCCAACAATGCATCAGAAAGATCATCCACCCAGAACAAGTGGGATTTATCCTTGGTATGCAAGGATGGGACCAAAGGCTTTTCCACAGTCATTTCATTTATAAGCTTTCTCCATGGTGTGAAGGCTCTGATACTTTCTGAGGTTTGACTTCTCTGCAAAGGTTTTTCCACAGTCGTTGCAATCATAAGGTTTCCCCCAGTACAAATTGTCTGATGCTTTGTGAGCTTTGATTTCTCAGCAAAGGCTTTTCCACAATGATTGCATTCATAAGGTTTCTCCCCTGTGTGAATTCTCTGATGATTTATGAGGTGTTTCTTCTGGCCAAAGAACTTCCCACAGTCATTACATTTGTAAGATTTCAACCCTGTGTGAATTCTCTGATGTCTAATGAGATCTGACTTCTGGTGAGTGGTTTCCACACAATCATTACACACATGAGGGTTTTCCACAATATGAGTGCTGTGATGGAGGGTATGGCAGAATTTAATACTGAATGACTTCCCACAAGGTTTACATGCATAGGATTTCTTCCCTATATTTGGTCTATGATTCAGTCTAACATGTGATTGGTAAATGACAGGTTCCACAGTCCCAATATACTTATAAATGTTCTCTCTTTTCAGGTGAATACAATCAGAATTCCACACTCAGTCAGCTGGGAGGGGTGGATGAATCCGGAAACAGCTGGTTTCCTTGTACTAAAACAAGCGCCATATCACAAAGGACTCTTACATTTCTTTTTCTTTTTGGCATTTTTCACATTTTCTTATTTATCATGGTTTGTAATAAATTTTCTGATGTGGGTTGTGGTTTTGAGGCTGGCTTAAGGAGTTCAGGGAACCAGAGGAATGGTCTTTTTCAATTAGGGCACAGCTGTTGGCTCTCTCCAATTCTGGCTTTCTGTCATTGCTTTGGGTGCCTCAGCCAATTTTTCATTTTGAGCAACTTTTTCCTAAATGTTTTGTTGGTCTGAGTTGGTTTTGCCTTTTTCCTGTTCAAATTGTGTATTCTGATGCAATACAAACAAGGGTTTAGAACGAGGATCCATTATGAAATTGAAAAACAGAACATACTGGGTTTTGATGATTAGAAATCATAGGCAACATGACCAAGATGAGTTTTTGGGTTTTGGAAAATGACATAGAACCCTTCCACTGAGGGGCAGATATTAATTTCCTCCAAATCGAGAGTGAGTGCGATTTTCAGGTGAATTCAATCAGAATTCCACAGCCAGTCAGCTAGGAGGGGTGGATGAATCCAGAAACAGCTGGTTTCCTTGTGTCTAAATCCAGCCAAATATCACAAAGGACTCTTGCATTTCTTTGGCTTTTTTCGCATTTTTCTTTTTTTCATGGTTTGTAATGAATTTTCTGATGTGAGCTTTGGTTTTGAGGCTGCAATATAGAGTTCAGGGCACCGGAGGAATGGTCTTTTTGAAACACGGCACAGCTGTTGGCGTGCTCCAATTCTGGCTTTTGTCATTGTTTTGGGTGCCTCAGCTAACATTTGGTTTCTTGAGTGGCAATTTCCTAAATGATTTCTGGGTCTCAGTCGGTTTTGCCTTCTTATTCCCAAATTTTGTATTCTGATGCAATACAAGCAAGATTTTGGACAGAGTAGCCATTATGAAAGAAAAAAAAAAAACACAGCAAATTGCCCTTTCAGGAATAGAAATCTATAGGCAACACGACCAAGATGAGTTTCTGTGTTTTGGAAAATGACATAGAACGCTTCTGCTGAGGGGACAGATTCTAATTCCCTCCAAATTGAGTGTGAGAGCGATTTTGAGGTGAATTCAATCAGAATTCCAAAGTCAGTCTCTGGAAGGGGGGGATGAATCTGGTAACAGCCAGTTTCCTTGTGTCTAAATCCAGCCAAATATCAAAAAGGACTCTTGCATTTCTTTGGCTTTTTCACATTTCCCTTATTTATCATGGTTTGTAATGAATTTTATGACGTGAGCTTTGGTTTTGTGGCTGCCATATGCAGTTCAGGGCACCGGAGGAATGGTCTTTTTCAAACAGGGCACAGCTGTTGGCTTGCTCCAATTCTGGCTTGCTGTATTTGTTTTGGGTGCCTCAGCTGAAATTTGGTTTCATGAGTTTCACTGCGATTGTCAGGTTAATTCAGTCAGATTTCCACAGGCAGTCAGCTGGAGGGGTGGATGAATCTGGGAACAGCCAGTTTCCTTGCAACTAAATCAAGCCAAATATCATTATGGATTCTTGCATTTCTTTGGCTTTTTTCTCTTTTTTCTTATTTATCATGGTTTGTAATGAATTTTCTGATGTGAGCTTTGGTTTTGAGGCTGCAATATGGAGTTCAGGGCACAAGAGGAAGGTTCTTTTTCAATCAGGGCACAGCTGTTGGCTTGCTCCAATTCTGGCTTGCTGTCATTGTTTTGGGTGCCTCAGCTGATTTGTGGTTTCTTGTGTGGCAATTTCCCAAATGTTTTCTGGGTCTGAGTTGGTTTTGCCTTCTTCCTTCCCAATTTTGTATTCTGATGCAATGCAAAGAAGACTTTGGACAGAGTAGCCACTATGAAATAAAAAACAGAGCAAATAGGCATTTCAAGCTTATAAATCTATAGGTAACATGACCAAGGTGAGTTTTTGTGTTTTGGAAAATACAATGGAACACTTTGGCTGAGGTGACAGATATTAATTGCCTCCAAACTGAGTTTCACTGCGATTTTCAGGTTAATTCAGTCAGAATTCCACAGGCAGTCAGCTGGAGGGGTGGATGAATCCGGGAAAAGCTGGTTTCCTTGCAACTAAATCAAGCCCAATATCATTATGGATTCTTGTATTTTTTTGGCTTTTTTCTCGTTTTTCTTATTTATCATGGTTTGTAATGAATTTTCTGATGTGAGCTTTGGTTTTGAGGCTGGCATATTGAGTTCAGGGCACAAGAGGAAGGTTCTTTTTCAATCAGGGCACAGCTGTTGGCGTGCTCCAATTCTGGCTTGCTGTCATTGTTTTGGGTGCTTCAGCTGACTTTTGGTTTCTTGAGCAGGAATTTCTAAAATGATTTCTGGGTCTGAGTTGGTTTTGCCTTCTTCCTTCCCAAATTTTGTATTCTGATGCAATACAAGCAAGATTTTGGACAGAGTAGCCATTATGAAAGAAAAAAAAAAAAACACAGCGCATTGCCCTTTCAGGATTAGAAATCCATAGGCAACACAACCAAGATGAGATTCTGTGTTTTGGAAAATGACATGGAACGCTTCTGCTGAGGTGACAGATTCTAATTCCCTCCAAATGGAGTGTGAGAGCGATTTTGAGGTGAATACAATCAGAATTCCAAAGTCAGTCTGTGGAAGGGGGGTATGAATCTGGAAACAGCCAGTTTCTTTGTGTCTAAATCCTTTCAAATATCACAAAGGACTCTTGCATTTCTTTGGCTTTTTCACATTTCCCTTATTTATCATGGTTTGTAATGAATTTTATGATGTGAGCTTTGGTTTTGTGGTTGCAATATAGAGTTCAGGGCACCAGAGGAATGGTCTTTTTCAAACAGGGCACAGCTGTTGGCTTGCTCCAATTCTGGCTATTGTCATTGTTTTGGGTGCCTCAGCTGGAATTTGGTTTCTTGAGTTTCACTGCCATTGTCAGGTTAATTCAGTCAGAATTCCACAGGCAGTCAGCTTTAGTGGTGGATGAATCTGGGAACAGCCGGTTTCCTTGCAGCTAAATCAAACCCAATATCATTATGGATTCTTGTATTTCTTTGGCTTTTTTCTCTTTTTTCTTATTTATCATGGTTTGTAATGAATTTTCTGATGTCAGCTTTGGTTTTGAGGCTGGCATATTGAGTTCAGGGCACAAGAGGATGGTTCATTTTCAATAAGGGCACAGCTGTTGGCTTGCTCCACTTCTGGCTTGCTGTCATTGTTTTGGGTGCCTCAGCCGATTTGTGGTTTCTTGTGTGGCAATTTCCCAAATGTTTTCAGGGTCTGAGTTGGCTTTGCCTTCTTCCTTCCCAAATTTTGTATTCTGATGCAATGCAAAGATAGTTTGTACACAATAGCCATTATGAAATAAAAAACACAACAAATAGTCGTTTGAAGCTTACAAATCTATAGGTAACATGACCAAGGTGAGTTTTTGTGTTTATGAAAATGAAATGGAACACTTTGGCTGAGGTGACAGATATTAATTGCCTCCAAACTGAGTTTCACTGCGATTTTCAGGTTAATTCAGTCATAATTCCACAGGCAGTCAGCTGGAGGGGTGGATGAATCCGGGAACAGCCGGTTTCCTAGCGACTAAATCAAGCCCTATATCATTATGGATTCTTGCATTTTTTTTGGCTTTTTTCTCTTTTTTCTTATTTATCATGGTTTGTAATGAATTTTCTGATGTGAGCTTTGGTTTTGAGGCTGGCATATTGAGTTCAGGGCACTGGAGGAAGGTTCTTTTTCAATCAGGGCACAGCTGTTGGCTTGCTCCAATTCTGGCTTGCTGTCATTGTTTTGGGTGCCTCAGCTGATTTGTGGTTTCTTGTGTGGCCATTTCCTAAATGTTTTCTGGGTCTGAGTTGGTTTTGCCTTCTTATTCCCAAATTTTGTATTCTGATGCAATACAAGCAAGATTTTGGACAGAGTAGCCATTATGAAAGAAAAAAAAAAAAAACACAGCGCATTGCCCTTTCAGGATTAGAAATCCATAGGCAACACAACCAAGATGAGATTCTGTGTTTTGGAAAATGACATGGAACGCTTCTGCTGAGGGGACAGATTCTAATTCCCTCCAAAATGAGTGTGAGTGCGATTTTGAGGTGAATTCAATCAGAATTCCAAAGTCAGTCTGTGGAAGGGGGGGATGAATCTGGAAACAGCCAGTTTCTTTGTGTCTAAATCCTTTCAAATATCACAAAGGACTCTTGCATTTCTTTGGCTTTTTCACATTTCCCTTATTTATCATGGTTTGTAATGAATTTTCTGATGTGAGCTTTGGTTTTGAGGCTGGCATATTGAGTTCAGGGCACAAGAGGATGGTTCTTTTTCAATCAGGGCACAGCTGTTGGCTTGCTCCACTTCTGGCTTGCTGTCATTGTTTTGAGTGCCTCAGCCGATTTGTGGTTTCTTGTGTGGCAATTTCCCAAATGTTTTCAGGGTCTGAGTTGGCTTTGCCTTCTTCCTTCCCAAATTTTGTATTCTGATGCAATGCAAAGAAGAGTTTGTACAGAATAACCATTATGAAATAAAAAACACAACAAATAGGCGTTTGAAGCTTAGAAATCTACAGGTAACATGACCAAGGTGAGTTTTTGTGTTTATGAAAATAAAATGGAACACTTTGGCTGAGGTGACAGATATTAATTGCCTCCAAACTGAGTTTCACTGCGATTGTCAGGTTAATTCAGTCAGAATTCCACAGGCAGTCAGCTGGAGGGGTGGATGAATCCGGGAACAGCCGGTTTCCTAGCGACTAAATCAAGCCCTATATCATTATGGATTCTTGCATTTTTTTGGCTTTTTTCTCTTTTTTCTTATTTATCATGGTTTGTAATGAATTTTCTGATGTGAGCTTTGGTTTTGAGGCTGCAATATGGAGTTCAGGGCACAAGAGGAAGGTTCTTTTTCAATCAGGGCACAGCTGTTGGCTTGCTCCACTTCTGGCTTGCTGTCATTGTTTTGGGTGCCTCAGCTGATTTGTGGTTTCTTGTGTGGCAATTTCCCAAATGTTTTCAGTGTCTGAGTTGGCTTTGCCTTCTTCCTTCCCAAATTTTGTATTCTGATGCAATGCAAAGATAGTTTGTACACAATAGCCATTATGAAATAAAAAACACAACAAATAGTCGTTTGAAGCTTACAAATCTATAGGTAACATGACCAAGGTGAGTTTTTGTGTTTATGAAAATGAAATGGAACACTTTGGCTGAGGTGACAGATATTAATTGCCTCCAAACTGAGTTTCACTGCGATTTTCAGGTTAATTCAGTCAGAATTCCACAGGCAGTCAGCTGGAGGGGTGGATGAATCCGGGAACAGCCGGTTTCCTAGCGACTAAATCAAGCCCTATATCATTATGGATTCTTGCATTTTTTTGGCTTTTTTCTCTTTTTTCTTATTTATCATGGTTTGTAATGAATTTTCTGATGTGAGCTTTGGTTTTGAGGCTGGCATATTGAGTTCAGGGCACTGGAGGAATGGTCTTTTTCAATCAGGGCACAGCTGTTGGCTTGCTCCAATTCTGGCTTGCTGTCATTGTTTTGGGTGCCTCAGCTGATTTGTGGTTTCTTGTGTGGCCATTTCCTAAATGTTTTCTGGGTCTGAGTTGGTTTTGCCTTCTTATTCCCAAATTTTGTATTCTGATGCAATACAAGCAAGATTTTGGACAGAGTAGCCATTATGAAAGAAAAAAAAACACACAGCAAATTGCCCTTTCAGGATTAGAAATCCATAGGCAACACAACCAAGATGAGATTCTGTCTTTTGGAAAATGACATGGAACGCTTCTGCTGAGGTGACAGATTCTATTTCCCTCCAAATGGAGTGTGAGAGCGATTTTGAGGTGAATTCAATCAGAATTCCAAAGTCAGTCTGTGGAAGGGGGGTATGAATCTGGAAACAGCCAGTTTCTTTGTGTCTAAATCCTTTCAAATATCACAAAGGACTCTTGCATTTCTTTGACTTTTTCACATTTCCCTTATTTATCATGGTTTGTAATGAATTTTCTGATGTGAGCTTTGGTTTTGAGGCTGGCATATTGAGTTCAGGGCACAAGAGGATGGTTCTTTTTCAATCAGGGCACAGCTGTTGGCTTGCTCCACTTCTGGCTTGCTGTCATTGTTTTGAGTGCCTCAGCCGATTTGTAGTTTCTTGTGTGGCAATTTCCCAAATGTTTTCAGGGTCTGAGTTGGCTTTGCCTTCTTCCTTCCCAAATTTTGTATTCTGATGCAATGCAAAGAAGAGTTTGTACAGAATAGCCATTATGAAATAAAAAACACAACAAATAGGCGTTTGAAGCTTAGAAATCTACAGGTAACATGACCAAGGTGAGTTTTTGTGTTTATGAAAATAAAATGGAACACTTTGGCTGAGGTGACAGATATTAATTGCCTCCAAACTGAGTTTCACTGCGATTGTCAGGTTAATTCAGTCAGAATTCCACAGGCAGTCAGCTGGAGGGGTGGATGAATCCGGGAACAGCCGGTTTCCTAGCGACTAAATCAAGCCCTATATCATTATGGATTCTTGCATTTTTTTGGCTTTTTTCTCTTTTTTCTTATTTATCATGGTTTGTAATGAATTTTCTGATGTGAGCTTTGGTTTTGAGGCTGCAATATGGAGTTCAGGGCACAAGAGGAAGGTTCTTTTTCAATCAGGGCACAGCTGTTGGCTTGCTCCAATTCTGGCTTACTGTCATTGTTTTGGGTGCCTCAGCTGATTTGTGGTTTCTTGAGCGGCAATTTCCTAAATGTTTTCTGGGTCTGAGTTGGTTTTGCCTTCTTCCTTCCCAAATTTTGTATTCTGATGCAATACAAGCAAGAGTTTGGACAGAGTAGCCATTATGAAAGAAAAAAAAAAAAAACACAGCGCATTGCCCTTTCAGGATTAGAAATCCATAGGCAACACAACCAAGATGAGATTCTGTGTTTTGGAAAATGACATTGAACGCTTCTGCTGAGGTGACAGATTCTAATTCCCTCCAAATGGAGTGTGAGAGTGATTTTGAGGTGAATTCAATCAGAATTCCAAAGTCAGTCTGTGGAAGGGGGGTATGAATCTGGAAACAGCCAGTTTCTTTGTGTCTAAATCCTTTCAAATATCACAAAGGACTCTTGCATTTCTTTGGCTTTTTCACATTTCCCTTATTTATCATGGTTTGTAATGAATTTTCTGATGTGAGCTTTCGTTTTGAGGCTGGCATATTGAGTTCAGGGCACAAGAGGATGGTTCTTTTTCAATCAGGGTACAGCTGTTGGCTTGCTCCAATTCTGGCTTGCTGTCATTGTTTTGGGTGCCTCAGCCGATTTGTGGTTTCTTGAGTGGCAATTTCCTAAAGGATTTCTGGGTCTGAGTTGGTTTTGCCTTCTTCCTTCCCAAATTTTGTATTCTGATGCAATACAAGCAAGATTTTGGACAGAGTAGCCATTATGAAAGAAAAAAAAAAAAACACAGCAAATTGCCCTTTCAGGATTAGAAATCCATAGGCAACACAACCAAGATGAGATTCTGTGTTTTGGAAAATGACATAGAACGCTTCTGCTGAGGGGACAGATTCTAATTCCCTCCAAAATGAGTGCGAGTGCGATTTTGAGGTGAATTCAATCAGAATTCCAAAGTCAGTCTGTGGAAGGGGGGGATGAATCTGGAAACAGCCGGTTTCCTTGCAGCTAAATCAAACCCAATATCATTATGGATTCTTGTATTTCTTTGGCTTTTTCACATTTCCCTTATGGTTTGTAATGAATTTTCTGATGTGAGCTTTGGTTTTGAGGCTGGCATATTGAGTTCAGGGCACCGGAGGAATGGTCTTTTTCAAACAGGGCACAGCTGTTGGCTTGCTCCAATTCTGCCTATTGTCTTTGTTTTGGGTGCCTCAGCTGAAATTTGGTTTCTTGAGTTTCACTGCGATTTTCAGGTTAATTCAGTCAGAATTCCACAGGCAGTCAGCTGGAGGGGTGGATGAATCCGGGAACAGCCGGTTTCCTAGCGACTAAATCAAGCCCTATATCATTATGGATTCTTGCATTTTTTTGGCTTTTTTCTCTTTTTTCTTATTTATCATGGTTTGTAATGAATTTTCTGATGTGAGCTTTGGTTTTGAGGCTGCAATATGGAGTTCAGGGCACAAGAGGAAGGTTCTTTTTCAATCAGGGCACAGCTGTTGGCTTGCTCCAATTCTGGCTTGCTGTCATTGTTTTGGGTGCCTCAGCTGATTTGTGGTTTCTTGTGTGGCCATTTCCTAAATGTTTTCTGGGTCTGAGTTGGTTTTGCCTTCTTATTCCCAAATTTTGTATTCTGATGCAATACAAGCAAGAGTTTGGACAGAGTAGCCATTATGAAAGAAAAAAAAAAAAAACACAGCGCATTGCCCTTTCAGGATTATAAATCCGTAGGCAACACAACCAAGATGAGATTCTGTGTTTTGGAAAATGACATGGAACGCTTCTGCTGAGGTGACAGATTCTATTTCCCTCCAAATGGAGTGTGAGAGCGATTTTGAGGTGAATACAATCAGAATTCCAAAGTCAGTCTGTGGAAGGGGGGGATGAATCTGGAAACAGCCAGTTTCTTTGTGTCTAAATCCTTTCAAATATCCCAAAGGTCTCTTGCATTTCTTTGGCTTTTTCACATTTCCCTTATTTATCATGGTTTGTAATGAATTTTCTGATGTGAGCTTTGGTTTTGTGGCTGCAATATGGAGTTCAGGGTACTGGAGGAACGGTCTTTTTCAAAGAGGGTACAGTTGTTGGCTTGCTGCAATTCTGGCTTGCTGTCATTGTTTTGGGTTCCTCAGCCGATTTTTGGTTTCTTGTGTGGCAATTTCCTAAATGTTCTCTGGTTCTGAGTCGGCTTTGCCTTCTTCCTTCCCAAATTTTGTATTCTGATGCAATACAAGCAAGATTTTGGACAGAGTAGCCATTATGAAATAAAAAACACAACAGATAGGTGTTTGAAGCTTATAAATCTACAGGTAACATGACCAAGGTGAATTTTTGTGTTTTGGAAAATAAAATGGAACACTTTGGCTGAGGTGACAGATATTAATTGCCTCCAAACTGAGTTTCACTGCGATTTTCAGGTTAATTCAGTTAATTCAGTTAGGGTTCCACAGGCTTGCATTTCTTTGGCTTTTTCACATTTCCCTTATTTATCATGGTTTGTAATGAATTTTCTGATGTTAGCTTTGGTTTTGAGGCTGCAATATGGAGTTCAGGGTACTGGAGGAATGGTCTTTTTCAATCAGGGCACAGCTGTTGGCTTGCTCCAATTCTGGCTTGCTGTCATTGTTTTGGGTGCCTCAGCTGAAATTTGGTTTCTTGAGTTTCACTACGATTGTCAGGTTAATTCAGTCAGAAATCCACAGGCAGTCAGCTTTAGTGGTGGATGAATCTGGGAACAGTCAGATTCCTTGCAACTAAATTAAGCCCAATATCATTATGGATTCTTGCATTTCTTTGGCTTTTTTCTCTTTTTTCTTTTTTTCATGGTTTGTTATGAATTTTCTGATGTGAGCTTTGGTTTTGAGGCTGGCATATTGAGTTCAGGGCACAAGAGGATGGTTCTTTTTCAATCAGGGTACAGCTGTTGGCTTGCTCCACTTCTGGCTTGCTGTCATTGTTTTGGGTGCCTCAGCTGATTTGTGGTTTCTTGTGTGGCAATTTCCCAAATGTTTTCAGGGTCTGAGTTGGCTTTGCCTTCTTCCTTCCCAAATTTTGTATTCTGATGCAATGCTAAGAAGAGTTTGGACAGAGTAGCCATTATGAAATAAAAAACAGAGCAAATAGGCATTTGAAGCTTATAAATCTATAGGTAACATGACCAAGGTGAGTTTTTGTGTTTTGGAAAATACAATGGAACACTTTGGCTGAGGTGACAGATATTAATTGCCTCCAAACTGAGTTTCACTGCGATTTTCAGGTTAATTCATTCAGAATTCCACAGGCAGTCAGCTGGAGGGGTGGATGAATCTGGGAACAGCTGGTTTCCTTGCGAATAAATCAAGCCCAATATCATTATGAATTCTTGAAATTTTTGAGCTTTTTTCACTTTTTTCTTATTTATCATGGTTTGTAATGAATTTTCTGATGTGAGCTTTGGTTTTGAGGCTGCAATATGGAGTTCAGGGTACAAGAGGAAGGTTCTTTTTCAATCAGGGCACAGCTGTTGGCGTGCTCCAATTCTGGCTTGCTGTCATTGTTTTGGGTGTTTCAGCTGACTTTTGGTTTCTTGAGCAGGAATTCCGAAAATGTTTTCTGGGTCTGAGTCGGTTTTGCCTTCTTATTCCCAAATTTTGTATTCTCATGCAATACAAGCAAGATTTTGGACAGAGTAGCCATTATGAAAGAAAAAAAAAAGAAAAACACAGCGCATTGCCCTTTCAGGATTAGAAATCCATAGGCAACACAACCAAGATGAGATTCTGTGTTTTGGAAAATGACATGGAACGCTTCCGCTGAGGTGACAGATTCTAATTCCCTCCAAATGGAGTGTGAGAGCGATTTTGAGGTGAATACAATCAGAATTCCAAAGTCAGTCTGTGGAAGGGGGGGATGAATCTGGAAACAGCCAGTTTCTTTGTGTCTAAATCCTTTCAAATATCACAAAGGACTCTTGCATTTCTTTGGCTTTTTCACATTTCCCTTATTTATCATGGTTTGTAATGAATTTTATGATGTGAGCTTTGGTTTTGAGGCTGCAATATGGAATTCTGGGCACAAGAGGATGGTTCTTTTTCAATCAGGGCACAGCTGTTGGCTTGCTCCACTTCTGGCTTGCTGTCATTGTTTTGAGTGCCTCAGCCGATATGTGGTTTCTTGTGTGGCAATTTCCCAAATGTTGTCAGGGTCTGAGTTGGCTTTGCCTTCTTCCTTCCCAAATTTTGTATTCTGATGCAATGCAAAGAAGAGTTTGTACAGAATAGCCATTATGAAATAAAAACACAACAAATAGGCGTTTGAAGCTTAGAAATCTACAGGTAACATGACCAAGGTGAGTTTTTGTGTTTATGAAAATACAATGGAACACTTTGACTGAGGTGACAGATATTAATTGCCTCCAAACTGAGTTTCACTGCGATTTTCAGGTTAATTCATTCAGAATTCCACAGGCAGTCAGCTGGAGGGGTGGATGAATCCGGGAACAGCCGGTTTCCTAGCGACTAAATCAAGCCCTATATCATTATGGATTCTTGCATTTTTTTGGCTTTTTTCTCTTTTTTCTTATTTATCATGGTTTGTAATGAATTTTCTGATGTGAGCTTTGGTTTTGAGGCTGCAATATGGAGTTCAGGGCACAAGAGGAAGGTTCTTTTTCAATCAGGGCACAGCTGTTGGCTTGCTCCAATTCTGGCTTGCTGTCATTGTTTTGGGTGTCTCAGCCGATTTGTGGTTTCTCGAGTGGCAATTTCCTAAATGTTTTCTGGGTCTGAGTCGGTTTTGCCTTCTTATTCCCAAATTTTGTATTCTGATGCAGTACAAGCAAGATTTTGGACAGAGTAGCCATTATGAAAGAAAAAAAAAAACACAGCGCATTGCCCTTTCAGGATTACAAATCTACAGGTAAGGACCAAGATGTGTTTCTGTTTTTTGGAAAATGACATAGAACGCTTCTGCTGAGGGGACAGATTCTAATTCCCTCCAAAATGAGTGTGAGTGTGATTTTGAGGTGAATTCAATCAGAATTCCAAAGTCAGTCTGTGGAAGGGGGGGATGAATCTGGAAAAAGCCAGTTTCTTTGTGTCTAAATCCTTTCAAATATCCCAAAGGTCTCTTGCATTTCTTTTTCTTTTTCACATTTCCCTTATTTATCATGGTTTGTAATGAATTTTCTGATGTGAGCTTTGGTTTTGTGGCTGCAATATGGAGTTCAGGGTACTGGAGGAACGGTCTTTTTCAAAGAGGGTACAGTTGTTGGCTTGCTGCAATTCTGGCTTGCTGTCATTGTTTTGGGTTCCTCAGCTGATTTGTGGTTTCTTGTGTGGCAATTTCCTAAATGTTCTCTGGTTCTGAGTCGGCTTTGCCTTCTTCCTTCCCATTTTGTATTCTGATGCAATACAAGCAAGATTTTGGACAGAGTAGCCATTATGAAATAAAAAACACAACAAATAGGTGTTTGAAGCTTACAAATCTACAGGTAACATGACCAAGGTGAGTTTTTGTGTTTTGGAAAATAAAATGGAACACTTTGGCTGAGGTGACAGATATTAATTGCCTCCAAACTGAGTTTCACTGCGATTTTCAGGTTAATTCAGTTAATTCAGTTAGGATTCCACAGGCTTGCATTTCTTTGGCTTTTTCACATTTCCCTTATTTATCATGGTTTGTAATGAATTTTCTGATGTGAGCTTTGGTTTTGAGGCTGCAATATGGAGTTCAGGGTACTGGAGGAATGGTCTTTTTGAAGCAGGGCACAGCTGTTGGCTTGCTCCAATTCTGGCTTGCTGTCATTGTTTTGGGTGCCTCAGCTGAAATTTGGTTTCTTGAGTTTCACTACGATTGTCAGGTTAATTCAGTCAGAAATCCACAGGCAGTCAGCTTTAGTGGTGGATGAATCTGGGAACAGTCAGTTTCCTTGCAACTAAATCAAGCCCAATATCATTATGGATTCTTGCATTTCTTTGGCTTTTTTCTCTTTTTTCTTTTTTTCATGGTTTGTTATGAATTTTCTGATGTGAGCTTTGGTTTTGAGGCTGGCATATTGAGTTCAGGGCACAAGAGGATGGTTCTTTTTCAATCAGGGTACAGCTGTTGGCTTGCTCCACTTCTGGCTTGCTGTCATTGTTTTGGGTGCCTCAGCTGATTTGTGGTTTCTTGTGTGGCAATTTCCCAAATGTTTTCAGGGTCTGAGTTGGCTTTGCCTTCTTCCTTCCCAAATTTTGTATTCTGATGCAATGCTAAGAAGAGTTTGGACAGAGTAGCCATTATGAAATAAAAAACAGAGCAAATAGGCATTTGAAGCTTATAAATCTATAGGTAACATGACCAAGGTGAGTTTTTGTGTTTTGGAAAATACAATGGAACACTTTGGCTGAGGTGACAGATATTAATTGCCTCCAAACTGAGTTTCACTGCGATTTTCAGGTTAATTCATTCAGAATTCCACAGGCAGTCAGCTGGAGGGGTGGATGAATCTGGGAACAGCTGGTTTCCTTGCGAATAAATCAAGCCCAATATCATTATGAATTCTTGAAATTTTTGAGCTTTTTTCACTTTTTTCTTATTTATCATGGTTTGTAATGAATTTTCTGATGTGAGCTTTGGTTTTGAGGCTGCAATATGGAGTTCAGGGTACAAGAGGAAGGTTCTTTTTCAATCAGGGCACAGCTGTTGGCGTGCTCCAATTCTGGCTTGCTGTCATTGTTTTGGGTGTTTCAGCTGACTTTTGGTTTCTTGAGCAGGAATTCCGAAAATGTTTTCTGGGTCTGAGTCGGTTTTGCCTTCTTATTCCCAAATTTTGTATTCTCATGCAATACAAGCAAGATTTTGGACAGAGTAGCCATTATGAAAGAAAAAAAAAAGAAAAACACAGCGCATTGCCCTTTCAGGATTAGAAATCCATAGGCAACACAACCAAGATGAGATTCTGTGTTTTGGAAAATGACATGGAACGCTTCCGCTGAGGTGACAGATTCTAATTCCCTCCAAATGGAGTGTGAGAGCGATTTTGAGGTGAATACAATCAGAATTCCAAAGTCAGTCTGTGGAAGGGGGGGATGAATCTGGAAACAGCCAGTTTCTTTGTGTCTAAATCCTTTCAAATATCACAAAGGACTCTTGCATTTCTTTGGCTTTTTCACATTTCCCTTATTTATCATGGTTTGTAATGAATTTTATGATGTGAGCTTTGGTTTTGAGGCTGCAATATGGAATTCTGGGCACAAGAGGATGGTTCTTTTTCAATCAGGGCACAGCTGTTGGCTTGCTCCACTTCTGGCTTGCTGTCATTGTTTTGAGTGCCTCAGCCGATATGTGGTTTCTTGTGTGGCAATTTCCCAAATGTTGTCAGGGTCTGAGTTGGCTTTGCCTTCTTCCTTCCCAAATTTTGTATTCTGATGCAATGCAAAGAAGAGTTTGTACAGAATAGCCATTATGAAATAAAAACACAACAAATAGGCGTTTGAAGCTTAGAAATCTACAGGTAACATGACCAAGGTGAGTTTTTGTGTTTATGAAAATACAATGGAACACTTTGACTGAGGTGACAGATATTAATTGCCTCCAAACTGAGTTTCACTGCGATTTTCAGGTTAATTCATTCAGAATTCCACAGGCAGTCAGCTGGAGGGGTGGATGAATCCGGGAACAGCCGGTTTCCTAGCGACTAAATCAAGCCCTATATCATTATGGATTCTTGCATTTTTTTGGCTTTTTTCTCTTTTTTCTTATTTATCATGGTTTGTAATGAATTTTCTGATGTGAGCTTTGGTTTTGAGGCTGCAATATGGAGTTCAGGGCACAAGAGGAAGGTTCTTTTTCAATCAGGGCACAGCTGTTGGCTTGCTCCAATTCTGGCTTGCTGTCATTGTTTTGGGTGTCTCAGCCGATTTGTGGTTTCTCGAGTGGCAATTTCCTAAATGTTTTCTGGGTCTGAGTCGGTTTTGCCTTCTTATTCCCAAATTTTGTATTCTGATGCAGTACAAGCAAGATTTTGGACAGAGTAGCCATTATGAAAGAAAAAAAAAAACACAGCGCATTGCCCTTTCAGGATTACAAATCTACAGGTAAGGACCAAGATGTGTTTCTGTTTTTTGGAAAATGACATAGAACGCTTCTGCTGAGGGGACAGATTCTAATTCCCTCCAAAATGAGTGTGAGTGTGATTTTGAGGTGAATTCAATCAGAATTCCAAAGTCAGTCTGTGGAAGGGGGGGATGAATCTGGAAACAGCCAGTTTCTTTGTGTCTAAATCCTTTCAAATATCCCAAAGGTCTCTTGCATTTCTTTTTCTTTTTCACATTTCCCTTATTTATCATGGTTTGTAATGAATTTTCTGATGTGAGCTTTGGTTTTGTGGCTGCAATATGGAGTTCAGGGTACTGGAGGAACGGTCTTTTTCAAAGAGGGTACAGTTGTTGGCTTGCTGCAATTCTGGCTTGCTGTCATTGTTTTGGGTTCCTCAGCTGATTTGTGGTTTCTTGTGTGGCAATTTCCTAAATGTTCTCTGGTTCTGAGTCGGCTTTGCCTTCTTCCTTCCCATTTTGTATTCTGATGCAATACAAGCAAGATTTTGGACAGAGTAGCCATTATGAAATAAAAAACACAACAAATAGGTGTTTGAAGCTTACAAATCTACAGGTAACATGACCAAGGTGAGTTTTTGTGTTTTGGAAAATAAAATGGAACACTTTGGCTGAGGTGACAGATATTAATTGCCTCCAAACTGAGTTTCACTGCGATTTTCAGGTTAATTCAGTTAATTCAGTTAGGATTCCACAGGCTTGCATTTCTTTGGCTTTTTCACATTTCCCTTATTTATCATGGTTTGTAATGAATTTTCTGATGTGAGCTTTGGTTTTGAGGCTGCAATATGGAGTTCAGGGTACTGGAGGAATGGTCTTTTTGAAGCAGGGCACAGCTGTTGGCTTGCTCCAATTCTGGCTTGCTGTCATTGTTTTGGGTGCCTCAGCTGAAATTTGGTTTCTTGAGTTTCACTACGATTGTCAGGTTAATTCAGTCAGAAATCCACAGGCAGTCAGCTTTAGTGGTGGATGAATCTGGGAACAGTCAGTTTCCTTGCAACTAAATCAAGCCCAATATCATTATGGATTCTTGCATTTCTTTGGCTTTTTTCTCTTTTTTCTTTTTTTCATGGTTTGTTATGAATTTTCTGATGTGAGCTTTGGTTTTGAGGCTGGCATATTGAGTTCAGGGCACAAGAGGATGGTTCTTTTTCAATCAGGGTACAGCTGTTGGCTTGCTCCACTTCTGGCTTGCTGTCATTGTTTTGGGTGCCTCAGCTGATTTGTGGTTTCTTGTGTGGCAATTTCCCAAATGTTTTCTGGGTCTGAGTTGGCTTTGCCTTCTTCCTTCCCAAATTTTGTATTCTGATGCAATGCTAAGAAGAGTTTGGACAGAGTAGCCATTATGAAATAAAAAACAGAGCAAATAGGCATTTGAAGCTTATAAATCTATAGGTAACATGACCAAGGTGAGTTTTTGTGTTTTGGAAAATACAATGGAACACTTTGGCTGAGGTGACAGATATTAATTGCCTCCAAACTGAGTTTCACTGCGATTTTCAGGTTAATTCAGTCATAATTCCACAGGCAGTCAGCTGGAGGGGTGGATGAATCCGGGAACAGCTGGTTTCCTTGCGAATAAATCAAGCCCAATATCATTATGGATTCTTGAAATTTTTGAGCTTTTTTCACTTTTTTCTTATTTATCATGGTTTGTAATGAATTTTCTGATGTGAGCTTTGGTTTTGAGGCTGCAATATGGAGTTCAGGGTACAAGAGGAAGGTTCTTTTTCAATCAGGGCACAGCTGTTGGCGTGCTCCAATTCTGGCTTGCTGTCATTGTTTTGGGTGTTTCAGCTGACTTTTGGTTTCTTGAGCAGGAATTTCCAAAATGTTTTCTGGGTCTGAGTTGGTTTTGCCTTCTTCCTTCCCAAATTTTGTATTCTGATGCAATACAAGCAAGATTTTGGACAGAGTAGCCATTATGAAAGAAAAAAAAAAAACACAGCGCATTGCCCTTTCAGGATTAGAAATCCATAGGCAACACAACCAAGATGAGATTCTGTGTTTTGGAAAATGACATGGAACGCTTCTGCTGAGGTGACAGATTCTAATTCCCTCCAAATGGAGTGTGAGAGCGATTTTGAGGTGAATTCAATCAGAATTCCAAGTCAGTCTGTGGAAGGGGGGGATGAATCTGGAAACAGCCAGTTTCTTTGTGTCTAAATCCTTTCAAATATCACAAAGGACTCTTGCATTTCTTTGGCTTTTTCACATTTCCCTTATTTATCATGGTTTGTAATGAATTTTCTGATGTCAGCTTTGGTTTTGTGGCTGGAATATGGAGTTCAAGACACGGAAGGAATGGTCTTTTTCAATCAGGGCACAGCTGTTGGCTTGCTCCAATTCTGGCTTTCTGTCATGGTTTTGGGTGCCTCAGTCAAGTTTTGGTTTCTTGAGTGGCAATTTCCTAAAGGATTTCTGGGTCTGAGTTGGTTTTGCTTTCTTCCTTCCCAAATTTTGTATTCTGACGCAATACAAACCAGAGTTTAGACAGCAGATCCATTATGAAATAAAAAACAAAACAAATAAGCCAGTCAGCTGGGAGGGGTGGATGAATCCGGAAACAGCCTGTTTCCTTGTGACTAAATCAAGCCCACTATCAAAAAGGACTCTTGCATTTCTTTGGCTCTTTTCACATTTTTCTTCTTTATCATGGTTTGTAATGAATTTTCTGATATGAGCTTTGATTTTGAGGCTGGAATATGGAGTTCAAGACACGGAAGGCATGGTCTTTTTCAATCAGGGCACAGCTGTTGGCTTGCTCCAATTCTGGCTTTCTGTCATGGTTTTGGGTGCCTCAGCCGAGTTTTGGTTTCTTGAGTGGCAATTTCCTAAAGGATTTCTGGGTCTGAGTTGGTTTTGCCTTCTTCCTTCCCAAATTTTGTATTCTGACGCAATACAAACACGAGTTTAGACAGCATATCCATTGTGAAATAAAAAAAAACCAAAAGAAATTAGCGTGTCATGCTTAGAATTCTAGAGGCAGCACGACCAACATGAGTTTTTGTGTTTTGGACAAAGAAATGGAACCCTTTTGCAGAGGGGAACGATAATTAATTCCCCAAATCAGTTTGCCAGCGATTTTCAGGTGAATTGAATGAGTTTTCCAAAGCCAGTCAGCTGGGAGGGGTGGATGAATCCGGAAACAGCCTGTTTCCTTGTGACTAAATCAAGCCCACTATCAAAAAGGACTCTTCCATTTCTTTGGCTCTTTTCACATTTTTCTTCTTTATCATGGTTTGTAATGAATTTTCTGATGTGAGCTTTGATTTTGAGGCTGGAATATGGAGTTCAAGACACGGAAGGAATGGTCTTTTTCAATCAGGGCACAGCTGTTGGCTTGCTCCAATTCTGGATTTCTGCCATGGTTTTGGGTGCCTCAGCCGAGTTTTGGTTTCTTGAGTGGCAATTTCCTAAATGATTTCTGGGTCTGAGTTGCTTTTGCCTTCTTCCTTCCCAAATTTTGTATTCTGACGCAATACAAACACGAGTTTAGACAGCAGATCCATTATGAAAGAAAAAACAAAACCAATGAGCGTGGCATGCTTAGAATTCTAGAGGCAGCATGACCAACATGAGTTTTTGTGTTTTGGAAAAAGAAATGGAACCCTTTTGCAGAGGGGAACGATAATTAATTCCCCAAATCAGTTTGCCAGCGATTTTCAGGTGAATTGAATGAGTTTTCCAAAGCCAGTCAGCTGGGGGGGTGGATGAATCCGGAAACAGCCTGTTTCCTTGGGACTAAATCAAGCCCACTATCAAAAAGGACTCTTGCATTTCTTTGGCTCTTTTCACATTTGTCTTCTTTATCATGGTTTGTAATGAATTTTCTGATGTGAGCTTTGATTTTGAGGCTGGAATATGGAGTTCAAGACACGGAAGGAATGGTCTTTTTCAATCAGGGCACAGCTGTTGGCTTGCTCCAATTCTGGCTTTCTGGCATGGTTTTGGGTGCCTCATCGAGTTTTGGTTTCCTGAGCGGCAATTTCCTAAAGGATTTCTGGGTCTGAGTTGGGTTTGCCTTCTTCCTTCCCAAATTTTGTATTCTGACGCAATACAAACACGAGTTTACACAGCAGATCCATTGTGAAATAAAAAAAAACCAAAACAAATTAGCGTGTCATGCTTAGAATTCTAGAGGCAGCACGACCAACATGAGTTTTTGTGTTTTGGAAAAAGAAATGGAACCCTTTTGCCGAGGGGAATGAAAATTAATTCCCCCAAATCAGATTGCCAGCGATTTTCAGGTGAATTGAAAGAGTTTTCCAAAGCCAGTCAGATGGGAGGGATGGATGAATCCGGAAACAGCCTGTTTCCTTGTGACTAAATCAAGCCCCCTATAAAAAGGATTCTTCCATTTCTTTGGCTCTTTTCACATTTTTCTTCTTTCTCATGGTTTGTAATGAATTTTCTGATGTGAGCTTTGATTTTGAGGCTGGAATATGGAGTTCAAGACACGGAAGGAATGGTCTTTTTCAATCAGGGCACAGCTGTTGGCTTGCTCCAATTCTGGCTTTCTGTCATGGTTTTGGGTGCCTCAGCCAAGTTTTGGCTTCTTGAGCGGCAATTTCCTAAATAATTTCTGGGTCTGAGTTGGTTTTGCCTTCTTCCTTCCCAAATTTTGTATTCTGACGCAATACAAACACGAGTTTAGACAGCAGATCCATTGTGAAATAAAAAAAAACCAAAACAAATTAGCGTGTCATGCTTAGAATTCTAGAGGCAGCACGACCAACATGAGTTTTTGTGTTTTGGAAAAAGAAATGGAACCCTTTTGCCGAGGGGAACGAAAATTAATTCCCCCAAATCAGATTGCCAGCGATTTTCAGGTGAATTGAATGAGTTTTCCAAAGCCAGTCAGCTGGGAGGGGTGGATGAATCCGGAAACAGCCCGTTTCCTTGTGACTAAATCAAGCCCACTATCAAAAAGGACTCCTCCATTTCTTTGGCTCTTTTCACATTTTTCTTCTTTATCATGGTTTGTAATGAATTTTCTGATGTGAGCTTTGATTTTGAGGCTGGAATATGGAGTTCAAGACACTGAATGAGGTCTTTTTCAATCAGGGCACAGCTGTTGGCTTGCTCCAATTCTGGCTTTCTGTCATGGTTTTGGGTGCCTCAGTCGAGTTTTGGTTTCCTGAGCGGCAATTTCCTAAAGGATTTCTGGGTCTGAGTTGGTTTTGCCTTCTTCCTTCCCAAATTTTGTATTCTGACGCAATACAAACACGAGTTTAGACAGCATATCCATTATGAAATGAAAAAAACATAACCAATTAGCGTGTCATGCTTAGAATTCTAGAGGCAGCACGACCAACATGAGTTTTTGTGCTTTGGAAAAAAAATGGAACCCTTTTGCAGAGGGGAACGATAATTAATTCCCCAAATCAGTTTGCCAGCGATTTTCAGGTGAATTGAATGAGTTTTCCAAAGCCAGTCAGCTGGGAGGGGTGGATGAATCCGGAAACAGCCTGTTTCCTTGTGACTAAATCAAGCCCACTCTCAAAAAGGACTCTTCCATTTCTTTGGCTCTTTTCACATTTTTCTTCTTTATCATGGTTTGTATTAATTTTCTGATGTGAGCTTTGATTTTGAGGCTGGAATATGGAGTTCAAGACACGGAAGGAATGGTCTTTTTCAATCAGGGCACAGCTGTTGGCTTGCTCCAATTCTGGCTTTCTGTCGTGGTTTTGGGTGCCTCAGCCGAGTTTTGGTTTCTTGAGCGGCAATTTCCTAAATGATTTCTGGGTCTGAGTTGGGTTTGCCTTCTTCCTTCCCAAATTTTGTATTCTGACGCAATACAAACACGAGTTTAGACAGCAGATCCATTGTGAAATAAAAAAAAAAACAAAACAAATTAGTGTGTCATGCTTCGAATTCTAGAGGCAGCACGACCAACATGAGTTTTTGTGTTTTGGAAAAAGAAATGGAACCCTTTTGCCGAGGGGAACGAAATTTAATTCCCCCAAATCAGATTGCCAGTGATTTTCAGGTGAATTGAATGAGTTTTCTAAAGCCAGTCAGCTGGGAGGGGTGGATGAATCCGGAAACAGCCTGTTTCCTTGTGACTAAATCAAGCCCACTATCAAAAAGGACTCTTCCATTTCTTTGGCTCTTTTCACATTTTTCTTCTTTCTCATGGTTTGTAATGAATTTTCTGATGTGAGCTTTGATTTTGAGGCTGGAATATGGAGTTCAAGACACTGAATGAGGTCTTTTTCAATCAGGGCACTGCTGTTGGCTTGCTCCAATTCTGGCTTTCTGTCATGGTTTTGGGTGCCTCAGCCGAGTTTTGGTTTCTTGAGCGGCAATTTCCTAAATGATTGCTGGGTCTGAGTTGGTTTAGCCTTCTTCCTTCCCAAATTTTGTATTCTGATACAATACAAACACGAGTTTACACAGCAGATCCATTATGAAATAAAAAAAAAAAACAATTAGCGTGTCATGCTTAGAAATCTAGAGGCAGCACGACCAACATGAGTTTTTGTGCTTTGGAAAAAGAAATGGAACCCTTTTGCAGAGGGGAACGATAATTAATTCCCCAAATCAGTTTGCCAGCGATTTTCAGGTGAATTGAATGAGTTTTCCAAAGCCAGTCAGCTGGGAGGGGTGGATGAATCCGGAAACAGCCTGTTTCCTTGTGACTAAATCAAGCCCACTCTCAAAAAGGACTCTTCCATTTCTTTGGCTCTTTTCACATTTTTCTTCTTTCTCATGGTTTGTAATGAATTTTCTGATGTGAGCTTTGATTTTGAGGCTGGAATATGGAGTTCAAGACCCGGAAGGAATGGTCTTTTTCAATCAGGGCACAGCTGTTGGCTTGCTCCAATTCTGGCTTTCTGTCATGGTTTTGGGTGCCTCAGTCGAGTTTTGGTTTCCTGAGCGGCAATTTCCTAAAGGATTTCTGGGTCTGAGTTGGTTTTGCCTTCTTCCTTCCCAAATTTTGTATTCTGACGCAATACAAACACGAGTTTAGACAGCAGATCCATTATGAAAGAAAAAACATAACCAATTCGCGTGTCATGCTTAGAATTCTACAGGCAGCACGACCAACATGAGTTTTTGTGCTTTGGAAAAAAAATGGAACCCTTTTGCAGAGGGGAACGATAATTAATTCCCCAAATCAGTTTGCCAGCGATTTTCAGGTGAATTGAATGAGTTTTCCAAAGCCAGTCAGCTGGGAGGGGTGGATGAATCCGGAAACAGCCTGTTTCCTTGTGACTAAATCAAGCCCACTATCAAAAAGGACTCTTCCATTTCTTTGGCTCTTTTCACATTTTTCTTCTTTATCATGGTTTGTAATGAATTTTCTGATGTGAGCTTTGATTTTGAGGCTGGAATATGGAGTTCAAGACCCGGAAGGAATGGTCTTTTTCAATCAGGGCACAGCTGTTGGCTTGCTCCAATTCTGGCTTTCTGTCATGGTTTTGGGTGCCTCAGCCGAGTTTTGGTTTCTTGAGCGGCAATTTCCTAAATGATTTCTGGGTCTGAGTTGGTTTTGCCTTCTTCCTTCCCAAATTTTGTATTCTGACGCAATACAAACACGAGTTTAGACAGCAGATCCATTATGAAATGAAAAAAACCAAAACCAATTAGCGTGTCATGCTTAGAATTCTAGAGGCAGCACGACCAACATGAGTTTTTGTGTTTTGGAAAAGAAATGGAACCCTTTTGCAGAGGAGCACGATAATTAATTCCCCAAATCAGTTTCGCAGCAATTTTCAGGTGAATTGAATGAGTTTTCCAAAGCCAGTCAGCTGGGAGGGGTGGATGAATCCGGAAACAGCCTGTTTCCTTGTGACTAAATCAAGCCCACTCTCAAAAAGGACTCTTCCATTTCTTTGGCTCTTTTCACATTTTTCTTCTTTCTCATGGTTTGTAATGAATTTTCTGATGTGAGCTTTGATTTTGAGGCTGGAATATGGAGTTTAAGACACTGAATGAGGTCTTTTTCAATCAGGGCACAGCTGTTGGCTTGCTCCAATTCTGGCTTTCTGTCATGGTTTTGGGTGCCTCAGCCGAGTTTTGGTTTCTTGAGCGGCAATTTCCTAAATGATTTCTGGGTCTGAGTTGGTTTTGCCTTCTTCCTTCCCAAATTTTGTATTCTGACGCAATACAAACACGAGTTTAGACAGCAGATCCATTATGAAAGAAAAAAAAAATAACAAAACCAATTGGCGTGTCATGCTTAGAATTCTAGAGGCAGCACGACCAACATGAGTTTTTGTGTTTTGGAAAAAGAAATGGAACCCTTTTGCAGAGGGGCACGATAATTAATTCCCCAAATCAGTTTCCCAGCGATTTTCAGGTGAATTGAATGAGTTTTCCAAAGCCAGTCAGCTGGGAGGGGTAGATGAATGCGGAAACAGCCTGTTTCCTTGTGACTAAATCAAGCCCAGTATCAAAAAGGACTCTTCCATTTCTTTGGCTCTTTCAACATTTTTCTTCTTTATCATGGTTTGTAATGAATTTTCTGATGTGAGCTTTGATTTGAGGCTGGAATATGGAGTTCAAGACACGGAAGGAATGGTCTTTTTCAATCAGGGCACAGCTGTTGGCTTCCTCCAATTCTGGCTTTCTGTCATGGTTTTGGGTGCCTCAGCCGAGTATTGGTTTCTTGAGCGGCAATTTCCTAAATGATTTCTGGGTCTGAGATGGTTTTCCCTTCTTCCTTCCCAAATTTTGTATTCTGACGCAATACAAACACGAGTTTAGACAGCAGATCCATTATGAAAGAAAAAACAAAACCAATTAGCGTGTCATGCTTAGAATTCTAGAGGCAGCACGACCAACATGAGTTTTTGTGTTTTGGACAAAGAAATGGAACCCTTTTGCAGAGCGGGACGATAATTAATTCCCCAAATCAGTTTGCCAGCGATTTTCAGGTGAATTGAATGAGTTTTCCAAAGCCAGTCAGCTGGGAGGGGTGGATGAATCCGGAAACAGCCTGTTTCCTTGTGACTAAATCAAGCCCACTATCAAAAAGGACTCCTCCATTTATTTGGCTCTTTTCACATTTTTCTTCTTTATCATGGTTTGTAATGAATTTTCTGGTGTGAGCTTTCATTTTGAGGCTGGAATATGGAGGTCAAGACACGGAAGGAATGGTCTTTTTCAATCAGGGCACAGCTGTTGGCTTGCTCCAATTCTGGCTTTCTGTCATGGTTTTGGGTGCCTCAGCCGAGTTTTGGTTTCTTGAGCGGCAATTTCCTAAATGATATCTGGGTCTGAGTTGGTTTTGCCTTCTTCCTTCCCAAAATTTGTATTCTGCCCAAATACAAACAAGGGTTTGGGCAGAGTAGCCATTATGAAACAAAAAACACAACAAATAGGCGTTTGAAGCTTAGAAATCTACAGGTAACACGACCAAGGTGAGTTTTTGTGTTTTGGAAAATCAAATGGAACACTTTGGCTGAGGTGGCAGATATTAATTGCCTCCAAACTGAGTTTCACTGCGATTTTCAGGTTATTTCAGTCAGAATCCCACAGGAACTCAGCAGGAGGGTTGGATGAATCTGGGAATATCCGGTTTCCTTGTGACTAAATCAAGCCCAATATCATTATGGATTCTTGCGTTTCTTTGGCTTTTTTCTCATTTTTCTTATTTATCAAGATTTGTAATGAATTTTCTGATGTGAGCTTTGGTTTTGAGGCTGGAATATCGAGTTCAAGGCACAAGAGGAAGGTTCTTTTTCAATCAGGGCACAGCTGCTGGCTTGCTCCAATTCTGGCTTGTGGTCATTGTTTTGGATGCCTCAGCCAATTTGTGGTTTCTAGTGTGGCAATTTCCTAAATGTTTTCTGAGTCTCAGTTGATTTTGCCTTCTTCCTTCCCAAATTTTGTATTCATACCCAATACAAACAAGAGTTTGAACAAAATAGCCATTATGAAATGAAAAAAACATCAAATAGGCGTTTGAAGCTACAGGTAACATGACCAAGGTGAGATTTCTTGTTTTGGAAAATAAAATGGAACACTCTTGCTGTGGTGACAGATATTACCTGCCTCCAAACTCAGTTTTACTGCAATTTTCAGGTTAATTCAGTCAGAATTCCACAGGCAGTCAGCTGGAGGAGTGGATGCATCTGGGAACAGCCAGTTTCCTTGCGACTAAATCCAGCCAAATATCATCATGGATTCTTGCATTTCTTTGGCTTTTTTCTCATTTTTCTTATTTTTCGTGGTTTGTAATGAAGTTTCTGATGTGAGCTTTGGATTTGAGGCTGCCATATGGACGTCAGGGCATAAGAGGAAGGTTCTTATTCAATCAAGGCACAGCTGTTGGCTAGCTCCAATTCTGGCTTTCTGTCATGGTTTTGGGTGCCTCAGCTGACTTTTGGGTTCTTGAACGGCAATTATCTAAACGTTTTCTGGGTCTGAGTCGGTTTTGCCTTCTTCCTTCCCAAATTTTGTATTCTGACGCAATACAAACAAGAGTTTGGACAGAGTAGCAATTATGAAATAAAAAACACAACAAATAGGCATTTGAAGCTTTGAAATCTACAGGTAACACGACCAAGTGAGTTTTTGTGTTTTGGAAAATAAAATGGAACACGTTGGCTGAGGTGACAGATATTAACTGCCTCCGTTCAGGTTAATTCAGTCAATATTCCAGAGGCAGGCAGCTGGATGGGTGGATGAATCCAGGAATAGCCAGTTTCCTCGCGACTAAATCAAGCCCTATATCATTATGGATTCTTGCATTTCTTTGGCTTTTTTCTCTTTTTTCTTATTTATCATTGTTTGTAATGAATTTTCTGATGTGAGCTTTGGTTTTGAGGCTGGCATATTGAGTTCAGGGCACAAGAGGAATGTTCTTTTTCATTCAGGGCACAGCTGTTGGCTTGCTCCAATTCTGGCTTGCTGTCATTGTTTTAGGTGCCTCAGCTGACTTTTCGTTTGTTGAGCAGCAATTTCCTAAATGTTTTCTGGGTCTGAGTTGGTTTTACCTTCTTTCTTCCCAAATTTTGTATTCTGATGCAATGCAAACAGGAGTTTGGACAGAGTAGCCATTATGAAATAAAAAACACAGCAAATAGGCGTTTGAAGCTTAGAAATCTACAGGTAACATGACCAAGGTGAGTTTTTGTGTTTTGGAAAATAAAGTGGAACACTTTGGCTGAGGTGACAGATAGTAATTGCCTCTAAACTGAGTTTCACTGCGATTTTCAGGTTAATTCAGTCATAATTCCACAGGCAGTCAGCTGGAGGGGTGGATGAATCCGGGAACAGCCGGTTTCCTTGCGACTGAATTAAGCCCAATATCATTATACATTCTTGCATTTCTTCAGCTTTTTTCTCCTTTTTCTTATTTACCATGGTTTGTAATGAATTTTCTGATGTGAACTTTGGTTTTGAGGCTGCAATATGGAGTTCAGGGCACCGGAGGAATCGTCTTTTTCAAACAGCCACAGCTGTTGGCCTGTTCCAATTCTGGCTTGCTGTCATTGTTTTGAGTGCCTCAGCGATCTGTGTTTCCTTGAGCAGCAATTTCCTAAATGTTTTCTGGGTCTGACTTGGTTTTGCCTTCTTCCTTTCCAAATTTTGTATTCTGATGCAATAGAAACAAGAGTTTGGACAGAGTAGCCTTTATGAAATAAAAAACACAACAAATAGGCATTTGAAGCTTAGAAATCTACAGGTAACATGACCAAGGTGAGTTTTTGTGTTTTGGAAAATCAAATGGAACACTTTGGCTGAGGTGACAGATATTAATTACCTCCAAACTGAGTTTCACTGCGATTTTCAGGTGAATTCCGTCAGAATTCCACAGGCAGTCAGCTGGAGGGGTGGATGCATCTGGGAACAGCCGGGTTCCATGCTACTAAATCCAGCCCAATATCATTATGGATTCTTGCATTTCTTTGGCTTTTTTCTCATCTTTCTTATTTATCATGGTTTGTAATGAATTTTCTGATATGAGCTTTGGTTTTGAGGTTGGCATATTGAGTTAAGGTCACTTTTTCAATCAGGGCACAGCTGTTTGCTTGCTCCAATTCTGGCTTGCTGTCATTGTTTTGGGTGTCTCAGCTGACTTCAGGTTCCTTGAGCGTCAATTTCCTAAATGTTTTCTGGTTCTGAGTTGGTTTTACCTTCTTCCTTCCCAAATTTTGTATTCTGTCCCAATACAAACAAGAGTTTGGACGCAGGAGCCATTATGAATTAAAATACACAACAAATATGCATTTTAAGCTTATACATCTACAGGTAACACAACCAAGGTGAGTTTTTGTGTTTTGGAAAATCAAATGGAACACTTTGGCTGAGGTGACAGATATTAATATCCTCCAAACTGAGTTTCACTGCGAATTTTCAGGTTATTTCAGTCAGAATTCCACAGGCAGTCAGCTGGAGGGGTGGATGAATCCGGGAACAGCAGGTTTCTTGTGACTAAATCCAGCCTAACATCATTATGGATTCTTGCATTTCTTTGGCTTTTTTCTCTTTTTTCTTATTTACCATGGTTTGTAATGAATTTTCTGATGTGAGCTTTGGTTTTGAGGCTGCAATATGGAGTTCAGGGAACAAGAGGAAGGTTCTTTTTCAATCAGGGCACAGCCGTTGGCCTGCTCCAATTCTGGCTTGCTCTCATTGTTTTGGGTGCCTCAGCTGACTTTTGGTTTCTTGAGTGGCAATATCCTAAATGTTTTCTGGGTCTGAGTTGGTTTTGCCTTCTTCCTTCCCAAATTTTGTATTCTGACGCCATACAAACAAGAGTTTGGATAGAGTAGAGATTATGAAATAAAAAACACAACAAATAGGCATTTGAAGCTTAGAAATCTACAGGTAACACGACGAAGGTGAGTTTTTGTGTTTTGGAAAATAAAGTGGAACACTTTGGCTCAGGTTGCAGATATTAATTGCCTCCAAAATGAGTTTCACTGCGATTTTCAGGTGAATTACGTCAGAATTCCACAGGCAGTCAGCTGGAGGGGTGGATGAATCCGGGAACAGCCGGTTTCCTTGCGACTAAATCAAGCCCAATATCATTATGGATTCTTGCATTTCTTTAGCTTTTTTCTCATATTCTTATGTATCATGGTTTGTAATGAATTTTCTGATGTGAGCTTTGGTTTTGAGGCTGGCATATTGAGTTCAGGGCACCGGAGGAATGGTCTTTTTCAAACTGGGCACAGCTGTTGGCTTGCTCCAATTCTGGCTTGCTGTCATTGTTTTGTGGGCCTCAGCCGATTATTCGTTTCTTTAGCGGCAATTTCCTAAATGTTTTCTGGGTCTGAGTTGGTTTTGCCTTCTTCCTTCCCAAATGTTGTATTCTGATGCAATTCAAACAAGACTTTGGACAGAGTACCATTATGAAAGAAAAAAAAAAATTGCCCTTTCAGGAGTAGAAATCTACAGGTAACATGACCAAGATGAGTTTCTGTGTTTTGGAAAAAGACATGGAACACTTTGGCTGAGGTGACAGATATTAATTGCCTCCAAACCGAGTTTCACTGCGAATTTCATTTTAATTCAGTCAGAAACCACAGACACTCAGCTGGGAGGTGTGGAAGAATCTGGAAACAGACATTAACAAGGGAGTAAATCAAGCCCAATATCACTAAGAACTCCTGCATTTCTTTGGATTTTTTCTGATTTTTCTTATTTATCATGGTTTGTAATGAATTTCCTGATGTGAGGTTTGGTTTTGAGGTTGCAATATCAAGTTCAGGGCACAAGAGGAAGGTTCTTTTTCAATCAGGGCACAGCTGTTGGCTTGCTCCTATTCTGTCTTGCTTTCAATGTTTTGGATGCCTCCGCGGCCCTTTGTTTCTTGAGCGGCAATTTCCTAAATGTTTTCTGGGTCTGAGTTGGTTTTGCCTTCTTCCTTCCCAAAATTTGTATTCTGACGCAATACAAACAAGGGTTTGGGCAGAGTAGCCATTATGAAACAAAAAACACAACAAATAGGCGTTTGAAGCTTAGAAATCTACAGGTAACACGACCAAGGTGAGTTTTTGTGTTTTGGAAAATCAAATGGAACACTTTGGCTGAGGTGACAGATATTAATTGCCTCCAAACTGAGTTTCACTGCGATTTTCAGGTTAATTCAGTCAGAATCCCACAGGAACTCAGCAGGAGGGTTGGATGAATCTGGGAATATCCGGTTTCCTTGTGACTAAATCAAGCCCAATATCATTATGGATTCTTGCATTTCTTTGGCTTTTTTCTCATTTTTCTTATTTATCATGGTTTGTAATGAATTTTCTGATGTGAGCTTTGGTTTTGAGGCTGGAATATCGAGTTCAAGGCACAAGAGGAAGGTTCTTTTTCAATCAGGGCACAGCTGCTGGTTGCTCCAATTCTGGCTTGCTGTCATTGTTTTGATTGCCTCAGCCAATTTGTGGTTTCTAGTGTGGCAATTTCCTAAATGTTTTCTGAGTCTCAGTTGATTTTGCCTTCTTCCTTCCCAAATTTTGTATTCTGACCCAATACAAACAAGAGTTTGAACAGAATAGCCATTATGAAATAAAAAAAAACAACAAATAGGCTTTTGAAGCTACAGGTAACATGACCAAGGTGAGATTTTTTGTTTTGGAAAATAAAATGGAACACTCTTGCTGTGGTGACAGATATTAACTGCCTCCAAACTCAGTTTCACTGCAATTTTCAGGTTAATTCAGTCAGAATTCCACAGGCAGTCAGCTGGAGGAGTGGATGCATCTGGGAACAGCCGGTTTCCTTGCGACTAAATCCAGTCCAATATCATCATGGATTCTTGCATTTCTTTGGCTTTTTTCTCATTTTTCATATTTTTCGTGGTTTGTAATGAATTTTCTGATGTGAGCTTTGGATTTGAGGCTGCCATATGCCCTTCAGGGCATAAGAGGAAGGTTCTTATTCAATCAGGGCACAGCTGTTGGCTAGCTCCAATTTTGGCTTTCTGTCATTGTTTTGGGTGCCTCACCTGACTTTTGGGTTCTTGAACGGCAATTATCTAAACATTTTATGGGTCAGAGTCGGTTTTGCCTTCTTCCTTCCCAAATTTTGTATTCTGACGCAATACAAACAAGAGTTTGGACAGAGTAGCAATTATGAAATAAAAAACACAACAAATAGGCATTTGAAGCTTTGAAATCTACAGGTAACACGACCAAGTGAGTTTTTGTGTTTTGGAAAATAAAATGGAACACGTTGGCTGAGGTGACAGATATTAACTGCCTCCGTTCAGGTTAATTCAGTCAATATTCCAGAGGCAGTCAGCTGGATGGGTGGATGAATCCGGGAATAGCTGGTTTCCTTGCGACTAAATCAAGCCAAATATCATTATGGATTCTTGCATTTTTTGGCTTTTTTTTCTCATATTCTTATGTATCATGGTTTGTAATGAATTTTCTGATGTGAGCTTTGGTTTTGAGGCTGCAATATGGAGTTCAAGGCACCAGGGGGATGGTCTTTTTCAAACAGGGCACAGCTGTTGGCCTGTTCCAATTCTGGCTTGCTGTCATTGTTTTGAGTGCCTCAGCCGATTTGCAGTTTCTTGTGCGGCAATTTCCTACATGTTTTCTGGGTCTGAGTTGGTTTTGCCTTGATCCTTCCCAAATTTTGTATTCTGACGCAATACAAACAAGAGTTTCTGCAGAGTAGCCATTATGAAATAAAAAACAAATCAAATAGGCATTTGAAGCTTATACATCTACAGGTAACACGACCAAGGTGAGTTTTTGTGTTTTCGAAAATCAAATGGAACACTTTGGCTAAGGTGACAGATATTAATTTCCTCCAAACTGAGTTTCACTGCGATTTTCAGGTTAATTCTGTCTGAATTCCACAGGGAGTCAGCTGGAGGGGTGGATGAATCCGGGAACAGCTGGTTTCTTTGCGACTGAATCAAGCCCAATATCATAATGGATTCTTGCATTTCTTTCGCTTTTTTCTCCGTTTTGTTATTTATCATGGTTTGTAATTTATTTTCTGATGTGAGCTTTGGTTTTGAGGCTGCAATATGGAGTTCAGGGCACCGGAGGAATGGTCTTTTTCAAACAGGGCACAGCTGTTGGCCTGCTCCAATTCTGGCTTGCTGTCATTGTTTTGAGTGCCTCAGCCGATTTGTGGTTTCTTGAGTGGAAATTTTAAATGTTTTCTGGATCCAAGTTGGTTTTGCCTTCTTCCTTCCCAAATTTTATATTCTGACGCCATAGAAACAAAAGTTTGGGTAGAGTAGCCATTATGAAACAAAAAACACAACAAATAGGCTTTTGAAGCTTAGAAATCTACAGGTAACACGACCAAGGTGAGTTTTTGTGTTTTGGAAAATCAAATGGAACACTTTGGCTGAGGTGACAGATAGTAATTGCCTCCAAACTGAGTTTCACTGTGATTTTCAGGTTAATTCAGTCTGAATTCCACAGGCAGTCAGCTGGAGGGGTGGATGAATCCGGGAACAGCCGGTTTCCTTGCGACTGAATCAAGCCCAATATCATTACGGATTCTTGCATTTCTTTGGCTTTTTTCTCCGTTTTCTTATTTATCATGGTTTGTAATGAATTTTCTGATGTGAGCTTTGGTTTTGAGGCTGCAATATGGAGTTCAGTGCACCGCAGGAATGCTCTTTTTCAAACAGGGCACAGCTGTTGGCGTGCTCTAATTCTGGCTTGCTGTCATTGTTTTGAGTGCCTCACCTGACTTTTGGTTTCTTGAGCAGGAATTTCTAAATGTTTTCTGGGTCTGAGTTGGTTTTGCCTTCTTCCTTCCCAAATTTTGTATTCTGACGCAATACAAACAAGAGTTTGGACAGAGTAGCCATTATGAAATAAAAAACAAAACAAATATGTGTTTGAAGCTTAGAAATCTACAGGTAACACAACCAAGGTGAGTTTTTGTGTTTTGGAAAATCAAATGAAACACTTTGGCTGAGGTGACAGATATTAATTACCTCCAAACTGAGTTTCACTGCGATTTTCAGGTGAATTCCATCAGAATTCCACAGGCAGTCAGCTGGGAGGTGTGGATGCATCTGGGAACAGCCGGTTTCCATGCTACTAAATCCAGCCCAATATCATTATGGATTCTTGCATTTCTTTGGCTTTTTTCTACTTTTTCTTATTTATCATGGTTTGTAATGAATTTTCTGATGTGAGCTTTGGTTTTAAGGTTGGCATATTGAGTTCAGGTCACTTTTTCCATCAGGGCACAGCTGTTTGCTTGCTCCAATTCTGGCTTGCTGTCATTGTTTTGGGTGTCTCAGCTGACTTCAGGTTCCTTGAGCGTCAATTTCCTAAATGTTTTCTAGTTCTGAGTTGGTTTTACCTTCTTCCTTCCCAAATTTTGTATTCTGACCCAAGGCAAACAAGCGTTTTGACACAGTAGCCTTTATGAAATAAAAAACACAAGAAATATGCATTTGAAGCTTATACATGAACAGGTAACACAATCAAGGTGATTTTTTGTGTTTTGGAAAATCAAATGGAACACTATAGCTGAGGAGACAGATATTAATTACCTCCAAACAGAGTTTCACTGCGATTATCAGGTTAATTCAGTCAGAATTCCACAGGCAGTCAGTTGGAGGGGTGGATGAATCCGGGAACAGCCGGTTTCCTTTCGACTAAATCAAGCCCAATATCATTATGGATTCTTGCATTTCTATGGCTTTTTTCACTTTTTTCTTATTTACCATGGTTTGTAATGAATTTTCAGATGTGAGCTTTGGTTTTGAGGCTGCAATATGGAGTTCAGGGAACAAGAGGAAGGTTCTTTTTCAATCAGGGCACAGCCATTGGCCTGCTCCAATTCTGGCTTGCTGTCATTGTTTTGAGTGCCTCAGCCAATTTGTGGTTTCTTGAGCGGCAATTTCCTAAATGTTTTCTGGGTCTGAGTTGGTTTTGCCTCCTTCCTTCCCAAATTTTGTATTCTGACGCCATACAAACAAGAGTTTGGACAGAGTAGCCTTTATGAAATAAAAAACACAACCAATAGGCGTTTGAAGCTTAGAAATCTACAGGTAACACGACCAAGGTGAGCTTTTGTGTTTTCGAAAATCAAATGGAACACTTTGGCTGAGGTGACAGATATTAATTGCCTCCAAAATGAGTTTCACTGCGATTTTCAGGTTAATTCTGTCCGAATTCTATGGGCAGTCAGCTGGAGGAGTGGATGAATCCGGGAACAGCCAGTTTCCTTGCGAGTAAATCAAGCCCAGTATCATTATGGATTCTTGAATTTCTTTCGCTTTTTTCTCCGTTTTGTTATTAATCATGGTTTTTAATGAATTTTCTGATGTGAGCTTTGGTTTTGAGGCTGGCATATTGAGTTCAAGTCACTTTTTCAATCAGGGCACAGCTGTTGGCCTGCTCCAATTCTGGCTTGCTGTCATTGTTTTGGGTGTCTCAGCTGACTTCTGCTTCCTTGAGCGTCACTTTCCTAAATGTTTTCTGGTTCTGAGTTGGTTTTACCTTCTTCCTTCCCAAATTTTGTATTCTGACCCAATACAAACAAGAGTTTGGACGCAGGAGCCATTATGAATTAAAAAACACAACAAATATGCATTTGAAGCTTATACATCCACAGGTAACACAACCAAGGTGAGTTTTTGTGTTTTCGAAAATCAAATGGAACACTTTGGCTGAGGTGACAGATATTAATTTCCTCCAAACTGAGTTTCACTGCAATTTTCAGGTTAATTCAGTCAGAATTCCACAGGCAGTCAGCTGGAGGGGTGGATGAATCTGGGAACAGCAGGTTTCTTGTGACTAAATCCAGCCTAACATCATTATGGATTCTTGCATTTCTTTGGCTTTTTTCTCTTTTTTCTTATTTATCATGGTTTGTAATGAATTTTCTGATGTCAGCTTTGGTTTTGAGGCTGGCATATGGAGTTCAGGGCACAAGAGGAAGGTTCTTTTTCAATCAGGGCACAGCTGTTGGCCTGCTCCAATTCTGGCTTACTGTCATTGTTTTGAGTGCCTCAGCCGATTTGTGGTTTCTTGAGCGGCAATTTCCTAAATGTTTTCTGGGTCTGAGTTGGTTTTACCTTCTTTCTTCCCAAATTTTGTGTTCTCACACCATACAAACAAGAGTTTGGACAGAGTAGCCTTTATGAAATAAAAAACACAACAAATAGGCGTTTGAAGCTTAGAAATCTACAGGTAACACGACCAAGGTGAGTTTTTGTGTTTTGGAAAATAAGGTGGAACACTTTGGCTGAGGTTGCAGATATTAATTGCCTCCAAAATGAGTTTCACTGCGATTTTCAGGTGAATTCCGTCAGAATTCCACAGGCAGTCAGCTGGAGGGGTGGATGAATCCGGGAACAGCCGGTTTCCTTGCAACTAAATGAAGCCGAATATCATTATGGATTCTTGCATTTCTTTGGTTTTTTTCACATTTCCCTTATTTATCATGGTTTGTAATGAATTTTGTGATGTGAGCTTTGGTTTTGAGGCTGCAATATGGAGTTCAGGGCACCGCAGGAATGCTCTTTTTCAAACAAGGCACAGCTGTTGGCCTGCTCCAATTCTGGCTTGCTGTCATGGTTTTGTGGGCCTCATCCGATTATTGGTTTCTTGAGCGGCAATTTCCTAAATGTTTTCTGGGTCTGAGTTGGTTTTGCCTCCTTCCTTCCCAAATTTTGTATTCTGATGCAATACAAACAAGAGTTTTGGCAGAGTAGCCATTATGAAATAAAAAACAAAACAAATATGTGTTTGAAGCTTAGAAATCTACAGGTAACACAACCAAGGTGAGTTTTTGTGTTTTGGAAAATCAAATGGAACACTTTGGCTGAGGTGACAGATATTAATTACCTCCAAACTGAGTTTCACTGCGATTTTCAGGTGAATTCCATCAGAATTCCACAGGCAGTCAGCTGGGAGGTGTGGATGCATCTGGGAACAGCCGGTTTCCATGCTACTAAATCCAGCCCAATATCATTATGGATTCTTGCATTTCTTTGGCTTTTTTCTCATCTTTCTTATTTATCATGGTTTGTAATGAATTTTCTGATGTGAGCTTTGGTTTTGAGGTTGGCATATTGAGTTCAGGTCACTTTTTCAATCAGGGCACAGCTGTTTGCTTGCTCCAATTCTGGCTTGCTGTCATGGTTTTGAGTGCCTCACCTGACTTTTGGTTTCTTGAGCGGCAATTTCCTAAATGTTTTCTGGTTCTGAGTTGGTTTTGCCTTCTTCCTTCCCAAATTTTGTATTCTGAGGCCACACAAACAAGAATTTGAGCAGAGTAGCCATTATGAAATAAAAAATACAACAAATAGGCGTTTGAAGCTTAGAAATCTACAGGTAACACGACCAACGTTAGTTTTGGAGTTTTGGAAAATAAAATGGAACACTTTGGATGAGGTGACAGATATTAATTGCCTCCAAACTGAGTTTCACTGCGATTTTCAGGCTAATTCAGTCAGAATTCCACAGGCAGTCAGTTGGAGGGGTGGATGAATCCGGGAACAGCCGGTTTCCTTTCGACTAAATCAAGCCCAATATCATTATAGATTCTTGCATTTCTATGGCTTTTTTCTCATTTTTCTTATTTACCATGGTTTGTAATGAATTTTCTGATGTGAACTTTGGTTTTGTGGCTGCAATATGGAGTTCAGGGCACCGGAGGAATCGTCTTTTTCAAACAGCCACAGCTGTTGGCCTGCTCCAATTCTGGCTTGCTGTCATTGTTTTGAGTGCCTCAGCCGATCTGTGTTTCCTTGAGTGGTAATTTCCTAAATGTTTTCTGGGTCTGAGTTGGTTTTACCTTCTTCCTTCCCAAATTTTGTATTCTGACGCAATACAAACAAGAGTTTGGGCAGAGTTTCCATTATGAAATAAAAAACACAACCAATAAGCGTTTGAAGCTTATACATCTACAGGTAACACGACCAAGGTGAGTTTTTGTGTTTTTGGAAAATCAAATGGAACACTTTGGCTGAGGTGACAGATATTAATTTCCTCCAAACTGAGTTTCACTGCGATTTTTAGGTTAATTCAGTCGGAATTCTACGGGCAGTCAGCTGGAGGGGTGGATGAATCTGGGAACAGCCAGTTACCTTGCGACTAAATCAAGCCCAATATCATTATGGATTCTAGAATTTATTTGGATTTTTCTCCGTTTTGTTATTTATCATGGTTTGTAATGAATTTTCTAATGTGAGTTTTGGTTTTGAGGCTGCAATGTGAAGTTAGGGTACCGTGGGAATGGTCTTTTTCAAACAGGGCACAGCTGTTGGCTTGCTCCAATTCTGGCTTTCTGTCATTGTTTTGGGTGCTTCAGCTGATTTTGGTTTCTTGAGCGGAAATTTTAAATGTTTTCTGGGTCCGAGTTGGTTTTGCCTTCTTCCTTTCCAAATTTTGTATTCTGACGCAATACAAACAAAGTTTCTGCAGAATAGCCATTATGAAATAAAAAACACAACAAATATGCATTTGAAGCTTTGATATCTACAGGTAACACGACCTAGGTGAGTTTTTGTGTTTTGGAAAATCAAACGGAACACTTTGGATGAGGTGACAGATATTAATATCCTCCAAACTGAGTTTCACTGCGATTTTCAGGTTAATTCAGTCAGAATTCAACAGGCAGTCAGCTGGAGGGGTGGATGAATCTGGGAACAGCAGGTTTCTTGTGACTAAATCCAGCCTATCATCATTATGGATTCTTGCATTTCTATGGCTTTTTTCACTTTTTTCTTATTTACCATGGTTTGTAATGAATTTTCTGATGTGAGCTTTGGTTTTGAGGCTGCAATATGGAGTTCAGGGAACAAGAGGAAGGTTCTTTTTCAATCAGGGCACAGCCGTTGGCCTGCTCCAATTCTGGCTTGCTGTCATTGTTTTGAGTGCCTCAGCCAATTTGTGGTTTCTTGAGCGGCAATTTCCTAAATGTTTTCTGGGTCTGAGTTGGTTTTGCCTCCTTCCTTCCCAAATTTTGTATTCTGACGCCATACAAACAAGAGTTTGGACAGAGTAGCCTTTATGAAATAAAAAACACAACAAATAGGCGTTTGAAGCTTAGAAATCTACAGGTAACACGACCAAGGTGAGGTTTTGTGGTTGGAAAATCAAATGGAACACTTTGGCTGTGGTGACAGATATTAATATCCTCCAAACTGAGTTTCACTGCGATTTTCAGGTTAATTCAGTCAGAATTCCACAGGCAGTCAGCTGGAGGGGTGGATGAATCTGGGAACAGCCGGTTTCCTTGCGACTAAATCAAGCCCAATATCATCATGGATTCTTGCATTTCTTTGGCTTTTTTCTCCTTTTTCTTATTTATCATGGTTTTTAATGAATTTTCTGATGTGAGCTTTGGTTTTGAGGCTGCAATATGGAGTTCAGGGCACCGGAGGAATGGTCTTTTTCAAACAAGGCACAGCTGTGGCCTGCTCCAATTCTGGCTTGCTGTCATTGTTTTGGGTGCCTCAGCTGACTTTTGGTTTCTTGAGAGGCAATTTCCTAAATGTTTTCTGGGTCTGAGTTTGTTTTGCCTCCTTCCTCCCCAAATTTTCTTTTCTGATGCCATACAAACAAGAGTTTTGGCAGAGGAGCTATTATGAAATAAAAAACACAACAAATAGGCATTTGAAGCTTAGAAATCTACAGGTAACACGACCAAGGTGAGGTTTTGTGGTTTGGAAAATCAAATGGAACACTTTGGCTGTGGTGACAGATATTAATTGCCTCCAAACTGAGTTTCACTGCGATTTTCAGGTGAATTCCGTCAGAATTCCACAGGCAGTCAGCTGGAGGGGTGGATGAATCCGGGAACAGCCGGTTTCCTTGCGACTAAATCAAGCCCAATATCTTTATGGATTCTTGCATTTCTTTGGCTTTTTTCTCCTTTTTCTTATGTATCATGGTTTGTAATGAATTTTCTGATGTGAGCTTTGGTTTTGAGGCTGCAGTATGGAGTTTAGGGCACTGGAGGAATTGTCTTTTTGAAACAGGTCACAACTTTTGGCTTGCTCCAATTCTGGCTTGCTGTCATTGTTTTTGGTGCCTCAGCTGACTTTTGGTTTCTTGAGCAGCAATTTCGTACACGTTTTCTGGGTCAGAGTCGGTTTTGCTTTCTTATTCTCAAATTTTGTATTCTGATTCGATACAAGCAAGGTTTTGGACAGAGTAGCCTTTAGGAAAGAAAAAAAAAAAACACAGCAAATTGCCCTTTCGGGATTAAAAATCTACAGGCAACATGGCCAAGATGAGTTTCTGTTTTTGGGAAATGACATGGAACCCTTTTCCTGAGGGGACAAATTCTAACTCCCTAAAAATTGAGTGTGAGTGTGATTTTGAGGTGAATTCACTCAGAATTCCAACGTCAGTCTGAGGAAGGGGGCAATGAATCTGGAAACAGCCAGTTTCCTTGTGTCTAAATCCAGCCAAATATCACAAAGGACTCTTGCATTTCTTTGGCTTTTTCACATTTCCCTTATTTATCATGGTTTGTAATGAATTTTCTGATGTGAGCTTTGGTTTTGAGGCTGGCATATTGTGTTCATGGCACAAGAGGAAGCTTATTTTTCAATCATGGCACAGCTGTTGGCTTGCTCCAATTCTGGCTTGCTGTCATTGTTTTGGATGCCTCAGCGGATTTGTGGTGTCTTCAGTGGCAATTTCCTACATGTTTTCTGGGTCTGAGTCGGTTCTTGCCTTCTTATTCCCAAATTTTGTATTCTGACGCAATACAAACAAGAGTTTGGACAGAGTAGCCATTATGAAATAATAAACACAACAAATAGGCGTTTGAAGCTTAGAAATCTACAGGTAACACGACCAAGGTGAGTTTTTGTGTTTTGGAAAATCAAATGGAACACTTTGGCTGAGGTGACAGATATTAATTGCCTCCAAACTGAGCTTCCCTGCGATTTTCAGGTTAATTCAGTCAGAATTCCACAGGCAATCAGCCGGAGGGGTGGATGAATCCGGGAATGGCTGGTTTCCTTGCGACTAAATCAAGCCCAATATCATTATGGATTCTTGCATTTCAATGGCTTTTTTCTCTTTTTTCTTATTTATCATGGTTTGTAATGAATTTTCTGATGTGAGCTTTGGTTTTGAGGCTGCAATATGGAGTTCAGGGCACAAGAGGAAGGTTCTTTTTCAATCAGGGCACAGCTGTTGGCTTACACCAATTCTGGGTTGCTGTCATTGTTTTGGGTGCCTCAGCCAATTTGTGGTTTCTTGAGTGGCAATTTCCTACATATTTTCTGGGTCTGAGTCGGTTTTGCCTTCTTATTCCCAAATTTTGTATTCTGATGCAATACAAGCAAGATTTTGGACAGAGTAGCCATTAGGAAAGAAGAAAAAAACACAGCAAATTGCCCTTTCAGGATTAGAAATCTACAGGCAACATGACCAAGATGAGTTTCTGTGTTTTGGAAAATGACTTGGAACCCTTCTGCTGAGGGGACAGATACTAATACCCTCCAAATTGAGTGTGAGTGCGATTTTCAGGTGAATTCAATCAGATTCCAAAATCAGTCTGTGGAAGGGGGACGAATCTGGAAACAGCCAGTTTCCTTGTGTCTAAATCCAATCAAATATTACAAAGGACTCTTGCATTTCTTTGGTTTTTTTCACATTTCCCTTATTTATCATGGTTTGTAATGAATTTTCTGATGTGAGCTTTGGTTTTGAAGCTGGAATATGGAGTTCAGGGCACTGGAGGAATGGTCTTTTTCAAACAGGGCACAGCTGTTGGCTTGCTCCAATTCTGGCTTTCTGTCATGGTTTTGGGTGCCTCAGCTGATTTTGGTTTCTTGAGCGTCAATTTCCTAAATGTTTTCTGGGTCTGAGGTGGTTTTGCCATCTTCCTTCCCAAATTTTGTATTCTGACACAATACAAACAAGAGTTTGGACAGAGTAGCCATTATGAAATAAAAAACACAACAAATAGGCGTTTGAAGCTTAGGAATCTACAGGTAACACGACCAAGGTGAGCTTTTGTGTTTTGGAAAATCAAATGGAACACTTTGGCTGAGGTGACAGATATTAATTGCCTCCAAATTGAGTTTCAGTGTGATTTTCAGGTTAATTCAGTCAGAATTCCACAGGCAGTCAGCTGGAGCGGTGGATGAATCCGGGAACGGTCGGTTTCCCTGCGACTAAATCAAGCCCAATAACATTATGGATTCTTGCATTTCTTTGGATTTTTTCTCTTTTTTCTTATGTATCATGGTTTGTAATGAATTTTCTGATGTGAGCTTTGGTTTTGAGGCTGCAATATGGAGTTCAGGGCACAAGAGTAATGGTCTTTTTCAATCAGGGCACAGCTGTTGGCTTGCTCCAATTCTGGCTTGCTGTCATTGTTTTGGGTGCTCAGGTGACATTTGGTTTCTTGAGCATCAATTTCCTACATGTTTTCTGGGTCTGAGTCGGTTTTGCCTTCTTCCTTCCCAAATTTTGTATTCTGATGCAATACAAGCAAGATTTTGGATAGAGTTAGCTCTGTGTCCATTCTTCTGTCTCTGCACTAGATGAATAAAATAACAATGTAAAATGATTTGAAAAGAACTATAAGGGGTCGGTGCTGTGGTGCTGCTGCCAATTGGGGAGTGAACCAGCAGATGGAAAACACCTCTCTCTCTCTCTCTCTCTCTGTGCCTCTCCTTCTCTGTAACTCTGACTTCCAAATAAATAAATGAATCTTAAAGGAAGTATAAACATCAATAAAACACAAATGAAAATTGTATTCTCAAAACTGGATATTAAACCATGCCTTCTACACCTCTGTTAAAAGTTACATTCTATCATAGTCATTTATGATTTCTAGGGCCAAAGTAGTAAATAAGATTTTTCTGGAAGAGAAAGAGTTTATGAGGGAGCCAGGGTTTGGGGTCAGTTAGCAGAAGTGAGTGTCGCTCTTTCAGATTTGATGCAGGAAAGGAACAGCAACTGATCCCTGAGATTTTGGTGTGGGAAGGAAAGGAAGGAGGGACTTAACAAAAGCAAATGCCCTCTGGTTGTGGGCACCCACCCCTGACTGCAGCTTTTCGGAGGAACAGCTGGTGTCTCTAGGGATGCTGCAGCCTGGACTCCATTTCCCAGAGTTCACAGTAGCTCCGAGGTATTCTGCTTTCCAAATACCTGTGGGCATGCACCTGCCACTGCCAGTCCCTGGGGCTCAGAGTTGGACCAGGGGAGTTCATTCCTTGATCAGTGTCAGCCCTGGGGTCTGTGCTGCTCCTTCTCTGGCATTTACTGCAACTCCTGCTCTGCATGTGCGATCCCAGGCAGTTTCCGAGTGCTCACCCTGAGCCTGCCTCCTGCTGCTTCTTCCCTCTTCATCCACCAACTGTGGGTCCCACATGTCAGGGCCTCTCTTCCCCACACTCCCAATTTCACTCCCCGTGTGTCTGGAAGAAAGGGTACCTGCTCCAGGGACTTTCTGCTGCAGGTTTGGCATGCAGGAAGGGGCGGGGACATGTGTGGGAGAAGGGTGCCAGCGATCCTGGCAGCTTCTCGCGAGGTCAGGGCTGGGACCCAGGCTGCTCTGTCTCCCACCTCTATTTCCCAGGCTCAAAGTGCCCAGACTCTCTCCTGCAGAACCTCACCTAAACTGTCCCTAATGCACTTTATTTAGTGGTTACAGGAGAGAGAGGGCAGCGTTCTGGGAACCTGCACTCACAGGGAAGGAAGGCAGAAAGACTCCTGATCTCCACAGTTAAATAAGCCAGGTTCCCACTGTGGGTGGTCTCAGAATGCAGTCTGGCCTGGTCTCTTGATGTTTCCTGGGCTGGTTCCTGCAGGGTGGGGCTGGATGGCCCTCAGGAGGGAGCTTGGGGCAGCAGAGGGGTGGGCAGGAGGATCTGTCTAGGATCTGCCCCACTGCTCTCATCCTGCACCTCATCTTCCTGGTGGGGATCAGTGTGAAGCGTGAATAGCTGCTTTGTGTGTTGATCCCTCTCAAGTATTAATTATCAAATTTTTCCAATGTGGAATTTGAAGCTGTTCCAGAAACCTGGGGTGGGAAAACTCCCTTCTTTCAAACAGGCACAAAGACAGTGGAGGATCCAAGGAGTTTCTATTAATGGCCCTAGGCTCAGCTGGAATGATTTCCTGAGAATTGAGCATCAAATTCAAGTTTCTTAGCTGTTACAGCATTGGTGGGTTTAAATGGCAGCCTACATGATTAGAACCAGATTTCCAATGGTCAATGGGTCCAGTATGTTTGTAAAAGAGATTTGGAATCTTACCCAAAACTGTTGTCTATGCTTATGTTTTATAGTTTCTCATATGTTTACTTAGTTTCTGGTTTTATATTTAGACTTTTAATTCACCTTGAGTTGCTTTTACATAGTGTATGAGGTTTTGGGTATATTTTCAGGCTTCTACATATGGATTTATTAGGACAGATTTATGACTGGAGTTTACAAAAGCCAAACTTAGGACATCTTCCCTCCCTAGACAAGATTTCAGTGGGCAGCTGTTTCACTCATTTATTGTGAGCATCCACTTTTAAAGGTTTGTGTTGGATGGGGTCCACTTCTCTTTCTTTGATGATGTATTTGGCTGCTTTTCATTTTCTGTCTTCAGCTATCACTTCTCCTGTTAGCAAGGCTGTCAACTGTTTTGACCTGCCACTGATCCCTTTGCAAAGTGAGAAGGGAACCAAAATTAATGCAAGTCTACTGTGTTGTCAATAACTGGAGCTACTTTTTTAAAGATTTATTTATTCATTTGAAAGAGTTACACAGAGAGAGGAGAGAGAGAGAGAGAGAAAGAGAGAGAGGTCTTCCATCCGATGGTTCATTCCCCAATTGGCAGCAATAGCTGGAAGCATGCCAATCTGAAGCCAGTAGCCAGGAGCTCCTTCTGAGATGAAGCTGTTTTTTTAAATAATTATTTATTTATTTGAAAGGCAGAACTTTGTCCAGGTCTCATAGGTGGGTGCAGGAATTGAGGGATTTGGGCCAACTTCTACTGTTTTCCCAGTCCACAGCAGAGAGCTGGATGGGAAGTGCAGCAGCCAGGATCCCAACTGGCACCCATATAGGATGATGACAAGGCAGGCAGTAGCTTTACCCACTAAGCAATAGTGCTGCCCACTAACGGGAGCTCTTTTAATCTGAGTTTGCATAAAGAGGAGAATTATAGCATCATAAATACAGATAAGTAACAGTTTTTCTCTGCCCAGCACTTTACATTACCAAGTGCTCCACTGAGAATCTTACATTTCACACTGTGTAATGAAGAAAGCCAGTTACTTATCTTATTTTGGGTTCTGTGTTTAAACCCATGACACTTTTGACATGGGAGGATATTAGTTCTACAATTTCATAGAGACTGGTCTTTGGAAGCATCGATAGAAGTTATAACTGTGAGAGTGGTAAGAAAGAAGAGGGGAAGAAATAAGTGCCCCTTACCCCCCACAGAGATGTCCACAAGTGCAGTAGAAGATATGGCCTTATGGTTGACTTTCTGGGACAAACTGTGTTTGAGTGCTTCACATGTTCTGATAGAAAGGTGTTGCCACCAGGTTTTTAGTATATTTTGTTAGTTTTTAAAGATTTATTTATTTATTTGAAAATCAGAGTTACACAGAGAGAGAAGGAGAGGGAGAGAGAGAGAGAGAGAGAGAGAGAGGTCTTCCATCAGGTTCATTTCCCCAATGGCTTCATCAATGTGAACTTTGCTCAGTTCCTGACCTATACCTTTCCTTTAACCTAGTACTTTGCCATGTAGTAGCCCATGAAAACTGCAGACTGCATAAATAAATGAATACTTGGAGGGTTGTGATTTCTTAGAGGAACATCATGAGACAGAAGGAATAAAACAAAACAAAAGTATCCTCCATATATAGAAGGTACACTGTTTTTACAAGCCACAGAGAAGAGGAAGAAGCAGGGAAGTAGTGAGACTGGAAAGTTTGTGGCAAAGGTAATAGGCACTGGTCAAGAATTTAACAAGCCCATTAGGAAAACATTAAGGTTTCCTTACTTCCATGTAGACTCTGCACTATAATGTTAATCGGCGTCCTCTAAACCCACTTGTTGCACAAATGAAAACCCAAGCATTGTCTTCTCCCACAGATGGAGTCTGCTATTGGTTTTGATTTACATTTCCCTAATGGCTAGTGATATTGGGCATGTTCATCTATGTCTTGACCATTGAGATTTCTTCTTCTGAGAAACATCTGTTTTGATCCTTGCCCATTTCTTAGCTGTACATTTTGCTTCTTATTTGGAGATTTTCCCAGTTCTATATATGTATGTTCTGGCTATCAATCTTTTGTCATAATCAGAGTTTTCAATGTTTCCTGCCATTCTGTCCATTGTATCTTCACTCTGTTGATTACTTTGTAGTGAAGATGTATCTTAATATGATATGCTCAAATTTCTATATTTTATTTTTTTTACTTGTGCTTTTGGAATCTTACCCAAAACTGTTGTCTATGCTTATGTTTTATAGTTTCTCATATGTTTACTTAGTTTCTGGTTTTCTATTTAGACTTTTAATTCACCTTGAGTTGCTTTTACATAGTGTATGAGGTTTTGGGTATCTTTTCAGGCTTCTACATATGTATAATCACTTTCCTTTAAACCATTTGCTAAAGGGATTCTTCTTTCTCCTGTTTGTTTTCTTTCCTTTGTTATATAGGAGTTGCCTGTAGAAAAGTCGGTTTATTTCAGCTGCCTATACTTTTACATTGAACTATGAGTCTGTTTTCCAACAGTGCTAACATTGTTTCTATATTTTTAAGATTTATTTATTTATTGGAAAGGCCAGATGCTTCTTCCAAGTCTCTCATGTGGGTGCCAGCACCGTAGAACACAATCCATCTTCCACCAATTTCCCAGGTGCATTAGTAGGGAGCTGGATTGGAAGTGGAGCACCTGGTCTCCTAGCAGCAACATATGGGACGCATGCACAGCAGATCAAGGCTTTAACCCACTACACCACAGAACCAAACCCTTCCTTATTTACTTCTGCTGTGATCTTTCATTATTCACTTTTTTCTACTGCCCTGCATCTTGACTCATTCCTGTTTTTTTCTGGGTCCTGGAGGATGGTAGTAGGTGGCTTCTGGGATATCTTTTTGTGTTAGTAGATACTTGGTAATCTAAAATCACAGTTATTAGTTTCTATATTTCTCTGCTAATCACTAGGACCTTCTGGATGACAATAGAAAATGCTGGCAGAAATGAGGATATATTAATTTGCTAAGAAAATACCACAGAGAATATGATTTAAATCATGGAATTTTACTTCTCAGAGTTGTAGAGCTTGAAAATATCAGATCAAGGTGCTTAAATAGGCTCGATTTTTCCAGAAGTGTTTCTCCGATGTGACAGACACATCTACCATTTGATCTGCTTAAAAGCACTTTCTTCAGGTAGAGTCATGTTGCTGGTTAGCACTTCAGTGTTAGAGTTTTAGGGAGGCACATTTCAGTCCATAACAGCAAAAGGGACCCTGTGGTCTACTTCAATGGCAGCCATCTCTGTGGAGGACAGAAAGTTTGGAATCAGCGTTAGGATTTCTCACAGTATTAGTGTCAGTGCTATCTCCATCAAATGTGCATTCATGTACACACAAATCTACCTGTACTCATAAACACATTCAACAGTGGAAATGCCTGATGGTTGTGTACGGGTAACATCAATATAATAATCCATAAGATGGCCTATTAGCAGACATTAAAAAGAGAATTAGAAAGAATGACAACAAAATCTGCAGTTACCTATATTTATGTTTATATGTATGATATTCAGTATTTATAGTTGCTAAAAGATGAATACTGATGTGTGGGAATAAAAGCTAAACCTTACCTTGCAATATTGCAGCCTAGTCTACATGAAAGCTGTCTTCCTAAAACCATTCACTGGGCCCACTCTGTGGCATAGTAGATTAAGCATCCACCTGCAGCACCAGCATCCCACATGGGCACCAGTTTGAGTCCCTGCTCCTGCACTTCCAATCCAGCTCTTTACTAATGGCCTAGGAAAGCAGTGCAATATGCCCTGAGTGCTTGGGCCCCTGCACCCATGTGAGAGACCTGGAGGAAGCTGCTGACTCCTGGCTTTTGGCACCTGGCTTCAGATCGGCCCAGCTCCAGCCATTCTGGCCATTTAGGGGTGAACCAGTCGATAGAAGACCTCTCTTTCTCTTCCTCTCTATATCTGTAACTCTGCCTCACAATAAAGAAATACATTTTTTAAAAACCTTTCACATGTTAAATTTCTTAATTGTTTTAAAGATTTATTTATTTATGTACAAGTCGAGTTACAGAGAGGAGAGCCAGAGAGAAAGAGAGAGGTCTTCCATCTGATGTTCACTCCCTAATTGATTGCAACTGCCAGAGCTGTGCTGATCCGAAGCCAGGAGCCAGGAGCTAGTTCCCGGTCTCCCAGATGGGTACAGGGGCCCAAAGACTTGGGCCATCTTGTACTACTTTCCCAGGCCATAGCAGAGAGCAGGATCAGAAGTGGAGCAGCTGAGTATTGAACCGGCCCCCATATGGGATGCTGGCGCTTCAGACCAGGGAGTTAACCTGCTCCACCACAGCACCAGTCCAACATTTTAAATTTCTGATACTCTAAAGTAGTACAGGACTGCATTACATCTAGGAAAGATGCATTTAAAAATTATAAATCTAGTGCATTTTAGCAGAAGTTTTTACAAATACTTCTGATTTTCTCAGCATTATGTATAAATAAATGACATAATGAGTCATTGTCAGATTTTTAGCTTTTGACAGCCACTTATAATATTTCACAGCTTTTTGAAATGTATTGCTAGTGTGTTTTTCTCAACACATGCACTGGATTTTACCTATAAGGTTGCCTCTTATAGGATTTGCATTTTAATGGGTTTTCATGGCACATGTAATCAACATCTGCAAAGCCTCTAAAACACATAAATAATAACATGAATCAGGCTTTTTTCTTAAATATTAATTTATTTCTTTGAAAGAGTTGCACAAATAGAGGAGAGGTAGAGAGAGTGAGACAGACAGACAGAGACAGAGAGGTCTTCCATCTGCTGGTTTACTCCCAGTTGGCCGCAATGGGTGGTCTGTGTCAATCTGAAGCCAGGAGCTTCTTCAGGGTCTTTCACATGTGTGCAAGGCCCCAAGGACTTGGGCCACCTTCTACTGCTTTCCCAGGCCATAGCAGAGAGCTGGTTCAGAAGTGGAGCAGCCGCGACTTGAACTGGCACCCATATGGCTTGCCAGCACTGCAGGCAACAACTTTATCTGCTATGCCACAGCGCCAGCCCCACATTGCATCTTTTTAAGATGATATGGATTTAAGTTCATGAGAAATTATTAGCATAGTGGGAACTGATAGATATGGATGAAGCAGGATGGACTTGTTAGGAATGGTGATGTTAATTTTTTTATAAAATAAATAAGAAATTAAATATGGTCAGACATAAATGAAGACTAAATTTTATTAGTGGTAATCCAGAAAACACTGATCTCAGGTCTTTTTCTTCCAGTGTTAAGTTTATATTTTTAAATGCATATTAAGTGAACAAATTTCATGTAATTTATATATACAGATTGAAGAGCAAACTGATAACATCCTATCCTATCTTCCCTTGTTCTCATATTTCCAGCTCCCTCCTTCTTGTTTTATTTTCTTTTAATTTTGACAGCTGCATGCTTTGATTTTATTTTAGAATCACAAGCTTTAACCCTCTACAAAATAAAGAATTCAGCAAGTAGTAGCAGAAATATCAATGAGTATATGTTCTGTACTCTATCAAAGAGTACAGAAAAGTGCTGTGAACAATACTCAAATCTCAAAATGTCAATTTAACTCATATGCTGCTTTTTGTTGTCTATATATTAATTACCACCAGTCAGAGAAAACATATGGTGTGGGGAGCAACTTGGACTAGACTAAGTTACTGGAATTAAGACTTATTCTATGCATCTGCTCTCCCACAATATGGCGCTGGGAGAGGAGAAAACAGCTTCTACACAGCTGCCTCCAGTTCAGCCAATAAACTGTAGGACTTGCTCCTGATTGGAGGAGAGCAGCGTACTCGGCGTGTGGGCAGCCAAGTTGGGATTGGCAGAGGAGGACTATAAAGGAGGAGAGAGACGGCATGCACCAGGAACATCTAAGGGGAACATCTAAGGGGAACACCTGTGCAGCCCCCGAGAGAGCCGGCCGGTGGTGTGCCGCTCCCCCACGGAATTGGGAGGGTGGCAGGGGGAACCGCCCTTCCACGGAGGTGAAAGGGACAGTAACCAACCCGGGAAGAACCAGCAGCAAACCCGGGGAGGGCCGAGCAGACGAAAGAACAGCGCAGGGTACTGTGTCGTTCCTCCATGAAGACGGGGAGCGACATAATGGTGCCGTGACTCGGATATGAAGCCTAGGCAGGACTTAGTGTCGTTCCTCCATGAAGAGGGGGAGCGACAATATGGTATTTGTCTTTTGGGGACTGGCTTCTTTCATGAAGCATACTTGTTTCCAGTTCATCCATTTAGTTACAGAAGATGGGATTTCATTCTCAATTATGGCTGAATAGTATTTTACACTGTATTTATAGCTCATATTTTTGTTCCAGTCACCAGCTGATGGACATCTGGGTTGATTCCATGTTAACTATTGTGAATTGAGCTGTAATAAACATGAGGGTACAGATAACTCATGCCTGTGCATATTCTATTTCATTTCATGCGGATAAATTCCCAGTAGTCAGATGGCAGGATCACATGGTATGTTTGTTTTCAGATTTCTGAGGAACTTTGATACTGCCTTCCATAATGGTTGCACTAGCTTCATTCCCACCAACAGTGGGTTAGGGTACCTTTTTCTCTCCCTCTCCACCAGCCTTTATTGTTTGTTGACCTTTTCAAAAGAATTATTTATTTGAAAGATTGAGTTACAGAGATGGAGAGGCAGAGGCAGAGAGACATAAGTATTTTATCTGCTTGTTTATGCTCCATATGGCCCAACAGGTAGTGCTGGTCCAATCGGAAGCCAGAGTCAGGAGCATCTCCCTGGTCACCCATGCGGGTGCAGGGACCCAGGCACTTGGGCCATCCTCCACTGCCCTCCCAGTGCAGAGCAGAAAGCTGGACTGGAAGAGGAGCAACCGGGACCAGAACTGGCACCCATATGGGATGCCGTCTCCACGGGTGGAGGATCAACCCAGTGTGCTATGGCACTGGCCCCCATCAGGGATATTTTTCTATAGTACTCTCTCTCCACTGTATCTTTTTCTAGTTGAAGAATTAAGGTGATGCAGGATTAATCGAAGGAGTTTGAGAGGATTGTCTCTCTTTCAATTGTGTTGAATAGTTTGAGAAGCATTAGTTCTTTAAAAGTCCTGTAGAATTCAATAGTGAGGCTGTCTGATCCTGGACTTTTCCTTGTTGGGAGGGTCTTTATTACTCATCCAATCTCTGTCTTGGTTTTTGATTTGTTTAGCTTTTCTATGTGTCTTCATGACTCAATTTTGGTATACTGTGTATGTCCAGGAATCTGTTGATTTTTCCTCTAGGATTTCCAATTTGTTAGCAGCCACAACAGAGGCCCACATCCTATATTGCAGTGCTAATCTGAGTTTTGGGTACTACACTTCCAAATCAGCTTCATGTTAATATCCCTGGAAAGCAATGTATAATAGCTCAAATTCTTTCATTCCTGTCGTCAAATTGGAGAACTGTAACCTATATGGGGACTTGAGAACCTGGTCTTGCACAGTGGTAGCCATATAGAAAGTGAACCAGCAGATGGGAGATCTCTCTGCTTCTCTTTCCTTCTCTCTTTGTCTCTGTGTCTCTCTGCCTTTTTTATCATATTAAAATATTTAATTACTTACTTGAAAGAGTTACAGAGAGAGGGAGAGACAGAAATTTTCCACCACCTAATTCATTTTTGAGATGACTTTAATAGCCAGAGTGTGGCCAGGTTGAAGCCAGGAGCTTTCCCTCCGATGTGCATGGCAGCAAGGAGCTTTTCCTGCAATGTGCGTGGCAGCATCCCAGGCACTTGGGCCACCTTCCCCTGCTTTTTCAGTCCATTGGTAAGGAGCTGGATCAGAAATGGAATAGCTGGTACTTGAACTGGTGCACATACAGGATGCCAATGTAACAGATAGCAGCTTTGTCCACTGCACCACAACCACCAGCTCTTCTATCTGCCTTTCCAATAAATAAATCTTTTGAAAAAGAATTTAAGGTAGTAAAAGTCATCATGACTGAGCAATGGCAAATTTATTGAAGTGATCTATTTTCTTAAAGATCCTTTTATGAATTTGAAAGGCAGCACTAGAAAGAGAGAGTGGGAGAGATGGATCTTCCTCCTGGTTTGTTCACTCCTCAAATGGCTGCAATGGCTGCGGCTAGGCCAGACTGATATCAGGAGCCAGGGGCTTCTTCCAGGTCTCTCACAAGGGTGCAGGAGCCCCAATATTTGAGTCACCCTGTGCTGCTTTTCCAGACACATTAGCAGAGAACTGGATCCGTTTGGAGCATTAATGTCTATGATACTCTCCTTACAGTTGAAGGATTTAGAATCCATTTTGATTATGGGTGGGCCAAGTACAATGTCTTCCAATTGTCCAAGGTTTGGATTAGATGGGTTCTGAGAAATTTTGTTAAAATAGTTATTAATCATAACTCTCAGTTTAAGCTTTTCTTACCAAATTTTCATGTTTGCTGATGTTTATATCTATGGGAAAATTGGGTCTCTGGATTGCAACCAATGAAAGCATCCAGACTAACAGTAATAAGGTCAACAGTCAGCAGAATGATGTCCAGCTGAACTGAAAAAGCTTTTCTTATTTGGTAGAGGGGTTACCTCCTACATTATGCTGACATATTGACATAGACAGTAGATATTGGAGCCTTTCCCTTCTGCCAAATGGAGAATACCATATTTTGGTCCATCATATATATATTTATATATTATAATATATATTATATTATATATTTATATACATAATATAGAATTACATATAATAATTATAAATATATAATTGTATATAATTATTATATATGAATTTGTTATTTATATATAAATAATTATTTCTGATCCAGCTCCTTACCAATGGATTGAAAAAGCAGTGAAAGATGCTCCAAGTACCTGGGTTCCTGGGACACACATCAGAGGAAAAGTTCCTGGTTTCAACCTGGCCACACTCTGGCTATTGAAGTCATCTCAATAATATATATATATTATATATATATAATACATATAATAAATTATATAATATTATCTGTTTATAATTATATATTATATAATATATTGTATGATAAATTATAATATATTTTATATATGAATATATTTATATACATAAATATATAAATAAATGTAAATATATATATAAAGAATTTATTTATGTAGTTGACAGGTTTACTTACAGAGAGTGAGAAGAAGAGACACAGAAAGGTCTTCCATATGCTCATTTACTCCCCTAATGACTGCAATGTCTGCAGCTGGGCCAATCTGAGCTAGGAGCTTCCAGGTCTCCCATATTTTGGCAGGGACCAAAGCACTTGGAACAGCTTCTACTGCTTTCCCAGGCTATTGCAGAGAGCTGGATGGGAAAAGGAGAAATGGGGACTAGAACTGGTGCTCATATGGGGTGCCAGCACTGCAGGTAAAGGATTACACCACTGCACCACAGTGCTGGCCCCAGTCTATCCTTTATTAAGGAGATCTCAGTAATCATGTTCAGGTATTGCTGTCCTATATTCATGGCCAAAGTCCTAGCAGGCAACATGGTTTGGAGAATCATAAGCACAAGGTGTGTAGGAGACTTCATTTCTCATACAGCACAGTTAATAACAAGGTTCCAAGAGGGGAAATTGCTTGCATCATAGTCTTTGAGAACTAATGGACATCACAGGTGATCTAAAGAATTTAGAAGGTTTGTGAGCCCCTAGAGTGAAAAAGTCACAGGGAGCACAAGGACAGTGCCTAGAGTTTATTTTGATGGATTTTAGCCCCTTTCATTGGAGGGAGGCCCAAAGAAGCTGGACTGATTTGTAAACCTCAGAAGTGTCTTTTCAAGGTGAAGGCAAACTTAAGACTGAGGGGTTTTTGGAAAAACTTGGAGCAAAATGCATTTGCACACTTAGTTAAGACACATCATTTATCTATTGATTTTCATCAGATCTGTTAACATTAAATATAAGGTACAGGGGACATGGTGGATTTCATATAGCAATATGATTTTAGTAACATATCATGAGGTGCTTTTTTCTTTTAATGGATTTAAAAATTGGGCTACCTAATGGGATATAGCTGGAATAATCACCTTTTTGTTAAATAAATCTGAGGTAATAAATGTTAGTATATGAATACATTGAGTTTTCTTTTATTGGGCCTTCTTGGCTATTTTAATCTGGGATCTGCGAATTCTCATTTTCTCTAGGCAAGTTGTAACTGAAAATCTTTATTTTATTCTTCATCATGTTGGACCAACTGTGCTGCTTCGGGGATTTTTTTAGTACACCTGACAATTGGAAATTTAGACAATAGTATAGTTAATATGAGATGTACCAAGTAAAGTACTTATTTTTATTCAGATAACATATTTTGGGAATTCTTCTAAAATTCCTATTGAGTATCCTTGTTAAATTTAGTTGCATCCCAGGTTAAGACTTATTGGAGACAGGTACCATGGCTCAATAGGCTAATCCTCCACCTGCAGTGTAGGCACACCGAGTTCTAGTCCTGCTGGGAGCACCAGATTCTGTCCCAGTTGCTCCTCTTCCAGTCCAGCTCTCTGCTATGGCCCAGGAGTGCAGTGGAGGATGGCCCAAGTGCTTGGGCCCTGCACCTGCATGGGAGATCAGGAGGAAGCACGCCGCTCCTGCTTTTGGATCAGTGCAGTGTGCCGGCCACAGCACACTGGCCGCAGCGGCCACTGGGGGGTAAACCAACAGAAAAAGGAAGACCTTTCTCTCTGTCTCTCTCTCTCACTGTCCACTCTGCCTGTCAAACTAAAAATAATTTTTATAAAAAGACTTATTGGAGCCACTCTAGAGATTATACCCATGAAACTTTGTTAATTAATGCAAATAGAACCTGGGAAAATTCATGTATATCTTATGCTGTAGAGACTTAAGATTGAACATCTTTTTTTATCTTTTTTAATTATATAATTTAAAAACAAATTTTAGATTTTTTTTGACTTTACTAAGCCACAGCTCTGGCCCCATTAATATGTCTTAACAATGTTTTTTCCTCTCAGACTTATCTCTATTGGTTCAGTTAACTGCATGTCTTTTCTTTAGATTCAGATTCTCTCAGCTGTCAAAGCTTATTCATCTTAATTCTGTTGTTCCTATTTCCCTCCATTTTATTCTGTCCCTAGGCTAATTGAGGTCATGATTCTCCATTCCTTCTGTGTGGTGTGACAGTAGCCTTGAAGTGTGTTCTTTTTCTCTTCTGATTTCTAAAGAAAGAAATTATGTATTCACCCAGTTTAGATATTTTAATAATTCATTCCAAAACAAAGGTTAAATGTTCTTAATTTGACAAGAATTTTTGGGGCCAGTGGTGTGGCATAGTGGGTAGAGCCACCACTTGTAGTGCTGGCAGTTCATATGCATCCAGTTCTCTGCTAAAGTCTGGGAAAGCAGTAGAAGATGGCCCAAGTCCTTGGCCCCTGCACCCATGTGGGAGACCTGGAAGAAGCTCCTTGCTCTTGGCTTTGGATCGGCGCAACTCTAGCCATTGCAGCCAACTGGGGAGTGAACCAGTGGATGGAAGACCCCTCTCTCTTCTCTGCCTCTCTCTGTGTAACTCTGACTTTCAAATAAATAAATAAATCTTTAAAAAAAGAAGTTTTTCTAATTTTAGATTTGTTCTAATTCATTGCCACTTCATTGTATGTGTAAAGAGTGCATATCCAGTTTTTCTATTTTGGATTTTTGGGATTTTGTATTAGCTCTGCTGTGTATTCATTTTTCTTGAGCATTGGTGATATCTTCTCCTTAGTTGTATTAAGAGAGAGAGCAATAGCCCTCATGTCTTTTTAGGTAAGTAAGACATATTAAAAACAGAGCATTCAGTATACATTCATAGTAGTTTGACTTGTTCAATTGATTTTCCTGAACTCCCTTGGATATTCTTGGTTTTTGCTGTACAAGTTTGTATACTCATTAATTCTTTGATATTCCCAAATCCAGGAAATAAATGACTCAACAGCGGTGTTCCTGTATTTGCTGGGACTCAGGGTAAGAAGCAAAGTGGAGGTGTTCAGGAATCTAAAGGTACATGCTACATAGCAAAGCACATCATTTCCTATACAAAGTGACTGGGAAATCCAGAATCTTTTGCACACATATTGGATCCTGAACTATTACTGGACATTAAGATTTTAATGTATTTATTTTCTGTGTGTGTGTTTGTATTTCTAAATGAACTCTGCTGCGCTACTTAACATTAACATGTATTGCAGAATTCTTTCATCAGCTTTTACTTTTAAAAAGTTTCTCTTTCAGTTTTATGGGAGAGGGTAGAAGTTTTCTGCTATGTAACTGAAAATTCATTCATCATTAAAGTTAAAATATTTCTTGGAAATTGGTAGAATACTATTAATTCTCGTGTGATTTACATGAAACTAAATACATTCTCTATTTTGTTTTGCTTAAAATTTCTGCATGTGTGGACTTCTTTTTTCCTTCTTGCCCCAAATCCCTTTGTGTATTGGGATGGCAAATGGGTTTTACACTGGAGAAAACATGTTATTTTGGCAAAGAAGTACTTAGCCTTCCTGCTTCAAGTATTCAAATATTGCATTAGAATTCAGTATATTTGTTTACTGTACAAATGTCCTTCATACAATTTTGTAATCTTCTGGGATGGGAGAGGGAGCAGGAAATAGGAGGGTTATGGGTGGGGGGGAAGTTATGATTGTCAGTATAAATTATTGCCCTACACTTTTTATAGACACTCTTCAAAGCATATCCTCAAACTAATTCAATTAATTTAAAGGATTTATTAAATGATAGACTACATGAAATTTATCGATGTATTTTATCAAGCAATCATCCAATGTAAATGATTACCATATGTTTGCACTTCAGGGAATCATTCTATTGTGAATATTTTGGCATCAATATAATTTTGTTTAAAATTTCTTTATGAAAAAATATCTGGACTAGAATTCAATTGAATGCATTGCATGGTTTTGTTACCTAATGACAAATTGCCTTCACTGAGGTTTATAATTATTTATTCTTTCAACACTAATGTTATGTATTTACCAAATACAGTAATGTTAATATACATTTGGGGTTGGCACTGTGGCATAGCAGGTAAAGCTGCAGCCTGGCAGTGCTAGCATCCCAAATGGATGCCAGTTTGAGTCCCAGCTGCTCCATTTCTAAGCCACCTCTCTGCTAAGGCCTGGGAAAGCACTGGAAGATGGTCCAAGTCCATGAGCCCCAGAACTCACATGGGGGACCCAGAAGATGCTCCTGGCTCCTGGCTTTGGGTCGGTGCAGCTCTAGTCATTGCAGCCAATTGGGGAGTGAACCAGCAGATGGAAGACCTCCCTCTCTCCTTTCTGCCTCTTCTCTCTCTGTGTAACTCTGGCTTTCAAATAAATAAGTAAATAGATAAATAATTTTTAAAAAGATACATTTGTTTGCAAACAATATGTGACATCAATACAACTACTTAAATTTTCTCATACAAGTAGTTTAATTTGGAGGCCTGAATTATGGCTGATTGGTTCTGTAGTCTAATGATATCTTTGAACCCAACTATTTTCCCCTTCTATATGAATTTCAGTGTTGTATATTACTAGAATTCTGAAAAAAATTCACAGAAACTTTAGGCATCATCTAAACATCATAATCTCCAAAGAGCAAAAATCATTGCAAACTATGATTTTCTAGAATTATTTCTTTGGATAATGCTACAATTTTATTGTAGCTTTAAATTGAGCACACACACACACACACACACATGTACCATACATACATTCACAAATGTACATACACAATCAGCAAGTCTCCAATGCATTTACCAAAGTGCATCAATGTGCTAGTTTAAGATTACTGCCAAAGAATAGTCCCTTTCTTTAAATACCAATTTACTCTATTGATTTATTTTTGACCAAAAATGATGCAGTTTAGTTACTGTTTTGACAAAGAGGCAGGTATCATCACAAAGCACAAATGAGTGAATAAGTTACATTATCCAGATAAGAAATGGCTCACTCATTAAATTAAAAGGAATTGAATCTAGTTTGAGTTACCATGTCAAGCAAAATATGAAGTTTTACAAAACTTGAATGTATATAATTTCAAATAAATTTTGAGTTGTATCTAAATGTGTACACTACAACATTAAGCATAAAGGCACAGATATTTAAATACCTTTATTTAGGAAAATGTGAATAGATAATAATAATAATTGCTAACATTTATTTTATACCAGGTGATGTTTCCTGAATTTTATGTTTCCAGAAAAATGGAGGTAGCTCCTGTTATTTTAACTTTAAAGAAAATGCAACTGAGGCATGAAGAGGTAAGTAACTGGTTTGCCCAAGGATATATAATCATGAAGTGGCAAAGCCTTAGACTTGGCATGATCTGAATGGCAGCCATTTTTTTTCACAAATTCAATGTTTGATCTATTTCATATATTCACTAAAAGGATTTACTATCAAATGATACTTTCTGATAAAACCTATGAAAACTGCAGAGGATTGAGCCGGCGCCGTGGCTCAATAGGCTAATCCTCCACCTTGCGGCGCCGGCACACCGGGTTCTAGTCCCGGTTGGGGCGCCGGATTCTGTCCCGGTTGCCCCTCTTCCAGGCCAGCTCTCTGCTATGGCCAGGGAGTGCAGTGGAGGATGGCCCAGGTGCTTGGGCCCTGCACCCCATGGGAGACCAGGAAAAGCACCTGGCTCCTGTCTCCTGCCATCGGATCAGCGCGGTGCGCCGGCTGCAGCGGCGGCCATTGGAGGGTGAACCAACGGCAAAGGAAGACCTTTCTCTCTCTGTCTGTCTCTCTCACTGTCCACTCTGCCTGTCAAAAATTAAAAAAAAAAAAAAAAAAAAAAAAAAGAAAAGAAAAGAAAACTGCAGAGGAGTATTGCTCCAAAGCAAATACTTGAGGCTAGCATTACGTGTAGCAGGTAAAGCCATTGTCTTTAAATTTAGCAAAGATATGCCTTGTTAGATGAGTGTACTTTGTGTAATTCTTCTTGTCAGTGTATACACTTTAGAAATTGATTACAGGGGCCAGTGCTGTGGCACAGCATGTTAAAACCCCAACCTAGGGTGCCAGCATCCCATATGGGTGCTGGTTTGAGTTCCAGTTGCTCCACTTCTGATCTGGCTCCTTGCTAATGCACCTGGGAAAGCATCAGAGGATGGCTCAAGTCCTTGGGCCCCTGCACCTGTGTGGGAGACCTGAGAAAAGCTCCTGGCTCCGGGCTTCAGATCAGCTCAGCTCCGGCTTTTGCAGTCAATTGGGAAGTGAACCAGCAGATTGAAGACTTTTCTCTCTGTCTCTACCTCTCTATATAACTCTGTCTTTCAAATAAATAAAAATAAATCTAGAAAAAAAGAAATTGATTACATCAGGCAACACATATGAACTTTTTTATAGAAAGATTGACCTTTAGAAAAATTTTAGACCTACAGAAAAAAAAATGTGGTACAAATGTGAACTTTTGAATAAAAATCTATTTTTCATGAAAGCATGGTGTTATAAAACAGAGCAATACCTCACTGAGAACCAAAAATAAATTGGACTATCTCATTCTGTGATTTGAAATCTAGGGACAAATGTCCTTTATTTTTCTTACAGAGAATGTAAATAGTGTTGTGATATCAAACTCATTCTAAGTTTAGGTACCCCATGGAAAGTTTGATCTAATGAAAGCAAATCTGTTGGATCATTTACCTCATACATTCCACTACCATGAAAATAATATATCTGTCATGATACATCAAGAAGAAAACATATTTATGCCTAAAAATACAAATTCAACTATTACAAGCTGTTCAGCAAAATTTAAATTGTATGTTTTTAATATTCTAAAATGGAACATTTTTCTTTGCTTCTCAATAAAAATGTGATACACTTTAACATCTTCAGAATAAGAACTGAGAGTGTACAAGGCAAAATTTATTTATTTATTTATTTTTTGCCAGGCAGAGTTAGACAGTGAGAGAGACAGAGAGAAAGGTCTTCCTTCCATTGGTTCACCCACCAAATGGCCAGCATGGCCTCCTGATCTCCCATGTGGGTGCAGGGCCCAAGCACTTGGGCCATCCTCCATTGCTCTCCTGGGCCACAGCAGAGAGATGGACTGGAAGAGGAGCAACCGGGACTAGAACCTGGGGTGCCAGCACTGCAGGCGGAGGATTAGCCTTGTGAGCCACGTACCCGGTGAAATATAGTTTAAGGAGAGAATTTATAACGTTCATTTTTAAAGTAACAAAAACATTTTTCACTTCTTGGTTTGCATTTTAAATTTGTACATATATATATATATATATATATTAGCCATCCTTACTGGTTATTGCAAATTACCACATCCCAAAATTAATTGCTTCTCAACATTTACAATTTGTTTCTTCACTTTAAAGAAAAATATTTGTGTCTCTTGAGTAAACAAGTAAATATAATGATTTGGCATCATTTTATAAAACTCAAATCTGTAAGAACTCAAAAACCACTGCAGAAATATTCTATAAGAATGTACTCATGCATATTGTTCTTACAATAGATTCACCCATGTCATAGGAGAGCAACTCCTTGCTCAACATTCAAAATGTTCACAGTCTTCGAAATATTCCTTTTAGCATAGTGACCACAGTTGGACACAAGAGAGTTTTTAAAATTAAAAGAAACAATTTGGGTATGCTGACTTTCCTAGTCTTCTTGTTTTCCTGGGACAGAGTATCTTTTTTGAATGTAGGCTGACAAGGATACAACCCCCTCCACAAAGTAAAATGCATAAACATTAGAGCACTGCTCCTGACCCCTGCTCACTTGTTCCTCTATGTGGGATTTATGAATGACTTGCATGAATGGAGAGATGAAAGAGGCAATGAGCTACCACCCCCCTGCTGCACAATGGCCCAGTGTGCCTCCAGCACCCTCCTACCAAACGCTTCCCCCTGTCTGCCCATGCAGACCACATAGATGCTGCGTCAGTGAGCAAATTAGCACCACAAACTTGGTTTTCCTGCTGAGACTCAGCCTTCATTGCTTCCCCAACTGCAGCACGTGCTGCAAGCCTCAGCCAGCAGGGCTGGTGGGAGAGGTGGGCAGTTGCACTCACCAGGTCTCTCTCTTCTTCTCCTGCCCCTCCTGACTCTCGGGCCACCACCTGCATTCTAGCCACAAGGTACAAAATGGGACTGCCAAGAACCTAACACCACCCACATCACCCACACACACCACAACTACTAGCTGCCCACCAATGACCACCGCCTTTATAGCCAGCCTATCATGGGGTGGGTCTTGCAGCTCTAGTCCTGCCCCAGGGCAGCAATGATTGGCCTGATGCCCCCTGCTGGGCTGAGCCTGAGCTGCCCTGCATCAGATTCTGGAAGCAAGAGAGCTGCTGATGGCTGTGGCCCTGGCTCAGAGCACACTTAGGGAGAACCCATGACCGGCAAGGGCGCTGGGGCTCTGGACTTTCCTAGGGTGGAGGCTGGCTCAGCCCTTCTTCCCCCAGCCCTGCCCGCAGGTGGAGCGGGGTTCCCACGGGGGCATCATCCCTCGTGGGAGAACGGGTGAACCCCAAATGCCGCAACTGCGAGTGCTAGGTGCTGGCCTACACCCTTCCGGGAGGGAGTAGAAGACAGTGACTTTGTGGGGAAGTGACACTTGAGCTGGGCCTGTATTTTGGGTTAGCTCTGGACACACATTCCAGTCTGCAGGTCTGTTGCAGGCTTCCTGGAGGCTCTGGGAGCCGAATTCCTGGTGGGGAGGGCAGGAGGGCGGGAAGTCAAGGCGCTGAGCTCCCGCTGGGTGCACCAGGCACTTTGGAGCTATTCAGAGTAAGGAGTCGAGGTCACCTCCTGAACCACTGCTGGTCCCAAACTCCTGGTTTGGGATTTGCCAGAACCCTGAAGTAGGGGTGTGGTGGGGGTGGTAGTGGTTGGCTTCAATGCACTGTATTTGTGAATTCTTCAAACACAGCTTCTCCCTACTCCTGCAGGCTTTCAGGTGACTGACGAGAACAGAGTCCCTCTGCTGCAAAGTGACTGAAGTTTGGAAACTACGTCCAGAACTTCAGTGTGTATTCAGCTGGTCATCCTTCAGGCCTGCAGGTGGACAGCAAGAGCAACAGTAAGATATTTATTACTGTAGATACACTCCTTTCTTTCCGGTAGACCCACCAAAAGAGAATGGGAGATGAGTACTTGAACATTGGAACCAGTCAGTTTACTAGGGTGAGCTGCCAGTACTGGGAGCTCAGGAGTGGACATGGAGAGCAAAACATGCACTGTTACTAAAGAGGACAGTTAGGCATTTTATTGTGAAAAGGGAAATCATTTAGAAGTGAGCAAGACACCTTAAGAAAAGGTCTGTATAGTTATTTTTGTTTATTTGCAAGGCAGAGAGAGCCCTTCCATTTACTGCTCATTCCTCAAATGTCTGCACCAACCAGAGCTGGTTCAAGCTAAAGCCAGGAACTCAGTGTGGGTCTCCCACACAGGTGGCAGAGACTCAAGTACTTGAGCCATCAGCTGCTGCCTCCCAGGGTTCTGTTAGCAGGAAGCCAGAAGCAGAAGCAGGGCTAGGGCTTGAGGCCTGGGCATTCTGACTGGGATGTGGAAGGCTTTACCACTATGCCAAACACATGCTCCAGTAAGGTGTTTCAACACGTTTGCAAAATGTAAGAATGTGGTTTTAAATATATGCTCTTTATCTTAAAAATTTGCATAATCTTATATTCAGTTTCATGTGATTCAATACTTATTATTAAATACAAGTAACATTTAGACACATGCTTTCCTCACCAATACAAACCTCAGTAATTTTTTCACTTAGAACCTTGAATATTAGCATTCATTCAGACTAAAGTTCACTCACAGGCTGGGAATTCTGACAGAGACAGTAGGGAAAAAAAATCTAGATGTGTATCTGATACCTAATAAGATTCTGAACCTGACTGACAGAATCTGAGTAACTGTTCAGAGAGTGACTTCATACCTCTCCCCTCTGTAATGAGAAGACTGTGTCCTTTGGCCACTTTCACATGATGTTATGTAAATCTAACCTGAAAAGCCTTTTATAAATTCTGAAGTACCATACAGAAGCATATTATGCATTTCCATATGAGTGAAAAAAAGCAATGTCAAAGGCATAGCTTTTCCAGAGAGAAGTTAGGAGGATTAGCTCAGTTTGTAAGTGTGTAAGTACCATTAAATATCTACATATTTGAAATAGATTTATAGAGTGTGGAGTTCATGATAGATATTGAATAAATGCACTCTGGATAATAAGCAAATATCAGAAATAATGCCACAACCATCAGTGTTTAAACTCTTCAGACAGCTCCATGCCATGGAAGTGCAGTGATCCCTGTAAATTAACAAAAATCAATCTGTGTATACCCATGGAAGCCACTGGTTTATATGCAGCTTATACTAGAGGTTTTTGTGTTTAGTAAAATAACTTGATTTTTTAATGAATGCTTTCAGACTGATACCTGATGCTGAGTGGCAGACAATTTTTTCTGAAAAGTATGTGGTTGAGAAATATAAATATAAATCAGTTTATAATTTTTGTGTCTGAATATTTTTATGCATTGAGACAATACCTGCAATAATCAGAAGACTTTTCCTCAAAAAGTTGCTATATTGATGCATCTTCATTTATGTATGTAATGTATGCTTAGGTAAAAGGAAGAGAGAGAGAGAGAGGGAGAGAGAGAGATCTCTATCTTTCATCTGCTGGCTCACTTCCAGATGGCCACAATAGCTGGGGCTAGCCAGTCTGAGGCCAGGACCCTGGAACTCTGTCCCAGTCCCCCATGTGGGTGCAGGAACCCAAACTCTTGGGCAATCTTTGCTCCTTTTCCAAGCAAAGAGCTGAATGAGAAGTGAAGGAGGTGAGTCTCAAAGCAGTGCCATAAGGCATGCTGCTGTTGCAGTTGGCAACTTACTCCTTTGTGCCACAATGCTGGCCCTGGATTGATGACATATTGAAGTGCTGCCACTGGCTTTTGGCTAAATAGGATGACTTAACATGTGTTCCACTCTGTGGAAGAGGAACAAATAAGGCAGTTGGTTGTAAAAGTTGCCCATGGAAACCACAGCCTGAGAAAGATGAATCAACTCACCTTGCATTTTCCACCTTGCATCTACACCACCCTTTTCTGGACAAACATCTGATTGTATGCCATTGTGATGGAGGTTCTCAGGGTGCTGGAACTTTTTGTAATTTTTTAAAAATATAGATTAAGAAGAAGGCAAATAAACAAAAAATTACAAACTGCTGCCAATACCAAGAAGAGATTATTGAGAGTAAAAGGTCACCTGTTGGAGCCAGCACTGTGGCACATCAGGTTAAAGCCCTGGCCTGAAATACAGGCATCCCATATGAGTGCTGGTAGAGTTCCAGCTGCTCCACTTCCAGTCCAGCCTCCTGCTAATGCACCTGGGAAAGCAGTAGAGGATGGCCCAAGTCCTTGGGCCCTTTTGCTCATGTGGGAGACCCAGAAGAAGCTCCTGGCTCCTGGCTTCAGATCAGCTCAGCTCTGTCCATTGTAGCCATTTGGGCAGTGAACCAGCAGACAGAAGATTCTCTCTCTCTTTCTCTCTCTCTCTCTCTACATCTCTATATAACATTTTCAAATAAATAAAATATTTTTTCTAATAAAAAGGTATCCTGCCATACTTCTTTCATCCCTGTGAATTCCTAGGAATTAAAAATTGTCGGGGCCAGCACTGTGGCAAAAATGGGTTATACCAACAGCTGCAGCACTAGCATCCTCTATGGGCACCAATTGCATGTTCTACTTCTGATCCAGCTCCCTGCTAACATACCTGGGAAAGCAGCAGAATATGATACAAATCCTTGGGTCCTGCACCCAAGCGAGGGACCTGGATGAAATTTCCCTGACTCCTGGCTTTTTTTTTTTAAAGATTTGTTTATTTATTTGAAAGAGTTACAGACACACACACACAGAGAGAGAGAGAGAGAGAGAGAGAGAGGTCTTCCATCTGATGGTTTACCCCCAACTGGTTGCAATGGCTGGAGCTGTGCTGATCTGAAGCCAGGAACCAGGAGCTTCTTCCAGGTCTCCCACTTAGGTGCAGGGGCCCAAGGACTTGGGCCATCTCCTACTGCTTTCCCAGACCATAAGCTGTAAGCTTGATCAGAAGTGGAGCAGCCCCGTCTTTCACCAGCACCCTTATGGGAGCCAGTGCTTCAAGCTAAGGTTGTAAATCTGCTGTGCCATAGCATTGGCCCCTACTCCTGGCTTTGCCCTGGCCCAGCCCCAGGTTTTCAGTAAGTTGGGGAGTGAAGCCACAGATGGAAGACCTTTCTCAAGTAAATAAAACAATTCTTAAAAATATATAAATATATTTATGTAATAATCATGTTCATGGTTTAGAAATTTAGGGATCAAAATATATGCTTTTGAAAACCCACTCAGTATCATTCTGTATATTGCTCTTTGCTTTGCTTTTTTCACTCATGAAGATGGTTTAGGTCCTGAATTTATCAGTGCTGTATACTTCTTTCTTGTATACCTTTGAAAGCTTAAATGGTTTTCGTTTTTATTTTTTAAAGGAAGATTGATGCATATATTTGAAAATGTAGCAGAGTGGAAGAGACAGATTATCTATCTGCTGGTGTACTCCTCAGGTGGCTGCAGTGGCCTGGGCTGGGCCAGACTGAAGACAGGAACTTCATCTGGGTGTCCCATTGGGTGGCAGGGCCCCAGTTATCTTCTGTTGCTTTTCTGGGACCATTAGCAGGAAGCCGGATTGGAAGGGGAGCTGCTGGGACTCAGATAGCACCCATATGGGTTACCGGCATGGAGGCAGTGTCTTACCTCATGCTACAGCACTGGCACCAAGTGGTCACATTTTACCTAGGGAAAAGAAAAATTAAAACCTAGGAAATTAAATGCCATGGGCAAAGGATGTGGTGAGTGGAAAAACTGAAAACTTTTAGTACCTAGTTGTTGGTCATATGAAAGAAGTGGGACACTTACCTATATTATTTCCTTTAGTCCAGTTTGAGTGTCTTTAATTTTTTTTTTACTTAATTAGGAGGCAGAGGGAGAGAGAATGAAAATGCACTCTGATTCTCTGCTTTACTCCCCAAAATGCCTGCAACAGCCAGAACTGGGTCAGGCTGAAGCCAGGAGTGTGAACTCAATTTTTTTGATTATTTGACAGGTAGAGATAAAGACAGTGAGAGAAACAGAAAGAAAGGCCTTCCATCTGCTGGTTCATTCCCCAAATGGCCACTACAGCTGGCATTATGCCAATTCAAAGCCCGGAGCCAGGTGCTTCTTCCTGGTTTTCCATGAAGGTGCAGGAGCCCAAGCACTTGGGCCATCCTCCACTGCCCTCCCATGCCACAGCAGAGAGCTGGACTGGAAGAAGAATAACCAGGACTAGAACACGGCACACAAATGGAATGCTGGTGCTGCAGGCAGAGGATTTACCAAGTGAGCCATTGCGCCAGCCCATGAACTCATTCTTAATCTCCCATGTGTGGGCAGAAACCTGAATACTTGAGCCATCAGTGCTGCCTTATAGGATCAGTATTTGCATGAAGCTGGAGTTAGGAACCAGAGCTAGGCACTGAAGCCCAGTACTCTGATGTAAGACTTGGACATCTTTTTTTTTCCCAAAGATTGATTTATTTATTTGAAAGGCAGAGTTGCATAGAGAGAGAGAAGTCTTCCATCTGCTGGTTCACTTTCCAGTTGGCTGCAACAGCTGGAGCTGGGCTCATCCGAAGCCAAGAGCCAGGAGCTTCAAGGTCTCCCATGCATGTGCATGGGCCCAAGCACTTGGGCCATTTTCTACTGCTTTCCCAGGCCATAGCAAGGAGCTGCATTAGAAGTGGAGCAGCAAGGACTCCAACCAGTGCCCATATGGGATGCCCATAATGTTTTCTTTAATTGGAGAAATGTTCCTTTGATAGAATGAGCGTATGACCCCACAATATTCTCTACTTACTCATAATAGGGTCTGAGATGTAAAAGTCATGATTAATTTCTTAGAAGAAAATTTACATACCCAGAAGCAAAGAGTGAAAATTAACCTTTTGTTTTTCTCATGAATGAATCAGAGTTTCAAAACTAATACTTAACTTGTATTTTAGAGGAGTTAATGACTTAACCAACTCCTCTATTAGAAATACTACATTGTGGCCAGTGCTGTGGCACAGTGGGTTAAAGCACTGCCCTGAAGTGTCAGCATCCCATATGGGCCCCGGCTCTAGTCCCGGCTGCTCCTCTTCTGATCCAGCTCTCTGCTATGGCCTGGGAAAGCAGTAGAAGATGGCCCAAGTCTTTGGGCTGTTCTGAGGCTCTTAGCATTGTGAAGATATTTTAGATTCTCATTAGTGAAATCTTTAGAAATTTCATAAAGCATCAACTTTCTTTAATGATCTGAAACAGAGATGAGATCCATAAGGGCAGAACTGCTCAGCAGCCACACTGCAGGAATATGTATCTTTCTGACGATATCTTCATCTGCTTCTTGCAGTTGCAGCCAGTCTATGAGCTCTTGGTCAGTTTTCTGCCCTTGGGAGGACCTAGGGTGCTCTATATTATCTGTAAGGATTCAAAATTTGTTGTATATTAGTGTCTAATCATAAAATTTCCAAAGTGACAAGCTGGATATAATAAACTATGCCAGACTGCCAAAAAAAAAAATACAAACATGGTGTACTGTCTATAAAGTACAGCGGTAAATCTCTATTATAGAGATACACATCTCTACACTATTCTCTCTTTCTTTCAATTTGAAAGTCTACATTCAGCTCTCGATGTTATGATTACTTAGGAAGAGATTTCTTATACTTACTTTCATAATCAGTGAACTCCGAAATATTAGTGTAGTATTGAGGATTGTACTGACTAAAACACTATGTTTATTCCATGTTAAATAACATCATCGTATATTTGGATTCCATTTGTTCTGCTACTGATGTATTCACAGGAGAGGGGAGGTGGGAGGAAAACCCAAGATCCATCGGGGTGGAGGAGGAATGTCAGAGGCTGTGGTTCTATTGTACTGCAGCTTGGGTTCTGGAAGAACACATTAATGGACCCAGATGGTTGGAAGCTAACTGAGGGCCTATGTTCTGTACACTTGTCTGTGGTACTGCATTTTCATTTATGTAAAATTTATTTTCTTCAAGCAATATATTAATTTGGATGAAAATGAAGATGTTAAGGAATTTTCAGAATGGGTCTGTTTAACCCTCATTGGCTTTGTTTTTAGGCACTTAACTCAGAAAAGAAAAGATAGAAAAATACATTTTGGGTTCTCTTCATCTGTACCACGGGACTCTCTGGTTAAGATTTGTCATTTTGTCATATTTGATTCTCTGGACTCCCTGAAAAATCCCCTACTTTATTAGATGGAGTCCGTGTCTCACCATGGCAGTGAAAAGTTTAAAATGTCCCAGCTGTGCATTTAGCTAGGTCATGGACACATGCCATGGAACTTGCCAGCCAATTGTGTCAGGGGCATCATCTGAATCAGAATTACTTGCATGAAAACAAGGAGTTGCAGATTCTTCCAGTGAAAGTGGAGAGGAGCAGGAGCTGCAGAACATTGCCAGGGGTGAGTGTGCCATGGGATGCCATGTGGTGGCTGGTGTCTGGAGTGCTGGTTCTGCAGAAGATAGGGCTTATGGGGGCTGGTGCTGTGGTATAGCAGGTAAGGCTGCCTCCTGCAGTGCCAGCATCCCATATGGTCACTGGTTCAAGTCCCAGCTGCTCCTCTTATGATCCAGCTGTGCTATGGCCTGAGAAAGCAATATAAGATGACCCACGTCTTTGCACCCCTGAACCCACATGGGAGACCTGGAAGAAACTCCTAGCTCCTGGCTTTGGATCAGTTCAGCTCTGGCCATTGCATCCAATTGGGGAGTAAACCAGCAGATGGAAGACTCTCTCTCTCTCTCTCTCTCTCTCTGTGCCTCTCCTCTCTCTGTGTAACTCTGACTTTCAAATAAATAAATCTTTTTTTAAAGAGCTTATGCTTATGGATAGTGGTCATGGAAAATGTATGGGACATTTTTCAGCAAGATTTTGGATGAATTTTCCAACCCCTGAACCTCCTAGAGATTAGAATAGACTTCTAATGCATAACTTCCTCTTATGCTTAATTAGGTTTTTGTTTTGAATTGTTTTTGATGAAACAGCAAGGAATTCTGAGTTATAGACTTCCTATTTCAGAGACAGGAGAACACTGATGCCTGCATTATAATTAAATAATGCCTATCACCGTTTCTTAAGCAACAAATGATCACAGATTCCCTCTTTGCTGCTAAGTAATGAGCATGGTGATTCTTCCCTCCATAACCACCTCCCCACCTACACTCCCTCCCCTCTTCCTCCTTCCTCTCCTATTGACATGGAGTGCCATACATAGCTAGGGTGAACATTTATCCCGCTTGGCCCTAGGTGTTCATACACTTCAACTGTGTGTAATTATTCATATTCCCTTTTTATGACCAAGCTTATGTCAGAACGACAAATTATATATTCACCTAATACTGAGAATCATCAAATTGATTTCTATTTTCTTCTCTCTTAGGCAGTTCTTGAGGGGCAGAAATATTTATTTTGTATATCATGTATTTATTCAACTAAAAGACTGACTGTCAAGATGCTGAGTTTTAGTGTCAAAGCAAATATGTTTCTAGACCCCATGAAGTCTACAGTCTGGCAAGAAAGAGCCATCTACCCCAAGAATATTGTTTAACATAGTAAATGCTGGTGTGAAGTCAGTGGATAAAGATTGAAGCATTCTTAATCTAGCACCAACTCTAATCCCATGATCTCTAATTGAGAGAAGTAATCAGAAACACAGAACTCCATGTTACCCAGTTATCTCTTTGAATTTCTGCTTAAAAATAAAACATATCAAACAACACACAAATACCTAGGAGTGCATAATATTTATATACTATCTTGATATTAAAAATAAGAAAAAATAACCATGAAATAATAGCAACTTTGAATCTCCTTTGTTTTCTAGACAAGTTATAATCCTATGTGGTTCTTTATAGTAAAATATTACCGTAAATTACAGTACATCATTACAGTAAATAATTACAGTAAATAATTACAATAAATTATTTTTGTCGGTATACTTCATCTCACTCACATTTTTTCCCTTTGAGAAATCAGATTTTAAAAACTGAGACCCAAGACAAAAGAAAGATTTTTATGCTAGTGTTATACGTTGATTGGCTCTCTAAAAAAGATTTATTTATTTATTTGAAAGTCAGAGTTACACAGAGTAGAAAGGGAGAGAGAGAGAGAGAGAGACATCTTCCATCTTTTGGTTCACCCACCAATTGTTTACAATGGCTGGAGCTGTACAGCTCCAATGCCAGCAGCCAGGAGCTTCTTCTGGGTCTCTCACACAGGTGCAGCTGCCCAAGGACTTGGGCCATCTTCCACTGCTTTCCCTGGCCATAGCAGAGAGTTGGATTGAAAGCAGAGTAGCCGGGCTCAACCTCCACCCATATGGAATGTCCATGCTGGCAGTAGCTTTACCTGCTATTTCACAGTGCTGGCCCCTTGATTGGCCTTTTTAATGATATTAAAAAACACCGTATTTTTCTAAGCTCTTTCCATTCAGTTTCTACTTTGTAAACTCCAGATAATACTGTCCCCAGAATTAATCTAAGGTATAAATGATATGATATAAGGCATTTAACCCCTTAACCTGTCTCCTTGAATACTCAGCTATGTTAGCTCTGTGTCCATTCTTCTGTCTCTGTACTAGATGAATAAAAAGACAGTGTAAAATGATTTGAAAAGAACTATAAGGGGTCGGTGCTGTGCTGCTGCTGCCAATTGGGGAGTGAACCAGCCGATGGAAAACACCTCTCTCTCTCTCTCTCTCTCTCTCTGCCTCTCCTTCTCTGTAACTCTGACTTCCAAATAAATCAATAAATCTTAAAAGAACTATAAACATCAATAAAATACAAATGAAAATTGTATTCTCAAAACTGGATATTAACCCATGCCTTCCACACCTCTGTTAAAAGTTACATTCTATCATAGTCATTTATGATTTCTAGGGCCAAAGTAGTAAATAAGATTTTTCTGGAAGAGACAGAGGTTATGAGGGAGCCAGGATTTGGGGTCAGTTAGCAGTGAGTGTCACTCTTTCAGATTTGATTCAGGAAAGGAAGAATAGCAACTGATCCCTGAGATTTTGGTGTGAGAAGGAAAGGAAGGAGGGACTTAACAAAAGCAAAGGCCCTCTGGTTGTGGGCACCCACCCCCGACTGCAGCCTTTGGGGAGGGCCAGCTGGTGTCTCTATGAATGCTGCAGCCTGGACTCCATTTCCCAGAGTTCCCAGGAGCTCCAACCTATTCTGCCTTCCAAATGTCTGTGCCCATGTGCCTGCTAACAGCCAGTCCCTGGGGGTCTGAGTTGGACCAGAGGGAGTTCATTCCCTGATCAGGGTCAGCCCTAGGGGCTGTGCTGCTCCTTCTCTGGCATTTACTGCAACTCCTGCTCTGCACGTGCAATCCCAGGCAGTTTCCAAGTGTTCACCCGAGCCTGCCTCCTGCTGCTTCTTCCCTCTTCATCTTCTGCCTGTGGGTCCCATGTACCAGGGACTCTCTTCCCCACACTGCCCGCTTCACTCCCCATGTTTCTGGAAGAAAGCGTACCTGCTCCAGGGACTTTCTGCTGCAGATTTGACATGCAGTAAGGGGTGGGGACATGTGTGGGAGAAGGGTGGGTGCCAGGGCACCAGTGATCCTGGCAATTTCCCCTGAGGTCGGGGCTGGGACCTGGGCTGTTCTGTCTCCCACCTCTGCTTCTCAGGCTCCCAGTGCCTGGACTCTCTCCTGCAGAACCTCATCCAAACTGTCCCTAATGTGCTTTATTTAGTGGTTACAGGAGAGAGAGGGCAGCGTTCTGGGAACCTGCATATGCAGGGAAGAAAGGCAGAAAGACTCCCACTCTCTACAGTTAAATAAGCTGGGTTCCCACTGTGGGTGTTTTCAGAATGCAGTCTGGCCTGGTCTCTTGATGTTTCCTGGGCTGGTTCCTGCAGGGTGGGGCTGGATGGTCTTCAGCAGGGAGCCTGGGGCAGCAGAGGGGTGGGAAGGAGGATCTGACAAGGATCTGCCCCACTGCTCTCATCCTGCACCTCATCTTCCTGGTGGGGAGCAGTGTGAAGCGTGAATAGCTGCTTTGTGCATTGATCCCTCTCAAGTATTAATTATCAGATTTTTCCAATGTGGAATTTGAAGCTGTTCCAGAAACCTGGGGTGGGAAAACTCCCTTCTTTCAAACAGGCACAGAGACAGTGGAGGATCCAAGGAGTTTCTATTAATGGCCCTAGGCTCAGCTGGAATGATTTCCTGAGAACTCAGCATCAAATTCAAGTTTCTTAGCTGTTACAGCATTGGTGGGTTTAAATGGCAGCCTACATGACTTAGGACCACAATTTCCAATGGTCAGTGGGTCCAGTATGTTTGTAAAAGAGATGCCAGGGACAGATTTATTAGGACAGATTTATGACTGGTGTTTACAGAAGCAGAACTTAGGATATCTTCCCTCCCTAGACAAGATTTCAGTGGGCAGCTGTTTCACTCGTTAATTGTGAGCATCCACTTTTAAAGGTTTGTGTTGGATGGGGTCCACTTCTCTTTCTTTGATGATGTATTTGGCTGCTTTTCATTTTCTGTCTTCAGCTATCTCTTCTCCTGTTAGCAAGGCTGTCAACTGTTTTGACCTGCCACTGATCCCTTTGCAAAGTGAGAAGGGAACTAAAATTAATGCAAGTCTACTGTGTAGTCAATAACTGGAGCTACATTTTTAAAGATTTATTTATTCATTTGAAAGAGTTACACAGAGAGAGGAGAGAGACAGAGAGAGAGAGAGAGAGACGTCTTCCGTCCGATGGTTCATTCCCCAATTGGCAGCAACAGCTGGGGCTGTGCCAGTCTGAAGCCTGTAGCCAGGAGCTTCTTCTGGGATGAAGCTGCTTTTTGAAATAATTATTTATTTAATTGAAAGGCAGAGTTACAGAGTGGCAGAAACAGAGATCAATGGCTGGAGCTGTTTGGATCCAAAACCAGAAGCCAGGAGCTTTGTCCAGGTCTCATAGGTGGGTGCAGGAGATGAGGGATTTGGGCCATCTTCTACTGTTTCCCAGGCCACAGCAGAGAGCTGGATGGGAAGTGCAGCAGCCAGGATCCCAACCGGCACCCATATAGGATGCTGACACTGCAGGCAGTAGCTTTACCCACTAAGCAACAGTGCTGCCCACTAACGGGAGCTCATTTAATCTGAGTATGCATAAAGTGGAGAATTACAGCATCATAAATACAGATAAGTTACAGTTTTTCTCTGCGCAGTACTTTACAGTTACCCAGTGATCCACTGAGAATCTTACTTTCCACACTGTGTAAATAAGAAGGTCAGTTACTTGTCTTATTTTGGGTTCTGTGTTTAAACCCATGACATTTTTGACATGGGAGGATATTAGTTCTACAATTTCATAGAGACTGGTCTGTGGAAGCATCGATAGAAGTTATAACTGTGAGAGTGGTAAGAAAGAAGAAGGGAAGAAATAAGTGCCCCTTACGCCACACAGAGGTGTCCACAAATGGAGTAGAAGACGTGCCCTTGAAAACTGTGGCTGACTTTCTGGGACAAACTGTGTTTGAGTGCTTCACATGTTCTTATAGAAAGGTGTTGCCACCAGGTTATTAGTATATTTATTTAGTTAGTTTTTAAAGATTTATTTATTTATTTGAAAATCAGAGCTACACAGAGAGAGAAGGAGAGGCAGAGAGAGAGAGAGAGAGAGAGAGAGAGAGAGAGGTCTTCCATCAGGTTCATTTCCCCAATGGCTTCATCATTGTGAACTTTGCTCAGTTCCTGACCTATACCTTTCCTTTAACCTAGTACTTTGCCATGTAGTAGCCCATGAAAACTGCAGACTGCATAAATGAATGAATACTTGGAGGGTTGTGATTTCTTAGAGGAACATCATGAGACAGAAGGAATAAAACAAAACAAAAGTATCCTCCGTATATAGAAGGTATACTGTTTTTGCAAGCCACAGCGAAGAGGAAGAAGCAGGGAAGTAGTGAGACTGGAAAGTTTGTGGCAAAGGTAATAGGCACTGGTCAAGAATTTAACAAGCCCATTAGGAAAACATTAAGGTTTCCTTACTTCCATGTAGACTCTGCCCTCTTATGGTGAACAGGGTCCTCTAAACCCACTTGTTGCACAAATGAAAACCCAAGCATTGTCTTCTCCCACAGATGGAGTCTGCTATTGGTTTTGATTTACATTTCCCTAATGGCTAGTGATATTGGGCATGTTCATATATGTCTTGACCATTGAGATTTCTTCTTCTGAGAAACATCTATTTTGATCATTGCCCATTTCTTAGCTGTACATTTTGCTTCTTATTTGGAGATTTTCCAGTTCTATATATGTATGTTCTGGCTATCAATCTTTTGTCATAGTCAGAGTTTTCAATGTTTCCTGCCATTCTGTCCATTGTATCTTCACTCTGTTGAATACTTTGTTGTGAAGATGTATCTTAATTTGATATGCTCAAATTTCTATATTTTATTTTTGTTACTTGTGCTTTTGGAATCTTACACAAACTGTTGTCTCTGCTAATGTTTTACAGTTTCTCATATGTTTACTTAGTTTTTGGTTTTATATTTAGACTTTTAATTCACCATGAGTTGCTTTTACATATTGTATGAGGTGTTGGGTATATTTTCAGGCTTATACATATGGATAATCACTTTCCTTTAAACCATTTGCTAAAGGGATTCTTCTTTTTCCTGTTTGTTTTCTTTCCTTTGTTAAATAGGAGTTGCCTGTAGAAAAGTCGGTAAATTTCAGCTGCCTATTCTTTTCCATTGAACTATGTGTCTGTTTTCCAATAGTGCTAACACTGCTTCTATTTTTTTTTAAGATTTATTTATTTATTTGCAAGGCCAGATGCTTCTTCCAAGTCTCTCATGTGGGTGCCAGCACCGTAGAACACGGTCCATCTTCCACCAATTTCTGAGGTGCATTAGTAGGGAGCTGGATTGGAAGTGGAGCACCTGGTCTCCTAGCAGCAACATATGGGATGCATGCACAGCAGGTCAAGGCTTTAACCCACTACACCACAGAACCAAACCCTTCCTTATTTACTTCTGCTGTGATCTTTCATTATTCATTTTTTTCTACTGCCCTGCATCTTGACTCATTCCTTTTTTTTTTCTGGGTCCTGGAGGATGGTAGTAGGTTGCTTCTGGGATATCTTTTTTGTGTTAGTAGATAATTGGTAATCAAAAGTCATAGTTATTAGTTTCTATATTTCTCTGCTATCACAAGGACCTTCTAGATGACAGCAGAAAATGCTGGCAGAAATGAGGATATATTAATTTGTTAAGAAAATACCACAGAGAATATGATTTACATCATAGTTGTAGAGCTTGAAAATATCAGATCAAGGTGCTAATAGGCTCGAGTTTTCCAGAAGCCTTTCTCCGATGTGACAGACACATCTATCATTTCATCTTCTTAAAACTACTTTCTTCAGGTAAAGTCATGTTGGTGATTAGCACTTCAGTGTTTGAGTTTTAGGGAGGCACATTTCAGTTCACAACAGCAAAAGGGGCCCTGTGGTCTACTTCAATGACAGCCATCTCTGCGGAGGACAGAAAGTTTGAAATCAGCGTTAGGAATTCTCACAGTATTACTGTCAGTGCTATCTCCATCAAATGTGCATTCATGTACACACAAACAAAACTACCTGTACACATAAACACATTCAACAGTGGAAATGCCTGATGGTTGTGTACAGGTAACATCAATATAATAATCCATAAGATGGCCTATTAGCAGACATTAAAAAGAGAATTAGAAAGAATGACAACAAAATCTGCAGTTACCTATATTTATGTCTATATGTATGATATTCAGTATTTATAGTTGCTAAAAGATGAATACTGATGTGTGGGAATAAAAGCTAAACCTTACCTTGCAATATTGCAGCCTAGTCTACATGAAAGCTGTCTTCCTAAAACCTTTCCCTGGGCCCACTCTGTGGCATAGTAGATTAAGCATCCACCTGCAGCACCAGCATCCCACATGGGCACCAGTTTGAGTCCCTGCTCCTGCACTTCCAATCCAGCTCTTTACTAATGACCTAGGAAAGCTGTGGAATATGCCCTGAGTGCTTGGGCCCCTGCACCCATGTGAGAGACCTGGAGGAAGCTGCTGACTCCTGGCTTCTGGCACCTGGCTTCAGATCAGCCCAGCTCCAGCCATTCTGGCCACTTAGGGGTGAACCAGTCGATAGAAGACCTCTCCTTCTCTTCCTCTCTATATCTGTAACTCTAACTCACAATAAATAAATACATTTTTAAAAACCTTTCACATTTTAAATTTCTTAATTGTTTTAAAGATTTATTTATTTATTTATTTACAAGTCGAGTTACAGACAGAGAGGAGAGCCAGAGAGAAAGAGAGAGGTCTTCCATCTGATGTTCACTCCCTAATTGATTGCAACTGCCAGAGCTGTGCTGATCTGAAGCCAGGAGCCAGGAGCTAGTTCCAGGTCTCCCAGATGGGTACAGGGGCCCAAGAACTTGGGCCACCTTCTACTACTTTCCCAGTCCATAGCAGAGAGCAGGATCAGAAGTGGAGCAGCTGAGTATTGAACCGGCCCCCATATGGGATGCTGGTGCTTCAGACCAGGGAGTTAACCTGCTCCACCCCAGCACAAGTCCAGCATTTTAAATTTCTGATACTCTAAAATAGCACAGCACTGCATTACATCTAGGAAAGATGCATTTAAAAATTATAAATCTAGTGCATTTTAGCAGAATTTTTAACAAATACTTCTGATTTTCTCAGCATTATGTATAAATAAATGACATAATGAGTCATTGTCAGATTTTTAGCTTTTGACAGCCACTTATAATATTTCACAGCTTTTTGAAATGTATTGCTACTGTGTTTTTCTCAACACATGCACTGGATTTTACCACTTTAGTGCACATGGAGTTGCCTCTTATAGGATTTGCATTTTGATGGGTTTTCATGGCACATGTAATCAACATCTGCAAAGCCTCTAAAACACATAAATAATGACATGATTCAGGCTTTTTTCTTAAAGATTTATTTATTTGAAAGAGTTGCACAAATAGGGGAGAGGTAGAGAGAGAGAGAGACAGACAGAAACAGAGAGGTCTTCCATCTGCTGGTTTACTCCCAGTTGGCCGCAATGGGTGGTCTGTGTCGATCCGAAGCCAGGAGCTACTTCCAGATCTCTCATGTGTGCAAGGCCCCAAGGACTTGGGCCACCTTCTACTGTTTTCCAAGGCCATAGCAGAGAGATGGTTCAGAAGTGGAGCAGCCACGTCTTGAACTGGCACCCACATGGCTTGCCAGCATTGCAGGAAGCAACTTTATCTGCTATGCCACAGCGCCTGCCCCACATTATATCACTTTAAGATGATATGGATTTAAGTTCATGAGAAATTATTAGCATAGTGGGAACTGATAGACATGGATGAAGCAGGATGGACTTGTTAGGAAGGGTGATGTTAATTTTCTTATAAAATAAATAAATAAGAAATTAAATATGATCAGACATAAATGAAGACTAAATTTTTTTAATGGTGATCCAGAAAACACTGATCTCAGGTCTTTTTCTTCCAGTGTTAAGTTTATATTTTTAAATGCATATTAAGTGAGCAAACTTCATGTAATTTATATATACGGATTGAAGAGCTAACTGATAACATCCTACCCTAACTTCCCTTGGTCTCATATTTCCAACTCCCTCCTTCTCGTTTTATTTTCTTTTAATTTTGACAGCTGCATGCTTTGATTTTATTTTAGAATCACAAGCTTTAATCCTCTACAAAATAAAGAATTCAGCAAGTAGTAGCAGAAATATCAATGAGTATATGTTGTATACTCTATCAAAGAGTTCAGAAAAGTGCTATGAACAATACTCAAATCTCAAAATATCAATTTAACTCATATACTACTTTTTGTTATCTATATATTAATTACCACCAGTCAGAGAAAACATATGGTATTTGTCTTTTGGGGGCTGGCTTCTTTCATGAAGCATACTTGTTTCCAGTTCATCCATTTAGTTACAGAAGATGGGATTTCATTCACAATTATGGCTGAATAGTAGTTTACACTGTATTTATAGCTCATATTCTTTTTCCAGTCACCAGTTGATGGACTTCTGGGTTGATTCCATGTTAGCTATTGTGAATTGAGTTGTAATAAACATGAGGTACAGATAACTCATGCCTATGCATATTCTATTTCATTTCATGTGGATAAATTCCTAGGAGTCAGATGGCAGGATCATATGGTATGTTTGTTTTCAGATTTCTGAGGAACTTTGATACTGCCTTCCATAATGGCTTCATTCCCACCAACAGTGGGTTAGGGTACCTTTTTCTCTCCCTCTCCACCAGCCTTTATTGTTTGTTGACTTTTTCCAAAGAATTATTTATTTGAAAGGTGGAGTTAATTATAGGGAGAGGCAGTGGCAGAGAGACATAAGTATTTTATCTGCTTGTTTATTCTCCATATGGCACAACAGGTGGTGCTGGTCCAATCGGAAGCCAGAGTTAGGAGCATCTCCCTGGTCACCCAAGTGGGTGCAGGGACCCAGGCACTTGGGCCATCCTCCACTGCCCTCCCAGTGCAGAGCAGAAAGCTGGACTGGAAGAGGAGCAAACGGGACCAGAACTGGCACCCATATGGAATGCCGTCTCCATGGGTGGAGGATCAACCCAGTGTGCCACGGCACTGGCCCCCATCAGGGATATTTTTCTATAGTACTCTCTATCCACTGTATCTTTTTCTAGTTTAAGAATTAGGGTGATGCAGGATTAATCGAAGGAGTTTGAGAGGATTGTCTCTCTTTCAATTGTGTTGAATAGTTTGAGAAGCATTAGTTCTTTAAAAGTCCTGTAGAATTCAATAGTGAGGCTGTCTGATCCTGGACTTTTCCTTGTTGGGAGGGTCTTTATTACTCATCCAATCTCTGTCTTGGTTTTTGATTTGTTTAGCTTTTCTATGTGTCTTCATGACTCAATTTTGGTATATTGTGTATGTCCAGGAATCTGTTGATTTTTCCTCTAGGATTTCCAATTTGTTAGCAGTCACAACAGATGCCCACATCCTATATTGCAGTGCTAATCTGATTTTTGGGTACTCCACTTCCAAACCAATTTCATGTTAATACCCCTAGGAAGCAATGGATAATAGCTCAAATTCTTTCCTTCCTGTCATCTAATTTGGAGAACTGTAACCTCAATGGGGACTTGAAACCTGGTCTTGCACAGTTGTAGCCATATAGAAAGTGAACCAGCAGATGGGATATCTCTCTGCTTCTCTTTCCTTCTTTCTTTATCTATGTGTCTCTCTGCCTTTTTTTTAATCATATTAAAATATTTAATTACTTATTTGAAAGAGTTACAGAGAGAGGGAGAGACAGAAATCTTCCACCACCTAATTCATTTTTGAGATGACTTTAATAGCCAGAGTGTGGCCAGGTTGAAGCCAGGAGCTTTTCCTCTGATGTGTGTGGCAGCATCCCAGGCACTTGGGCCATCTTCCCCTGCTTTTTCAGTCCATTGGTAAGGAGCTGGATCAGATATGGAATAGCTGGTACTTCAACTGGTGCACGGAGAGGATGGCAATGTAACAGATAGCAGCTTTGTCCACTGCACCACAACCACCAGCTCCTCTATCTGCCTTTCCAATAAATAAATCTTTTGAAAAAGAACTGAAGGTAGTAAAAGTCATCATGACTGAGCAATGGCAAATTTATTGAAGTGATCTATTTTCTTAAATATCTATTTATGAATTTGAAAGGCAGCACTAGAAAGAGAGAGTGGGAGAGATGGATCTTCCTCCTGGTTTGTTCACTCCTGAAATGGCTGCAATGACTGTGGCTAGGCCAGACTGATATCAGGAGCCAGGGGCTTCTTCCAGGTCTCTCACATGGGTGCAGGAGCCCCAATATTTGAGTCACCCTGTGCTGCTTTTCCAGACACATTAGCAGGGAACTGGATCCATTTGGAGCATTAATGTCTTTGATACTCTCCTTGCAGTTGAAGGATTTAGAATCCATTTCAATTATGGGTGGGCCAAGTACAACAGCTCCCAATTGTACTAGGTTTGGATTAGATGGGTTCTGATAAATTTTGTTAAAATAGTTATTAAAAAATATATATTATATATAATGCTTATAATAAATTATATAATATTATCTGTTTTTAATTAACATATATTATATAATATATTATATGCTAAATTATAATATATTTTATATATGAATATATTTATATACATAAATATATATGAATAAATGTAAATATATATATAAAGAATTTATTTATGTATTTGACAGGTGTACTTACAGACAGTGAGAGGAAGAGACAGAGAGAAAGGTCTTCCATATGCTCATTTACTCCCCTAATGACTGCAATGTCTGCAGCTGGGCCAATCTGAGCTAGGAGCTTCCAGGTCTCCCACATTTTGGCAGGGACCAAAGCACTTGGAACAGCTTCTACTGCTTTCCCAGGCTATTGCAGAGAGCTGGATGGGAAAAGGAGAAATGGGGACTAGAACTGGTGCTCATATGGGGTGCCAGCACTGCAGGTAAAGGATTACACCACTGCACCACAGTGCTGGCCCCAGTCTATCTTTTATTAAGGAGATCTCAGTAATCATGTTCAGGTATTGCTGTCCTATATTCATGGCCAAAGTCCTAGCAGACAACATGGTTTGGAGAATCATAAGCACAAGGTGTGTAGGAGACTTCATTTCTCATACAGCACAGTTAATAACAAGGTTCCAAGAGGGGAAATTACTTGCATCATAGTCCTTGAGAACTAATGGACATCACAGGTGATCTAAAGAATTTAGAAGGTTTGTGAGCCCCTAGAGTGAAAAAGTCACTGGGAGCACAAGGACAGTGCCTAGAGTTTATTTTGATGGATTTTAGCCCCTTGCATTGGAGGGAGGCCCGAAGAAGCTAGACTGATTTGTAAACCCCAAAAGTGTCTTTTCAAGGTGAAGGCAAACTGAGACTCAGGATTTTTGGAAAAACTTTGAACAAAACGCATTTGCCACACTTGGTTAAGACACATCATTTATCTATTGATTTTCATCAGATCTGTTAACATTAGGTATAAGGTTCAGTGGACATTGTGGATGGTATATAGCAGTATGATTTTAGTAATATATCATGAGGTGCTTTTTTTTAAATTGGATTTAGCAGCTAAAATTGTGTTACCTAATGGGATATAGCTGGAATAATCACCTTTTTGTTAAACACATCTGAGGTAATAAATGTTAGTGTATGAAGACATTGAGTTTTCTTTTATTGGGCCTTCTTGGTTATTTTAATCTGGGATCTGAGAATTCTCATTTTCTCTAGGTAAGTTGTAACTGAAAAACTTAATTGTATTCCTCATCATGTCGGACCAACTCTGCTGCTTCTGGGATTTTTTTAGTACATCTGACAATTGGAAATTTGGACAATAGTATAGTTAAAAAGAGATGTACCAAGTAAAGTATTTATTTTTATTCTGATACATATTTTTGAATTCTTCTAAAATTCCTATTGAGTATCATTGTTAAATTTAGTTGCATCTCAGGTTAAGAGTTATTGGAGGCTGGCGCCATGGCTCAATAGGCTAATCCTCCACCTGCAGCACAGGCACACCGAGTTCTAGTCCTGCTGGGAGTGCCAGATTCTGTCCCAGTTGCTCCTCTTCAAGTCCAACAAACTGGCTGCAGCAGCCACTGGGGGGTAATCCAGCAGAAAAAAGGAAGACCTTTCTCTCTGTCTCTCTCACTATCCATTCTGCCTGTCAAAATAAAAAATAATTTTTATACAAAGACTTATTGGAGTCACTGTAGTGATTATACCCATGTAACTTTGTTAATAAATGCAAATAGAACCTGGGAAAATTGATGTATATCTTATGCTATAGAGACTTAAGATTGAACATCTTTTTTTATCTTTTTTAATTATATAATTTAACGACAAATTTTAGATTTTTTTTGACTTTACTAAGCCACAGCTCTGGCCCCATTAATATGTCTTAACAATGTTTTTTCCTCTCAGACTTATCTCTATTGGTTCAGTTAACTGCATGTCTTTTCTTTAGATTCAGATTCTCTCAGCTGTCAAAGCTTATTCATCTTAATTCTGTTGTTCCTATTTCCCTCCCTTTTATTCTGTCCCTAGGCTAATTGAGGTCATGATTCTCCATTCCTTCTGTGTGGTGTCACAGTAGCCTTGAAGTGTTCTTTTTCTCTTCTGATTTCTAAAGAAAGAAATTATGTATTCCCCCAGTTTAGATATTTTAATAATTCATTCCAAAACAAAGGTTAAATGTTCTTAATTTGACAAGAATTTTTAGGGCCAGCAGTGTGGCGTAGTGGGTAGAGCCACCACTTGCAGTGCTGGCATCTCATATGGATCCAGATCTCTGCTATAGCCTGGGAAAGCAGTAGAAGATGGCCCAAGTCCTTGGCCCCTGCACCCATGTGGGAGACCTGGAAGAAGCTCCTTGCTCTTGGCTTTGGATTGGCACAACTCTGGCCATTGAAGCCAACTGGGCAGTAAACCAGTGAATGGAAGACCCCTCTCTCTTCTCTGCCTCTCTCTGTGTAACTCTGACTTTCAAATAAATAAATAAATCTTTAAAAAAAGAAGTTTTTCTAATTTTAGATTTGTTCTACTTCATTGTCACTTCAGGGTGTGTGTAAAGAGTGTATATCCAGTTTTTCTATTTTAGATTTTTGGGATTTTGTATTAGCTCTGCTGTCTATTAATTTTTCTTGAGCATTGGTGATATCTTCTCCTTAGTTGTATTAAGAGAGAGAGCAATAGCCCTCATGTCTTTTTAGGTAAGTAAGACATATTAAAAACAGAGCATTCAGTATACATTCATAGTAGTTTGACTTGTTCAATTGATTTTCCTGAACTCCCTTGGATATTTGGTCTCTGCTGTACAATTTTCTATACTGATTAATTCCTTGATATTTCCAAATCCAGAAAATGAATGATTCAACAGCTGTGTTCCTGTATTTGCTAGGACTCAGGGTAAGAAGCAAAGTGGAGGTGTTCAGGAATCTACAGGTACATGCTACATAGCAAAGCACATCATTTCCTATACAAAGTGACTGGGAAATCCAGAATCTTTTGCACACTATATTGGATCCTGAACTATTACTGACCTATTCAGTAAGATTTTAATGTATTTATTTTCTGTGTGTGTGTTTGTATTTCTAAATAAACTCTGCTGGGCTACTTAACATTAACATATATTGCAGAATTCTTTCATCAGCTTTTACTTTTAAAAAGTTTCTCTTTCAGTTTTATGGGAGAGGGTAGAAGTTTTCTGCTATGTAACTGAAAATTCATTCATTCATTAAACTTAAAAATATTTGTTGGAAATGAGTGGAATACTATTAATTCTCGTGTGATTTTCATGAAACTAAATACATTCTCTATTTTGTTTTGCTTAAAATTTCTGCATGTGTGGACTTCTTTTTTCCTTCTTGCCCCAAATCCCTTTGTGTATTGGGATGGTAAATGGGTTTTACACTGGAGAAAACATGTTATTTTGGCAAAGAAGTACTTAGCCTTGCTGCTTCAAGTATTCAAATATTACATTAGAAATCAGTAAATTTGTTTACTGTACAAATGTCTTTTATACAATTTTGTAATATTCTGGGATATGAGAGGGAGCAGGAAATAGGAGGGTTATGGGTGGGAGGGAAGTTATGGGGTAGGGGAACCTACTGTAATCCAAAAGCTGTACTTTGGAAATTTATATTTATTAAATAAAAGTTAAACAATTTTATAATATTCATCTTCCTTTTTATTTCGTCCTTTTTTTTAAAAAAGATTCATTTATTTTACTTGAAAGTCAGAGTTACACAGAGAAGGAGAGAGAGAGAGCAGTCTTCCAACCACTAGTTCACTCCCCATTTGGCCACAATGGCTGGAGCTGTGCCGATCCATAGCCAGGAGCTAGCAGCATCTTTTGGGTCTCCTATGCAGGTGCAGGAGCCCAAGGGCCTGGGCCATCCTCTACTGCTGGATAGTAAGTCTTACTTGCCTAAAAAGATGGATAGTAATTTGAGTAGCCAGGACTTGAACTGGCACCCATGTGGGATGTCAGCACTGCAAGCCACAGCTTTACTTGCTACACCACAGCATCGGATCCTTTATTCTTATGACTATTGCTACACTATTGGAATTTATAATTGATAATGCTGAACAATTGAAACTGTCTTATTTACAATTGTAGGACTGGATATGGCAATTTTACTTGAAGTAAATTATTTAGCCTGCTTATTGTATGATTTTTGGAAAAGCATGTATTTATATATAACAGCAGATCTGTTAATCATTTAAAAGTGAATTGTCATGATTACCCAGATGTAAAGAATGCAATATGTGCTAATGAGTTAGCAGTCACAGACATTTAGAATTAGAGGGATTTTGGAACCTTTTCAATACTGCAGTTTTTATGAAAAACTAATAATTTTTTTATTTGACACGTAGAGTTATATACAGTGAGAAATCAGAAAGGTCTTCCTTCCATTGGTTCAGTCCCCAAATGGCTGCCACAGTTGGAGCTGTGCCCATCCAAAGCCAGGAGTCAGGTGCTTTCTCCTGGTCTCCCATCCGGGTGCAGGGCCCAAGCACTTGGGCCATCCTCCACTGCCTTCCTGGGCCATAGCAGAAAGCTGGACTGAAAGAGGAGCAACCAGGACTAGAACACTTTGCCCATAAGGGATACCAGCACCACAGGTGGAGAATTAACCAAGTGAGCCATGGCGCTGGCCCCCGATAAATTTACTCTTAACAAAATATCAAAATATCTTATTTAGTATAAAGTTAGTAGTGAAAAGAGACTACCTTGTTGAACACAGAAATTTGAGATTATATTTCTTGGTATTAATTTGCATCTTAAGGCTTATTGCCTAGTTTATTTCAATATTTCAATCTAATATTACTAATAATATCTTGTACTTAGTGGTTCACTGTGTGCCAGACAATATTCTTTTGATTTTTTAAAGGATTTATTTATTTATTTGGAAGTCAGAGTTACACAGATAGTGAACAAGAGGAAGAGAGAGAGAGAGGTCCTCCATCTGCTGGTTCACTCCCCAGATGGCCTAAAAGGTCAGAGATATGCCAATCTGAAGCCAGGAGCCAGGACCTCTTCAGGGTCTCCCATGCAGATTCAGGGTCCCAAGGACTTGGGCCAACTTCCTACTGCTCTCCCAGGCTATAGCAGACAGCTGGATGGAAAGTGGAGCAGCTGGGACTTGAACCAGCCTCCATATGGGATGCCCCCACTGCATGCAGTGGCTTTACTGGCTACACCACAGCACTGGCCTCAAGACAATGCTCTAAAATGATGCATTAATTATTCCCAAATATTGAAAAGTGGCATGGTACACATTTGAATGTGTTGTTTTGTACTAGTTGTAGAAACAGTTTAAAATATATTTAGATTTAAAAATGTAAGCTTTGATCTAAAGGTTTACTTTCCCCTAAGGTGCCTGTTTGGTAACTGAGAGATCGTTGAAGTCTCAAGATAGAGTACAACTGATCTTATCCAAGCCTCCTTTATCACATGAGGATGCTAAATGCCAAGGCCCAGAGAAGTAAAGTGAATTGTTCAAGGTCACATAGGTAAGTTGTAGCAGGGATAATTCTGTATTAGCATTAGGTATCCTGATACATAGGCCACTATTCTGTCAATTTCATACTCCTTCTGGAGTTAAAGATTCTAAGTTGTGGAAAATTAAGTTTGGAAATTTAGTGGTTGCTATGTTGTTATGGTGAGAAATTTCTGTGTATAGCTATGAGTTGCTTAAATTTTATTCAATATATTTTTCTAGTATGTTTGCTATTTATTTGAAATGTATAACAAATAGCTTCATCTATTTGCCAAAAGAATTTTTTAAAGATTTATTTATATTATTTGAAAGTCAGAATTACACAGAGAGAGAAGGAGAGGCAGAGAGAGTGGTCTTCCATTCACTGGTTCACTCCACAGTTGGCCTCCATGGCTGGAGCTGTGCCGACTGGAAGGCAGGAGCCAGGAGCCTCTTCCTGGTCTCCTATGCAGGTGCAGGGGCCCAAGGATTTGGACCATTTTATAGTGCTTTCCCAGGCCGTAGCAGAGAGCTGGATAGGAAGTGGAGCAGCCAGGTCTTGAACTGATGCCCCTATGGAATACCAGCACTGCAGGTGGCAGCCTCACCCACTATGGCACAGTGCCAGCCCTTGCCAAAAGAATTTATAGAAGCTATTCCATATATACACTTCACAATTATTTAGTTACTTGACACGAACTATCCCTGCATATTTGAAAATTTTGAATGGTATCACTTGGGTTTTAAGAATGTTATATTTTAGGTCTCTTAATATTTTTAGTGATGATGTTTTAAAGGCCCTTTCTGTTTAATGGAAAATGATAAGGATTTTGTTTTACAATGGCCATAGTATTACCACTTAAAGCAATAGATTAAATAACACTTTTAAACAAAGTCATTTAATACTGAATTCTAAAACACTGGTATATTTTAAGTGAGAAGCCAGATTTCTTTCAGATATTCTAAATAAGAATGATAATCAAAATTGAAGACATCTACAGTTTTTAATCACTTGTTTTAAATATTGGTCATAATGGTCCAATTTAGAGTTTTAATTTTCATTAGCTTTTAAAAGATTCAGTACGGTTTATAGAAAAAATTAAGAGAACATAATTATATACTCAACCTCCCACCCTTCTTTTTCCTTCTTTGTCATTTTTTTTTAGCTTATGATATGACATTTTCCATTTACATTACATTAAAAAAGGGTGTTGAATCAAGGGACAAGTTTACCAGGCAAAAATCAGAAAGATCGTAATTTAGAGGGAATACAGACAATGGCTCTAAACAATATTTGAATATCACATCTAAACAATATTTGAAGAAATTGATAAAATAAATATTTTAATTTCTCCTACTAAAATGCTCAGAGAAAGTCTTTCATTATTTATCAAATATTAGTGCAAAAATATGGATTTAAATGATCCCAAAAAGTGATAATTTTTGTGTAATAAAGTCCAATTTTTGTCAAGGCTTTTTGACAGTCTCACAGAAAACTTATGTTTGTGAATGGGAAGAATAATATCAAAATGTCCATACTACCAAAAGCAATTTGCAAATTCAATGCAATTCCAATCAACATACCAACGATGTTCTCAGAGCTAGAAAAAATGATGCTAAAATTCATATAGAAACATGAGAGATGCTTAACATCTAAAGAAATATTATAAAACAAAAAAAAAGCTGGAGACATCACACCATATTTTAAGACATATTACAGGGGTCAGCACTATGACAAAGCAGGTAAAGTCACCGTCTTCAGTGCCGGCATCTCATATGGGTGCCAGTATGTTTCCCAGCTGCTCCACTTCTTATACCCCTCTCTGGTATAGCCTGAGAAAAAAGTAGAAAATGGCCAAAGTCTTTAGGCCCCTGCACCTGCATAGAGACCTGGAAGAAGCTCCTGACACTTGGATTCAGATCAACAGAGCTCCGGCCATTGTGGCCATTTGGGGAGTAAACCAGTGGATGGAAGACCTCTCTCTCTCTCTGCCTCTACCTCTCTGTGACCCTGCCTTTCAAATAAATAAATAAACTGCAAAAAAAAAAAACACAAAAAGAAGAAGTGTTAGCACTGATATAATAACAGACACATAGTTCAATGGAAAAAACTAGGTAGCATAGAAATAAACCCAAATTTCTACCAGCAACTCATATTTAACAAAGGAACTAAAATGAACTGGAGAAAGAAGAATCTCTTTCACAAGTGGTGCAGAGGAACTTGATGATCCAAATGTAGAAGCCTGAAAATAAACTCCAACATCACTTACACTATGTGAAAGTGAACTCACAGTGAATGAAAAATCTAATCATAAGACCCAAACCCAAGTAAACATAGGGAAACTCTAAATATTGTCAACACACAATAGCTTTTCGGTAAGATTCCAATAGCAATAGTCACAAAAATAAAAACAGAGACATCTGAGTATATGCAACTAAGATACTTCTTCACAACAAAGTAAACATCAAAGTGTAGATACAATGAACAGATGGCAGGAAAAATTAAAACTCTGAATGTTTACAGATTTCCAGAACATTTACATGAATTGGAAAAACTCCAAAAAATACAGTGAAGAAACAGGCAAGGATCTGAATAGACATTTCTCAGAAGAAATGTAAATGGTCAAAACATGTGAATATGCCCGATGTCACTAGCCATTATGTAAATATAAATCAGAACACCATATCAGTCTCCAACACCTGTGGGAGAATACAACACTCAGGTGTTTGTGTGTGCAGCAAGTGGGTTTAGAGGACCCTGTTCACCTCTGGAGAGCAGAGTCTACAGGGAGGTAAAGAAACCTTACTGCGCAGGGGCATGCTAATCTTCTCTGTATCGTTCCAATTTTAGTATATGTGCTGCCGAAGCGAGCACATGTGCTGCCGAAGCGAGAAAGAGATGAAAAGAATTTATCTCAGCTAGCCACTAATATTCAAGAAACAAGGTCTTCAGGAAAGCCAACTCAACTGACATTTTCATGTCATTGTTAAATAAAGGAAAAATTATCTAGGTTCAGCAATACAATACGTAGTTTATAAGAGAAAGACTACAGAGTAATTTCCTTGGCATAGAAATAACTTTGTCTTTTTTTTTTTTATCTATGAGGGCTTGCTATCACCACCACACACCCACATCCCATATACAAATGCCTGGCTTGAGTGGTAGCTTCTCTGCTTTGAGGCAAGTTTCTGCTAGTGTGCACCCTGGGAGGAGACGGAGGATGGCAGAAGTGCTTGGGTCCCTGCACCCAAATGGGACATCCAGAATGAATTCCCAGTTCCTGGTTTTGGCTTGGTCAAGCTTTGGCTATTGCAAGTGTCTGGGGAGTGAAACAGTGGTTCCCTCTTCCTGTCACTCTGCCTTTCAAATCAATAACTGTTGTTGGTAATGACTAATAATGATATTCACTGATTGTCAAATTTTGAATCTATTAATTATAGACAATTTCTCTTTGTAATTTTAAACTTTCATAATGTTCTGTTGCCAATTTCATCACTAGAAATAAAAACTTTTCCTCAAAAAAAAAAAGAAACCTTACTGCTTTCCTAATGTGCTTATTAAGTTCTTGACCAGCGCCTGTTAGTCTTGCTACAAACTTTCTAGTCTTACTACTTTCCTTCTTCTTCCTCTTCTCTGTGACTTGTAAAATAGTATACATTCTATATACTGTGGATACTTTTGATTTATTTTATTCCTTCAGTCTCCTATGAAGTTCCTCCACAAAAGCACAGCCCTTAAGATATTCATTCATTTATGCAGTCTGCAGATTTCATGAGCTACTAAATTCCAAGTAGTATGTTAAAGGCAAGATCTGGGCCTAAGAGAAAAGTGGTCTAAATTCTGTGCCTAGAAGAGGATTTGGGACATAGTAGAACTTCAGTGAAGTGCTATGTGAATGACATGCACTCATTAAATGAGTAATCTAAAGCATACACTTCATTTAAGCAACACAGCAGCCCTACTCACCTCAGGTAGAGCAATTGAGAGGAATAATGTGAACAAAAATAAGACATCAATAAGTTGAATAATAACAGAGAAAAAACAAAATGAGATAGATGCCAACATTACTGACCTATTTTTGAGGAATTAAATTGATAGAGGGGCTGGCATTGTGGCCAAGTGGGGAAAGCTGCAATCTGTGAGGCCAGCATAACATCTGAGTTCCACTTTGAGTTTAGGAATCTCCACTTCCAATTTAGCTCACTGCTAAACACCTGGGAAACCAGCAGAAGATGGACGAAGGACTTGGGTCCTTGCCACTGATGTGGGAGACTTGGATGAAGCTCCTGACTCCAGCATGCCCCAGGCTCAACTGTTGAAACTCTCTGGGGTGTGAGCCAGCAGATGAAAGCTATCTCTGTCTTTCCCTCTCTCTCTAAATCCACCTTTCAAATAATAAAGATTTAATAAACAAATTAACTGATTTCAAAATACACAAAAACATGAACAATACTATATCATTTTTATGCCAAACTGATAAAAAATAACAAATGCTAGAGAGCACATGGGAAAAGAAAACCGTCATATATGGTGGGTGAAAACACAAGTTAGTACAGATGTTATGCAGAACAGTATGGTCATTCCTTAAAAAGGATAAAAATTGGGCCGGCGCTGTTGTGCAGTGAGTTAAAGCCCTGGCCTGAAGGGCCAGCATCCCATTTGGGTGCCAGTTCTAGTTCCAGCTGCTCTTCTTCCAATACAGCTCTCTGCTATCTCCTGGGATAGCAGTAGAAGATGGCCCAAGTCCTTGGGCCCATGCACCCATGTGGGAGACCCAGAGGAAGCTCCTGTCTCCAGGTTTCAGAATGGCATAACTCTGACCTTTGTAGTCATCTGTAGAGTGAACCAGCTGATGGAGGACCTCTCTGTGTCTCTACCTCTATTGTAACTCTTTCAAATAAATAACAAAAATTAAACTAAGATAAAAATTGACCTACTATGTGAGAGTTATCTTGCTCTTGGCTATATAGAATAAGGAAATTTTATTAGAAGGAAAGGAGGAGAGCATATCAAAGATACAGCAATTTTCCCATAACACAGCCAGTATAACACAGTTCACTGCAGCCAGGATTTGAAACCAATCTAGCTGTCCATCAGTGAAAAACAATGGACAGGGCAACCTCTTTTAGATACAAAAAAAGAACAAAATATTATTAAATTAATTGAAATAAGCCAGAAGCAGGAACACAAATGTCACCTGGTCCTTGTCACATGTGGAAGTGAAAGAAAATAATGGATCTGAACACAGAACTGTGATTACTAGAGGCTGAGAAGGGAAGCAGCTAGGGATAGAGGGGGATTGGATAATAGATATCAAAAATCAAAGAGGCAGAAAGAACTTCTGGTGTTCCATAATATAATGAGATGACTACATTCAACCATATTAGGTTCTGTGTAAAGAACTGAAGGAGAGGAGCTGGTAGTCTCAAATCATGGAGAAGAATTAGAAACTGTAGTTGCTTGGGGGCCAGCATTGTGGCACAGTGGGCTAACACCCTGGCCTGAAGCACCAGCATCCCATGTGGGTACCAGTTCTAGTCCTGGCTGCTCCTCTTCTGATCCAACTCTCTGCTATGGCCTGGGAAAGCAGTAGAAGATGGCCCAAGTCCTTGGGTCCCTGCACCCAAGTGGGAGATCTGGAAGAAACTCCTGGTTCCTGGCATCAGATTGGCAGAGCTCCGGCCATTGTGGCCATCTGGGGAGTGAACCAGCAGAGGAAGACCTCTCTCTCTCTCTGCTGCTACTTCTCTCTGTAACTCTGTCTTTCAAATAAATAACTCTTTAAAAACTTAATAAAACTGTAGTTGCTTAGCTTGATCACTTTTTACTGCATAAATGTGTGCAAATATTGCACTACACCCTGTAATAATGCATGACTAGGACACATTCATCACAAATTATTTCAATGAAATTTTAAAAATTAGAAGCATTTCTTTATATTAACAATGAACTATTTGAAAATGAAATTAGAGAAACATTTCCATGCATAGCAGCATAAGAACCAGGAACCAATGTCTTCAATGTTATCAGTGATGAATCAGATTCACAGCCCCCAGCACTCAGTTTTTGCCATATACCTTACCATGGCAATTGTGGGCATATAGTAGTAAATCAATGGACAGGAATCCTTTGTCTCTAAATCTGCTAAATAAATAAACATGGAATTCATCAAAGAAAAAGAGATATCAATTTGGATGCCAGGCACAAAAACACATGCACTTGAGCTATCCTCCAGTTTGTGATGCCAACAAATCTTTCAGACATGTTACATTTTCAGAGACTTTTCTGTAATCTTGCTAAGCTTTCTGGAAATCTGCCTTATAGCAAAGCGATTCCCAATTCCATTACACTCATGATTTTTCTTTTGTGTGAGTTATTAGTTTACCATCTAGAGATAATTTATGGTACAAAACTTTTCTATGCATGCATGTTTTCTCATTTGTGAGTCTATTCATGGGAATTGAAGACTGATTTATAACAGAAATACATTTTCCAAATTCATTGCATAGACTTTTGTTCCTTATGAATTCTCTGAAGTCTGTTGATGTCTAATTTCTGGCTAAAGGTTTTATTGTATTTACAGCATGCAAAGACTATCACCTTTTGTGAATTCTGTATCTATACAAGCCTGAAATAAAGAAAATGTTTTTGCACAATCAGTATACGCCTAAGAAACCACCTGTGTCAATTCTCTGATGTACCATTGACTTCTGACTCTAATAATATTTATAAGCTTTCTCCTTTACATGAGTCTCTGTTGGATAGGATGTGATTTCCAGCAAAAGGTTTTGTCACAATACTTACATGAATTTTGGAGAAAAGCTCTTCCACATTCATTATATTGTTAAGGTCTCTCCCTTCTTCAAAGTCCATGATGGATTATGAGGCATTACCTATGTGAAATGACTTTCTCACATTTATTTCATTCATTAGATATATATGTTGTGCATTCTGATATAAGGAGAGATTTGGGCAGAGCTTTCCAACACTCATTACACCCATAAGGTTTCTCTCCCACGTGAATTCCCTGTTGTCGTATGAGGTATGGCTTCTAATTAAAGGGATTTTACTTTCAAAGGAGTTTTTCCCTATATGAATTTGATGATGTACAATGAGGGCTGAATTATGGTAAAAGGCTCTGAGTCATTACATTCATAAAATTGCTCCCCATGAGAATTCTTTTATGTTTGATGAGGTCTGATTTGCACCACAAAGGCTATTCACATGTATTACATTCATGCATTTCTCCCCTTGGTGAATTCTCTAATATTTCATGAGATATAACTTGCACAAAAAGGTCAAGTAGAAAATTCCCTGTGTGGATACTCTGATATCTTATGAGTTATGAAGTACAGCAAAGAGGCTTTCCACCATCCTTCCATCCATAAAACCTACCTAAATTGAGCAACAAAGATATAGAAAATGTAAACACACACATAACCAGATGGAAAGGATACCAGTAATAAAGACCATCACGAGCAAGAAAACCCCAAAACTGGAAGGCTTCACTGCTGAATTCTAACAGACATTTAAAGCACTAACTGCAATTCTTCTCAAGTTATTCAAAACAATTGAGAGAGAGGCGATTCTCCCAAATTCTTTCTATGAAGCCAACATCACCTTCATTCCTAAACTTGAAAAAAGTGCAACAAAGAAAGTAATTATAGACCAATTTCCCTGATGAACATACATGCAAAGATCTGCAACAGAATTCTGGCCAATTGAATCCAACAATGCATCAGAAAGATCATCCACCCAGATCAACTGGGATTTATCCTTGGTATGCAAGGATGGGACCAAAGGCTTTTCCACAGTCATTTCCTTTATAAGCTTTCTCCATGGTGTGAAGGCTCTGATACTTTCTGAGGTTTGACTTCTCAGCAAAGGTTTTTCCACAGTCATTGCACTCATAAGGTTTCCCCCAGTACAAATTGTCTGATGCTTTGTGAGCTTTGATTTCTCAGCAAAGGCTTTTCCACAATGATTGCATTCATAAGGTTTCTCCCCTCTGTGAATTCTCTGATGATTTATGAGGTTTGCCTTCTGGCCAAAGGATTTTCCACAATGATTGCATTCATAAGGTTTCTCCCCTGTGTGAATTCTCTGATGATTTATGAGGTGTTTCTTCTGGCCAAAGAATTTCCCACAGTCATTACATTTGTAAGATTTCAACCCTGTGTGAATACTCTGATGTCTAATGAGATCTGACTTCTGGTGAGTGGTTTCCACACAATCATTACACACATGAGGGTTTTCCACAATATGAGTGCTGTGATGGAGGGTATGGCAGAATTTAATACTGAATGACTTCCCACAAGGTTTACATGCATAGGATTTCTTCCCTATATTTGGTCTATGATTCAGTCTAACATGTGATTGGTAAATGACAGGTTCCACAGTCCCAATATACTTATAAATGTTCTCTCTTTTCAGGTGAATACAATCAGAATTCCACACTCAGTCAGCTGGGAGGGGTGGATGAATCCGGAAACAGCTGGTTTCCTTGTACTAAAACAAGCGCCATATCACAAAGGACTCTTACATTTCTTTTTCTTTTTGGCATTTTTCACATTTTCTTATTTATCATGGTTTGTAATAAATTTTCTGATGTGGGTTGTTGTTTTGAGGCTGGCTTAAGGAGTTCAGGGAACCAGAGGAATGGTCTTTTTCAATTAGGGCACAGCTGTTGGCTCTCTCCAATTCTGGCTTTCTGTCATTGCTTTGGGTGCCTCAGCCAATTTTTCATTTTGAGCAACTTTTTCCTAAATGTTTTGTTGGTCTGAGTTGGTTTTGCCTTTTTCCTTTTCAAATTGTGTATTCTGATGCAATACAAACAAGGGTTTAGAACGAGGATCCATTATGAAATTGAAAAACAGAACATACTGGGTTTTGATGATTAGAAATCATAGGCAACATGACCAAGAAGAGTTTTTGGGTTTTGGAAAATGACATAGAACACTTCCACTGAGGGGCAGATATTAATTTCCTCCAAATCGAGAGTGAGTGCGATTTTCAGGTGAATTCAATCAGAATTCCACAGCCAGTCAGCTAGGAGGGGTGGATGAATCCGGAAACAGCTGGTTTCCTTGTGTCTAAATCCAGCCAAATATCACAAAGGACTCTTGCATTTCTTTGGCTTTTTTCGCATTTTTCTTTTTTTCATGGTTTGTAATGAATTTTCTGATGTGAGCTTTGGTTTTGAGGCTGCAATATAGAGTTCAGGGCACCGGAGGAATGGTCTTTTTGAAACACGGCACAGCTGTTGGCGTGCTCCAATTCTGGCTTTTGTCATTGTTTTGGGTGCCTCAGCTAACTTTTGGTTTCTTGAGTGGCAATTTCCTAAATGATTTCTGGGTCTCAGTCGGTTTTGCCTTCTTATTCCCAAATTTTGTATTCTGATGCAATACAAGCAAGATTTTGGACAGAGTAGCCATTATGAAAGAAAAAAAAAAAAACACAGCAAATTGCCCTTTCAGGATTAGAAATCTATAGGCAACACGACCAAGATGAGTTTCTGTGTTTTGGAAAATGGCATGGAAAGCTTCTGCTGAGGTGACAGATTCTAATTCCCTCCAAATGGAGTGTGAGAGAGATTTTGAGGTGAATTCAATCAGAATTCCAAAGTCAGTCTCTGGAAGGGAGGAATGAATCTGGTATCAGCCAGTTTCCTTGTGTCTAAATCCAGCCAAATATCAAAAAGGACTCTTGCATTTCTTTGGCTTTTTCACATTTCCCTTATTTATCATGGTTTGTAATGAATTTTATGATGTTAGGTTTGGTTTTGTGGCTGCCATATGCAGTTCAGGGCACCGGAGGAATGGTCTTTTTCAAACAGGGCACAGCTGTTGGCTTGCTCCAATTCTGGCTTGCTGTCATTGTTTTGGGTGCCTCAGCTGAAATTTGGTTTCTTGAGTTTCACTGCGATTTTCAGGTTAATTCAGTCAGATTTCCACAGGCAGTCAGCTGGAGGGGTGGATGAATCTGGGAACAGCCAGTTTCCTTGCAACTAAATCAAGCCCAATATCATTATGGATTCTTGCATTTCTTTGGCTTTTTTCTCATTTTTCGTATTTATCATGGTTTGTAATGAATTTTCTGATGTGAGCTTTGGTTTTGAGGCTGGCATATTGAGTTCAGGGCACAAGAGGAAGGTTCTTTTTCAATCAGGGCACAGCTGTTGGCGTGCTCCAATTCTGGCTTTTGTCATTGTTTTGGGTGCCTCAGCTAACTTTTGGTTTCTTGAGTGGCAATTTCCTAAATGATTTCTGGGTCTCAGTCGGTTTTGCCTTCTTATTCCCAAATTTTGTATTCTGATGCAATACAAGCAAGATTTTGGACAGAGTAGCCATTATGAAAGAAAAAAAAAAAAACACAGCAAATTGCCCTTTCAGGATTAGAAATCTATAGGCAACACGACCAAGATGAGTTTCTGTGTTTTGGAAAATGGCATGGAAAGCTTCTGCTGAGGTGACAGATTCTAATTCCCTCCAAATGGAGTGTGAGAGCGATTTTGAGGTGAATTCAATCAGAATTCCAAAGTCAGTCTCTGGAAGGGAGGAAGGAATCTGGTAACAGCCAGTTTCCTTGTGTCTAAATCCAGCCAAATATCAAAAAGTACTCTTGCATTTCTTTGGCTTTTTCACATTTCCCTTATTTATCATGGTTTGTAATGAATTTTATGATGTTAGGTTTGGTTTTGTGGCTGCCATATGCAGTTCAGGGCACCGGAGGAATGGTCTTTTTCAAACAGGGCACAGCTGTTGGCTTGCTCCAATTCTGGCTTGCTGTCATTGTTTTGGGTGCCTCAGCTGAAATTTGGTTTCTTGAGTTTCACTGCGATTTTCAGGTTAATTCAGTCAGATTTCCACAGGCAGTCAGCTGGAGGGGTGGATGAATCTGGGAACAGCCAGTTTCCTTGCAACTAAATCAAGCCCAATATCATTATGGATTCTTGCATTTCTTTGGCTTTTTTCTCATTTTTCGTATTTATCGTGGTTTGTAATGAATTTTCTGATGTGAGCTTTGGTTTTGAGGCTGGCATATTGAGTTCAGGGCACAAGAGGAAGGTTCTTTTTCAATCAGGGCACAGCTGTTGGCTTGCTCCACTTCTGGCTTGCTGTCATTGTTTTGGGTGCCTCAGCCGATTTGTGGTTTCTTGTGTGGCAATTTCCCAAATGTTTTCTGGGTCTGAGTTGGTTTTGCCTTCTTCCTTCCCAATTTTGTATTCTGATGCAATGCAAAGAAGAGTTTGGACAGAGTAGCCATTATGAAATAAAAAACAGAGCAAATAGGCATTTGAAGCTTATAAATCTATAGGTAACATGACCAAGGTGAGTTTTTGTGTTTTGGAAAATACAGTGGAACACTTTGGCTGATGTGACAGATATTAATTGCCTCCAAACTGAGTTTCACTGTGATTTTCAGGTTAATTCAGTCAGAATTCCACAGGCAGTCAGCTGGAGGGGTGGATGAATCCGGGAAAAGCTGGTTTCCTTGCAACTAAATCAAGCCCAATATCATTATGGATTCTTGCATTTTTTTTGGCTTTTTTCTCTTTTTTCTTATTTATCATGGTTTGTAATGAATTTTCTGATGTGAGCTTTGGTTTTGAGGCTGGCATATTGAGTTCAGGGTATAAGAGGAAGGTTCTTTTTCAATCAGGGCACAGCTGTTGGCGTGCTCAAATTCTGGCTTGCTGTCATTGTTTTGGGTGCTTCAGCTGACTTTTGGTTTCTTGAGCAGCAATTTCTAAAATGATTTCTGGGTCTGAGTCGGTTTTGCTTCTTATTCCCAAATTTTGTATTCTTATACAATACAAGCAAGATTTTGGACAGAGTAGCCATTAGGAAAAAAAAAAAAAAACACAGCAAATTGCCCTTTCAGGATTAGAAATCTACAGGCAACACAACCAAGATGATTTTCTGTGTTTTTAAAAACAACATGGAACGCTTCTGCTGAGGTGACAGATTCTAATTCTCTCCATATTGAGTGTGAGTGCAATTTTGAGGTGAATTCAATCAGAATTCCAAAGTCAGTCTGTGGAAGGGGGGGATGAATCTGGAAACAGCCAGTTTCCTTGTGTCTAAATCCTGCCAAATATCACAAAGGACTCTTGCATTTCTTTGGCTTTTTCACATTTCCCTTATTTATCATGGTTTGTAATGAATTTTCTGCTGTGAGCTTTGGTTTTGAGGCTGCAATATGGAGTTCAGGGCACTGGAGGAATGGTCTTTTTCAAACAGGGTACAGCTGTTGGCTTGCTCCAATTCTGGCTTGCTGTCATTGTTTTGGGTGCCTCAGCTGATTTTTGGTTTCTTGTGTGGCAATTTCCTAAATGTGTTCTGGGTCTGGGTTGGCTTTGCCTTCTTCCTTCCCAAATTTTGTATTTTGACACAATACAAACAAGAGTTTGGACAGAGTAGCCATTATGAAATAAAAAACACAACAAATAGGCGTTTGAAGCTTAGAAATCTACAGGTAACATGACCAAGGTGAGTTTTTGTGTTTATGAAAATAAAATGGAACACTTTGGCTGAGGTGACAGATATTAATTGCCTCCAAACTGAGTTTCACTGCGATTTTCAGGTTAATTCAGTTAATTCAGTTAGGATTCCACAGGCTTGCATTTCTTTGGCTTTTTCACATTTCCCTTATTTATCATGGTTTGTAATGAATTTTCTGCTGTGAGCTTTGGTTTTGAGGCTGCAATATGGAGTTCAGGGTACTGGAGGAATGGTCTTTTTCAAACAGGGCACAGCTGTTGGCTTGCTCCTATTCTGGCTTGCTGTCATTGTTTTGGGTGCCTCAGCTGAAATTTGGTTTCTTGAGTTTCACTGCGATTTTCAGGTTAATTCAGTCAGATTTCCACAGGCAGTCAGCTGGAGGGGTGGATGAATCTGGGAACAGCCAGTTTCCTTGCAACTAAATCAAGCCCAATATCATTATGGATTCTTGCATTTCTTTGGCTTTTTTCTCATTTTTCGTATTTATCATGGTTTGTAATGAATTTTCTGATGTGAGCTTTGGTTTTGAGGCTGCAATATGGAGTTCAGGGCACAAGAGGAAGGTTCTTTTTCAATCAGGGCACAGCTGTTGGCTGTCCATCGGTGCCTCAGCCGATTTGTGGTTTCTTGTGTGGCAATTTCCCAAATGTTTTCTGGGTCTGAGTTGGTTTTGCCTTCTTCCTTCCCAATTTTGTATTCTGATGCAATGCAAAGAAGAGTTTGGACAGAGTAGCCATTATGAAATAAAAAACAGAGCAAATAGGCATTTGAAGCTTATAAATCTATAGGTAACATGACCAAGGTGAGTTTTTGTGTTTTGGAAAATACAGTGGAACACTTTGGCTGATGTGACAGATATTAATTGCCTCCAAACTGAGTTTCACTGTGATTTTCAGGTTAATTCAGTCAGAATTCCACAGGCAGTCAGCTGGAGGGGTGGATGAATCCAGGAAAAGCTGGTTTCCTTGCAACTAAATCAAGCCCAATATCATTATGGATTCTTGCATTTTTTTTGGCTTTTTTCTCTTTTTTCTTATTTATCATGGTTTGTAATGAATTTTCTGATGTGAGCTTTGGTTTTGAGGCTGGCATATTGAGTTCAGGGTATAAGAGGAAGGTTCTTTTTCAATCAGGGCACAGCTGTTGGCGTGCTCAAATTCTGGCTTGCTGTCATTGTTTTGGGTGCTTCAGCTGACTTTTGGTTTCTTGAGCAGCAATTTCTAAAATGATTTCTGGGTCTGAGTCGGTTTTGCTTCTTATTCCCAAATTTTGTATTCTTATGCAATACAAGCAAGATTTTGGACAGAGTAGCCATTAGGAAAAAAAAAAAAACACAGCAAATTGCCCTTTCAGGATTAGAAATCTACAGGCAACACAACCAAGATGATTTTCTGTGTTTTTAAAAACAACATGGAACGCTTCTGCTGAGGTGACAGATTCTAATTCTCTCCATATTGAGTGTGAGTGCAATTTTGAGGTGAATTCAATCAGAATTCCAAAGTCAGTCTGTGGAAGGGGGGGATGAATCTGGAAACAGCCAGTTTCCTTGTGTCTAAATCCTGCCAAATATCACAAAGGAGTCTTGCATTTCTTTGGCTTTTTCACATTTCCCTTATTTATCATGGTTTGTAATGAATTTTCTGCTGTGAGCTTTGGTTTTGAGGCTGCAATATGGAGTTCAGGGCACTGGAGGAATGGTCTTTTTCAAACAGGGTACAGCTGTTGGCTTGCTCCAATTCTGGCTTGCTGTCATTGTTTTGGGTGCCTCAGCTGATTTTTGGTTTCTTGTGTGGCAATTTCCTAAATGTGTTCTGGGTCTGGGTTGGCTTTGCCTTCTTCCTTCCCAAATTTTGTATTTTGACACAATACAAACAAGAGTTTGGACAGAGTAGCCATTATGAAATAAAAAACACAACAAATAGGCGTTTGAAGCTTAGAAATCTACAGGTAACATGACCAAGGTGAGTTTTTGTGTTTTGGAAAATAAAATGGAACACTTTGGCTGAGGTGACAGATATTAATTGCCTCCAAACTGAGTTTCACTGCGATTTTCAGGTTAATTCAGTTAATTCAGTTAGGATTCCACAGGCTTGCATTTCTTTGGTTTTTCACATTTCCCTTATTTATCATGGTTTGTAATGAATTTTCTGCTGTGAGCTTTGGTTTTGAGGCTGCAATATGGAGTTCAGGGTACTGGAGGAATGGTCTTTTTCAAACAGGGCACAGCTGTTGGCTTGCTCCTATTCTGGCTTGCTGTCATTGTTTTGGGTGCCTCAGCTGAAATTTGGTTTCTTGAGTTTCACTGCGATTTTCAGGTTAATTCAGTCAGATTTCCACAGGCAGTCAGCTGGAGGGGTGGATGAATCTGGGAACAGCCAGTTTCCTTGCAACTAAATCAAGCCCAATATCATTATGGATTCTTGCATTTCTTTGGCTTTTTTCTCATTTTTCGTATTTATCATGGTTTGTAATGAATTTTCTGATGTGAGCTTTGGTTTTGAGGCTGCAATATGGAGTTCAGGGCACAAGAGGAAGGTTCTTTTTCAATCAGGGCACAGCTGTTGGCTGTCCATCGGTGCCTCAGCCGATTTGTGGTTTCTTGTGTGGCAATTTCCCAAATGTTTTCTGGGTCTGAGTTGGCTTTGCCTTCTTCCTTCCCAAATTTTGTATTCTGATGCAATGCTAAGAAGAGTTTGGACAGAGTAGCCATTATGAAATAAAAAACAGAGCAAATAGGCATTTGAAGCTTATAAATCTATAGGTAACATGACCAAGGTGAGTTTTTGTGTTTTGGAAAATACAATGGAACACTTTGACTGAGGTGACAGATATTAATTGCCTCCAAACTGAGTTTCACTGCGATTTTCAGGTTAATTCAGTCAGAATTCCACAGGCAGTCAGCTGGAGGGGTGGATGAATCCGGGAACAGCTGGTGTCCTTGCGAATAAATCAAGCCCAATATCATTATGGATTCTTGAAATTTTTTGGCTTTTTTCAGTTTTTTCTTATTTATCATGGTTTGTAATGAATTTTCTGATGTGAGCTTTGGTTTTGAGGCTGCAATATGGAGTTCAGGGTACAAGAGGAAGGTTCTTTTTCAATCAGGGCACAGCTGTTGGCGTGCTCAAATTCTGGCTTGCTGTCATTGTTTTGGGTGTTTCAGCTGTCTTTTGGTTTCTTGAGCAGGAATTTCCAAAATGTTTTCTGGGTCTGAGTCGGTTTTGCATTCTTATTTCCAAATTTTGTATTCTGATGCAATACAAGCAAGATTTTGGACAGAGTAGCCATTATGAAAGAAAAAAAGAAAAAGACAGCGCATTGCCCTTTCAGGATTAGAAATCCATAGGCAACACAACCAAGATGAGATTCTGTGTTTTGGAAAATGACATGGAACGCTTCCGCTGAGGTGACAGATTCTAATTCCCTCCAAATGGAGTGTGAGAGCGATTTTGAGGTGAATACAATCAGAATTCCAAAGTCAGTCTGTGGAAGGGGGGTATGAATCTGGAAACAGCCAGTTTCCTTGTGTCTAAATCCTTTCAAATATCACAAAGGACTCTTGCATTTCTTTGGCTTTTTCACATTTCCCTTATTTATCATGGTTTGTAATGAATTTTCTGATGTGAGCTTTGGTTTTGAGGCTGGCATATTGAGTTCAGGGCACAAGAGGATGGTTCTTTTTCAATCAGGGCACAGCTGTTGGCTTGCTCCACTTCTGGCTTGCTGTCATTGTTTTGAGTGCCTCAGCCGATTTGTGGTTTCTTGTGTGGCAATTTCCCAAATGTTTTCAGGGTCTGAGTTGGCTTTGCCTTCTTCCTTCCCAAATTTTGTATTCTGATGCAATGCAAAGAAGAGTTTGTACAGAATAGCCATTATGAAATAAAAAACACAACAAATAGGCATTTGAAGCTTAGAAATCTACAGGTAACATGACCAAGGTGAGTTTTTGTGTTTAAGAAAATCAAATGGAACACTTTGGCTGAGGTGACAGATATTAATTGCCTCCAAACTGAGTTTCACTGCGATTTTCAGGTTAATTCAGTCAGAATTCCACAGGCAGTCAGCTGGAGGGGTGGATGAATCCTGTAACAGCAGGTTTCCTAGCGACTAAATCAAGCCCTATATCATTATGGATTCTTGCATTTTTTTGGATTTTTTCTCTTTTTTCTTATTTATCATGGTTTGTAATGAATTTTCTGATGTGAGCTTTGGTTTTGAGGCTGGCATATTGAGTTCAGGGCACTGGAGGAATGGTCTTTTTCAATCAGGGCACAGCTGTTGGCTTGCTCCACTTCTGGCTTTCTGTCATGGTTTTGGGTGCCTCAGCTGATTTGTGGTTTCTTGTGTGGCCATTTCCTAAATGTTTTCTGGGTCTGAGTTGGTTTTGCCTTCTTCCTTCCCAAATTTTGTATTCTGATGCAATACAAGCAAGATTTTGGACAGAGTAGCCATTATGAAAGAAAAAAAAAAAAACACAGCAAATTGCCCTTTCAGGATTAGAAATCCATGGGCAACACAACCAAGATGAGATTCTGTGTTTTGGAAAATGACATGGAATGCTTCTGCTGAGGTGACAGATTCTAATTCCCTCCAAATGGAGTGTGAGAGCGATTTTGAGGTGAATTCAATCAGAATTCCAAAGTCAGTCTGTGGAAGGGGGGTATGAATCTGGAAACAGCCAGTTTCTTTGTGTCTAAATCCTTTCAAATATCACAAAGGACTCTTGCATTTCTTTGGCTTTTTCACATTTCCCTTATTTATCATGGTTTGTAATGAATTTTCTGATGTGAGCTTTGGTTTTGAGGCTGCAATATTGAGTTCAGGGCACTGGAGGAATGGTCTTTTTCAAACAGGGTACAGCTGTTGGCTTGCTCCAATTCTGGCTTGCTGTCATTGTTTTGGGTGCCTCAGCTGATTTGTGGTTTCTTGTGTGGCAATTTCCTAAATGTGTTTTGGGTCTGGGTTGGCTTTGCCTTCTTCCTTCCCAAATTTTGTATTCTGACGCAATACAAACAAGAGTTTGGACAGAGTAGCCATTATGAAATAAAAAACACAACAAATAGGCATTTGAAGCTTAGAAATCTACAGGTAACATGACCAAGGTGAGTTTTTGTGTTTTGGAAAATAAAATGGAACACTTTGGCTGAGGTGACAGATATTAATTGCCTCCAAACTGAGTTTCACTGCGATTTTCAGGTTAATTCAGTTAATTCAGTTAAGGATTCCACAGGCTTGCATTTCTTTGGTTTTTCACATTTCCCTTATTTATCATGGTTTGTAATGAATTTTCTGCTGTGAGCTTTGGTTTTGAGGCTGCAATATGGAGTTCAGGGTACTGGAGGAATGGTGTTTTTCAAACAAGGCACAGCTGTTGGCTTGCTCCAATTCTGGCTTGCTGTCATTGTTTTGGGTGCCTCAGCCGAAATTTGGTTTCTTGAGTTTCACTGCGATTTTCAGGTTAATTCAGTCAGAAATCCACAGGCAGTCAGCTTTAGTTGTGGATGAATCTGGGAACAGCCAGTTTCCTTGCAACTAAATCAAGCCCAATATCATTATGGATTCTTGCATTTCTTTGGCTTTTTTCTCTTTTTTCTTTTTTTCATGGTTTGTTATGAATTTTCTGATGTGAGCTTTGGTTTTGAGGCTGGCATATTGAGTTCAGGGCACAAGAGGATGGTTCTTTTTCAATCAGGGCACAGCTGTTGGCTTGCTCCACTTCTGGCTTGCTGTCATTGTTTTGGGTGCCTCAGCCGATTTGTGGTTTCTTGTGTGGCAATTTCCCAAATGTTTTCTGGGTCTGAGTTGGCTTTGCCTTCTTCCTTCCCAAATTTTGTATTCTGATGCAATGCTAAGAAGAGTTTGGACAGAGTAGCCATTATGAAATAAAAAACAGAGCAAATAGGCATTTGAAGCTTATAAATCTATAGGTAACATGACCAAGGTGAGTTTTTGTGTTTTGGAAAATACAATGGAACACTTTGACTGAGGTGACAGATATTAATTGCCTCCAAACTGAGTTTCACTGCGATTTTCAGGTTAATTCAGTCAGAATTCCACAGGCAGTCAGCTGGAGGGGTGGATGAATCCGGGAACAGCTGGTTTCCTTGCGAATAAATCAAGCCCAATATCATTATGGATTCTTGAAATTTTTTGGCTTTTTTCACTTTTTTCTTATTTATCATGGTTTGTAATGAATTTTCTGATGTGAGCTTTGGTTTTTAGGCTGCAATATGGAGTTCAGGGTACAAGAGGAAGGTTCTTTTTCAATCAGGGCACAGCTGTTGGCGTGCTCAAATTCTGGCTTGCTGTCATTGTTTTGGGTGTTTCAGCTGACTTTTGGTTTCTTGAGCAGGAATTTCCAAAATGTTTTCTGGGTCTGAGTCGGTTTTGCCTTCTTATTCCCAAATTTTGTATTCTGATGCAATACAAGCAAGATTTTGGACAGAGTAGCCATTATGAAAGAAAAAAAAAAAAGACAACGCATTGCCCTTTCAGGATTAGAAATCCATAGGCAACACAACCAAGATGAGATTCTGTGTTTTGGAAAATGACATGGAACGCTTCTGCTGAGGTGACAGATTCTAATTCCCTCCAAATGGAGTGTGAGAGCGATTTTGAGGTGAATACAATCAGAATTCCAAAGTCAGTCTGTGGAAGGGGGGTATGAATCTGGAAACAGCCAGTTTCTTTGTGTCTAAATCCTTTCAAATATCACAAAGGACTCTTGCATTTCTTTGGCTTTTTCACATTTCCCTTATTTATCATGGTTTGTAATGAATTTTCTGATGTGAGCTTTGGTTTTGAGGCTGGAATATGGAGTTCAGGGCACAAGAGGATGGTTCTTTTTCAATCAGGGCATAGCTGTTGGCTTGCTCCACTTCTGGCTTGCTGTCATTGTTTTGAGTGCCTCAGCCGATTTGTGGTTTCTTCTGTGGCAACTTCCCAAATGTTTTCAGGGTCTGAGTTGGCTTTGCCTTCTTCCTTCCCAAATTTTGTATTCTGATGCAATGCTAAGAAGAGTTTGGACAGAATAGCCATTATGAAATAAAAAACACAACAAATAGGCGTTTGAAGCTTAGAAATCTACAGGTAACATGACCAAGGTGAGTTTTTGTGTTTATGAAAATAAAATGGAACACTTTGGCTGAGGTGACAGATATTAATTGCCTCCAAACTGAGTTTCACTGCGATTTTCAGGTTAATTCAGTCAGAATTCCACAGGCAGTCAGCTGGAGGGGTGGATGAATCCTGTAACAGCAGGTTTCCTAGCGACTAAATCAAGCCCTATATCATTATGGATTCTTGCATTTTTTTGGATTTTTTCTCTTTTTTCTTATTTATCATGGTTTGTAATGAATTTTCTGATGTGAGCTTTGGTTTTGAGGCTGGCATATTGAGTTCAGGGCACTGGAGGAATGGTCTTTTTCAATCAGGGCACAGCTGTTGGCTTGCTCCACTTCTGGCTTTCTGTCATGGTTTTGGGTGCCTCAGCTGATTTGTGGTTTCTTGTGTGGCCATTTCCTAAATGTTTTCTGGGTCTGAGTTGGTTTTGCCTTCTTCCTTCCCAAATTTTGTATTCTGATGCAATACAAGCAAGATTTTGGACAGAGTAGCCAATATGAAAGAAAAAAAAAACACAGCAAATTGCCCTTTCAGGATTAGAAATCCATGGGCAACACAACCAAGATGAGATTCTGTGTTTTGGAAAATGACATGGAACGCTTCTGCTGAGGTGACAGATTCTAATTCCCTCCAAATGGAGTGTGAGAGCGATTTTGAGGTGAATTCAATCAGAATTCCAAAGTCAGTCTGTGGAAGGGGGGTATGAATCTGGAAACAGCCAGGTTCTTTGTGTCTAATTCCTTCCAAATATCACAAAGGACTCTTGCATTTCTTTGGCTTTTTCACATTTCCCTTATTTTTCATGGTTTGTAATGAATTTTCTGATGTGAGCTTTAGTTTTGAGGCTGCAATATGGAGTACAGGGCACTGGAGGAATGGTCTTTTTCAATCAGGGTACAGCTGTTGGCTTGCTGCAATTCTGGCTTGCTGTCATTGTTCTGGGTGCCTCAACCAATCTGTGGTTTCTTGAGTGGCAATTTCCTAAATGTTTTCTGGGTCTGGGATGGCTTTGCCTTCTTATTCCCAAATTTTCTATTCTGACGCAATACAAACAAGAGTTTGTACAGAATAGCCATTATGAAAGAAAAAAAAAAAAAACACAGCGCATTGCCCTTTCAGGATTAGAAATCTACAAGCAACACGAGCAAGATGAGTTTTTGTGTTTTGGAAAATGACATAGAACGCTTCTGCTGAGGGGACAGATTCTAATTCCCTCCAAAATGAATGTGAGTGCGATTTTGAGGTGAATTCAATCAGAATTCCAAATTCAGTCTGTGGAAGGGGGGGATGAATCTGGAAACAGCCAGTTTCCTTGTGTCCAAATCCAGCCAAATATTACAAAGGACTCTTGCATTTCTTTGGCTTTTTCACATTTCCCTTATTTATCATGGTTTGTAATGAATTTTCTGATGTGAGCTTTGGTTTTGTGGCTGCAATATGGAGTTCAGGGCACCTGAGGAATGGTCTTTTTCAAACAGGGCACAGCTGCTGGCTTGCTCCAATTCTGGCTATTGTCTTTGTTTTGGGTGCCTCAGCTGAAATTTGGTTACTTGAGTTTCACTGCGATTGTCAGGTTAATTCAGTCAGAATTCCACAGGCAGTCAGCTTTAGTGGTGGATGAATCTGGGAACAGCCGGTTTCCTTGCAACTAAATCAAACCCAATATCATTATGGATTCTTGTGTTTCTTTGGCTTTTTTCTCTTTTTTCTTATTTATCATGGTTTGTAATGAATTTTCTGATGTGAGCTTTGGTTTTGAGGCTGGCATATTGAGTTCAGGGCACAAGAGAATGGTTCTTTTTCAATCAGGGCACAGCTGTTGGCTTGCTCCAATTCTGGCTTGCTGTCATTGTTTTGGGTGCCTCAGCCGATTTGTGGTTTCTTGTGTGGCAATTTCCCAAATGTTTTCTGGGTCTGAGTTGGCTTTGCCTTCTTCCTTCCCAAATTTTGTATTCTGATGCAATGCTAAGAAGAGTTTGGACAGAGTAGCCATTATGAAATAAAAAACAGAGCAAATAGGCATTTGAAGCTTATAAATCTATAGGTAACATGACCAAGGTGAGTTTTTGTGTTTTAGAAAATACAATGGAACACTTTGACTGAGGTGACAGATATTAATTGCCTCCAAACTGAGTTTCACTGCGATTTTCAGGTTAATTCAGTCAAAATTCCACAGGCAGTCAGCTGGAGGGGTGGATGAATCCGGGAACAGCTGGTTTCCTTGCGAATAAATCAAGCCCAATATCATTATGGATTCTTGCATTTTTTTGGATTTTTTCTCTTTTTTCTTATTTATCATGGTTTGTAATGAATTTTCTGATGTGAGCTTTGGTTTTGAGGCTGCAATATGGAGTTCAGGGTACAAGAGGAAGGTTCTTTTTCAATCAGGGCACAGCTGTTGGCGTGCTCCAATTCTGGCTTGCTGTCATTGTTTTGGGTGCCTCAGTTGATTTTTGGTTTCTTGAGCAGGAATTTCCAAAATGTTTTCTGGGTCTGAGTCGGTTTTGCCTTCTTATTCCCAAATTTTGTATTCTGATGCAATACAAGCAAGATTTTGGACAGAGTAGCCATTATGAAACAAACAAAAAAAAAACACAGCAAATTGCCCTTTCAGGATTAGAAATCCATAGGCAACACAACCAAGATGAGATTCTGTGTTTTGGAAAATGACATGGAACGCTTCTGCTGAGGTGACAGATTCTAATTCCCTCCAAATGGAGTGTGAGAGCGATTTTGAGGTGAATACAATCAGAATTCCAAAGTCAGTCTGTGGAAGGGGGGTATGAATCTGGAAACAGCCAGTTTCCTTGTGTCTAAATCCTTTCAAATATCACAAAGGACTCTTGCATTTCTTTGGCTTTTTCACATTTCCCTTATTTATCATGGTTTGTAATGAATTTTCTGATGTGAGCTTTGATTTTGAGGCTGGAATATGGAGTTCAAGACACGGAAGGAATGGTCTTTTTCAATCAGGGCTCAGCTGTTGGCTTGCTCCAATTCTGGCTTTCTGTCATTGTTTTGGGTGCCTCAGCCGAGTTTTGGTTTCTTGAGCGACAATTTCCTAAAGGATTTCTGGGTCTGAGTTGGATTTGCCTTCTTGCTTCCCAAATTTTGTATTCTGACGCAATACAAACCAGAATTTAGACAGCAGATCCATTATGAAATAAAAAACAAAAGAAATAAGCCAGTCAGCTGGGAGGGGTGGATGAATCCGGAAACAGCCTGTTTCCTTGTGACTAATCAAGCCCACTATCAAAAAGGACTCTTCCATTTCTTTGGCTCTTTTCACATTTTTCTTCTTTATCATGGTTTGTAATGAATTTTCTGATGTGAGATTTGATTTTGAGGCTGGAATATGGAGTTCAGGGCACAAGAGGAAGGTTCTTTTTCAATCAGGGCACAGCTGTTGGCTTGCTCAAATTCTGGCTTGCTGTCATTGTTTTGGGTGCCTCAGCTGATTTGTGGTTTCTTGTGTGGCAATTTCCTAAATGTTTTCTGGGTCTGAGTTGGTTTTGCCTTCTTCCTTCCCAAATTTTGTATTCTGATGCAATACAAGCAAGATTTTGGACAGAGTAGCCATTATGAAAGAAAAAAAAAAAAAAGCAAATTGCCCTTTCAGGATTAGAAATCCATAGGTAACACAACCAAGATGAGATTCTGTGTTTTGGAAAATGATATGGAACGCTTCTGCTGAGGTGACAGATTCTAATTCCCTCCAAATGGAGTGTGAGAGCGATTTTGAGGTGAATTCAATCAGAATTCCAAAGTCAGTCTGTGGAAGGGGGGTATGAATCTGGAAACAGCCAGTTTCCTTGTGTCTAAATCCTTTCAAATATCACAAAGGACTCTTGCATTTCTTTGGCTTTTTCACATTTCCCTTATTTATCATGGTTTGTAATGAATTTTCTGATGTGAGCTTTGATTTTGAGGCTGGAATACGGAGTTCAAGACACGGAAGGAATGGTCTTTTTCAATCAGGGCACAGCTGTTGGCTTGCTCCAATTCTGGCTTTCTGTCATGGTTTTGGGTGCCTGAGCCGAGTTTTGGTTTCTTGAGCGACAATTTCCTAAAGGATTTCTGGGTCTGAGTTGGTTTTGCCTTCTTCCTTCCCAAATTTTGTATTCTGACGCAATACAAACCAGAGTTTAGACAGCAGATCCATTATGAAAGAAAAAACAAAACCAATTAGCGTGTCATGCTTAGAATTCTAGAGGCAGCACGACCAACATGAGTTTTTGTGTTTTGGACAAAGAAATGGAACCCTTTTGCAGAGGGGAACGATAATTAATTCCCCAAATCAGTTTCCCAGCGATTTTCAGGTGAATTGAATGAGTTTTCCAAAGCCAGTCAGCTGGGAGGGGTGGATGAATCCGGAAACAGCCTGTTTCCTTGTGACTAAATCAAGCCCACTATCAAAAAGGACTCTTCCATTTCTTTGGCTCTTTTCACATTTCCCTTATTTATCATGGTTTGTAATGAATTTTCTGATGTGAGCTTTGATTTTGAGGCTGGAATACGGAGTTCAAGACACGGAAGGAATGGTCTTTTTCAATCAGGGCACAGCTGTTGGCTTGCTCCACTTCTGGCTTGCTGTCATTGTTTTGAGTGCCTCAGCCGATTTGTGGTTTCTTCTGTGGCAACTTCCCAAATGTTTTCAGGGTCTGAGTTGGCTTTGCCTTCTTCCTTCCCAAATTTTGTATTCTGATGCAATGCAAAGAAGAGTTTGTACAGAATAGCCATTATGAAATAAAAAACACAAGACATAGGCGTTTGAAGCTTAGAAATCTACAGGTAACATGACCAAGGTGAGTTTTTGTGTTTATGAAAATAAAATGGAACACTTTGGCTGAGGTGACAGATATTAATTGCCTCCAAACTGAGTTTCACTGCGATTTTCAGGTTAATACAGTTATTTCAGTCAGAATTCCACAGGCAGTCAGCTGGAGGGGTGGATGAATCCGGGAACAGCCGGTTTCGTAGCGACTAAATCAAGCCCAATATCATTATGGATTCTTGCATTTTTTTGGATTTTTTCTCTTTTTTCTTATTTATCATGGTTTGTAATGAATTTTCTGATGTGAGCTTTGGTTTTGAGGCTGGCATATTGAGTTCAGGGCACAAGAGGAAGGTTCTTTTTCAATCAGGGCACAGCTGTTGGCGTGCTCCAATTCTGGCTTTCTGTCATGGTTTTGGGTGCCTCAGCCGAGTTTTGGTTTCTTGAGCGGCAATTTCCTAAAGGATTTCTGGGTCTGAGTTGGTTTTGCCTTCTTCCTTCCCAAATTTTGTATTCTGACGCAATACAAACACGAGTTTAGACAGCAGATCCATTATGAAAGAAAAAAAAAAAAAACCAATTAGCGTGTCATGCTTAGAATTCTAGAGGCAGCACGACCAACATGAGTTTTTGTGCTTTGGAAAAAGAAATGGAACCCTTTTGCAGAGGGGAACGATCATTAATTCCCCAAATCAGTTTGCCAGCGATTTTCAGGTGAATTGAATGAGTTTTCCAAAGCCAGTCAGCTGGGAGGGGTGGATGAATCCGGAAACAGCCTGTTTCCTTGTGACTAAATCAAGCCCACTATCAAAAAGGACTCTTCCATTTCTTTGGCTCTTTTCACATTTTTCTTCTTTCTCATGGTTTGTAATGAATTTTCTGATGTGAGCTTTGATTTTGAGGCTGGAATATGGAGTTCAAGACCCGGAAGGAATGGTCTTTTTCAATCAGGGCACAGCTGTTGGCTTGCTCCAATTCTGGCTTCCTGTCATGGTTTTGGGTGCCTCAGCCGAGTTTTGGTTTCTTGAGCGGCAATTTCCTAAAGGATTTCTGGGTCTGAGTTGGTTTTGCCTTCTTCCTTCCCAAATTTTGTATTCTGACGCAATACAAACACGAGTTTAGACAGCAGATCCATTATGAAATAAAAAAAAAAAAACAAAACCAATTAGTGTGTCATGCTTAGAATTCTAGAGGCAGCACGACCAAGATGAGTTTTTGTGTTTTGGAAAAAGAAATGGAACCCTTTTGCAGAGGGGACGATAATCAATTCCCCCAAATCAGTTTGCCAGCGATTTTCAGGTGAATTGAATGAGTTTTCCAAAGCCAGTCAGCTGGGAGGGGTGGATGAATCCGGAAACAGCCTGTTTCCTTGTGACTAAATCAAGCCCACTATCAAAAAGGACTCTTCCATTTCTTTGGCTCTTTTCACATTTTACTTCTTTTTTTTTAAACTTTTATTTAATGCATATAATTTTCCAAAGTACGACTTATGGATTAATGGCTTCCCTCCCCATACCGTCCCTCCCACCCACAATCCTCCCCTTTCCCACTCCCTCTACCCTTCCATTCACATCAAGATTCATTTTCGATTATCTTAATATACAGAAGATCAGCTTAGTATACATTAAGTATGGATTTCAACAGTTTGCTCCCACACAGAAACATAAAGTGAAAAATAATAGATGATTTTTTTAAATGATGATGAAATCAGAGCAGACCTATTGTCATGTTTAATCCCAGTGAGAGTCAAGTTGGGAATTGATAATTTCTTTTTTTTTTTTTACAGAGGATCAGTTTAGTATGCATTAAGTAAGGATTTCAACAGTTTGCACCCCCATAGAAACACAAAGTGAAATATACTGTTTGAGTACTCGTTATAGCATTAAATCTCAATGTACAGCACATTAAGGATAGAGATCCTACATGAGGAGTAAGTGCACAGTGACTCCTGTTGTTGACTTTACCAATTGACACTCCTGTCTATGGCATCAGTAATCTCCCTATGCTCCAGTCATGAGTTTCCAAGGCTATGGAAGCCCTCTGAGTTCTCCGACTCTTATCTTGTTTAGACAAGGTCATAGTCAAAGTGGAGGTTCTCTCCTCCCTTCAGAGAAAGGTACCTCCTTCTTTGATGACCTGTTCTTTCCACTGGGATCTCACTCACAGAGATCTTTTGCCAGAGTGTCTTGGCTTTCCATGCCTGAAATACTCTCATGAGCTTTTCAGCCAGCTCCGAATGCCTTTAGGGCTGATTCTGAGGCCAGAGTGCTATTTAGGACATCTGCCATTCTATGAGTCTGCTGAGTATCTCACTTCCCATGTTGGATCACTCTCCCCTTTATTTACTCCATCAGTTCGCGTTAGCAGGTACTAGACTTGTCTATGTGCTCCCTTTGACTCCCAGTCCCTTCACCATGACCAACTGTGAACTGAAACTGATCACCTGGAATAGTGAGATGGCATTGGTACATGCCACCTCGATGACATTGAATTGGAATCCCCTGGTATGCTTCCAACTCCACCACTTGGGGCAAGTCAGCCTGAGCATGTCCCAAATTATACATCTCATCCCTCTCCCATTCCCACCACCATGTTCAACAGGGATCACATTTCAGTTAATTTTCAACACTTAAGAATAACTGTGCATCAATTACAGATCTAAACCAGTCATATTAAGTAGAACAGATAAAAAAACTACTAAGAGGGATAATGTATTAAGTGGTTCATTAACAGTCTGGGCTATGCTGATCAAGTCACCATGGTTTGTAATGAATTTTCTGATGTGAGCTTTGATTTTGAGGCTGGAATATGGAGTTCAAGACACGGAAGGAATGGTCTTTTTCAATCAGGGCACAGCTGTTGGCTTGCTCCAATTCTGGCTTTCTGTCATGGTTTTGGGTGCCTCAGCCGAGTTTTGGTTTCTTGAGTGGCAATTTCCGAAATGATTTCTGGGTCTGAGTTGGTTTTGCCTTCTTCCTTCCCAAATTTTGTATTCTGACGCAATAGAAACACGAGTTTAGACAGCAGATCCATTATGAAATAAAAAAAAAAAAAACAATGAGCGTGTCATGCTTAGAATTCTAGAGGCAGCACGACCAACATGAGTTTTTGTGTTTTGGAAAAAGAAATGGAACCCTTTTGCAGAGGGGACGATAATCAATTCCCCCAAATCAGTTTGCCAGCGATTTTCAGGTGAATTGAATGAGTTTTCCAAAGCCAGTCAGCTGGGAGGGGTGGATGAATCCGGAAACAGCCTGTTTCCTTGTGACTAAATCAAGCCCACTATCAAAAAGGACTCTTCCATTTCTTTGGCTCTTTTCACATTTTTCTTCTTTCTCATGGTTTGTAATGAATTTTCTGATGTGAGCTTTGATTTTGAGGCTGCAATATGGAGTTCAAGACCCGGAAGGAATGGTCTTTTTCAATCAGGGCACAGCTGTTGGCGTGCTCCAATTCTGGCTTTCTGTCATGGTTTTGGGTTCCTCAGCCGAGTTTTGGTTTCCTGAGCGGCAATTTCCTAAATGATTTCTGGGTCTGAGTTGGTTTTGCCTTCTTCCTTCCCAAATTTTGTATTCTGACGCAATACAAACACGAGTTTAGACAGCAGATCCATTATGAAAGAAAAAACAAAACCAATTAGCGTGTCATGCTTAGAATTCTAGAGGCAGCACGACCAACATGAGTTTTTGTGCTTTGGAAAAAGAAATGGAACCCTTTTGCAGAGGGGAACGATAATTAATTCCCCAAATCAGTTTGCCAGCGATTTTCAGGTGAATTGAATGAGTTTTCCAAAGCCAGTCAGCTGGGAGGGGTGGATGAATCCGGAAACAGCCTGTTTCCTTGTGACTAAATCAAGCCCACTATCAAAAAGGACTCTTCCATTTCTTTGGCTCTTTTCACATTTTTCTTCTTTATCATTGGTTGTAATGAATTTTCTGATGTGAGCTTTGATTTTGAGGCTGGAATATGGAGTTCAAGACCCGGAAGGAATGGTCTTTTTCAATCAGGGCACAGCTGTGGGCTTGCTCCAATTCTGGCTTTCTGTCATGGTTTTGGGTTCCTCAGCTGAGTGTTGGTTTCCTGAGCGGCAATTTCCTAAAGGATTTCTGGGTCTGAGTTGGTTTTGCCTTCTTCCTTCCCAAATTTTGTATTCTGACGCAATACAAACACGAGTTTAGACAGCAGATCCATTATGAAAGAAAAAGAAAACCAATTAGCGTGTCATGCTTAGAATTCTAGAGGCAGCACGACCAACATGAGTTTTTGTGCTTTGGAAAAAGAAATGGAACCCTTTTGCAGAGGGGAACGATCATTAATTCCCCAAATCAGTTTGCCAGCGATTTTCAGGTGAATTGAATGAGTTTTCCAAAGCCAGTCAGCTGGGAGGGGTGGATGAATCCGGAAACAGCCTGTTTCCTTGTGACTAAATCAAGCCCACTATCAAAAAGGACTCTTCCATTTCTTTGGCTCTTTTCACATTTTTCTTCTTTATCATTGGTTGTAATGAATTTTCTGATGTGAGCTTTGATTTTGAGGCTGGAATATGGAGTTCAAGACACGGAAGGAATGGTCTTTTTCAATCAGGGCACAGCTGTGGGCTTGCTCCAATTCTGGCTTTCTGTCATGGTTTTGGGTTCCTCAGCTGAGTGTTGGTTTCCTGAGCGGCAATTTCCTAAAGGATTTCTGGGTCTGAGTTGGTTTTGCCTTCTTCCTTCCCAAATTTTGTATTCTGACGCAATACAAACACGAGTTTAGACAGCAGATCCATTATGAAAGAAAAACAAAACCAATTAGCGTGTCATGCTTAGAATTCTAGAGGCAGCACGACCAACATGAGTTTTTGTGCTTTGGAAAAAGAAATGGAACCCTTTTGCAGAGGGGAACGATCATTAATTCCCCAAATCAGTTTGCCAGCGATTTTCAGGTGAATTGAATGAGTTTTCCAAAGCCAGTCAGCTGGGAGGGGTGGATGAATCCGGAAACAGCCTGTTTCCTTGTGACTAAATCAAGCCCACTATCAAAAGGGACTCTTCCATTTCTTTGGCTCTTTTCACATTTTTCTTCTTTATCATGGGTTGTAATGAATTTTCTGATGTGAGCTTTGATTTTGAGGCTGGAATATGGAGTTCAAGACACGGAAGGAATGGTCTTTTTCAATCAGGGCACAGCTGTTGGCTTGCTCCAATTCTGGCTTTCTGTCATGGTTTTGGGTGCCTCAGCTGAGTTTTGGTTTCTTGAGCGGCAATTTCCTAAAGGATTTCTGGGTCTGAGTTGGTTTTGCCTTCTTCCTTCCCAAATTTTGTATTCTGACGCAATACAAACACGAGTTTAGACAGCAGATCCATTATGAAGTTAAACCAAAACCAATGAGCGTGTCATGCTTAGAATTCTAGAGGCAGCACGACCAACATGAGTTTTTGTGCTTTGGAAAAAGAAATGGAACCCTTTTGCAGAGGGGAACGATCATTAATTCCCCAAATCAGTTTGCCAGCGATTTTCAGGTGAATTGAATGAGTTTTCCAAAGCCAGTCAGCTGGGAGGGGTGGATGAATCCGGAAACAGCCTGTTTCCTTGTGACTAAATCAAGCCCACTATCAAAAAGGACTCTTAAATTGCTTTGGCTCTTTTCACATTTTTCTTATTTCTCATGGTTTGTAATGAATTTTCTGATGTGAGCTTTGATTTTGAGGCTGGAATATGGAGTTCAAGACACGGAAGGAATGGTCTTTTTCAATCAGGGCACAGCTGTTGGCTTGCTCCAATTCTGGCTTTCTGTCATGGTTTTGGGTGCCTCAGCCGAGTTTTGGTTTCCTGAGCGGCAATTTCCTACATGATTTCTGGGTCTGAGTTGGTTTTGCCTTCTTCCTTCCCAAATTTTGTATTCTGACGCAATACAAACACGAGTTTAGACAGCAGATCCATTATGAAAGAAAAAACAAAACCAAAGTGCGTGTCATGCTTAGAATTCTAGAGGCAGCACGACCAACATGAGTTTTTGTGCTTTGGAAAAAGAAATGGAACCCTTTTGCAGAGGGGAACGATCATTAATTCCCCAAATCAGTTTGCCAGCGATTTTCAGGTGAATTGAATGAGTTTTCCAAAGCCAGTCAGCTGGGAGGGGTGGATGAATCCGGAAACAGCCTGTTTCCTTGTGACTAAATCAAGCCCACTATCAAAAAGGACTCTTCCATTTCTTTGGCTCTTTTCACATTTTTCTTCTTTATCATTGGTTGTAATGAATTTTCTGATGTGAGCTTTGATTTTGAGGCTGGAATATGGAGTTCAAGACACGGAAGGAATGGTCTTTTTCAATCAGGGCACAGCTGTGGGCTTGCTCCAATTCTGGCTTTCTGTCATGGTTTTGGGTTCCTCAGCTGAGTGTTGGTTTCCTGAGCGGCAATTTCCTAAAGGATTTCTGGGTCTGAGTTGGTTTTGCCTTCTTCCTTCCCAAATTTTGTATTCTGACGCAATACAAACACGAGTTTAGACAGCAGATCCATTATGAAAGAAAAACAAAACCAATTAGCGTGTCATGCTTAGAATTCTAGAGGCAGCACGACCAACATGAGTTTTTGTGCTTTGGAAAAAGAAATGGAACCCTTTTGCAGAGGGGAACGATCATTAATTCCCCAAATCAGTTTGCCAGCGATTTTCAGGTGAATTGAATGAGTTTTCCAAAGCCAGTCAGCTGGGAGGGGTGGATGAATCCGGAAACAGCCTGTTTCCTTGTGACTAAATCAAGCCCACTATCAAAAAGGACTCTTCCATTTCTTTGGCTCTTTTCACATTTTTCTTCTTTATCATTGGTTGTAATGAATTTTCTGATGTGAGCTTTGATTTTGAGGCTGGAATATGGAGTTCAAGACCCGGAAGGAATGGTCTTTTTCAATCAGGGCACAGCTGTGGGCTTGCTCCAATTCTGGCTTTCTGTCATGGTTTTGGGTTCCTCAGCTGAGTGTTGGTTTCCTGAGCGGCAATTTCCTAAAGGATTTCTGGGTCTGAGTTGGTTTTGCCTTCTTCCTTCCCAAATTTTGTATTCTGACGCAATACAAACACGAGTTTAGACAGCAGATCCATTATGAAAGAAAAACAAAACCAATTAGCGTGTCATGCTTAGAATTCTAGAGGCAGCACGACCAACATGAGTTTTTGTGCTTTGGAAAAAGAAATGGAACCCTTTTGCAGAGGGGAACGATCATTAATTCCCCAAATCAGTTTGCCAGCGATTTTCAGGTGAATTGAATGAGTTTTCCAAAGCCAGTCAGCTGGGAGGGGTGGATGAATCCGGAAACAGCCTGTTTCCTTGTGACTAAATCAAGCCCACTATCAAAAGGGACTCTTCCATTTCTTTGGCTCTTTTCACATTTTTCTTCTTTATCATGGGTTGTAATGAATTTTCTGATGTGAGCTTTGATTTTGAGGCTGGAATATGGAGTTCAAGACACGGAAGGAATGGTCTTTTTCAATCAGGGCACAGCTGTTGGCTTGCTCCAATTCTGGCTTTCTGTCATGGTTTTGGGTGCCTCAGCTGAGTTTTGGTTTCTTGAGCGGCAATTTCCTAAAGGATTTCTGGGTCTGAGTTGGTTTTGCCTTCTTCCTTCCCAAATTTTGTATTCTGACGCAATACAAACACGAGTTTAGACAGCAGATCCATTATGAAGTTAAACCAAAACCAATGAGCGTGTCATGCTTAGAATTCTAGAGGCAGCACGACCAACATGAGTTTTTGTGCTTTGGAAAAAGAAATGGAACCCTTTTGCAGAGGGGAACGATCATTAATTCCCCAAATCAGTTTGCCAGCGATTTTCAGGTGAATTGAATGAGTTTTCCAAAGCCAGTCAGCTGGGAGGGGTGGATGAATCCGGAAACAGCCTGTTTCCTTGTGACTAAATCAAGCCCACTATCAAAAAGGACTCTTAAATTGCTTTGGCTCTTTTCACATTTTTCTTATTTCTCATGGTTTGTAATGAATTTTCTGATGTGAGCTTTGATTTTGAGGCTGGAATATGGAGTTCAAGACACGGAAGGAATGGTCTTTTTCAATCAGGGCACAGCTGTTGGCTTGCTCCAATTCTGGCTTTCTGTCATGGTTTTGGGTGCCTCAGCCGAGTTTTGGTTTCCTGAGCGGCAATTTCCTACATGATTTCTGGGTCTGAGTTGGTTTTGCCTTCTTCCTTCCCAAATTTTGTATTCTGACGCAATACAAACACGAGTTTAGACAGCAGATCCATTATGAAAGAAAAAACAAAACCAAAGTGCGTGTCATGCTTAGAATTCTAGAGGCAGCACGACCAACATGAGTTTTTGTGCTTTGGAAAAAGAAATGGAACCCTTTTGCAGAGGGGAACGATAATTAATTCCCCAAATCAGTTTGCCAGCGATTTTCAGGTGAATTGAATGAGTTTTCCAAAGCCAGTCAGCTGGGAGGGGTGGATGAATCCGGAAACAGCCTGTTTCCTTGTGACTAAATCAAGCCCACTATCAAAAAGGACTCTTCCATTGCTTTGGCTCTTTTCACATTTTTCTTATTTCTCATGGTTTGTTATGACTTTTCTGATGTGAGCTTTGATTCTGAGGCTGGAATATGGAGTTCAAGACACGGAAGGAATGGTCTTTTTCAATCAGGGCACAGCTGTTGGCTTGCTCCAATTCTGGCTTTCTGTCATGGTTTTGGGTGCCTCAGCCGAGTTTTGGTTTCCTGAGTGGCAATTTCCGAAATGATTTCCGGGTCTGAGTTGGTTTTGCCTTCTTCCTTCCCAAATTTTGTATTCTGACGCAATACAAACACGAGTTTAGACAGCAGATCCATTATGAAAGAAAAACAAAACCAATTAGCGTGTCATGCTTAGAATTCTAGAGGCAGCACGACCAACATGAATTTTTGTGCTTTGGAAAAAGTAATGGAACCCTTTTGCAGAGGGGAACGATAATTAATTCCCCAAATCAGTTTGCCAGCGATTTTCAGGTGAATTGAATGAGTTTTCCAAAGCCAGTCAGCTGGGAGGGGTGGATGAATCCGGAAACAGCCTGTTTCCTTGTGACTAAATCAAGCCCACTATCAAAAAGGACTCTTCCATTGCTTTGGCTCTTTTCACAGTTTTCTTCTTTATCATGGTTTGTTATGACTTTTCTGATGTGAGCTTTGATTTTGAGGCTGGAATATGGAGTTCAAGACACGGAAGGAATGGTCTTTTTCAATCAGGGCACAGCTGTTGGCTTGCTCCAATTCTGGCTTTCTGTCATGGTTTTGGGTGCCTCAGCCGAGTTTTGGTTTCCTGAGCGGCAATTTCCTAAATGATTTCTGGGTCTGAGTTGGTTTTGCCTTCTTCCTTCCCAAATTTTGTGTTCTGACGCAATACAAACACGAGTTTAGACAGCAGATCCATTATGAAGTTAAAACAAAACCAATTAGCGTGTCATGCTTAGAATTCTAGAGGCAGCACGACCAACATGAGTTTTTGTGTTTTGGACAAAGTAATGGAACCCTTTTGCAGAGGGGAAAGATCATTAATTCCCCCAAATCAGTTTGCCAGCGATTTTCAGGTGAATTGAATGAGTTTTTCAAAGCCAGTCAGCTGGGAGGGGTGGATGAATCCGGAAACAGCCTGTTTCCTTGTGACTAAATCAAGCCCACTATCAACAAGGACTCTTCCATTGCTTTGGCTCCTTTCACATTTTTCTTCTTTATCATGGTTTGTAATGAATTTTCTGATGTGAGCTTTGATTTTGAGGCTGGAATATGGAGTTCAAGACACGGAAGGAATGGTCTTTTTCAATCAGGGCACAGCTGTTGGCTTGCTCCAATTCTGGCTTTCTGTCATGGTTTTGGGTGCCTCATCGAGTTTTGGTTTCCTGAGCGGCAATTTCCTAAAGGATTTCTGGGTCTTAGTTGGTTTTGCCTTCTTCCTTCCCAAATTTTGTATTCTGACGCAATACAAACTCGAGTTTAGACAGCAGATCCATTATGAAATAAAAAACAAAACCGATGAGCGTGTCATGCTTAGAATTTTAGAGGCAGCACGACCAACATGAGTTTTTGTGTTTTGGACAAAGAAATGGAATTCTTTTGCAGAGGGGATTGATAATTAATTCCCCAAATCAGTTTGCCAGCGATTTTCAGGTGAATTGAATGAGTTTTCCAAACCAGTCAGCTGGGAGGGGTGGATGAATCCGGAAACAGCCTGTTTCCTTGTGACTAAATCAAGCCCACTATCAAAACGGACTCTTCCATTTCTTTGGCTCTTTTCACATTTTTCTTATTTCTCATGGTTTGTAATGAATTTTCTGATGTGAGCTTTGATTTTGAGGCTGGAATATGGAGTTCAAGACACGGAAGGAATGGTCTTTTTCAATCAGGGCACAGCTGTTGGCTTGCTCCAATTCTGGCTTTCTGTCATGGTTTTGGGTGCCTCAGCCGAGTTTTGGTTTCCTGAGCGGCAATTTCCTAAATGATTTCTGGGTCTGAGTTGGTTTTGCCTTCTTCCTTCCCAAATTTTGTATTCTGACGCAATACAAACACGAGTTTAGACAGCAGATCCATTATGAAAGAAAAAACAAAACCAATTAGCGTGTCATGCTTAGAATTCTAGAGGCAGCACGACCAACATGAGTTTTTGTGTTTTGGACAAAGAAATGGAACCCTTTTGCAGAGGGGGACGATAATTAATTCCCCAAATCAGTTTGCCAGCGATTTTCAGGTGAATTGAATGAGTTTTCCAAAGCCAGTCAGCTGGGAGGGGTGGATGAATCCGGAAACAGCCTGTTTCCTTGTGACTAAATCAAGCCCACTATCAAAAAGGACTCTTCCATTGCTTTGGCTCTTTTCACATTTTTCTTCTTTATCATGGTTTGTAATGACTTTTCTGATGTGAGCTTTGATTTTGAGGCTGGAATATGGAGTTCAAGACACGGAAGGAATGGTCTTTTTCAATCAGGGCACAGCTGTTGGCTTGCTCCAATTCTGGCTTTCTGTCATGGTTTTGGGTGCCTCAGCCGAGTTTTGGTTTCCTGAGCGGCAATTTCCTAAAGGATTTCCGGGTCTGAGTTGGTTTTGCCTTCTTCCTTCCCAAATTTTGTATTCTGACGCAATACAAACACGAGTTTAGACAGCAGATCCATTATGAAAGAAAAAGAAAACCAATTAGCGTGTCATGCTTAGAATTCTAGAGGCAGCATGACCAACATGAGTTTTTGTGTTTTGCAAAAAGAAATGGAACCCTTTTGCAGAGGGGGATGATAATTAATTCCCCAAATCAGTTTGCCAGCGATTTTCAGGTGAATTGAATGAGTTTTCCAAAGCCAGTCAGCTGGGAGGGGTGGATGAATGCGGAAACAGCCTGTTTCCTTGTGACTAAATCAAGCCCACTATCAAAAAGGACTCTTCCATTTCTTTGGCTCTTTTCACACTTTTCTTCTTTATCATGGTTTGTAATGAATTTTCTGATGTGAGCTTTGATTTTGAGGCTGGAATATGGAGTTCAAGACACGGAAGGAATGGTCTTTTTCAATCAGGGCACAGCTGTTGGCTTGCTCCAATTCTGGCTTTCTGTCATGGTTTTGGGTGCCTCAGCCGAGTTTTGGTTTCTTGAGCGGCAATTTCCTAAAGGATTTCTGGGTCTGAGTTGGTTTTGCCTTCTTCCTTCCCAAATTTTGTATTCTGACGCAATAGTTTAGACAGCAGATCCATTATGAAAGAAAAATACAAAACCAATGAGCGTGTCATGCTTAGAATTCTAGAGGCAGCACGACCAACATGAGGTTTTGTGTTTTGGAAAAAGAAATGGAACCCTTTTGCAGAGGGGGACAATAATTAATTCCCCAAATCAGTTTGCCAGCGATTTTCAGGTGAATTGAATGAGTTTTTCAAAGCCAGTCAGCTGAGAGGGGTGGATGAATCCGGAAACAGCCTGTTTCCTTGTGACTAAATCAAGCCCACTATCAAAAAGGACTCTTGCATTGCTTTGGCTCTTTTCACATTTTTCTTCTTTATCATGGTTTGTAATGAATTTTCTGATGTGAGCTTTGATTTTGAGGCTGGAATATGGAGTTCAAGACACGGAAGGAATGGTCTTTTTCAATCAGGGCACAGCTGTTGGCTTGCTCCAATTCTGGCTTTCTGTCATGGTTTTGGGTGCCTCAGCCGAGTTTTCGTTTCCTGAGTGGCAATTTCCTAAGGGATTTCTGGGTCTGACTTGGTTTTGCCTTCTTCCTTCCCAAATTTTGTATTCTGACGCAATACAAACACGAGTTTAGACAGCAGATCCATTATGAAATAAAAAAAAAAAGCAAAACCAATGAGCGTGTCATGCTTAGAATTCTAGAGGCAGCACGACCAACATGAGTTTTTGTGTTTTGGAAAAAGAAATGGAACCCTTTTGCAGAGGGGAACGATAGTTAATTCCCCAAAACAGTTTGCCAGCGATTTTCAGGTGAATTGAATGAGTTTTCCAAAGCCAGTCAGCTGGGAGGGGTGGATGAATCCGGAAACAGCCTGTTTCCTTGTGACTAAATGAAGCCCACTATCAAAAAGGACTCTTCCATTTCTTTGGCTCTTTTCACATTTTTCTTCTTTATCATGGTTTGTAATGAAATTTCTGATGTGAGCTTTGATTTTGAGGCTGGAATATGGAGTTCAAGACACGGAAGGAATGGTCTTTTTCAATCAGGGCACAGCTGTTGGCTTGCTCCAATTCTGGCTTTCTGTCATGGTTTTGGGTGCCTCAGCCGAGTTTTGGTTTCTTGAGCGGCAATTTCCTAAAGGATTTCTGGGTCTGAGTTGGTTTTGCCTTCTTCCTTCCCAAAGTTTGTATTCTGACACAATACAAACACGAGTTTAGACAGCAGATCCATTATGAAAGAAAAAAAAACAAAACCAATTAGCGTGTCATGCTTAGAATTCTAGAGGCAGCACGACCAACATGAGGTTTTGTGTTTTGGAAAAAGAAATGGAACCCTTTTGCAGAGGGGCACGATAATTAATTCCCCAAATCAGTTTGCCAGCAATTTTCAGGTGAATTGAATGAGTTTTCCAAAGCCAGTCAGCTGGGAGGGGTGGATGAATGCGGAAACAGCCTGTTTCCTTGTGACTAAATCAAGCCCACTATCAAAAAGGACTCTTCCATTGCTTTGGCTCTTTTCACATTTTTCTTCTTTATCATGGTTTGTAATGACTTTTCTGATGTGAGCTTTGATTCTGAGGCTGGAATATGGAGTTCAAGACACGGAAGGAATGGTCTTTTTCAATCAGGGCACAGCTGTTGGCTTGCTCCAATTCTGGCTTTCTGTCATGCTTTTGGGTGCCTCAGCCAAGTTTTGGTTTCTTGAGCGGCAATTTCCTAAAGGATTTCTGGGTCTGAGTTGGTTTTGCCTTCTTCCTTCCCAAAGTTTGTATTCTGACGCAATACAAACACGAGTTTAGACAGCAGATCCATTATGAAAGAAAAAAAACAAAACCAATGAGCGTGTCATGCTTAGAATTCTAGAGGCAGCACGACCAACATGAGTTTTTGTGTTTTGGAAAAAGAAATGGAACCCTTTTGCAGAGGGGAACGATCATTAATTCCCCAAATCAGTTTGCCAGCGATTTTCAGGTGAATTGAATGAGTTTTCCAAAGCCAGTCAGCTGGGAGGGGTGGATGAATCCAGAAACAGCCTGTTTCCTTGTGACTAAATCAAGCCCACTATCAAAAAGGACTCTTCCATTGCTTTGGCTCTTTTCACATTTTTCTTCTTTATCATGGTTTGTAATGACTTTTCTGATGTGAGCTTTGATTTTGAGGCTGGAATATGGAGTTCAAGACACGGAAGGAATGGTCTTTTTCAATCAGGGCACAGCTGTTGGCTTGCTCCAATTCTGGCTTTCTGTCATGGTTTTGGGTGCCTCAGCCGAGTTTTGGTTTCTTGAGCGCCAATTTCCTAAAGGATTTCTGGGTCTGAGTTGGTTTTGCCTTCTTCCTTCCCAAAGTTTGTATTCTGACGCAATACAAACACGAGTTTAGACAGCAGATCCATTATGAAAGAAAAAAAAAAAAAAAACAAAACCAATTAGCGTGTCATGCTTAGAATTCTAGAGGCAGCACGACCAACATGAGTTTTTGTGTTTTGGAAAAAGAAATGGAACCCTTTTGCAGAGGGGAACGATAGTTAATTCCCCAAATCAGTTTGCCAGCGATTTTCAGGTGAATTGAATGAGTTTTCCAAAGCCAGTCAGCTGGGAGGGGTGGATGAATCCGGAAACAGCATGTTTCCTTGTGACTAAATGAAGCCCACTATCAAAAAGGACTCTTCCATTGCTTTGGCTCTTTTCACATTTTTCTTCTTTATCATGGTTTGTAATGAATTTTCTGATATGAGCTTTGATTTTGAGGCTGGAATATGGAGTTCAAGGCACGGAAGGAATGGTCTTTTTCAATCAGGGCACAGCTGTTGGCTTGCTCCAATTCTGGCTTTCTGTCATGGTTTTGGGTGCCTCAGCCGAGTTTTGGTTTCTTGAGCGGCAATTTCCTAAAGGATTTCTGGGTCTGAGTTGGTTTTGCCTTCTTCCTTCCCAAAGTTTGTATTCTGACGCAATACAAACACGAGTTTAGACAGCAGATCCATTATGAAAGAAAAAAAAAAAACCAATGAGCGTGTCATGCTTAGAATTCTAGAGGCAGCACGACCAACATGAGGTTTTGTGTTTTGGAAAAAGAAATGGAACCCTTTTGCAGAGGGGCACGATAATTAATTCCCCAAATCAGTTTGCCAGCGATTTTCAGGTGAATTGAATGAGTTTTCCAAAGCCAGTCAGCTGGGAGGGGTGGATGAATGCGGAAACAGCCTGTTTCCTTGTGACTAAATCAAGCCCACTATCAAAAAGGACTCTTCCATTGCTTTGGCTCTTTTCACATTTTTCTTCTTTATCATGGTTTGTAATGACTTTTCTGATGTGAGCTTTGATTCTGAGGCTGGAATATGGAGTTCAAGACACGGAAGGAATGGTCTTTTTCAATCAGGGCACAGCTGTTGGCTTGCTCCAATTCTGGCTTTCTGTCATGGTTTTGGGTGCCTCAGCCAAGTTTTGGTTTCTTGAGCGGCAATTTCCTAAAGGATTTCTGGGTCTGAGTTGGTTTTGCCTTCTTCCTTCCCAAAGTTTGTATTCTGACGCAATACAAACACGAGTTTAGACAGCAGATCCATTATGAAAGAAAAAAAAAAAAACAAAACCAATTAGCGTGTCATGCTTAGAATTCTAGAGGCAGCACGACCAACATGAGTTTTTGTGTTTTGGAAAAAGAAATGGAACCCTTTTGCAGAGGGGAACGATAATTCATTCCCCAAATCAGTTTGCCAGCGATTTTCAGGTGAATTGAATGAGTTTTCCAAAGCCAGTCAGCTGGGAGGGGTGGATGAATCCGGAAACAGCCTGTTTCCTTGTGACTAAATCAAGCCCACTATCAAAAAGGACTCTTCCATTGCTTTGGCTCTTTTCACATTTTTCTTCTTTATCATGGTTTGTAATGACTTTTCTGATGTGAGCTTTGATTTTGAGGCTGGAATATGGAGTTCAAGACACGGAAGGAATGGTCTTTTTCAATCAGGGCACAGCTGTTGGCTTGCTCCAATTCTGGCTTTCTGTCATGGTTTTGGGTGCCTCAGCCGAGTTTTGGTTTCTTGAGCGGCAATTTCCTAAAGGATTTCTGGGTCTGAGTTGGTTTTGCCTTCTTCCTTCCCAAAGTTTGTATTCTGACGCAATACAAACACGAGTTTAGACAGCAGATCCATTATGAAAGAAAAAAAACAAAACCAATGAGCGTGTCATGCTTAGAATTCTAGAGGCAGCACGACCAACATGAGGTTTTGTGTTTTGGAAAAAGAAATGGAACCCTTTTGCAGAGGGGCACGATAATTAATTCCCCAAATCAGTTTGCCAGCGATTTTCAGGTGAATTGAATGAGTTTTCCAAAGCCAGTCAGCTGGGAGGGGTGGATGAATGCGGAAACAGCCTGTTTCCTTGTGACTAAATCAAGCCCACTATCAAAAAGGACTCTTCCATTGCTTTGGCTCTTTTCACATTTTTCTTCTTTATCATGGTTTGTAATGACTTTTCTGATGTGAGCTTTGATTCTGAGGCTGGAATATGGAGTTCAAGACACGGAAGGAATGGTCTTTTTCAATCAGGGCACAGCTGTTGGCTTGCTCCAATTCTGGCTTTCTGTCATGGTTTTGGGTGCCTCAGCCAAGTTTTGGTTTCTTGAGCGGCAATTTCCTAAAGGATTTCTGGGTCTGAGTTGGTTTTGCCTTCTTCCTTCCCAAAGTTTGTATTCTGACGCAATACAAACACGAGTTTAGACAGCAGATCCATTATGAAAGAAAAAAAAAAAAACAAAACCAATTAGCGTGTCATGCTTAGAATTCTAGAGGCAGCACGACCAACATGAGTTTTTGTGTTTTGGAAAAAGAAATGGAACCCTTTTGCAGAGGGGAACGATAATTCATTCCCCAAATCAGTTTGCCAGCGATTTTCAGGTGAATTGAATGAGTTTTCCAAAGCCAGTCAGCTGGGAGGGGTGGATGAATCCGGAAACAGCCTGTTTCCTTGTGACTAAATCAAGCCCACTATCAAAAAGGACTCTTCCATTGCTTTGGCTCTTTTCACATTTTTCTTCTTTATCATGGTTTGTAATGACTTTTCTGATGTGAGCTTTGATTTTGAGGCTGGAATATGGAGTTCAAGACACGGAAGGAATGGTCTTTTTCAATCAGGGCACAGCTGTTGGCTTGCTCCAATTCTGGCTTTCTGTCATGGTTTTGGGTGCCTCAGCCGAGTTTTGGTTTCTTGAGCGGCAATTTCCTAAAGGATTTCTGGGTCTGAGTTGGTTTTGCCTTCTTCCTTCCCAAAGTTTGTATTCTGACGCAATACAAACACGAGTTTAGACAGCAGATCCATTATGAAAGAAAAAAAACAAAACCAATGAGCGTGTCATGCTTAGAATTCTAGAGGCAGCACGACCAACATGAGATTTTGTGTTTTGGAAAAAGAAATGGAACCCTTTTGCAGAGGGGAACGATAATTCATTCCCCAAATCAGTTTGCCAGTGATTTTCAGGTGAATTGAATGAGTTTTCCAAAGCCAGTCAGCTGGGAGGGGTGGATGAATCCGGAAACAGCCTGTTTCCTTGTGACTAAATCAAACCCACTATCAAAAAGGACTCTTCCATTGCTTTGGCTCTTTTCACATTTTTCTTCTTTATCATGGTTTGTAATGACTTTTCTGATGTGAGCTTTGATTTTGAGGCTGGAATATGGAGTTCAAAACACGGAAGGAATGGTCTTTTTCAATCAGGGCACAGCTGTTGGCTTGCTCCAATTCTGGCTTTCTGTCATGGTTTTGGGTGCCTCAGCCGAGTTTTGGTTTCTTGAGCGGCAATTTCCTAAAGGATTTCTGGGTCTGAGTTGGTTTTGCCTTCTTCCTTCCCAAAGTTTGTATTCTGACGCAATACAAACACGAGTTTAGACAGCAGATCCATTATGAAAGAAAAAAAAAAAAAACAAAACCAATTAGCGTGTCATGCTTAGAATTCTAGAGGCAGCACGACCAACATGAGTTTTTGTGTTTTGGAAAAAGAAATGGAACCCTTTTGCAGAGGGGAACGATAGTTAATTCCCCAAATCAGTTTGCCAGCGATTTTCAGGTGAATTGAATGAGTTTTCCAAAGCCAGTCAGCTGGGAGGGGTGGATGAATCCGGAAACAGCATGTTTCCTTGTGACTAAATGAAGCCCACTATCAAAAAGGACTCTTCCATTGCTTTGGCTCTTTTCACATTTTTCTTCTTTATCATGGTTTGTAATGAATTTTCTGATATGAGCTTTGATTTTGAGGCTGGAATATGGAGTTCAAGGCACGGAAGGAATGGTCTTTTTCAATCAGGGCACAGCTGTTGGCTTGCTCCAATTCTGGCTTTCTGTCATGGTTTTGGGTGCCTCAGCCGAGTTTTGGTTTCTTGAGCGGCAATTTCCTAAAGGATTTCTGGGTCTGAGTTGGTTTTGCCTTCTTCCTTCCCAAAGTTTGTATTCTGACGCAATACAAACACGAGTTTAGACAGCAGATCCATTATGAAAGAAAAAAAAAAAACCAATGAGCGTGTCATGCTTAGAATTCTAGAGGCAGCACGACCAACATGAGGTTTTGTGTTTTGGAAAAAGAAATGGAACCCTTTTGCAGAGGGGCACGATAATTAATTCCCCAAATCAGTTTGCCAGCGATTTTCAGGTGAATTGAATGAGTTTTCCAAAGCCAGTCAGCTGGGAGGGGTGGATGAATGCGGAAACAGCCTGTTTCCTTGTGACTAAATCAAGCCCACTATCAAAAAGGACTCTTCCATTGCTTTGGCTCTTTTCACATTTTTCTTCTTTATCATGGTTTGTAATGACTTTTCTGATGTGAGCTTTGATTCTGAGGCTGGAATATGGAGTTCAAGACACGGAAGGAATGGTCTTTTTCAATCAGGGCACAGCTGTTGGCTTGCTCCAATTCTGGCTTTCTGTCATGGTTTTGGGTGCCTCAGCCAAGTTTTGGTTTCTTGAGCGGCAATTTCCTAAAGGATTTCTGGGTCTGAGTTGGTTTTGCCTTCTTCCTTCCCAAAGTTTGTATTCTGACGCAATACAAACACGAGTTTAGACAGCAGATCCATTATGAAAGAAAAAAAAAAAAACAAAACCAATTAGCGTGTCATGCTTAGAATTCTAGAGGCAGCACGACCAACATGAGTTTTTGTGTTTTGGAAAAAGAAATGGAACCCTTTTGCAGAGGGGAACGATAATTCATTCCCCAAATCAGTTTGCCAGCGATTTTCAGGTGAATTGAATGAGTTTTCCAAAGCCAGTCAGCTGGGAGGGGTGGATGAATCCGGAAACAGCCTGTTTCCTTGTGACTAAATCAAGCCCACTATCAAAAAGGACTCTTCCATTGCTTTGGCTCTTTTCACATTTTTCTTCTTTATCATGGTTTGTAATGACTTTTCTGATGTGAGCTTTGATTTTGAGGCTGGAATATGGAGTTCAAGACACGGAAGGAATGGTCTTTTTCAATCAGGGCACAGCTGTTGGCTTGCTCCAATTCTGGCTTTCTGTCATGGTTTTGGGTGCCTCAGCCGAGTTTTGGTTTCTTGAGCGGCAATTTCCTAAAGGATTTCTGGGTCTGAGTTGGTTTTGCCTTCTTCCTTCCCAAAGTTTGTATTCTGACGCAATACAAACACGAGTTTAGACAGCAGATCCATTATGAAAGAAAAAAAACAAAACCAATGAGCGTGTCATGCTTAGAATTCTAGAGGCAGCACGACCAACATGAGATTTTGTGTTTTGGAAAAAGAAATGGAACCCTTTTGCAGAGGGGAACGATAATTCATTCCCCAAATCAGTTTGCCAGTGATTTTCAGGTGAATTGAATGAGTTTTCCAAAGCCAGTCAGCTGGGAGGGGTGGATGAATCCGGAAACAGCCTGTTTCCTTGTGACTAAATCAAACCCACTATCAAAAAGGACTCTTCCATTGCTTTGGCTCTTTTCACATTTTTCTTCTTTATCATGGTTTGTAATGACTTTTCTGATGTGAGCTTTGATTTTGAGGCTGGAATATGGAGTTCAAAACACGGAAGGAATGGTCTTTTTCAATCAGGGCACAGCTGTTGGCTTGCTCCAATTCTGGCTTTCTGTCATGGTTTTGGGTGCCTCAGCCGAGTTTTGGTTTCTTGAGCGGCAATTTCCTAAAGGATTTCTGGGTCTGAGTTGGTTTTGCCTTCTTCCTTCCCAAAGTTTGTATTCTGACACAATACAAACACGAGTTTAGACAGCAGATCCATTATGAAAGAAAAAAAAAAAACCAATGAGCGTGTCATGCTTAGAATTCTAGAGGCAGCACGACCAACATGAGGTTTTGTGTTTTGGAAAAAGAAATGGAACCCTTTTGCAGAGGGGCACGATAATTAATTCCCCAAATCAGTTTGCCAGCAATTTTCAGGTGAATTGAATGAGTTTTCCAAAGCCAGTCAGCTGGGAGGGGTGGATGAATGCGGAAACAGCCTGTTTCCTTGTGACTAAATCAAGCCCACTATCAAAAAGGACTCTTCCATTGCTTTGGCTCTTTTCACATTTTTCTTCTTTATCATGGTTTGTAATGACTTTTCTGATGTGAGCTTTGATTCTGAGGCTGGAATATGGAGTTCAAGACACGGAAGGAATGGTCTTTTTCAATCAGGGCACAGCTGTTGGCTTGCTCCAATTCTGGCTTTCTGTCATGGTTTTGGGTGCCTCAGCCAAGTTTTGGTTTCTTGAGCGGCAATTTCCTAAAGGATTTCTGGGTCTGAGTTGGTTTTGCCTTCTTCCTTCCCAAAGTTTGTATTCTGACGCAATACAAACACGAGTTTAGACAGCAGATCCATTACGAAAGAAAAAAAACAAAACCAATGAGCGTGTCATGCTTAGAATTCTAGAGGCAGCACGACCAACATGAGTTTTTGTGTTTTGGAAAAAGAAATGGAACCCTTTTGCAGAGGGGAACGATCATTAATTCCCCAAATCAGTTTGCCAGCGATTTTCAGGTGAATTGAATGAGTTTTCCAAAGCCAGTCAGCTGGGAGGGGTGGATGAATCCAGAAACAGCCTGTTTCCTTGTGACTAAATCAAGCCCACTATCAAAAAGGACTCTTCCATTGCTTTGGCTCTTTTCACATTTTTCTTCTTTATCATGGTTTGTAATGACTTTTCTGATGTGAGCTTTGATTTTGAGGCTGGAATATGGAGTTCAAGACACGGAAGGAATGGTCTTTTTCAATCAGGGCACAGCTGTTGGCTTGCTCCAATTCTGGCTTTCTGTCATGGTTTTGGGTGCCTCAGCCGAGTTTTGGTTTCTTGAGCGCCAATTTCCTAAAGGATTTCTGGGTCTGAGTTGGTTTTGCCTTCTTCCTTCCCAAAGTTTGTATTCTGACGCAATACAAACACGAGTTTAGACAGCAGATCCATTATGAAAGAAAAAAAAAAAAACAAAACCAATTAGCGTGTCATGCTTAGAATTCTAGAGGCAGCACGACCAACATGAGTTTTTGTGTTTTGGAAAAAGAAATGGAACCCTTTTGCAGAGGGGAACGATAGTTAATTCCCCAAATCAGTTTGCCAGCGATTTTCAGGTGAATTGAATGAGTTTTCCAAAGCCAGTCAGCTGGGAGGGGTGGATGAATCCGGAAACAGCATGTTTCCTTGTGACTAAATGAAGCCCACTATCAAAAAGGACTCTTGCATTTCTTTGGCTCTTTTCACATTTTTCTTCTTTATCATGGTTTGTAATGACTTTTCTGATGTGAGCTTTGATTTTGAGGCTGGAATATGGAGTTCAAGGCACGGAAGGAATGGTCTTTTTCAATCAGGGCACAGCTGTTGGCTTGCTCCAATTCTGGCTTTCTGTCATGGTTTTGGGTGCCTCAGCCGAGTTTTGGTTTCTTGAGCGGCAATTTCCTAAAGGATTTCTGGGTCTGAGTTGGTTTTGCCTTCTTCCTTCCCAAAGTTTGTATTCTGACGCAATACAAACACGAGTTTAGACAGCAGATCCATTATGAAAGAAAAAAAAAAAACCAATGAGCGTGTCATGCTTAGAATTCTAGAGGCAGCACGACCAACATGAGGTTTTGTGTTTTGGAAAAAGAAATGGAACCCTTTTGCAGAGGGGCACGATAATTAATTCCCCAAATCAGTTTGCCAGCGATTTTCAGGTGAATTGAATGAGTTTTCCAAAGCCAGTCAGCTGGGAGGGGTGGATGAATGCGGAAACAGCCTGTTTCCTTGTGACTAAATCAAGCCCACTATCAAAAAGGACTCTTCCATTGCTTTGGCTCTTTTCACATTTTTCTTCTTTATCATGGTTTGTAATGACTTTTCTGATGTGAGCTTTGATTCTGAGGCTGGAATATGGAGTTCAAGACACGGAAGGAATGGTCTTTTTCAATCAGGGCACAGCTGTTGGCTTGCTCCAATTCTGGCTTTCTGTCATGGTTTTGGGTGCCTCAGCCAAGTTTTGGTTTCTTGAGCGGCAATTTCCTAAAGGATTTCTGGGTCTGAGTTGGTTTTGCCTTCTTCCTTCCCAAAGTTTGTATTCTGACGCAATACAAACACGAGTTTAGACAGCAGATCCATTATGAAAGAAAAAAAACAAAACCAATGAGCGTGTCATGCTTAGAATTCTAGAGGCAGCACGACCAACATGAGTTTTTGTGTTTTGGAAAAAGAAATGGAACCCTTTTGCAGAGGGGAACGATAATTCATTCCCCAAATCAGTTTGCCAGCGATTTTCAGGTGAATTGAATGAGTTTTCCAAAGCCAGTCAGCTGGGAGGGGTGGATGAATCCGGAAACAGCCTGTTTCCTTGTGACTAAATCAAGCCCACTATCAAAAAGGACTCTTCCATTGCTTTGGCTCTTTTCACATTTTTCTTCTTTATCATGGTTTGTAATGACTTTTCTGATGTGAGCTTTGATTTTGAGGCTGGAATATGGAGTTCAAGACACGGAAGGAATGGTCTTTTTCAATCAGGGCACAGCTGTTGGCTTGCTCCAATTCTGGCTTTCTGTCATGGTTTTGGGTGCCTCAGCCGAGTTTTGGTTTCTTGAGCGCCAATTTCCTAAAGGATTTCTGGGTCTGAGTTGGTTTTGCCTTCTTCCTTCCCAAAGTTTGTATTCTGACGCAATACAAACACGAGTTTAGACAGCAGATCCATTATGAAAGAAAAAAAACAAAACCAATGAGCGTGTCATGCTTAGAATTCTAGAGGCAGCACGACCAACATGAGATTTTGTGTTTTGGAAAAAGAAATGGAACCCTTTTGCAGAGGGGAACGATAATTCATTCCCCAAATCAGTTTGCCAGTGATTTTCAGGTGAATTGAATGAGTTTTCCAAAGCCAGTCAGCTGGGAGGGGTGGATGAATCCGGAAACAGCCTGTTTCCTTGTGAATAAATCAAGCCCACTATCAAAAAGGACTCTTCCATTTCTTTGGCTCTTTTCACATTTTTATTCTTTATCATGGTTTGTAATGAATTTTCTGATGTGAGCTTTGATTTTGAGGCTGGAATATGGAGTTCAAAACACGGAAGGAATGGTCTTTTTCAATCAGGGCACAGCTGTTGGCTTGCTCCAATTCTGGCTTTCTGTCATGGTTTTGGGTGCCTCAGCCGAGTTTTGGTTTCTTGAGCGGCAATTTCCTAAAGGATTTCTGGTTCTGAGTTGGTTTTGCCTTCTTCCTTCCCAAATTTTGTATTCTGTCGCAATACAAACACGAGTTTAGACAGCAGATCCATTATGAAATATAAAACAAAACCAATTAGCGTGTCGTGCTTAGAATTCTAGAGGCAGCACGACCAACATGAGTTTTTGTGTTTTGGAAAAAGAAATGGAACCCTTTTGCAGAGGGGGAAGATAATTAATTCCCCAAATCAGTTTGCCAGCGTTTTTCAGATGAATTGAATGACTTTTCCAAAGCCAGTCAGCTGGGAGGGGTGGATGAATCCGGAAAGAGCCTGTTTCCTTGTGACTAAATCAAGCCCACTATCAAAAAGGACTCTTGCATTTCTTTGGCTCTTTTCACATTTTTCTTCTTTATCTTGGTTTGTAATGAATTCTCTGATGTGAGCTTTGATTTTGAGGCTGGAATATGGAGTTCAAGGCACGGAAGGAATGGTCTTTTTCAATCAGGGCACAGCTGTTGGCTTGCTCCAATTCTGGCTTTCTGTCATGGTTTTGGGTGCCTCAGCCGAGTTTTGGTTTCCTGAGTGGCAATTTCCGAAATGATTTCCGGGTCTGAGTTGGTTTTGCCTTCTTCCTTCCCAAATTTTGTATTCTGACGCAATACAAACACGAGTTTAGACAGCAGATCCATTATGAAAGAAAAAAAAAAAAAAACAAAACCAATTAGCGTGTCATGCTTAGAATTCTAGAGGCAGCACGACCAACATGAGTTTTTGTGTTTTGGACAAAGAAATGGAACCCTTTTGCAGAGGGGGACGATAATTAATTCCCCAAATCAGTTTGCCAGCGATTTTCAGGTGAATTGAATGAGTTTTCCAAAGCCAGTCAGCTGGGAGGGGTGGATGAATCCGGAAACAGCCTGTTTCCTTGTGACTAAATCAAGCCCACTATCAAAAAGGACTCTTCCATTGCTTTGGCTCTTTTCACATTTTTCTTCTTTATCATGGTTTGTAATGACTTTTCTGATGTGAGCTTTGATTTTGAGGCTGGAATATGGAGTTCAAGACACGGAAGGAATGGTCTTTTTCAATCAGGGCACAGCTGTTGGCTTGCTCCAATTCTGGCTTTCTGTCATGGTTTTGGGTGCCTCAGCCGAGTTTTGGTTTCCTGAGCGGCAATTTCCTAAAGGATTTCCGGGTCTGAGTTGGTTTTGCCTTCTTCCTTCCCAAATTTTGTATTCTGACGCAATACAAACACGAGTTTAGACAGCAGATCCATTATGAAAGAAAAAAAAAAACAAAACCAATTAGCGTGTCATGCTTAGAATTCTAGAGGCAGCATGACCAACATGAGTTTTTGTGTTTTGCAAAAAGAAATGGAACCCTTTTGCAGAGGGGAACGATAATTAATTCCCCAAATCAGTTTGCCAGCGATTTTCAGGTGAATTGAATGAGTTTTCCAAAGCCAGTCAGCTGGGAGGGGTGGATGAATGCGGAAACAGCCTGTTTCCTTGTGAATAAATCAAGCCCACTATCAAAAAGGACTCTTGCATTGCTTTGGCTCTTTTCACATTTTTCTTCTTTATCATGGTTTGTAATGAATTTTCTGATGTGAGGTTTGATTCTGATGCTGGAATATGGAGTTCAAGACACGGAAGGAATGGTCTTTTTCAATCAGGGCACAGCTGTTGGCTTGCTCCAATTCTGGCTTTCTGTCATGGTTTTGGGTGCCTCAGCCGAGTTTTGGTTTCCTGAGCGGCAATTTCCTAAATGATTTCTGGGTCTGAGTTGGTTTTGCCTTCTTCCTTCCCAAATTTTGTATTCTGATGCAATACAAACACGAGTTTAGACAGCAGATCCATTATGAAATAAAAAAAAAAAAAAACAAAAAACAATGAGCGTGTCATGTTTAGAATTCTAGAGGCAGCACGACCAACATGAGTTTTTGTGTTTTGGACAAAGAAATGGAACCCTTTTGCAGAGGGGAACGATAATTAATTCCCCAAATCAGTTTGCCAGCGATTTTCAGGTGAATTGAATGAGTTTTCCAAAGCCAGTCAGCTGGGAGGGGTGGATGAATGTGGAAACAGCCTGTTTCCTTGTGACTAAATCAAGCCCACTATCAAAAAGGACTCTTCCATTTCTTTGGCTCTTTTCACACTTTTCTTCTTTATCATGGTTTGTAATGAATTTTCTGATGTGAGCTTTGATTTTGAGGCTGGAATATGGAGTTCAAGACACGGAAGGAATGGTCTTTTTCAATCAGGGCACAGCTGTTGGCTTGCTCCAATTCTGGCTTTCTGTCATGGTTTTGGGTGCCTCAGCCGAGTTTTGGTTTCTTGAGCGGCAATTTCCTAAAGGATTTCTGGGTCTGAGTTGGTTTTGCCTTCTTCCTTCCCAAAGTTTGTATTCTGACGCAATACAAACACGAGTTTAGACAGCAGATCCATTATGAAACAAAAGAAACAAAACCAATGAGCGTGTCATGCTTAGAATTCTAGAGGCAGCACGACCAACATGAGGTTTTGTGTTTTGGAAAAAGAAATGGAACCCTTTTGCAGAGGGGAACGATAATTAATTCCCCAAATCAGTTTGCCAGCGATTTTCAGGTGAATTGAATGAGTTTTCCAAAGCCAGTCAGCTGGGAGGGGTGGATGAATGTGGAAACAGCCTGTTTCCTTGTGACTAAATCAAGCCCACTATCAAAAAGGACTCTTCCATTGCTTTGGCTCTTTTCACATTTTTCTTCTTTATCATGGTTTGTAATGACTTTTCTGATGTGAGCTTTGATTTTGAGGCTGGAATATGGAGTTCAAGACACGGAAGGAATGGTCTTTTTCAATCAGGGCACAGCTGTTGGCTTGCTCCAATTCTGGCTTTCTGTCATGGTTTTGGGTGCCTCAGCCGAGTTTTGGTTTCTTGAGCGGCAATTTCCTAAAGGATTTCTGGGTCTGAGTTGGTTTTGCCTTCTTCCTTCCCAAAGTTTGTATTCTGATGCAATACAAACACGAGTTTAGACAGCAGATCCATTATGAAAGAAAAAAAACAAAACCAATGAGCGTGTCATGCTTAGAATTCTAGAGGCAGCACGACCAACATGAGGTTTTGTGTTTTGGAAAAAGAAATGGAACCCTTTTGCAGAGGGGGACGATAATTAATTCCCCAAATCAGTTTGCCAGCGATTTTCAGGTGAATTGAATGAGTTTTCCAAAGCCAGTCAGCTGGGAGGGGTGGATGAATCCGGAAACAGCCTGTTTCCTTGTGACTAAATCAAGCCCACTATCAAAAAGGACTCTTCCATTGCTTTGGCTCTTTTCACATTTTTCTTCTTTATCATGGTTTGTAATGACTTTTCTGATGTGAGCTTTGATTTTGAGGCTGGAATATGGAGTTCAAGACACGGAAGGAATGGTCTTTTTCAATCAGGGCACAGCTGTTGGCTTGCTCCAATTCTGGCTTTCTGTCATGGTTTTGGGTGCCTCAGCCGAGTTTTGGTTTCCTGAGCGGCAATTTCCTAAAGGATTTCCGGGTCTGAGTTGGTTTTGCCTTCTTCCTTCCCAAATTTTGTATTCTGACGCAATACAAACACGAGTTTAGACAGCAGATCCATTATGAAAGAAAAAAAAAAACAAAACCAATTAGCGTGTCATGCTTAGAATTCTAGAGGCAGCATGACCAACATGAGTTTTTGTGTTTTGCAAAAAGAAATGGAACCCTTTTGCAGAGGGGAACGATAATTAATTCCCCAAATCAGTTTGCCAGCGATTTTCAGGTGAATTGAATGAGTTTTCCAAAGCCAGTCAGCTGGGAGGGGTGGATGAATGCGGAAACAGCCTGTTTCCTTGTGAATAAATCAAGCCCACTATCAAAAAGGACTCTTGCATTGCTTTGGCTCTTTTCACATTTTTCTTCTTTATCATGGTTTGTAATGAATTTTCTGATGTGAGGTTTGATTCTGATGCTGGAATATGGAGTTCAAGACACGGAAGGAATGGTCTTTTTCAATCAGGGCACAGCTGTTGGCTTGCTCCAATTCTGGCTTTCTGTCATGGTTTTGGGTGCCTCAGCCGAGTTTTGGTTTCCTGAGTGGCAATTTCCTAAATGATTTCTGGGTCTGAGTTGGTTTTGCCTTCTTCCTTCCCAAATTTTGTATTCTGATGCAATACAAACACGAGTTTAGACAGCAGATCCATTATGAAATAAAAAAAAAAAAACAAAAAACAATGAGCGTGTCATGTTTAGAATTCTAGAGGCAGCACGACCAACATGAGTTTTTGTGTTTTGGACAAAGAAATGGAACCCTTTTGCAGAGGGGAACGATAATTAATTCCCCAAATCAGTTTGCCAGCGATTTTCAGGTGAATTGAATGAGTTTTCCAAAGCCAGTCAGCTGGGAGGGGTGGATGAATGTGGAAACAGCCTGTTTCCTTGTGACTAAATCAAGCCCACTATCAAAAAGGACTCTTCCATTTCTTTGGCTCTTTTCACACTTTTCTTCTTTATCATGGTTTGTAATGAATTTTCTGATGTGAGCTTTGATTTTGAGGCTGGAATATGGAGTTCAAGACACGGAAGGAATGGTCTTTTTCAATCAGGGCACAGCTGTTGGCTTGCTCCAATTCTGGCTTTCTGTCATGGTTTTGGGTGCCTCAGCCGAGTTTTGGTTTCTTGAGCGGCAATTTCCTAAAGGATTTCTGGGTCTGAGTTGGTTTTGCCTTCTTCCTTCCCAAATTTTGTATTCTGACGCAATACAAACACGAGTTTAGACAGCAGATCCATTATGAAAGAAAAAAAAAAAAAGCAAAACCAATGAGCGTGTCATGCTTAGAATTCTAGAGGCAGCACGACCAACATGAGTTTTTGTGTTTTGGAAAAAGAAATGGAACCCTTTTGCAGAGGGGAACGATAGTTAATTCCCCAAATCAGTTTGCCAGCGATTTTCAGGTGAATTGAATGAGTTTTCCAAAGCCAGTCAGCTGGGAGGGGTGGATGAATGCGGAAACAGCCTGTTTCCTTGTGACTAAATGAAGCCCACTATCAAAAAGGACTCTTCCATTGCTTTGGCTCTTTTCACATTTTTCTTCTTTATCATGGTTTGTAATGAATTTTCTGATGTGAGCTTTGATTTTGAGGCTGGAATATGGAGTTCAAGACACGGAAGGAATGGTCTTTTTCAATCAGGGCACAGCTGTTGGCTTGCTCCAATTCTGGCTTTCTGTCATGGTTTTGGGTGCCTCAGCCGAGTTTTGGTTTCTTGAGCGGCAATTTCCTAAAGGATTTCTGGGTCTGAGTTGGTTTTGCCTTCTTCCTTCCCAAAGTTTGTATTCTGACGCAATACAAACACGAGTTTAGACAGCAGATCCATTATGAAACAAAAGAAACAAAACCAATGAGCGTGTCATGCTTAGAATTCTAGAGGCAGCACGACCAACATGAGGTTTTGTGTTTTGGAAAAAGAAATGGAACCCTTTTGCAGAGGGGAACGATAATTAATTCCCCAAATCAGTTTGCCAGCGATTTTCAGGTGAATTGAATGAGTTTTCCAAAGCCAGTCAGCTGGGAGGGGTGGATGAATGTGGAAACAGCCTGTTTCCTTGTGACTAAATCAAGCCCACTATCAAAAAGGACTCTTCCATTGCTTTGGCTCTTTTCACATTTTTCTTCTTTATCATGGTTTGTAATGACTTTTCTGATGTGAGCTTTGATTTTGAGGCTGGAATATGGAGTTCAAGACACGGAAGGAATGGTCTTTTTCAATCAGGGCACAGCTGTTGGCTTGCTCCAATTCTGGCTTTCTGTCATGGTTTTGGGTGCCTCAGCCGAGTTTTGGTTTCTTGAGCGCCAATTTCCTAAAGGATTTCTGGGTCTGAGTTGGTTTTGCCTTCTTCCTTCCCAAAGTTTGTATTCTGATGCAATACAAACACGAGTTTAGACAGCAGATCCATTATGAAAGAAAAAAAACAAAACCAATGAGCGTGTCATGCTTAGAATTCTAGAGGCAGCACGACCAACATGAGGTTTTGTGTTTTGGAAAAAGAAATGGAACCCTTTTGCAGAGGGGAACGATAATTCATTCCCCAAATCAGTTTGCCAGTGATTTTCAGGTGAATTGAATGAGTTTTCCAAAGCCAGTCAGCTGGGAGGGGTGGATGAATCCGGAAACAGCCTGTTTCCTTGTGACTAAATCAAGCCCACTATCAAAAAGGACTCTTCCATTTCTTTGGCTCTTTTCACATTTTTATTCTTTCTCATGGTTTGTAATGACTTTTCTGATGTGAGCTTTTATTTTGAGGCTGGAATATGGAGTTCAAAACACGGAAGGAATGGTCTTTTTCAATCAGGGCACAGCTGTTGGCTTGCTCCAATTCTGGCTTTCTGTCATGGTTTTGGGTGCCTCAGCCGAGTTTTGGTTTCTTGAGTGGCAATTTCCTAAAGGATTTCTGTGTCTGAGTTGGTTTTGCCTTCTTCCTTCCCAAATTTTGTATTCTGAGGCAATACAAACACGAGTTTAGACAGCAGATCCATTATGAAATAAAAAAAAAAACAATGAGCGTGTCATGCTTAGAATTCTAGAGGCAGCACGACCAACATGAGTTTTTGTGTTTTGGAAAAAGAAATGGAACCCTTTTACAGAGGGGGACAATAATTAATTCCCCAAATCAGTTTGCCAGCGATTTTCAGGTGAATTGAATGAGTTTTCCAAAGCCAGTCAGCTGGGAGGGGTGGATGAATGCGGAAACAGCCTGTTTCCTTGTGACTAAATCAAGCCCACTATCAAAAAGGACTCTAGTATTTCCTTGGCTCTTTTCACATTTTTCTTCTTTATCATGGTTTGTAATGAATTCTCTGATGTGAGCTTTGATTTTGAGGCTGGAATATGGAGTTCAAGACACGGAAGGAATGGTCTTTTTCAATCAGGGCACAGCTGTTGGCTTGCTCCACTTCTGGCTTTCTGTCATGGTTTTGGGTGCCTCAGCCGAGTTTTGGTTTCTTGAGCGGCAATTTCCTAAAGGATTTCTGGGTCTGAGTTGGTTTTGCCTTCTTCCTTCCCAAATTTTGTATTCTGTCGCAATACAAACACGAGTTTAGACAGCAGATCCATTATGAAATATAAAACAAAACCAAATAGTGTGTCGTGCTTAGAATTCTATAGGCAGCACGACCAACATGAGTTTTTGTGTTTTGGAAAAAGAAATGGAACCCTTTTGCAGAGGGGGAAGATAATTAATGCCCCAAATTAGTTTGCCAGCGTTTTTCAGGTGAATTGAATGACTTTTCCAAAGCCAGTCAGCTGGGAGGGGTGGATGAATCCGGAAAGAGCCTGTTTCCTTGTGACTAAATCAAGCCCACTATCAAAAAGGACTCTTGCATTTCTTTGGCTCTTTTCACATTTTGCTTCTTTATCATGGTTTGTAATGAATTCTCTGATGTGAGCTTTGATTTTGAGGCTGGAATATGGAGTTCAAGGCACGGAAGGAATGGTCTTTTTCAATCAGGGCACAGCTGTTGGCTTGCTCCAATTCTGGCTTTCTGTCATGGTTTTGGGTGCCTCAGCCGAGCTTTGGTTTCTTGAGCGGCAATTTCCTGAAGGATTTCGGGGTCTGAGTTGGGTTTGCCTTCTTCCTTCCCAAATATTGTATTCTGACCCAATACAAACACGAGTTTAGACAGCAAATCCATTATGAAAGAAAAAAAACAAAACGAATTAGCGTGTCATGCTTAGAATTCTAGAGGCAGCACGACCAACATGAGTTTTTGTGTTTTGGACAAAGAAATGGAACCCTTTTGCAGATGGGCACGATAATTAATTCCCCAAATCAGTTTGCCAGCGATTTTCAGGTGAATTGAATGAGTTTTCCAAAGCCAGTCAGCTGGGAGGGGTGGATGAATCCGGAAACAGCCTGTTTCCTTGTGACTAAATCAAGCCCACTATCAAAAAGGACTCTTCCATTCCTTTGGCTCTTTTCACATTTGTCTTCTTTATCATGGTTTGTAATGAATTTTCTGATATGAGCTTTGATTTTGAGGCTGGAATATGGAGTTCAAGACACGGAAGGAATGGTCTTTTTCAATCAGGGCACAGCTGTTGGCTTGCTCCAATTCTGGCTTTCTGTCATGGTTTTGGGTGCCTCAGCCGAGTTTTGGTTTCTTGAGCGGCAATTTCCTAAAGGATTTCTGGGTCTGAGTTGGTTTTGCCTTCTTCCTTACCAAATTTTGTTTTCTGACGCAATACAAACACGAGTTTAGGCAGCAGATCCATTATGAAAGAAAAAAAAAAAAAAAAAAACAATGAGCGTGTCATGGTTAGAATTCTAGAGGCAGCACGACCAACATGAGTTTTTGTGTTTTTGAAAAAGAAATGGAACCCTTTTGCAGAGGGGCACGATCATTAATTCCCCAAATCAGTTTGCCAGCGATTTTCAGGTGAATTGAATGAGTTTTCCAAAGCCAGTCAGCTGGGAGGGGTGGATGAATCCGGAAACAGCCTGTTTCCTTGTGACTAAATCAAGCCCACTATCAAAAAGGACTCTTGCATTTCTTTGGCTCTTTTCACATTTTGCTTCTTTATCATGGTTTGTAATGAATTTTCTGATGTGAGCTTTGATTCTGAGGCTGGAATATGGAGTTCAAGACACGGAAGGCATGGTCTTTTTCAATCAGGGCACAGCTGTTGGCTTGCTCCAATTCTGGCTTTCTGTCATGGTTTTGGGTGCCTCAGCCGAGTTTTGGTTTCTTGAGCGGCAATTTCCTAAAGGATTTCTGGGTCTGAGTTGGTTTTGCCTTCCTCCTTCCCAAATTTTGTATCCTGACCCAATACAAACACGAGTTTAGAAAGCAGATCCATTATGAAATAAAAAACAAAACCAATTAGCGTGTCGTGATTAGAATTCTAGAGGCAGCACGACCAACATGAGTTTTTGTGTTTTGGAAAAAGAAATGGAACCCTTTTGCAGAGGGGGACGATAATTAATTCCCCAAATTAGTTTGCCAGCGTTTTTCAGGTGAATTGAATGACTTTTCCAAATCCAGTCAGGTGGGAGGTGTGGATGAATCCGGAACAGCCTGTTTCCTTGTGACTAAATCAAGCCCACTATCAAAAAGGACTCTTGCATTTCTTTGGCTCTTTTCACATTTTTCTTCTTTATCATGGTTTGTAATGAATTCTCTGATGTGAGCTTTGATTTTGAGGCTGGAATATGGAGCTCAAAACACGAAAGGAATGGTCTTTTTCAATCAGGGCACAGCTGTTGGCTTGCTCCAATTCTGGCTTTCTGCCATGGTTTTGGGTGCCTCAGCCGAGTTTTGGTTTCTTGAGCGGCAATTTCCTAAAGGATTTCTGGGTCTGAGTTGGTTTTGCCTTTTCCTTCCCAAATTTTGTATTCTGACGCAATACAAACACGAGTTTAGACAGCAGATCCATTATGAAATAAAAAAAAAAAAAAAAACAATGAGCGTGTCATGCTTAGAATTCTAGAGGCAGCACGACCAACATGAGTTTTTGTGTTTTGGAAAAAGAAATGGAACCCTTTTGCAGAGGGGGACAAAAATTAATTCCCCAAATCAGTTTGCCAGCGATTTTCAGGTGAATTGAATGAGTTTTCCAAAGCCAGTCAGCTGGGAGGGGTGGATGAATCCGGAAACAGCCTGTTTCCTTGTGAATAAATCAAGCCCACTATCAAAAAGGACTCTTCCATTTCTTTGGCTCTTTTCACAGTTTTCTTCTTTATCATGGTGTGTAATGACTTTTCTGATGTGAGCTTTGATTTTGAGGCTGGAATATGGAGTTCAAGGCACGGAAGGAATGGTCTTTTTCAATCAGGGCACAGCTGTTGGCTTGCTCCACTTCTGGCTTTCTGCCATGGTTTTGGGTGCCTCAGACGAGTTTTGGTTCCTTGAGCGGCAATTTCCTAAAGGATTTCTGGGTCTGAGTTGGGTTTGCCTTCTTCCTTCCCAAATTTTGTATTCTGACGCAATACAAACACAGTTTAGAGAGCAGATCCATTATGAAATAAAAAAAAAAAACAAAACCAATTAGCGTGTCATGCTTAGAATTCTAGAGGCAGCACGACCAACATGAGTTTTTGTGTTTTGGACAAAGAAATGGAACCCTTTTGCAGAGGGGCACGATCATTAATTCCCCAAATCAGTTTGCCAGCGATTTTCAGGTGAATTGAATGAGTTTTCCAAAGCCAGTCAGCTGGGAGGGGTGGATGAATCCGGAAACAGCCTGTTTCCTTGTGACTAAATCAAGCCCACTATCAAAAAGGACTCTTGCATTTCTTTGGCTCTTTTCACATTTTGCTTCTTTATCATGGTTTGTAATGAATTTTCTGATGTGAGCTTTGATTCTGAGGCTGGAATATGGAGTTCAAGACACGGAAGGCATGGTCTTTTTCAATCAGGGCACAGCTGTTGGCTTGCTCCAATTCTGGCTTTCTGTCATGGTTTTGGGTGCCTCAGCCGAGTTTTGGTTTCTTGAGCGGCAATTTCCTAAATGATTTCTGGGTCTGAGTTGGTTTTGCCTTCTTCCTTCCCAAATTTTGTATTCTGATGCAATAGAAACACGAGTTTAGACAGCAGATCCATTATGAAAAAAAAAAAATCAAAACCAATTAGCGTGTCATGCTTAGAATTCTAGAGGCAGCACGACCAACATGAGTTTTTGTGTTTTGGAAAAAGAAATGGAACCCTTTTGCAGAGGGGAACGATAATTAATTCCCCAAATCAGTTTGCCAGCGATTTTCAGGTGAATTGAATGAGTTTTCCAAAGCCAGTCAGCTGGGAGGGGTGGATGAATCCGGAAACAGCCTGTTTCCTTGTGACTAAATCAAGCCCACTCTCAAAAAGGACTCTTCCATTTCTTTGGCTCTTTTCACATTTTTCTTCTTTATCATGGTTTGTAATGAATTTTCTGATGTGAGCTTTGATTTTGAGGCTGGAATATGGAGTTCAAGACACGGAAGGAATGGTCTTTTTCAATCAGGGCACAGCTGTTGGCTTGCTCCAATTCTGGCTTTCTGTCATGGTTTTGGGTGCCTCAGCCGAGTTTTGGTTTCTTGAGCGGCAATTTCCTAAAGGATTTCTGGGTCTGAGTTGGTTTTGCCTTCCTCCTTCCCAAATTTTGTATCCTGACGCAATACAAACACGAGTTTAGAAAGCAGATCCATTATGAAATAAAAAACAAAACCAATTAGCGTGTCGTGCTTAGAATTCTAGAGGCAGCACGACCAACATGAGTTTTTGTGTTTTGGAAAAAGAAATGGAACCCTTTTGCAGAGGGGGACGATAATTAATTCCCCAAATCAGTTTGCCAGCGATTTTCAGGTGAATTAAATGAGTTTTCCAAAGCCAGTCAGCTGGGAGGGGTGGATGAATCCGGAAACAGCCTGTTTCCTTGTGACTAAATCAAGCCCACTATCAAAAAGGACTCTTCCATTTCTTTGGCTATTTTCACATTTTCTTCTTTATCATGGTGTGTAATGAATTTTCTGATGTGAGCTTTGATTTTGAGGTTGGAATATGGAGTTCAAGACCCGGAAGGAATGGTCTTTTTCAATCAGGGCACAGCTGTTGGCTTGCTCCAATTCTGGCTTTCTGTCATGGTTTTGGGTGCCTCAGCCGAGTTTTGGTTTCTTGAGCGGCAATTTCCTAAAGGATTTCTGGGTCTGAGTTGGGTTTGCCTTCTTCCTTCCCAAATTTTGTATTCTGACGCAATACAAACACAGTTTAGAGAGCAGATCCATTATGAAATAAAAAAAAAAAACAAAACCAATTAGCGTGTCATGCTTAGAATTCTAGAGGCAGCACGACCAACATGAGTTTTTGTGTTTTGGACAAAGAAATGGAACCCTTTTGCAGAGGGGCACGATCATTAATTCCCCAAATCAGTTTGCCAGCGATTTTCAGGTGAATTGAATGAGTTTTCCAAAGCCAGTCAGCTGGGAGGGGTGGATGAATCCGGAAACAGCCTGTTTCCTTGTGACTAAATCAAGCCCACTCTCAAAAAGGACTCTTCCATTTCTTTGGCTCTTTTCACATTTTTCTTCTTTATCATGGTTTGTAATGAATTTTCTGATGTGAGCTTTGATTTTGAGGCTGGAATATGGAGTTCAAGACACGGAAGGAATGGTCTTTTTCAATCAGGGCACAGCTGTTGGCTTGCTCCAATTCTGGCTTTCTGTCATGGTTTTGGGTGCCTCAGCCGAGTTTTGGTTTCTTGAGCGGCAATTTCCTAAAGGATTTCTGGGTCTGAGTTGGTTTTGCCTTCCTCCTTCCCAAATTTTGTATCCTGACGCAATACAAACACGAGTTTAGAAAGCAGATCCATTATGAAATAAAAAACAAAACCAATTAGCGTGTCATGCTTAGAATTCTAGAGGCAGCACGACCAACATGAGTTTTTGTGTTTTGGAAAAAGAAATGGAACCCTTTTGCAGAGGGGGACGATAATTAATTCCCCAAATCAGTTTGCCAGCGATTTTCAGGTGAATTAAATGAGTTTTCCAAAGCCAGTCAGCTGGGAGTGGTGGATGAATCCGGAAACAGCCTGTTTCCTTGTGACTAAATCAAGCCCACTATCAAAAAGGACTCTTGCATTTCTTTGGCTCTTTTCACATTTTTCTTCTTTATCATGGTTTGTAATGAATTCTCTGATGTGAGCTTTGATTTTGAGGCTGGAATATGGAGTTCAAGGCACGGAAGGAATGGTCTTTTTCAATCAGGGCACAGCTGTTGGCTTGCTCCAATTCTGGCTTTCCGTCATGGTTTTGGGTGCCTCAGCCGAGTTTTGGTTTCTTGAGCGGCAATTTCCTAAAGGATTTCTGGGTCTGAGTTGGTTTTGCCTTCTTCCTTCCCAAATTTTGTATTCTGACGCAATACAAATATGAGTTTAGATAGCAGATCCATTATGAAATAAAAAAAAAAAAAAACAATTAGCGTGTCGTGCTTAGAATTCTAGAGGCAGCACGACCAACATGAGTTTTTGTGTTTTGGAAAAAGACATGGAACCCTTTTGCAGAGGGGAACGATAATTAATTCCCCAAATCAGTTTGCCAGCGATTTTCAGGTGAATTGAATGAGTTTTCCAAAGCCAGTCAGCTGGGAGGGGTGGATGAATCCGGAAACAGCCTGTTTCCTTGTGACTAAATCAAGCCCACTATCAAAAAGGACTCTTCCATTTCTTTGGCTCTTTTCACATTTTCTTCTTTATCATGGTTTGTAATGAATTTTCTGATGTGAGCTTTGATTTTGAGGTTGGAATATGGAGTTCAAGACCCGGAAGGAATGGTCTTTTTCAATCAGGGCACAGCTGTTGGCTTGCTCCAATTCTGGCTTTCTGTCATGGTTTTGGGTGCCTCAGCCGAGTTTTGGTTTCTTGAGTGGCAATTTCCTAAAGGATTTCTGTGTCTGAGTTGGTTTTGCCTTCTTCCTTCCCAAATTTTGTATTCTGACCCAATACAAACACGAGTTTAGACAGCAGATCCATTATGAAATAAAAAAAAAAAACAAAACCAATTAGCGTGTCATGCTTAGAATTCTTAGGGCAGCACGACCAACATGAGTTTTTGTGTTTTGGACAAAGAAATGGAACCCTTATGCAGAGGGGAACGATAATTAATTCCCCAAATCAGTTTGCCAGCGATTTTCAGGTGAATTGAATGAGTTTTCCAAAGCCAGTCAGCTGGGAGGGGTGGATGAATCCGGAAACAGCCTGTTTCCTTGTGACTAAATCAAGCCCACTATCAACAAGGACTCTTCCATTTCTTTGGCTCTTTTCACATTTTTCTTCTTTATCATGGTTTGTAATGAATTCTCTGATGTGAGGTTTGATTTTGAGGCTGGAATATGGAGTTCAAGACACGGAAGGAATGGTCTTTTTCAATCAGGGCACAGCTGTTGGCTTGCTCCAATTCTGGCTTTCCGTCATGGTTTTGGGTGCCTCAGCCGAGTTTTGGTTTCTTGAGCGGCAATTTCCTAAAGGATTTCTGGGTCTGAGTTGGTTTTGCCTTCCTCCTTCCCAAATTTTGTATCCTGACGCAATACAAACACGAGTTTAGAAAGCAGATCCATTATGAAATAAAAAACAAAACCAATTAGCGTGTCGTGCTTAGAATTCTAGAGGCAGCACGACCAACATGAGTTTTTGTGTTTTGGAAAAAGACATGGAACCCTTTTGCAGAGGGGAACGATCATTAATTCCCCAAATCAGTTTGCCAGCGATTTTCAGGTGAATTGAATGAGTTTTCCAAAGCCAGTCAGCTGGGAGGGGTGGATGAATCCGGAAACAGCCTGTTTCCTTGTGACTAAATCAAGCCTTCTATCAAAAAGGACTTTCCATTTCTTTGGCTCTTTTCACATTTTTCTTCTTTATCATGGTTTGTAATGAATTTTCTGATGTGAGCTTTGATTTTGAGGCTGGAATATGGAGTTCAAGACACGGAAGGAATGGTCTTTTTCAATCAGGGCACAGCTGTTGGCTTGCTCCAATTCTGGCTTTCTGTCATGGTTTTGGGTGCCTCAGCCGAGTTTTGGTTTCTTGAGCGGCAATTTCCTAAATGATTTCTGGGTCTGAGTTGGTTTTGCCTTCTTCCTTCCCAAATTTTGTATTCTGACGCAATACAAACACGAGTTTAGAAAGCAGATCCATTATGAAAGAAAAAAAAAAAACAAAACCAATTAGCGTGTCATGCTTAGAATTCTAGAGGCAGCACGACCAACATGAGTTTTTGTGTTTTGGACAAAAAAATGGAACCCTTTTGCAGAGGGGGACGATAATTAATTCCCCAAATCAGTTTGCCAGCGATTTTCAGGTGAATTGAATGAGTTTTCCAAAGCCAGTCAGCTGGGAGGGGTGGATGAATCCAGAAATAGCCTGTTTCCTTATGGCTAAATCAAGCCAACTATCAACAAGGACTCTTCCATTTCTTTGGCTCTTTTCACATTTTTCTTCTTTAACATGGTTTGTAATGAATTTTCTGATGTGAGCTTTGATTTTGAGGCTGGAATATGGAGTTCAAGACACGGAAGGAATGGTCTTTTTCAATCAGGGCACAGCTGTTGGCTTGCTCCAATTCTGGCTTTCTGTCATGGTTTTGGGTGCCTCAGCCGAGTTTTGGTTTCTTGAGCGGCAATTTCCTAAAGGATTTCTGGGTCTGAGTTGGTTTTGCCTTCTTCCGTCCCAAATTTTGTATTCTGACACAATACAAACACGAGTTTAGGCAGCAGATCCATTATGAAAGAAAAAAAAAAAAAAACAATGAGCGTGTCATGCTTAGAATTCTAGAGGCAGCACGACCAACATGAGTTTTTGTGTTTTTGAAAAAGAAATGGAACCCTTTTGCAGAGGGGAACGATAATTAATTCCCCAAATCAGATTGCCAGCGATTTTCAGGGGAATTGAATGAGTTTTCCAAAGCCAGTCAGCTGGGAGGGGTGGATGAATCCGGAAACAGCCTGTTTCCTTGTGACTAAATCAAGCCCACTATCAAAAAGGACTCTTGCATTTCTTTGGCTCTTTTCACATTTTTCTTCTTTATCATGGTTTGTAATGAATTCTCTGATGTGAGGTTTGATTTTGAAGCTGGAATATGGAGTTCAAGACCCGGAAGGAATGGTCTTTTTCAATCAGGGCACAGCTGTTTGCCTGCTCCAATTCTGGCTTTCTGTTATGATTTTGGGTGCCTCAGCCGAGTTTTAGTTTCTTGAGCAGCAATTTCCTAAAGGATTTCTGTGTCTGAGTTGGTTTTGCCTTCTTCCTTCCCAAATTTTGCATTCTGATGCAATACAAACACGAGTTTAGACAGCAGCTCCATTATGAAATTAAAAAAAAAAAAACCAATTAGCGTGTCATGCTTAGAATTCTAGAGGCAGCACGACCAACATGAGTTTTTGTGTTTTGGACAAAGAAATGGAACCCTTTTGCAGAGGGGGACGATAATTAATTCCCCAAATCAGTTTGCCAGCGATTTTCAGGTGAATTGAATGAGTTTTCCAAAGCCAGTCAGCTGGGAGGGGTGGATGAATCCGGAAACAGCCTGTTTCCTTGTGACTAAATCAAGCCCACTATCAAAAAGGACTCTTCCATTTCTTTGGCTCTTTTCACAGTTTTCTTCTTTATCATGGTTTGTTATAACTTTTCTGATGTGAGCTTTGATTCTGAGGCTGGAATATGGAGTTCAAGACACGGAAGGAATGGTCTTTTTCAATCAGGGCACAGCTGTTGGCTTGCTCCAATTCTGGCTTTCTGTCATGGTTTTGGGTGCCTCAGCCGAGTTTTGGTTCCTTGAGCGGCAATTTCCTAAATGATTTCTGGGTCTGAGTTGGTTTTGCCTTCTTCCTTCCCAAATTTTGTATTCTGACGCAATACAAACACGAGTTTAGACAGCAGATCCATTATGAAATAAAAAAAACCAAAACCAATTAGCGTGTCATGCTTAGAATTCTACAGGCAGCACGACCAACATGAGTTTTTGTGTTTTGGAAAAAGAAATGGAACCCTTTTGCAGAGGGGAATGATAATTAATTCCCCAAATCAGTTTGCCAGCGATTTTCAGGTGAATTGAATGAGTTTTCCAAAGCCAGTCACCTGGGAGGGGTGGATGAATCCGGAAACAGCCTGTTTCCTTGTGACTAAATCAAGCCCACTATCAAGAAGGACTCTTCCATTGCTTTGGCTCTTTTCACATTTTTCTTCTTTATCATGGTTTGTAATGAATTTTTTGATGTGAGCTTTCATTTTGAGGCTGGAATATGGAGTTCAAGGCATGGAAGGAATGGTCTTTTTCAATCAGGGCACAGCTGTTGGCTTGCTCCAATTCTGGCTTTCTGTCATGGTTTTGGGTGCCTCAGCCGAGTTTTGGTTTCTTGAGTGGCAATTTCCTGAAGGATTTCGGGGTCTGAGTTGGGTTTGCCTTCTTCCTTCCCAAATTTTGAATTCTGAAGCAATACAAACACGAGTTTAGACAGCAGATCCATCATGAAATAAAAAAAAACAAAACCAATTAGCGTGTCATGCTTAGAATTCTAGAGGCAGCACGACCAACATGAGTTTTTGTGTTTTGGAAAAAGAAATGGAACCTGTTTGCAGAGGGGAACGATCATTAATTCCCCAAATCAGTTTGCCAGCGATTTTCAGGTGAATTGAATGAGTTTTCCAAAGCCAGTCAGCTGGGAGGGGTGGATGAATCCGGAAACAGCCTGTTTCCTTGTGACTAAATCAAGCCCACTATCAAAAAGGACTCTTCCATTTCTTTGGCTCTTTTCACATTTTTCTTCTTTATCATGGTGTGTAATGACTTTTCTGATGTGAGCTTTGATTTTGAGGCTGGAATATGGAGTTCAAGGCACGGAAGGAATGGTCTTTTTCAATCAGGGCACAGCTGTTGGCTTGCTCCAATTCTGGCTTTCTGCCATGGTTTTGGGTGATTCAGCCGAGTTTTGGTTTCTTGAGCGGCAATTTCCTAAAGGATTTCTGGGTCTGAGTTGGTTTTGCCTTCTTCCTTCCCAAATTTTGTATTCTGACGCAATACAAACACAGTTTAGAGAGCAGATCCATTATGAAATAAAAAAAAAACAAAACCAATTAGCGTGTCATGCTTAGAATTCTACAGGCAGCACGACCAACATGAGTTTTTGTGTTTTGGAAAAAGAAATGGAACCCTTTTGCAGAGGGGAACGATAATTAATTCCCCAAATCAGTTTGCCAGCGATTTTCTTGTGAATTGAATGAGTTTTCCAAAGCCAGTCAGCTGGGAGGGGTGGATGAATCCGGAAACAGCCTGTTTCCTTGTGACTAAATCAAGCCCACTATCAAAAAGGACTCTTCCATTTCTTTGGCTCTTTTCACATTTTTCTTCTTTATCATGGTTTGTAATGAATTCTCTGATGTGAGGTTTGATTTTGAGGCTGGAATATGGAGTTCAAGGCACGGAAGGCATGGTCTTTTTGAATCAGGGCACAGCTGTTGGCTTGCTCCAATTCTGGCTTTCTGTCATGGTTTTGGGTGCCTCAGCTGAGTTTTGGTTTCTTGAGTGGCAATTTCCTAAATGATTTCTGGGTCTGAGTTGGTTTTGCCTTCTTCCTTCCCAAATTTTGTATTCTGACGCAATACAAACACGAGTTTAGACAGCAGATCCATTATGAAAAAAAAAAAATCAAAACCAATTAGCGTGTCATGCTTAGAATTCTAGAGGCAGCACGACCAACATGAGTTTTTGTGTTTTGGACAAAGAAATGGAACCCTTTTGCAGACGGGGACGATAGTTAATTCCCCAAATCAGTTTGCCAGCGATTTTCAGGTGAATTGAATGAGTTTTCCAAAGCCAGTCAGCTGGGAGGGGTGGATGAATCCGGAAACAGCCTGTTTCCTTGTGACTAAATCAAGCCCACTATCAACAAGGACTCTTCCATTTCTTTGGCTCTTTTCACAGTTTTCTTCTTTATCATGGTTTGTAATGAATTTTTTGATGTGAGCTTTGATTTTGAGGCTGGAATATGGAGTTCAAGACACGGAAGGAATGGTCTTTTTCAATCAGGGCACAGCTGTTGGCTTGCTCCAATTCTGGCTTTCTGTCATGGTTTTGGGTGCCTCAGCCGAGTTTTGGTTCCTTGAGCGGCAATTTCCTAAATGATTTCTGGGTCTGAGTTGGTTTTGCCTTCTTCCTTCCCAAATTTTGTATTCTGACGCAATACAAACACGAGTTTAGACAGCAGATCCATTATGAAATAAAAAAAAACAAAACCAATTAGCGTGTCATGCTTAGAATTCTAGAGGCAGCACGACCAACATGATTTTTTGTGTTTTGGAAAAAGAAATGGAACCCTTTTGCAGAGGGGAATGATAATTAATTCCCCAAATCACTTTGCCAGCGATTTTCAGGTGAATTGAATGAGTTTTCCAAAGCCAGTCAGCTGGGAGGGGTGGATGAATCCGGAAACAGCCTGTTTCCTTGTGACTAAATCAAGCCCACTATCAAGAAGGACTCTTCCATTGCTTTGGCTCTTTTCACATTTTTCTTCTTTATCATGGTTTGTAATGAAATTTTTGATGTGAGCTTTCATTTTGAGGCTGGAATATGGAGTTCAAGGCACGGAAGGAATGGTCTTTTTCAATCAGGGCACAGCTGTTGGCTTGCTCCAATTCTGGCTTTCTGTCATGGTTTTGGGTGCCTCAGCCGAGTTTTGGTTCCTTGAGCGGCAATTTCCTAAATGATTTCTGGGTCTGAGTTGGTTTTGCCTTCTTCCTTCCCAAATTTTGTATTCTGACGCAATACAAACACGAGTTTAGACAGCAGATCCATTATGAAATAAAAAAAAAGAAAACCAATTAGCGTGTCATGCTTAGAATTCTAGAGGCAGCACGACCAACATGAGTTTTTGTGTTTTGGAAAAAGAAATGGAACCCTTTTGCAGAGGGGAATGATAATTAATTCCCCAAATCAGTTTGCCAGCGATTTTCAGGTGAATTGAATGAGTTTTCCAAAGCCAGTCAGCTGGGAGGGGTGGATGAATCCGGAAACAGCCTGTTTCCTTGTGACTAAATCAAGCCCACTATCAAGAAGGACTCTTCCATTGCTTTGGCTCTTTTCACATTTTTCTTCTTTATCATGGTTTGTAATGAATTTTTTGATGTGAGCTTTGATTTTGAGGCTGGAATATGGAGTTCAAGGCACGGAAGGCATGGTCTTTTTCAATCAGGGCACAGCTGTTGGCTTGCTCCAATTCTGGCTTTCTGTCATGGTTTTGGGTGCCTCAGCCGAGTTTTGGTTCCTTGAGCGGCAATTTCCTGAAGGATTTCGGGGTCTGAGTTGGGTTTGCCTTCTTCCTTCCCAAATTTTGTATTCTGATGCAATACAAACACGAGTTTAGACAGCAGATCCATCATGAAATAAAAAAAAACAAAACCAATTAGCGTGTCATGCTTAGAATTCTAGAGGCAGCATGACCAACATGAGTTTTTGTGTTTTGGAAAAAGAAATGGAACCCTTTTGCAGAGGGGCACAATCATTAATTCCCCAAATCAGTTTGCCAGCGATTTTCAGGTGAATTGAATGAGTTTTCCAAAGCCAGTCAGCTGGGAGGGGTGGATGAATCCGGAAACAGCCTGTTTCCTTGTGACTAAATCAAGCCCACTATCAAAAAGGACTCTTCCATTTCTTTGGCTCTTTTCACATTATTCTTCTTTATCATGGTGTGTAATGACTTTTCTGATGTGAGCTTTGATTTTGAGGCTGGAATATGGAGTTCAAGGCACGGAAGGAATGGTCTTTTTCAATCAGGGCACAGCTGTTGGCTTGCTCCACTTCTGGCTTTCTGCCATGGTTTTGGGTGCCTCAGCCGAGTTTTGGTTTCTTGAGCGGCAATTTCCTAAAGGATTTCTGTGTCTGAGTTGGTTTTGCCTTCTTCCTTCCCAAATTTTGTATTCTGACCCAATACAAACACGAGTTTAGACAGCAGATCCATTATGAAAGAAAAAAAACAAAACCAATTAGCGTGTCATGCTTAGAATTCTAGAGGCAGCACGACCAACATGAGTTTTTGTGTTTTGGACAAAGAAATGGAACCCTTTTGCAGATGGGCACTATAATTAATTCCCCAAATCAGTTTGCCAGCGATTTTCAGGTGAATTGAATGAGTTTTCCAAAGCCAGTCAGCTGGGAGGGGTGGATGAATCCGGAAACAGCCTGTTTCCTTGTGACTAAATCAGGCCTTCTATCAAAAAGGACTTTCCATTTCTTTGGCTCTTTTCACATTTTTCTTCTTTATCATGGTTTGTAATGACTTTTCTGATGTGAGCTTTGATTTTGAGGCTGGAATATGGAGTTCAAGACACGGAAGGAATGGTCTTTTTCAATCAGGGCACAGCTGTTGGCTTGCTCCAATTCTGGCTTTCTGTCATGGTTTTGGGTGCCTCAGCCGAGTTTTGGTTCCTTGAGCGGCAATTTCCTAAATGATTTCTGGGTCTGAGTTGGTTTTGCCTTCTTCCTTCCCAAATTTTGTATTCTGACGCAATACAAACACGAGTTTAGACAGCAGATCCATCATGAAATAAAAAAAAAAAAAACAAAACCAATTAGCGTGTCATGCTTAGAATTCTAGAGGCAGCACGACCAACATGAGTTTTTGTGTTTTGGAAAAAGAAATGGAACCCTTTTGCAGAGGGGAACGATAATTAATTCCCCAAATCAGTTTGCCAGCGATTTTCAGGTGAATTGAATGAGTTTTCCAAAGCCAGTCAGCTGGGAGGGGTGGATGAATCCGGAAACAGCCTGTTTCCTTGTGACTAAATCAAGCCCACTATCAAAAAGGACTCTTCCATTGCTTTGGCTCTTTTCACATTTTTCTTCTTTATCATGGTTTGTAATGAATTTTCTGATGTGAGCTTTGATTTTGAGGCTGGAATATGGAGTTCAAGACACGGAAGGAATGGTCTTTTTCAATCAGGGCACAGCTGTTGGCTTGCTCCAATTCTGGCTTTCTGTCATGGTTTTGAGTGCCTCAGCCGAGTTTTGGTTTCTTGAGCGGCAATTTCCTAAATGATTTCTGGGTCTGAGTTGGTTATGCCTTCTTGCTTCCCAAATTTTGTATTCTGACGCAATACAAACACGAGTTTAGACAGCAGATCCATCATGAAATAAAAAAAAAAAAAAACAAAACCAATTAGCGTGTCATGCTTAGAATTCTAGAGGCAGCACGACCAACATGAGTTTTTGTGTTTTGGAAAAAGAAATGGAACCCTTTTGCAGAGGGGAACGATAATTAATTCCCCAAATCAGTTTGCCAGCGATTTTCTTGTGAATTGAATGAGTTTTCCAAAGCCAGTCAGCTGGGAGGGGTGGATGAATCCGGAAACAGCCTGTTTCCTTGTGACTAAATCAAGCCCACTATCAAAAAGGACTCTTCCATTTCTTTGGCTCTTTTCACATTTTTCTTCTTTATCATGGTTTGTAATGAATTTTCTGATGTGAGCTTTGATTCTGAGGCTGGAATATGGAGTTCAAGACACGAAGGAATGGTCTTTTTCAATCAGGGCACAGCTGTTGGCTTGCTCCAATTCTGGCTTTCTGTCATGGTTTTGGGTGCCTCAGCCGAGTTTTGGTTTCTTGAGCGGCAATTTCCTAAATGATTTCTGGGTCTGAGTTGGTTTCGCCTTTTCCTTCCCAAATTTTGTATTCTGACGCAATACAAACACGAGTTTAGACAGCAGATCCATTATGAAATAAAAAAAAACCAAAACCAATTAGCGTGTCATGCTTAGAGTTCTACAGGCAGCACGACCAACATGAGTTTTTGTGTTTTGGAAAAAGAAATGGAACCCTTTTGCAGAGGGGAACGATAGTTAATTCCCCAAATCAGTTTGCCAGCGATTTTCAGGTGAATTGAATGAGTTTTCCAAAGCCAGTCAGCTGGGAGGGGTGGATGAATCCGGAAACAGCCTGTTTCCTTGTGACTAAATCAAGCCCACTATCAAAAAGGACTTTCCATTTCTTTGGCTCTTTTCACATTTTTCTTCTTTATCATGGTTTGTAATGAATTTTCTGATGTGAGCTTTGATTTTGAGGCCGGAATATGGAGTTCAAGACCCGGAAGGCATGGTCTTTTTCAATCAGGGCACAGCTGTTGGCTTGCTCCAATTCTGGCTTTCTGTCATGGTTTTGGGTGCCTCAGCCGAGTTTTGGTTTCTTGAGCGGCAATTTCCTAAAGGATTTCTGGGTCTGAGTTGGGTTTGCCTTCTTCCTTCCCAAATTTTGTATTCTGACGCAATACAAACACGAGTTTAGTCAGAAGATCCATTATGAAATAAAAAAAAAAAAACCAATTAGCGTGTCATGCTTAGAATTCTAGAGGCAGCACGACCAACATGAGTTTTTGTGTTTTGGAAAAAGAAATGGAACCCTTTTGCAGAGGGGCACAATCATTAATTCCCCACATCAGTTTGCCAGCGATTTTCAGGTGAATTGAATGAGTTTTCCAAAGCCAGTCAGCTGGGAGGGGTGGATGAATCCGGAAACAGCCTGTTTCCTTGTGACTAAATCAAGCCCACTATCAAAAAGGACTCTTCCATTTCTTTGGCTCTTTTCACATTTTTCTTCTTTATCATGGTTTGTAATGACTTTTCTGATGTGAGCTTTGATTTTGAGGCTGGAATATGGAGTTCAAGACCCGGAAGGAATGGTCTTTTTCAATCAGGGCACAGCTGTTGGCTTGCTCCAATTCTGGCTTTCTATCATGGTTTTGAGTGCCTCAGCCGAGTTTTGGTTTCTTGAGCGGCAATTTCCTAAATGATTTCTGGGTCTGAGTTGGTTATGCCTTCTTGCTTCCCAAATTTTGTATTCTGACGCAATACAAACACGAGTTTAGACAGCAGATCCATCATGAAATAAAAAAAAAAAAAAAAAAAACCAATTAGCGTGTCATGCTTAGAATTCTAGAGGCAGCACGACCAACATGAGTTTTTGTGTTTTGGAAAAAGAAATGGAACCCTTTTGCAGAGGGGAACGATAATTAATTCCCCAAATCAGTTTGCCAGCGATTTTCAGGTGAATTGAATGAGTTTTCCAAAGCCAGTCAGCTGGGAGGGGTGGATGAATCCGGAAACAGCCTGTTTCCTTGTGACTAAATCAAGCCCACTATCAAAAAGGACTCTTCCATTGCTTTGGCTCTTTTCACATTTTTCTTCTTTATCATGGTTTGTAATGAATTTTCTGATGTGAGCTTTGATTTTGAGGCTGGAATATGGAGTTCAAGACACGGAAGGAATGGTCTTTTTCAATCAGGGCACAGCTGTTGGCTTGCTCCAATTCTGGCTTTCTGTCATGGTTTTGAGTGCCTCAGCCGAGTTTTGGTTTCTTGAGCGGCAATTTCCTAAATGATTTCTGGGTCTGAGTTGGTTATGCCTTCTTGCTTCCCAAATTTTGTATTCTGACGCAATACAAACACGAGTTTAGACAGCAGATCCATCATGAAATAAAAAAAAAAAAACAAAACCAATTAGCGTGTCATGCTTAGAATTCTAGAGGCAGCACGACCAACATGAGTTTTTGTGTTTTGGAAAAAGAAATGGAACCCTTTTGCAGAGGGGAACGATAATTAATTCCCCAAATCAGTTTGCCAGCGATTTTCTTGTGAATTGAATGAGTTTTCCAAAGCCAGTCAGCTGGGAGGGGTGGATGAATCCGGAAACAGCCTGTTTCCTTGTGACTAAATCAAGCCCACTATCAAAAAGGACTCTTCCATTTCTTTGGCTCTTTTCACATTTTTCTTCTTTATCATGGTTTGTAATGAATTTTCTGATGTGAGCTTTGATTCTGAGGCTGGAATATGGAGTTCAAGACACGAAGGAATGGTCTTTTTCAATCAGGGCACAGCTGTTGGCTTGCTCCAATTCTGGCTTTCTGTCATGGTTTTGGGTGCCTCAGCCGAGTTTTGGTTTCTTGAGCGGCAATTTCCTAAATGATTTCTGGGTCTGAGTTGGTTTCGCCTTTTCCTTCCCAAATTTTGTATTCTGACGCAATACAAACACGAGTTTAGACAGCAGATCCATTATGAAATAAAAAAAAACCAAAACCAATTCGCGTGTCATGCTTAGAGTTCTACAGGCAGCACGACCAACATGAGTTTTTGTGTTTTGGAAAAAGAAATGGAACCCTTTTGCAGAGGGGAACGATAGTTAATTCCCCAAATCAGTTTGCCAGCGATTTTCAGGTGAATTGAATGAGTTTTCCAAAGCCAGTCAGCTGGGAGTGGTGGATGAATCCGGAAACAGCCTGTTTCCTTGTGACTAAATCAAGCCCACTATCAAAAAGGACTCTTCCATTTCTTTGGCTCTTTTCACATTTTTCTTCTTTATCATGGTTTGTAATGAATTTTCTGATGTGAGCTTTGATTTTGAGGCCGGAATATGGAGTTCAAGACCCGGAAGGCATGGTCTTTTTCAATCAGGGCACAGCTGTTGGCTTGCTCCAATTCTGGCTTTCTGTCATGGTTTTGGGTGCCTCAGCCGAGTTTTGGTTTCTTGAGCGGCAATTTCCTAAAGGATTTCTGGGTCTGAGTTGGGTTTGCCTTCTTCCTTCCCAAATTTTGTATTCTGACGCAATACAAACACGAGTTTAGTCAGAAGATCCATTATGAAATAAAAAAAAAAAAAACAATTAGCGTGTCATGCTTAGAATTCTAGAGGCAGCACGACCAACATGAGTTTTTGTGTTTTGGAAAAAGAAATGGAACCCTTTTGCAGAGGGGCACAATCATTAATTCCCCACATCAGTTTGCCAGCGATTTTCAGGTGAATTGAATGAGTTTTCCAAAGCCAGTCAGCTGGGAGGGGTGGATGAATCCGGAAAGAGCCTGTTTCCTTGTGACTAAATCAAGCCCACTATCAAAAAGGACTCTTCCATTTCTTTGGCTCTTTTCACATTTTTCTTCTTTATCATGGTTTGTAATGACTTTTCTGATGTGAGCTTTGATTTTGAGGCTGGAATATGGAGTTCAAGACCCGGAAGGAATGGTCTTTTTCAATCAGGGCACAGCTGTTGGCTTGCTCCAATTCTGGCTTTCTGTCATGGTTTTGGGTGCCTCATCGAGTTTTGGTTTCCTGAGCGGCAATTTCCTAAAGGATTTCTGGGTCTGAGTTGGTTTTGCCTTCTTCCTTCCCAAATTTTGTATTCTGACGCAATACAAACATGAGTTTAGACAGCAGATCCATTATGAAATAAAAAAAAAAAAAACAATTAGCGTGTCATGCTTAGAATTCTAGAGGCAGCACGACCAACATGAGTTTTTGTGTTTTGGACAAAGAAATGGAACCCTTTTGCAGAGGGGAACGATAATGAATTCCCCAAATCAGTTTGCCAGCGATTTTCAGGTGAATTGAATGAGTTTTCCAAAGCCAGTCAGCTGGGAGGGGTGGATGAATCCGGAAACAGCCTGTTTCCTTGTGACTAAATCAAGCCCACTATCAACAAGGACTCTTCCATTTCTTTGGCTCTTTTCACATTTTTCTTCTTTATCATGGTGTGTAATGACTTTTCTGATGTGAGCTTTGATTTTGAGGCTGGAATATGGAGTTCAAGACACGGAAGGATTGGTCTTTTTCAATCAGGGCACAGCTGTTGGCTTGCTCCACTTCTGGCTTTCTGCCATGGTTTTGGGTGCCTCAGCTGAATTTTGGTTCCTTGAGTGGCAATTTCCTAAATGATTTCTGGGTCTGAGTTGGTTTTGCCTTCTTCCTTCCCAAATTTTGTATTCTGACGCAATACAAACACGAGTTTAGACAGCAGACCCATTATGAAATAAAAAACAAAACCAATTAGCATGTCATGCTTAGAATTCTAGAGGCAGCACGACCAACATGAGTTTATGTGTTTTGGAAAAACAAATGGAACCCTTTTGCAGAGGGGAACGATAATTAATTCCCCAAATCAGTTTGCCAGCGATTTTCAGGTGAAATGAATGAGTTTTCCAAAGCCAGTCACCTGGGAGGGGCGGATGAATCCGGAAACAGCCTGTTTCCTTGTGACTAAATCAAGCCCACTATCAAAAAGGACTCTTCCATTGCTTTGGCTCTTTTCACATTTTTCTTCTTTATCATGGTTTGTAATGAATTTTCTGATGTGAGCTTTGATTTTGAGGCTGGAATATGGAGTTCAAGACACGGAAGGAATGGTCTTTTTCAATCAGGGCACAGCTGTTGGCTTGCTCCAATTCTGGCTTTCTGTCATGGTTTTGAGTGCCTCAGCCGAGTTTTGGTTTCTTGAGCGGCAATTTCCTAAATGATTTCTGGGTCTGAGTTGGTTATGCCTTCTTGCTTCCCAAATTTTGTATTCTGACGCAATACAAACACGAGTTTAGACAGCAGATCCATCATGAAATAAAAAAAAAAAAAACAAAACCAATTAGCGTGTCATGCTTAGAATTCTAGAGGCAGCACGACCAACATGAGTTTTTGTGTTTTGGAAAAAGAAATGGAACCCTTTTGCAGAGGGGAACGATAATTAATTCCCCAAATCAGTTTGCCAGCGATTTTCTTGTGAATTGAATGAGTTTTCCAAAGCCAGTCAGCTGGGAGGGGTGGATGAATCCGGAAACAGCCTGTTTCCTTGTGACTAAATCAAGCCCACTATCAAAAAGGACTCTTCCATTTCTTTGGCTCTTTTCACATTTTTCTTCTTTATCATGGTTTGTAATGAATTTTCTGATGTGAGCTTTGATTCTGAGGCTGGAATATGGAGTTCAAGACACGAAGGAATGGTCTTTTTCAATCAGGGCACAGCTGTTGGCTTGCTCCAATTCTGGCTTTCTGTCATGGTTTTGGGTGCCTCAGCCGAGTTTTGGTTTCTTGAGCGGCAATTTCCTAAATGATTTCTGGGTCTGAGTTGGTTTCGCCTTTTCCTTCCCAAATTTTGTATTCTGACGCAATACAAACACGAGTTTAGACAGCAGATCCATTATGAAATAAAAAAAAACCAAAACCAATTAGCGTGTCATGCTTAGAGTTCTACAGGCAGCACGACCAACATGAGTTTTTGTGTTTTGGAAAAAGAAATGGAACCCTTTTGCAGAGGGGAACGATAGTTAATTCCCCAAATCAGTTTGCCAGCGATTTTCAGGTGAATTGAATGAGTTTTCCAAAGCCAGTCAGCTGGGAGGGGTGGATGAATCCGGAAACAGCCTGTTTCCTTGTGACTAAATCAAGCCCACTATCAAAAAGGACTTTCCATTTCTTTGGCTCTTTTCACATTTTTCTTCTTTATCATGGTTTGTAATGAATTTTCTGATGTGAGCTTTGATTTTGAGGCCGGAATATGGAGTTCAAGACCCGGAAGGCATGGTCTTTTTCAATCAGGGCACAGCTGTTGGCTTGCTCCAATTCTGGCTTTCTGTCATGGTTTTGGGTGCCTCAGCCGAGTTTTGGTTTCTTGAGCGGCAATTTCCTAAAGGATTTCTGGGTCTGAGTTGGGTTTGCCTTCTTCCTTCCCAAATTTTGTATTCTGACGCAATACAAACACGAGTTTAGTCAGAAGATCCATTATGAAATAAAAAAAAAAAAACCAATTAGCGTGTCATGCTTAGAATTCTAGAGGCAGCACGACCAACATGAGTTTTTGTGTTTTGGAAAAAGAAATGGAACCCTTTTGCAGAGGGGCACAATCATTAATTCCCCACATCAGTTTGCCAGCGATTTTCAGGTGAATTGAATGAGTTTTCCAAAGCCAGTCAGCTGGGAGGGGTGGATGAATCCGGAAACAGCCTGTTTCCTTGTGACTAAATCAAGCCCACTATCAAAAAGGACTCTTCCATTTCTTTGGCTCTTTTCACATTTTTCTTCTTTATCATGGTTTGTAATGACTTTTCTGATGTGAGCTTTGATTTTGAGGCTGGAATATGGAGTTCAAGACCCGGAAGGAATGGTCTTTTTCAATCAGGGCACAGCTGTTGGCTTGCTCCAATTCTGGCTTTCTATCATGGTTTTGAGTGCCTCAGCCGAGTTTTGGTTTCTTGAGCGGCAATTTCCTAAATGATTTCTGGGTCTGAGTTGGTTATGCCTTCTTGCTTCCCAAATTTTGTATTCTGACGCAATACAAACACGAGTTTAGACAGCAGATCCATCATGAAATAAAAAAAAAAAAAAAAAAAAACCAATTAGCGTGTCATGCTTAGAATTCTAGAGGCAGCACGACCAACATGAGTTTTTGTGTTTTGGAAAAAGAAATGGAACCCTTTTGCAGAGGGGAACGATAATTAATTCCCCAAATCAGTTTGCCAGCGATTTTCAGGTGAATTGAATGAGTTTTCCAAAGCCAGTCAGCTGGGAGGGGTGGATGAATCCGGAAACAGCCTGTTTCCTTGTGACTAAATCAAGCCCACTATCAAAAAGGACTCTTCCATTGCTTTGGCTCTTTTCACATTTTTCTTCTTTATCATGGTTTGTAATGAATTTTCTGATGTGAGCTTTGATTTTGAGGCTGGAATATGGAGTTCAAGACACGGAAGGAATGGTCTTTTTCAATCAGGGCACAGCTGTTGACTTGCTCCAATTCTGGCTTTCTGTCATGGTTTTGAGTGCCTCAGCCGAGTTTTGGTTTCTTGAGCGGCAATTTCCTAAATGATTTCTGGGTCTGAGTTGGTTATGCCTTCTTGCTTCCCAAATTTTGTATTCTGACGCAATACAAACACGAGTTTAGACAGCAGATCCATCATGAAATAAAAAAAAAAAAAAACAAAACCAATTAGCGTGTCATGCTTAGAATTCTAGAGGCAGCACGACCAACATGAGTTTTTGTGTTTTGGAAAAAGAAATGGAACCCTTTTGCAGAGGGGAACGATAATTAATTCCCCAAATCAGTTTGCCAGCGATTTTCTTGTGAATTGAATGAGTTTTCCAAAGCCAGTCAGCTGGGAGGGGTGGATGAATCCGGAAACAGCCTGTTTCCTTGTGACTAAATCAAGCCCACTATCAAAAAGGACTCTTCCATTTCTTTGGCTCTTTTCACATTTTTCTTCTTTATCATGGTTTGTAATGAATTTTCTGATGTGAGCTTTGATTCTGAGGCTGGAATATGGAGTTCAAGACACGAAGGAATGGTCTTTTTCAATCAGGGCACAGCTGTTGGCTTGCTCCAATTCTGGCTTTCTGTCATGGTTTTGGGTGCCTCAGCCGAGTTTTGGTTTCTTGAGCGGCAATTTCCTAAATGATTTCTGGGTCTGAGTTGGTTTCGCCTTTTCCTTCCCAAATTTTGTATTCTGACGCAATACAAACACGAGTTTAGACAGCAGATCCATTATGAAATAAAAAAAAACCAAAACCAATTCGCGTGTCATGCTTAGAGTTCTACAGGCAGCACGACCAACATGAGTTTTTGTGTTTTGGAAAAAGAAATGGAACCCTTTTGCAGAGGGGAACGATAGTTAATTCCCCAAATCAGTTTGCCAGCGATTTTCAGGTGAATTGAATGAGTTTTCCAAAGCCAGTCAGCTGGGAGTGGTGGATGAATCCGGAAACAGCCTGTTTCCTTGTGACTAAATCAAGCCCACTATCAAAAAGGACTCTTCCATTTCTTTGGCTCTTTTCACATTTTTCTTCTTTATCATGGTTTGTAATGAATTTTCTGATGTGAGCTTTGATTTTGAGGCCGGAATATGGAGTTCAAGACCCGGAAGGCATGGTCTTTTTCAATCAGGGCACAGCTGTTGGCTTGCTCCAATTCTGGCTTTCTGTCATGGTTTTGGGTGCCTCAGCCGAGTTTTGGTTTCTTGAGCGGCAATTTCCTAAAGGATTTCTGGGTCTGAGTTGGGTTTGCCTTCTTCCTTCCCAAATTTTGTATTCTGACGCAATACAAACACGAGTTTAGTCAGAAGATCCATTATGAAATAAAAAAAAAAAAAACAATTAGCGTGTCATGCTTAGAATTCTAGAGGCAGCACGACCAACATGAGTTTTTGTGTTTTGGAAAAAGAAATGGAACCCTTTTGCAGAGGGGCACAATCATTAATTCCCCACATCAGTTTGCCAGCGATTTTCAGGTGAATTGAATGAGTTTTCCAAAGCCAGTCAGCTGGGAGGGGTGGATGAATCCGGAAAGAGCCTGTTTCCTTGTGACTAAATCAAGCCCACTATCAAAAAGGACTCTTCCATTTCTTTGGCTCTTTTCACATTTTTCTTCTTTATCATGGTTTGTAATGACTTTTCTGATGTGAGCTTTGATTTTGAGGCTGGAATATGGAGTTCAAGACCCGGAAGGAATGGTCTTTTTCAATCAGGGCACAGCTGTTGGCTTGCTCCAATTCTGGCTTTCTGTCATGGTTTTGGGTGCCTCATCGAGTTTTGGTTTCCTGAGCGGCAATTTCCTAAAGGATTTCTGGGTCTGAGTTGGTTTTGCCTTCTTCCTTCCCAAATTTTGTATTCTGACGCAATACAAACATGAGTTTAGACAGCAGATCCATTATGAAATAAAAAAAAAAAAAACAATTAGCGTGTCATGCTTAGAATTCTAGAGGCAGCACGACCAACATGAGTTTTTGTGTTTTGGACAAAGAAATGGAACCCTTTTGCAGAGGGGAACGATAATGAATTCCCCAAATCAGTTTGCCAGCGATTTTCAGGTGAATTGAATGAGTTTTCCAAAGCCAGTCAGCTGGGAGGGGTGGATGAATCCGGAAACAGCCTGTTTCCTTGTGACTAAATCAAGCCCACTATCAACAAGGACTCTTCCATTTCTTTGGCTCTTTTCACATTTTTCTTCTTTATCATGGTGTGTAATGACTTTTCTGATGTGAGCTTTGATTTTGAGGCTGGAATATGGAGTTCAAGACACGGAAGGATTGGTCTTTTTCAATCAGGGCACAGCTGTTGGCTTGCTCCACTTCTGGCTTTCTGCCATGGTTTTGGGTGCCTCAGCTGAATTTTGGTTCCTTGAGTGGCAATTTCCTAAATGATTTCTGGGTCTGAGTTGGTTTTGCCTTCTTCCTTCCCAAATTTTGTATTCTGACGCAATACAAACACGAGTTTAGACAGCAGACCCATTATGAAATAAAAAACAAAACCAATTAGCATGTCATGCTTAGAATTCTAGAGGCAGCACGACCAACATGAGTTTATGTGTTTTGGAAAAACAAATGGAACCCTTTTGCAGAGGGGAACGATAATTAATTCCCCAAATCAGTTTGCCAGCGATTTTCAGGTGAAATGAATGAGTTTTCCAAAGCCAGTCACCTGGGAGGGGCGGATGAATGCGAAAACAGCCTGTTTCCTTGTGACTAAATCAAGCCCACTATCAAAAAGGACTCTTCCATTGCTTTGGCTCTTTTCACATTTTTCTTCTTTATCATGGTTTGTAATGACTTTTCTGATGTGAGCTTTGATTTTGAGGCTGGAATATGGAGTTCAAGACCCGGAAGGAATGGTCTTTTTCAATCAGGGCACAGCTGTTGGCTTGCTCCAATTCTGGCTTTCTGTCATGGTTTTGGGTGCCTCAGCCGAGTTTTGGTTTCTTGAGCGGCAATTTCCTAAAGGATTTCTGGGTCTGAGTTGGGTTTGCCTTCTTCCTTCCCAAATTTTGTATTCTGACACAATACACACACGAGTTTAGACAGCAGATCCATTATGAAATAAAAAAAAAAAAGAATTAGCGTGTCATGCTTAGAATTCTACAGGCAGCACGACCAACATGAGTTTTTGTGTTTTGGAAAAAGAAATGGAACCCTTTTGCAGAGGGGAACGATAATTAATTCCCCAAATCAGTTTGCCAGCGATTTTCAGGTGAAATGAATGAGTTTTCCAAAGCCAGTCACCTGGGAGGGGTGGATGAATCCGAAAACAGCCTGTTTCCTTGTGACTAAATCAAGCCCACTATCAAAAAGGACTCTTCCATTCCTTTGGCTCTTTTCACATTTTTCTTCATTATCATGGTTTGTAATGACTTTTCTGATGTGAGCTTTGATTTTGAGGCTGGAATATGGAGTTCAAGACATGGAAGGAATGGTCTTTTTCAATCAGGGCACAGCTGTTGGCTTGCTCCAATTCTGGCTTTCTGTCATGGTTTTGGGTGCCTCAGCCCAGTTTTGGTTTCCTGAGCGGCAATTTCCTAAAGGATTTCTGGGTCTGAGTTGGTTTTGCCTTCTTCCTTCCCAAATTTTGTATTCTGACGCCATACAAACACGAGTTTAGACAGCAGATCCCTTATGAAAGAAAAACCACAAGCAGTGAGCGTATCATGCTTAGAATCCTAGAGGCAGCACGACCAACATGAGTTTTTGTGTTTTGGACAAAGAAATGGAACCCTTTTGCAGAGGGGGACGATAATTAATTCCCCAAATCAGTTTGCCAGTGATTTTCAGGTGAATTGAATGAGTTTTCCAAAGCCAGTCAGCTGGGAGGGGTGGATGAATCTGGAAACAGCCTGTTTCCTTGTGACTAAATCAAGCCCACTATCAAAAAGGACTCTTCCATTTCTTTGGCTCTTTTCACATTTTTCTTCTTTTTTTTTTTAAACTTTTATTTAATGCATGTAATTTTCCAAAGTACGACTTATGGATTACAATGGCTTCCCCCCCATACCGTCCCTCCCACCCACAACCCTCCCCTTTCCCACTCCCTCTACCCTTCCATTCACATCAAGATTCATTTTCGATTATCTTAATATACAGAAGATCAGCTTAGTATACATTAAGTATGGATTTCAACAGTTTGCTCCCACACAGAAACATAAAGTGAAAAATAATAGATGATTTTTTTTAATGATGATGAAATCAGAGCAGACCTATTGTCATGTTTAATCCCAGTGAGAGTCAAGTTGGGAATTGATAATTTCTTTTTTTTTTTTTTTACAGAGGATCAGTTTAGTATGCATTAAGTAAGGATTTCAACAGTTTGCACCCCCATAGAAACACAAAGTGAAATATACTGTTTGAGTACTCGTTATAGCATTAAATCTCAATGTACAGCACATTAAGTATAGAGATCCTACATGAGGAGTAAGTGCACAGTGACTCCTGTTGTTGACTTTACCAATTGACACTCCTGTCTATGGCATCAGTAATCTCCCTATGCTCCAGTCATGAGTTTCCAAGGCTATGGAAGCTCTCTGAGTTCTCCGACTCTTATCTTGTTTAGACAAGGTCATAGTCAAAGTGGAGGTTCTCTCCTCCCTTCAGAGAAAGGTACCTCCTTCTTTGAAGACCTGTTCTTTCCACTGGGATCTCACTCACAGAGATCTTTTGCCAGAGTGTCTTGGCTTTCCATGCCTGAAATACTCTCATGAGCTTTTCAGCCAGCTCCGAATGCCTTTAGGGCTGATTCTGAGGCCAGGGTGCTATTTAGGACATCTGCCATTCTATGAGTCTGCTGAGTATCTCACTTCCCATGTTGGATCACTCTCCCCTTTATTTACTCCATCAGTTAGCGTTAGCAGGTACTAGACTTGTCTATGTGCTCCCTTTGACTCCCAGTCCCTTCACCATGACCAACTGTGAACTGAAACTGATCACCTGGAATAGTGAGATGGCATTGGTACATGCCACCTCGATGACATTGAATTGGAATCCCCTGGTATGCTTCCAACTCCACCACTTGGGGCAAGTCAGCCTGAGCATGTCCCAAATTATACATCTCTTCCCTCTCCCATTCCCACCACCATGTTCAACAGGGATCACATTTTATAATTTTCAACACTTAAGAATAACTGTGCATCAATTACAGATCTAAACCAGTCATATTAAGTAGAACAGATAAAAAAACTACTAAGAGAGATAATGTATTAAGTTGTTCATTAACAGTCAGGGCTATGCTGATCAAGTCACCATGGTTTATAATGAATTTTCTGATGTGAGCTGTGATTTTGAGGCTGGAATATGTAGTTCAAGACATGGAAGGAATGGTCTTTTTCATTCAGGGCACAGCTGTTGGCTTGCTCCAATTCTGGCTTTCTGTCATGGTTTTGGGTGCCTCAGCTGAGCTTTGGTTTCTTGAGCGGCAATTTCCTAAAGGATTTCTGGGTCTGAGTTGGTTTTGCCTTCTTCCTTCCCAAATTTTGTATTCTGACGCAATACAAACACGAGTTTAGAAAGCAGATCCATTATGAAAGAAAAAAAAAAAAAACAAAACCAATTAGCGTGTCATGCTTAGAATTCTAGAGGCAGCACGACCAACATGAGTTTTTGTGTTTTGGAAAAAGAAATGGAACCCTTTTGCAGAGGGGAACGATAACCAATCCCCCAAATTAGTTTGACAGCGATTTTCAGGTGAATTGAATGAGTTTTCCAAAGCCAGTCAGCTGGGAGGGGTGGATGAATCCGGAAACAGCCTGTTTCCTTGTGACTAAATCAAGCACACTCTCAAAAAGGACTCTTCCATTTCTTTGGCTCATTTCACATTTGTCTTCTTTATCATGGTTTGTAATGAATTTTCTGATGTGAGCTTTGATTTTGAGGCTGGAATATGGAGTTCAAGACACGGAAGGAATGGTCTTTTTCAATCAGGGCACAGCTGTTGGCTTGCTCCAATTCTGGCTTTCTGTCATGGTTTTGGGTGCCTCAGCCGAGTTTTGGTTTCTTGAGCGGCAATTTCCTAAAGGATTTCTGGGTCTGAGTTGGTTTTGCCTTCTTCCTTCCCAAATTTTGTATTCTGACGCAATACAAACACGAGTTTAGACAGCAGATCCATTATGAAACAAAAGAAACAAAACCAATTAGCTTGTCATGCTTAGAATTCTAGAGGCAGCACGACCAACATGAGTTTTTGTGTTTTGGAAAAAGAAATGGAACCCTTTTGCAGAGGGGAACGATAATTAATTCCCCCAATCAGTTTGCCAGCGATTTTCAGGTGAATTGAATGAGTTTTCCAAAGCCAGTCAGCTGGGAGGGGTGGATGAATCCGAAAACAGCCTGTTTCCTTGTGACTAAATCAAGCACACTCTCAAAAAGGACTCTTCCATTTCTTTGGCTCTTTTCACATTATTCTTCTTTATCATGGTTTGTAATGACTTTTCTGATGTGAGCTTTGATTTTGAGGCTGGAATATGGAGTTCAAGACACGGAAGGAATGGTCTTTTTCAATCAGGGCACAGCTGTTGGCTTGCTCCAATTCTGGCTTTCTGTCATGGTTTTGGGTGCCTCAGCCGAGTTTTGGTTTCTTGAGCGGCAATTTCCTAAATGATTTCTGGGTCTCAATTGGTTTTGCCTTCTTGCTTCCCAAATTTTGTATTCTGACGCAATACAAACACGAGTTTAGACAGCAGATCCATTATGAAGTAAAAAACAGAACGAATTAGCGTGTCATGCTTAGAATTCTAGAGGCAGCACGACCAACATGAGGTTTTGTGTTTTGGAAAAAGAAATGGAACCCTTTTGCAGAGGGGAACGATAATTAATTCCCCCAATCAGTTTGCCAGCGATTTTCAGGTGAATTGAATGAGTTTTCCAAAGCCAGTCAGCTGGGAGGGGTGGATGAATCCGGAAACAGCCTGTTTCCTTGTGACTAAATCAAGCCCACTATCAAAAAGGACTCTTCCATTTCTTTGGCTCTTTTCACATTTTTTTCTTTATCATGGTTTGTAATGAATTTTCTGATGTGAGCTTTGATTTTGAGGCTGGAATATGGAGTTCAAGACCCGGAAGGCATGGTCTTTTTCAATCAGGGCACAGCTGTTGGCTTGCTCCAATTCTGGCTTTCTGTCATGGTTTTGGGTGCCTCAGCCGAGTTTTGGTTCCTTGAGCGGCAATTTCCTAAAGGATTTCTGGTTCTGAGTTGGTTTTGCCTTCTTCCTTCCCAAATTTTGTATTCTGACGCAATACAAACACGAGTTTAGACAGCAGATCCATTATGAAATAAAAAAAAACCAAAACCAATTAGCGTGTCATGCTTAGAGTTCTACAGGCAGCACGACCAACATGAGTTTTTGTGTTTTGGAAAAAGAAATGGAACCCTTTTGCAGAGGGGAACGATAGTTAATTCCCCAAATCAGTTTGCCAGCGATTTTCAGGTGAATTGAATGAGTTTTCCAAAGCCAGTCAGCTGGGAGTGGTGGATGAATCCGGAAACAGCCTGTTTCCTTGTGACTAAATCAAGCCCACTATCAAAAAGGACTTTCCATTTCTTTGGCTCTTTTCACATTTTTCTTCTTTATCATGGTTTGTAATGACTTTTCTGATGTGAGCTTTGATTTTGAGGCCGGAATATGGAGTTCAAGACACGGAATGCATGGTCTTTTTCAATCAGGGCACAGCTGTTGGCTTGCTCCAATTCTGGCTTTCTGTCATGGTTTTGGGTGCCTCAGCCGAGTTTTGGTTTCTTGAGCGGCAATTTCCTAAAGGATTTCTGGGTCTGAGTTGGGTTTGCCTTCTTCCTTCCCAAATTTTGTATTCTGACGCAATACAAACAAGAGTTTAGTCAGAAGATCCATTATGAAATAAAAAAAAAAAAAACCAATTAGCGTGTCATGCTTAGAATTCTAGAGGCAGCACGACCAACATGAGTTTTTGTGTTTTGGAAAAAGAAATGGAACCCTTTTGCTGAGGGGCACAATCATTAATTCCCCAAATCAGTTTGCCAGCGATTTTCAGGTGAATTGAATGAGTTTTCCAAAGCCAGTCAGCTGGGAGGGGTGGATGAATCCGGAAACAGCCTGTTTCCTTGTGACTAAATCAAGCCCACTATCAAAAAGGACTCTTCCATTTCTTTGGCTCTTTTCACATTTTTCTTCTTTATCATGGTTTGTAATGACTTTTCTGATGTGAGCTTTGATTCTGAGGCTGGAATATGGAGTTCAAGACACGAAGGAATGGTCTTTTTCAATCAGGGCACAGCTGTTGGCTTGCTCCACTTCTGGCTTTCTGTCATGGTTTTGGGTGCCTCAGCCGAGTTTTGGTTCCTTGAGCGGCAATTTCCTAAATGATTTCTGGGTCTGAGTTGATTTTGCCTTCTTCCTTCCCAAATTTTGTATTCTGACACAATACAAACACGAGTTTAGACAGCAGATCCATTATGAAATAAAAAAAAAAAAAAAACGAATTAGCGTGTCATGCTTAGAATTCTAGAGGCAGCACGACCAACATGAGTTTTTGTGTTTTGGAAAAAGAAATGGAACCCTTTTGCAGAGGGGAACGATAATTAATTCCCCAAATCAGTTTGCCAGCGATTTTCAGGTGAATTGAATGAGTTTTCCAAAGCCAGTCAGCTGGGAGGGGTGGATGAATCCGGAAACAGCCTGTTTCCTTGTGACTAAATCAAGCCCACTATCAAAAAGGACTCTTCCATTTCTTTGGCTCTTTTCACATTTTTCTTCTTTATCATGGTTTGTAATGACTTTTCTGATGTGAGCTTTGATTTTGAGGCTGGAATATGGAGTTCAAGACCCGGAAGGAATGGTCTTTTTCAATCAGGGCACAGCTGTTGGCTTGCTCCAATTCTGGCTTTCTGTCATGGTTTTGGGTGCCTCATCGAGTTTTGGTTTCCTGAGCGGCAATTTCCTAAAGGATTTCTGGGTCTGAGTTGGTTTTGCCTTCTTCCTTCCCAAATTTTGTATTCTGACGCAATACAAACACGAGTTTAGACAGCAGATCCATTATGAAATAAAAAAAAAAAAACAATTAGCGTGTCATGCTTAGAATTCTAGAGGCAGCACGACCAACATGAGTTTTTGTGTTTTTGACAAAGAAATGGAACCCTTTTGCAGAGGGGAACGATAATGAATTCCCCAAATCAGTTTGCCAGCGATTTTCAGGTGAATTGAATGAGTTTTCCAAAGCCAGTCAGCTGGGAGGGGTGGATGAATCCGGAAACAGCCTGTTTCCTTGTGACTAAATCAAGCCCACTATCAAAAAGGACTCTTCCATTTCTTTGGCTCTTTTCACATTTTTCTTCTTTATCATGGTTTGTAATGACTTTTCTGATGTGAGCTTTGATTTTGAGGCTGGAATATGGAGTTCAAGACACGGAAGGATTGGTCTTTTTCAATCAGGGCACAGCTGTTGGCTTGCTCCACTTCTGGCTTTCTGCCATGGTTTTGGGTGCCTCAGCTGAATTTTGGTTCCTTGAGTGGCAATTTCCTAAATGATTTCTGGGTCTGAGTTGGTTTTGCCTTCTTCCTTCCCAAATTTTGTATTCTGACGCAATACAAACACGAGTTTAGACAGCAGACCCATTATGAAATAAAAAACAAAACCAATTAGCATGTCATGCTTAGAATTCTAGAGGCAGCACGACCAACATGAGTTTATGTGTTTTGGAAAAACAAATGGAACCCTTTTGCAGAGGGGAACGATAATTAATTCCCCAAATCAGTTTGCCAGCGATTTTCAGGTGAAATGAATGAGTTTTCCAAAGCCAGTCAGCTGGGAGGGGTGGATGAATGCGAAAACAGCCTGTTTCCTTGTGACTAAATCAAGCCCACTATCAAAAAGGACTCTTGCATTTCTTTGGCTCTTTTCACATTTTTCTTCTTTATCATGGTTTGTAATGACTTTTCTGATGTGAGCTTTGATTTTGAGGCTGGAATATGGAGTTCAAGACCCGGAAGGAATGGTCTTTTTCAATCAGGGCACAGCTGTTGGCTTGCTCCACTTCTGGCTTTCTGCCATGGTTTTGGGTGCCTCAGCTGAATTTTGGTTCCTTGAGTGGCAATTTCCTAAAGGATTTCTGGGTCTGAGTTGGGTTTGCCTTCTTCCTTCCCAAATTTTGTATTCTGACACAATACACACACGAGTTTAGACAGCAGATCCATTATGAAAGAAAAAAAAAAAAGAATTAGCGTGTCATGCTTAGAATTCTACAGGCAGCACGACCAACATGAGTTTTTGTGTTTTGGAAAAAGAAATGGAACCCTTTTGCAGAGGGGAACGATAATTAATTCCCCAAATCAGTTTGCCAGCGATTTTCAGGTGAAATGAATGAGTTTTCCAAAGCCAGTCACCTGGGAGGGGTGGATGAATCCGAAAACAGCCTGTTTCCTTGTGACTAAATCAAGCCCACTATCAAAAAGGACTCTTCCATTCCTTTGGCTCTTTTCACATTTTTCTTCATTATCATGGTTTGTAATGACTTTTCTGATGTGAGCTTTGATTTTGAGGCTGGAATATGGAGTTCAAGACATGGAAGGAATGGTCTTTTTCAATCAGGGCACAGCTGTTGGCTTGCTCCAATTCTGGCTTTCTGTCATGGTTTTGGGTGCCTCAGCCCAGTTTTGGTTTCCTGAGCGGCAATTTCCTAAAGGATTTCTGGGTCTGAGTTGGTTTTGCCTTCTTCCTTCCCAAATTTTGTATTCTGACGCCATACAAACACGAGTTTAGACAGCAGATCCCTTATGAAAGAAAAACCACAAGCAGTGAGCGTATCATGCTTAGAATCCTAGAGGCAGCACGACCAACATGAGTTTTTGTGTTTTGCAAAAAGAAATGGAACCCTTTTGCAGAGGGGGACGATAATTAATTCCCCAAATCAGTTTGCCAGTGATTTTCAGGTGAATTGAATGAGTTTTCCAAAGCCAGTCAGCTGGGAGGGGTGGATGAATCTGGAAACAGCCTGTTTCCTTGTGACTAAATCAAGCCCACTATCAAAAAGGACTCTTCCATTTCTTTGGCTCTTTTCACATTTTTCTTCTTTTTTTTTTTAAACTTTTATTTAATGCATATAATTTTCCAAAGTACGACTTATGGATTACAATGGCTTCCCCCCCATACCGTCCCTCCCACCCACAACCCTCCCCTTTCCCACTCCCTCTACCCTTCCATTCACATCAAGATTCATTTTCGATTATCTTAATATACAGAAGATCAGCTTAGTATACATTAAGTATGGATTTCAACAGTTTGCTCCCACACAGAAACATAAAGTGAAAAATAATAGATGATTTTTTTTTAATGATGATGAAATCAGAGCAGACCTATTGTCATGTTTAATCCCAGTGAGAGTCAAGTTGGGAATTGATAATTTCTTTTTTTTTTTTTTTTACAGAGGATCAGTTTAGTATGCATTAAGTAAGGATTTCAACAGTTTGCACCCCCATAGAAACACAAAGTGAAATATACTGTTTGAGTACTCGTTATAGCATTAAATCTCAATGTACAGCACATTAAGTATAGAGATCCTACATGAGGAGTAAGTGCACAGTGACTCCTGTTGTTGACTTTACCAATTGACACTCCTGTCTATGGCATCAGTAATCTCCCTATGCTCCAGTCATGAGTTTCCAAGGCTATGGAAGCTCTCTGAGTTCTCCGACTCTTATCTTGTTTAGACAAGGTCATAGTCAAAGTGGAGGTTCTCTCCTCCCTTCAGAGAAAGGTACCTCCTTCTTTGATGACCTGTTCTTTCCACTGGGATCTCACTCACAGAGATCTTTTGCCAGAGTGTCTTGGCTTTCCATGCCTGAAATACTCTCATGAGCTTTTCAGCCAGCTCCGAATGCCTTTAGGGCTGATTCTGAGGCCAGGGTGCTATTTAGGACATCTGCCATTCTATGAGTCTGCTGAGTATCTCACTTCCCATGTTGGATCACTCTCCCCTTTATTTACTCCATCAGTTAGCGTTAGCAGGTACTAGACTTGTCTATGTGCTCCCTTTGACTCCCAGTCCCTTCACCATGACCAACTGTGAACTGAAACTGATCACCTGGAATAGTGAGATGGCATTGGTACATGCCACCTCGATGACATTGAATTGGAATCCCCTGGTATGCTTCCAACTCCACCACTTGGGGCAAGTCAGCCTGAGCATGTCCCAAATTATACATCTCTTCCCTCTCCCATTCCCACCACCATGTTCAACAGGGATCACATTTTATAATTTTCAACACTTAAGAATAACTGTGCATCAATTACAGATCTAAACCAGTCATATTAAGTAGAACAGATAAAAAAACTACTAAGAGAGATAATGTATTAAGTTGTTCATTAACAGTCAGGGCTATGCTGATCAAGTCACCATGGTTTATAATGAATTTTCTGATGTGAGCTGTGATTTTGAGGCTGGAATATGTAGTTCAAGACATGGAAGGAATGGTCTTTTTCATTCAGGGCACAGCTGTTGGCTTGCTCCAATTCTGGCTTTCTGTCATGGTTTTGGGTGCCTCAGCTGAGCTTTGGTTTCTTGAGCGGCAATTTCCTAAAGGATTTCTGGGTCTGAGTTGGTTTTGCCTTCTTCCTTCCCAAATTTTGTATTCTGACGCAATACAAACACGAGTTTAGAAAGCAGATCCATTATGAAAAAAAAAAAAAAAACAAAACCAATTAGCGTGTCATGCTTAGAATTCTAGAGGCAGCACGACCAACATGAGTTTTTGTGTTTTGGAAAAAGAAATGGAACCCTTTTGCAGAGGGGAACGATAACCAATCCCCCAAATTAGTTTGACAGCGATTTTCAGGTGAATTGAATGAGTTTTCCAAAGCCTGTCAGCTGGGAGGGGTGGATGAATCCGGAAACAGCCTGTTTCCTTGTGACTAAATCAAGCACACTCTCAAAAAGGACTCTTCCATTTCTTTGGCTCATTTCACATTTGTCTTCTTTATCATGGTTTGTAATGAATTTTTTGATGTGAGCTTTGATTTTGAGGCTGGAATATGGAGTTCAAGACACGGAAGGAATGGTCTTTTTCAATCAGTGCACAGCTGTTGGCTTGCTCCAATTCTGGCTTTCTGTCATGGTTTTGGGTGCCTCAGCCGAGTTTTGGTTTCTTGAGCGGCAATTTCCTAAAGGATTTCTGGGTCTGAGTTGGTTTTGCCTTCTTCCTTCCCAAATTTTGTATTCTGACGCAATACAAACACGAGTTTAGACAGCAGATCCATTATGAAACAAAAGAAACAAAACCAATTAGCTTGTCATGCTTAGAATTCTAGAGGCAGCACGACCAACATGAGTTTTTGTGTTTTGGAAAAAGAAATGGAACCCTTTTGCAGAGGGGAACGATAATTAATTCCCCAAATCAGTTTGCCAGCGATTTTCAGGTGAATTGAATGAGTTTTCCAAAGCCAGTCAGCTGGGAGGGGTGGATGAATCCGGAAACAGCCTGTTTCCTTGTGACTAAATCAAGCACACTCTCAAAAAGGACTCTTCCATTTCTTTGGCTCATTTCACAGTTTTCTTCTTTATCATGGTTTGTAATGAATTTTCTGATGTGAGCTTTGATTTTGAGGCTGGAATATGGAGTTCAAGACACCGAAGGAATGGTCTTTTTCAATCAGGGCACAGCTGTTGGCTTGCTCCAATTCAGGCTTTTTGTCATGGTTTTGGGTGCCTCAGCCGAGTTTTGGTTTCTTGAGCGGCAATTTCCTAAAGGATTTCTGGGTCTGAGTTGGTTTTGCCTTCTTCCTTCCCAAATTTTGTATTCTGACACAACACAAACACGAGTTTAGACAGCAGCTCCATTATGAAATAAATAAAAAACCAAAACCAATTATTGTGTCAGGCTTAGAATTCTTGAGGCAGCACGACCAACATGAGTTTTTGTGTTTTGGACAAAGAAATGGAACCCTTTTGCAGAGGGGAACAATAATTAATTCCCCAAATCAGTTTGCCAGCGATTTTCAGGTGAATTGAATGAGTTTTCCAAAGCCAGTCAGCTGGGAGGGGTGGATGAATGCGGAAACAGCCTGTTTCCTTGTGACTAAATCAAGCCCACTATCAAAAAGGACTCTTGCATTTCTTTGGCTCTTTTCACATTTTTCTTCTTTATCATGGTTTGTAATGAATTTTCTGATGTGAGCTTTGATTTTGAGACTGGAATATGGAGTTCAAGACCCGGAAGGAATGGTCTTTTTCAATCAGGGCACAGCTGTTGGCTTGCTCCAATTCTGGCTTTCTGTCATGGTTTTGGGTGCCTCAGCCGAGTTTTGGTTTCTTGAGCGGCAATTTCCTAAAGGATTTCTGGGTCTGAGTTGGTTTTGCCTTCTTCCTTCCCAAATTTTGTATTCTGACGCAATACAAACACGAGTTTAGACAGCAGATCCATTATGAAACAAAAGAAACAAAACCAATTAGCTTGTCATGCTTAGAATTCTAGAGGCAGCACGACCAACATGAGTTTTTGTGTTTTGGAAAAAGAAATGGAACCCTTTTGCAGAGGGGAACGATAATTAATTCCCCAAATCAGTTTGCCAGCGATTTTCAGGTGAATTGAATGAGTTTTCCAAAGCCAGTCAGCTGGGAGGTGTGGATGAATCTGGAAACAGCCTGTTTCCTTGTGACTAAATCAAGCCCACTATCAAAAAGGACTCTTGCATTTCTTTGGCTCTTTTCACATTATTCTTCTTTATCATGGTTTGTAATGACTTTTCTGATGTGAGCTTTGATTTTGAGGCTGGAATACGGAGTTCAAGACACGGAAGGAATGGTCTTTTTCAATCAGGGCACAGCTGTTGGCTTGCTCCAATTCTGGCTTTCTGTCATGGTTTTGGGTGCCTCAGCCGAGTTTTGGTTCCTTGAGCGGCAATTTCCTAAAGGATTTCTGGGTCTGAGTTGGTTTTGCCTTCTTCCTTCCCAAATTTTGTATTCTGACGCAATACAAACACGAGTTTAGACAGCAGATCCATTATGAAAGAAAAAAAAAAAGAAAACCAATTAGCGTGTCATGCTTAGAATTCTAGAGGCAGCACGACCAACATGAGTTTTTGTGTTTTGGAAAAAGAAATGGAACCCTTTTGCAGAGGGGAACGATAATTAATTCCCCAAATCAGTTTGCCAGCGATTTTCAGGTGAATTGAATGAGTTTTCCAAAGCCAGTCAGCTGGGAGGGGTGGATGAATCCGGAAACAGCCTGTTTCCTTGTGACTAAATCAAGCACACTCTCAAAAAGGACTCTTCCATTTCTTTGGCTCATTTCACAGTTTTCTTCTTTATCATGGTTTGTAATGAATTTTCTGATGTGAGATTTGATTTTGAGGCTGGAATATGGAGTTCAAGACACCGAAGGAATGGTCTTTTTCAATCAGGGCACAGCTGTTGGCTTGCTCCAATTCAGGCTTTTTGTCATGGTTTTGGGTGCCTCAGCCGAGTTTTGGTTTCTTGAGCGGCAATTTCCTAAAGGATTTCTGGGTCTGAGTTGGTTTTGCCTTCTTCCTTCCCAAATTTTGTATTCTGACACAACACAAACACGAGTTTAGACAGCAGCTCCATTAAGAAATAAATAAAATTCAAAACCAATTATTGTGTCAGGCTTAGAATTCTTGAGGCAGCACGACCAACATGAGTTTTTGTGTTTTGGACAAAGAAATGGAACCCTTTTGCAGAGGGGAACAATAATTAATTCCCCAAATCAGTTTGCCAGCGATTTTCAGGTGAATTGAATGAGTTTTCCAAAGCCAGTCAGCTGGGAGGGGTGGATGAATGCGGAAACAGCCTGTTTCCTTGTGACTAAATCAAGCCCACTATCAAAAAGGACTCTTGCATTTCTTTGGCTCTTTTCACATTTTTCTTCTTTATCATGGTTTGTAATGAATTTTCTGATGTGAGCTTTGATTTTGAGACTGGAATATGGAGTTCAAGACCCGGAAGGAATGGTCTTTTTCAATCAGGGCACAGCTGTTGGCTTGCTCCAATTCTGGCTTTCTGTCATGGTTTTGGGTGCCTCAGCCGAGTTTTGGTTTCTTGAGCGGCAATTTCCTAAAGGATTTCTGGGTCTGAGTTGGTTTTGCCTTTTTCCTTCCCAAATTTTGTATTCTGACGCAATACAAACACGAGTTTAGACAGCAGATCCATTATGAAATAAAAAAAAAACAAAACCAATTAGCGTGTCATGCTTAGAATTCTAGAGGCAGCACGACCAACATGTGTTTTTGTGTTTTGGACAAAGAAATGGAACCCTTTTGCAGAGGGGAACGATCATTAATTCCCCAAATCAGTTTGCCAGCGATTTTCAGGTGAATTGAATGAGTTTTCCAAAGCCAGTCAGCTGGGAGGGGTGGATGAATCCGGAAACAGCCTGTTTCCTTGTGACTAAATCAAGCCCACTATCAAAAAGGACTCTTGCATTTCTTTGGCTCTTTTCACATTTGTCTTCTTTATCATGGTTTGTAATGACTTTTCTGATGTGAGCTTTGATTTTGAGGCTGGAATATGGAGTTCAAGACCCGGAAGGCATGGTCTTTTTCAATCAGGGCACAGCTGTTGGCTTGCTCCAATTCTGGCTTTCTGTCATGGTTTTGGGTGCCTCAGCCGAGTTTTGGTTTCTTGAGCGGCAATTTCCTAAAGGATTTCTGGGTCTGAGTTGGTTTTGCCTTCTTCCTTCCCAAATTTTGTATTCTGACGCAATACAAACACGAGTTTAGACAGCAGATCCATTATGAAATAAAAAACAGAACGAATTAGCGTGTCATGCTTAGAATTCTAGAGGCAGCACGACCAACATGAGTTTTTGTGTTTTGGAAAAAGAAATGGAACCCTTTTGCAGAGGGGAACGATAATTAATTCCCCCAATCAGTTTGCCAGCGATTTTCAGGTGAATTGAATGAGTTTTCCAAAGCCAGTCAGCTGGGAGGGGTGGATGAATCCGGAAACAGCCTGTTTCCTTGTGACTAAATCAAGCCCACTATCAAAAAGGACTCTTCCATTTCTTTGGCTCTTTTCATATTTTTTTCTTTATCATGGTTTGTAATGAATTTTCTGATGTGAGCTTTGATTTTGAGGCTGGAATATGGAGTTCAAGACCCGGAAGGCATGGTCTTTTTCAATCAGGGCACAGCTGTTGGCTTGCTCCAATTCTGGCTTTCTGTCATGGTTTTGGGTGCCTCAGCCGAGTTTTGGTTCCTTGAGCGGCAATTTCCTAAAGGATTTCTGGGTCTGAGTTGGTTTTGCCTTCTTCCTTCCCAAATTTTGTATTCTGACGCAATACAAACACGAGTTTAAACAGCAGATCCATTGTGAAATAAAAAAAAAAACCAAAACGAATTAGCGTGTCATGCTTAGAATTCTAGAGGCAGCACGACCAACATGAGGTTTTGTGTTTTGGAAAAAGAAATGGAACCCTTTTGCAGAGGGGAACGATAATTAATTCCCCAAATCAGTTTGCCAGCGATTTTCAGGTGAATTGAATGAGTTTTCCAAAGCCAGTCAGCTGGGAGGGGTGGATGAATCCGGAAACAGCCTGTTTCCTTGTGACTAAATCAAGCCCACTATCAAAAAGAACTCTTGCATTTCTTTGGCTCTTTTCACATTATTCTTCTTTATCATGGTTTGTAATGACTTTTCTGATGTGAGGTTTGATTCTGATGCTGGAATACGGAGTTCAAGACACGGAAGGAATGGTCTTTTTCAATCAGGGCACAGCTGTTGGCTTGCTCCAATTCTGGCTTTCTGTCATGGTTTTGGGTGCCTCAGCCGAGCTTTGGTTTCTTGAGCGGCAATTTCCTAAAGGATTTCTGGGTCTGAGTTGGTTTTGCCTTCTTCCTTCCCAAATTTTGTATTCTGACGCAATACAAACACGAGTTTAGACAGCAGATCCATTATGAAAGAAAAAAAAAAGAAAACCAATTAGCGTGTCATGCTTAGAATTCTAGAGGCAGCACGACCAACATGAGTTTTTGTGTTTTGGAAAAAGAAATGGAACCCTTTTGCAGAGGGGAACGATAATTAATTCCCCAAATCAGTTTGCCAGCGATTTTCAGGTGAATTGAATGAGTTTTCCAAAGCCAGTCAGCTGGGAGGGGTGGATGAATCTGGAAACAGCCTGTTTCCTTGTGACTAAATCAAGCACACTCTCAAAAAGGACTCTTCCATTTCTTTGGCTCATTTCACAGTTTTCTTCTTTATCATGGTTTGTAATGAATTTTCTGATGTGAGATTTGATTTTGAGGCTGGAATATGGAGTTCAAGACACCGAAGGAATGGTCTTTTTCAATCAGGGCACAGCTGTTGGCTTGCTCCAATTCAGGCTTTTTGTCATGGTTTTGGGTGCCTCAGCCGAGTTTTGGTTTCTTGAGCGGCAATTTCCTAAAGGATTTCTGGGTCTGAGTTGGTTTTGCCTTCTTCCTTCCCAAATTTTGTATTCTGACACAACACAAACACGAGTTTAGACAGCAGCTCCATTATGAAATAAATAAAAAACCAAAACCAATTATTGTGTCAGGCTTAGAATTCTTGAGGCAGCACGACCAACATGAGTTTTTGTGTTTTGGACAAAGAAATGGAACCCTTTTGCAGAGGGGAACAATAATTAATTCCCCAAATCAGTTTGCCAGCGATTTTCAGGTGAATTGAATGAGTTTTCCAAAGCCAGTCAGCTGGGAGGGGTGGATGAATGCGGAAACAGCCTGTTTCCTTGTGACTAAATCAAGCCCACTATCAAAAAGGACTCTTGCATTTCTTTGGCTCTTTTCACATTTTTCTTCTTTATCATGGTTTGTAATGAATTTTCTGATGTGAGCTTTGATTTTGAGGCTGGAATATGGAGTTCAAGACCCGGAAGGCATGGTCTTTTTCAATCAGGGCACAGCTGTTGGCTTGCTCCAATTCTGGCTTTCTGTCATGGTTTTGGGTGCCTCAGCCGAGTTTTGGTTTCTTGAGCGGCAATTTCCTAAAGGATTTCTGGGTCTGAGTTGGTTTTGCCTTCTTCCTTCCCAAATTTTGTATTCTGACGCAATACAAACACGAGTTTAGGCAGCAGATCCATTATGAAAGAAAAAAAAAAAACCAATGAGCGTGTCATGGTTAGAATTCTAGAGGCAGCACGACCAACATGAGTTTTTGTGTTTTTGAAAAAGAAATGGAACCCTTTTGCAGAGGGGAACGATAATTAATTCCCCAAATCAGATTGCCAGCGATTTTCAGGGGAATTGAATGAGTTTTCCAAAGCCAGTCAGCTGGGAGGGGTGGATGAATGCGAAAACAGCCTGTTTCCTTGTGACTAAATCAAGCCCACTATCAAAAAGGACTCTTGCATTTCTTTGGCTCTTTTCACATTTTTCTTCTTTATCATGGTTTGTAATGAATTCTCTGATGTGAGGTTTGATTTTGAAGCTGGAATATGGAGTTCAAGACCCGGAAGGAATGGTCTTTTAAAATCAGGGCACAGCTGTTGGCTTGCACCAATTCTGGCTTTCTGTCATGATTTTGGGTGCCTCAGCCGAGTTTTAGTTTCTTGAGCAGCAATTTCCTAAAGGATTTCTGGGTCTGAGTTGGTTTTGCCTTCTTCCTTCCCAAATTTTGCATTCTGATGCAATACAAACACGAGTTTAGACAGCAGCTCCATTATGAAATTAAAAAAAAAAAAACCAATTAGCGTGTTATGCTTAGAATTCTAGAGGCAGCATGACCAACATGAGTTTTTGTGTTTTGGACAAAGAAATCGAACCCTTTTGCAGAGGGGGACGATAATTAATTCCCCAAATCAGTTTGCCAGCGATTTTCAGGTGAATTGAATGAGTTTTCCAAAGCCAGTCAGCTGGGAGGGGTGGATGAATCCAGAAATAGCCTGTTTCCTTATGGCTAAATCAAGCCAACTATCTAAAAGGACTCTTCCATTTCTTTGGCTCTTTTCACATTTTTCTTCTTTAACATGGTTTGTAATGAATTTTCTGATGTGAGCTTTGATTTTGAGGCTGGAATATGGAGTTCAAGACACGAAGGAATGGTCTTTTTCAATCAGGGCACAGCTGTTGGCTTGCTCCAATTCTGGCTTTCTGTCATGGTTTTGGGTGCCTCAGCTGAGCTTTGGTTTCTTGAGCGGCAATTTCCTAAAGGATTTCTGGGTCTGAGTTGGTTTTGCCTTCTTCCTTCCCAAATTTTGTATTCTGACGCAATACAAACACGAGTTTAGAAAGCAGATCCATTATGAAAGAAAAAAAAAAAACAAAATCAATTAGCGTGTCATGCTTAGAATTCTAGAGGCAGCACGACCAACATGAGTTTTTGTGTTTTGGAAAAAGAAATGGAACCCTTTTGCAGAGGGGAACGATAACCAATCCCCCAAATTAGTTTGACAGCGATTTTCAGGTGAATTGAATGAGTTTTCCAAAGCCAGTCAGCTGGGAGGGGTGGATGAATCCGGAAACAGCCTGTTTCCTTGTGACTAAATCAAGCCCACTATCAAAAAGGACTCTTCCATTTCTTTGGCTCTTTTCACATTTTTCTTCTTTATCATGGTTTGTAATGAATTTTCTGATGTGAGCTTTTATTTTGAGGCCGGAATATGGAGTTCAAGACACGGAAGGCATGGTCTTTTTCATTCAGGGCACAGCTGTTGGCTTGCTCCAATTCTGGCTTTCTGTCATGGTTTTGGGTGCCTCAGCCGAGTTTTGGTTTCTTGAGCGGCAATTTCCTAAAGGATTTCTGGGTCTGAGTTGGTTTTGCCTTCTTCCGTCCCAAATTTTGTATTCTGACGCAATACAAACACGAGTTTAGGCAGCAGATCCATTATGAAAGAAAAAAAAAAAACCAATGAGCGTGTCATGGTTAGAATTCTAGAGGCAGCACGACCAACATGAGTTTTTGTGTTTTTGAAAAAGAAATGGAACCCTTTTGCAGAGGGGAACGATAATTAATTCCCCAAATCAGATTGCCAGCGATTTTCAGGGGAATTGAATGAGTTTTCCAAAGCCAGTCAGCTGGGAGGGGTGGATGAATCCAGAAACAGCCTGTTTCCTTGTGACTAAATCAAGCCCACTATCAAAAAGGACTCTTGCATTTCTTTGGCTCTTTTCACATTTTTCTTCTTTATCATGGTTTGTAATGAATTCTCTGATGTGAGGTTTGATTTTGAAGCTGGAATATGGAGTTCAAGACCCGGAAGGAATGGTCTTTTAAAATCAGGGCACAGCTGTTGGCTTGCTCCAATTCTGGCTTTCTGTCATGATTTTGGGTGCCTCAGCCGAGTTTTAGTTTCTTGAGCAGCAATTTCCTAAAGGATTTCTGGGTCTGAGTTGGTTTTGCCTTCTTCCTTCCCAAATTTTGCATTCTGATGCAATACAAACACGAGTTTAGACAGCAGCTCCATTATGAAATTAAAAAAAAAAAAAACCCAATTAGCGTGTCATGCTTAGAATTCTAGAGGCAGCATGACCAACATGAGTTTTTGTGTTTTGGACAAAGAAATCGAACCCTTTTGCAGAGGGGGACGATAATTAATTCCCCAAATCAGTTTGCCAGCGATTTTCAGGTGAATTGAATGAGTTTTCCAAAGCCAGTCAGCTGGGAGGGGTGGATGAATCTGGAAACAGCCTGTTTCCTTGTGACTAAATCAAGCCCACTATCAACAAGGACTCTTCCATTTCTTTGGCTCTTTTCACATTTTTCTTCTTTATCATGGTTTGTAATGAATTTTCTGATGTGAGCTTTGATTTTGAGGCTGGAATATGGAGTTCAAGACACGGAAGGAATGGTCTTTTTCAATCAGGGCACAGCTGTTGGCTTGCTCCAATTCTGGCTTTCTATCATGGTTTTGAGTGCCTCAGCCGAGTTTTGGTTTCTTGAGCGGCAATTTCCTAAATGATTTCTGGGTCTGAGTTGGTTATGCCTTCTTGCTTCACAAATTTTGTATTCTGACGCAATACAAACACGAGTTTAGACAGCAGATCCATCATGAAATAAAAAAAAAAAAAACCAAAACCAATTAGCGTGTCATGCTTAGAGTTCTACAGGCAGCACGATCAACATGAGTTTTTGTGTTTTGGAAAAAGAAATGGAACCCTTTTGCAGAGGGGAACGATAGTTAATTCCCCAAATCAGTTTGCCAGCGATTTTCAGGTGAATTGAATGAGTTTTCCAAAGCCAGTCAGCTGGGAGTGGTGGATGAATCCGGAAACAGCCTGTTTCCTTGTGACTAAATCAAGCCCACTATCAAAAAGGACTTTCCATTTCTTTGGCTCTTTTCACATTTTTCTTCTTTATCATGGTTTGTAATGAATTTTCTGATGTGAGCTTTGATTTTGAGGCCGGAATATGGAGTTCAAGACACGGAATGCATGGTCTTTTTCAATCAGGGCACAGCTGTTGGCTTGCTCCAATTCTGGCTTTCTGTCATGGTTTTGGGTGCCTCAGCCGAGTTTTGGTTTCTTGAGCGGCAATTTCCTAAAGGATTTCTGGGTCTGAGTTGGTTTTGCCTTCTTCCTTCCCAAATTTTGTATTCTGACGCAATACAAACACGAGTTTAGTCAGAAGATCCATTATGAAATAAAAAAAAAAAAAACCAATTAGCGTGTCATGCTTAGAATTCTAGAGGCAGCACGACCAACATGAGTTTTTGTGTTTTGGACAAAGAAATGGAACCCTTTTGCAGAGGGGCACAATCATTAATTCCCCAAATCAGTTTGCCAGCGATTTTCAGGTGAATTGAATAAGTTTTCCAAAGCCAGTCAGCTGGGAGGGGTGGATGAATCCGGAAACAGCCTGTTTCCTTGTGACTAAATCAAGCCCACTATCAAAAAGGACTCTTCCATTTCTTTGGCTCTTTTCACATTTTTCTTCTTTATCATGGTTTGTAATGACTTTTCTGATGTGAGCTTTGATTCTGAGGCTGGAATATGGAGTTCAAGACACGAAGGAATGGTCTTTTTCAATCAGGGCACAGCTGTTGGCTTGCTCCACTTCTGGCTTTCTGTCATGGTTTTGGGTGCCTCAGCCGAGTTTTGGTTCCTTGAGCGGCAATTTCCTAAATGATTTCTGGGTCTGAGTTGATTTTGCCTTCTTCCTTCCCAAATTTTGTATTCTGACACAATACACACACGAGTTTAGACAGCAGATCCATTATGAAATAAAAAAAAAAAAAAAAAAACGAATTAGCGTGTCATGCTTAGAATTCTAGAGGCAGCACGACCAACATGAGTTTTTGTGTTTTGGAAAAAGAAATGGAACCCTTTTGCAGAGGGGAACGATAATTAATTCCCCAAATCAGTTTGCCAGCGATTTTCAGGTGAATTGAATGAGTTTTCCAAAGCCAGTCAGCTGGGAGGGGTGGATGAATCCGGAAACAGCCTGTTTCCTTGTGACTAAATCAAGCCCACTATCAAAAAGGACTCTTCCATTTCTTTGGCTCTTTTCACATTTTTCTTCTTTATCATGGTTTGTAATGACTTTTCTGATGTGAGCTTTGATTTTGAGGCTGGAATATGGAGTTCAAGACCCGGAAGGAATGGTCTTTTTCAATCAGGGCACAGCTGTTGGCTTGCTCCAATTCTGGCTTTCTGTCATGGTTTTGGGTGCCTCATCGAGTTTTGGTTTCCTGAGCGGCAATTTCCTAAAGGATTTCTGGGTCTGAGTTGGGTTTGCCTTCTTCCTTCCCAAATTTTGTATTCTGACGCAATACAAACATGAGTTTAGACAGCAGATCCATTATGAAATAAAAAAAAAAAAAACAATTAGCGTGTCATGCTTAGAATTATAGAGGCAGCACGACCAACATGAGTTTTTGTGTTTTGGACAAAGAAATGGAACCCTTTTGCAGAGGGGAACGATAATGAATTCCCCAAATCAGTTTGCCAGCGATTTTCAGGTGAATTGAATGAGTTTTCCAAAGCCAGTCAGCTGGGAGGGGTGGATGAATCCGGAAACAGCCTGTTTCCTTGTGACTAAATCAAGCCCACTATCAACAAGGACTCTTCCATTTCTTTGGCTCTTTTCACATTTTTCTTCTTTATCATGGTGTGTAATGACTTTTCTGATGTGAGCTTTGATTTTGAGGCTGGAATATGGAGTTCAAGACACGGAAGGAATGGTCTTTTTCAATCAGGGCACAGCTGTTGGCTTGCTCCACTTCTGGCTTTCTGCCATGGTTTTGGGTGCCTCAGCTGAATTTTGGTTCCTTGAGTGGCAATTTCCTAAATGATTTCTGGGTCTGAGTTGGTTTTGCCTTCTTCCTTCCCAAATTTTGTATTCTGACGCAATACAAACACGAGTTTAGACAGCAGACCCATTATGAAATAAAAAACAAAACCAATTAGCATGTCATGCTTAGAATTCTAGAGGCAGCACGACCAACATGAGTTTATGTGTTTTGGAAAAACAAATGGAACCCTTTTGCAGAGGGGAACGATAATTAATTCCCCAAATCAGTTTGCCAGCGATTTTCAGGTGAAATGAATGAGTTTTCCAAAGCCAGTCACCTGGGAGGGGCGGATGAATGCGAAAACAGCCTGTTTCCTTGTGACTAAATCAAGCCCACTATCAAAAAGGACTCTTGCATTTCTTTGGCTCTTTTCACATTTTTCTTCTTTATCATGGTTTGTAATGACTTTTCTGATGTGAGCTTTGATTTTGAGGCTGGAATATGGAGTTCAAGACCCGGAAGGAATGGTCTTTTTCAATCAGGGCACAGCTGTTGGCTTGCTCCAATTCTGGCTTTCTGTCATGGTTTTGGGTGCCTCAGCCGAGTTTTGGTTTCTTGAGCGGCAATTTCCTAAAGGATTTCTGGGTCTGAGTTGGGTTTGCCTTCTTCCTTCCCAAATTTTGTATTCTGACACAATACACACACGAGTTTAGACAGCAGATCCATTATGAAATAAAAAAAAAAAAAAGAATTAGCGTGTCATGCTTAGAATTCTACAGGCAGCACGACCAACATGAGGTTTTGTGTTTTGGAAAAAGAAATGGAACCCTTTTGCAGAGGGGAACGATCATTAATTCCCCAAATCAGTTTGCCAGCGATTTTCAGGTGAAATGAATGAGTTTTCCAAAGCCAGTCACCTGGGAGGGGTGGATGAATCCGAAAACAGCCTGTTTCCTTGTGACTAAATCAAGCCCACTATCAAAAAGGACTCTTCCATTCCTTTGGCTCTTTTCACATTTTTCTTCATTATCATGGTTTGTAATGACTTTTCTGATGTGAGCTTTGATTTTGAGGCTGGAATATGGAGTTCAAGACCCGGAAGGAATGGTCTTTTTCAATCAGGGCACAGCTGTTGGCTTGCTCCAATTCTGGCTTTCTGTCATGGTTTTGGGTGCCTCAGCCCAGTTTTGGTTTCCTGAGCGGCAATTTCCTAAAGGATTTCTGGGTCTGAGTTGGTTTTGCCTTCTTCCTTCCCAAATTTTGTATTCTGACGCCATACAAACACGAGTTTAGACAGCAGATCCCTTATGAAAGAAAAACCACAAGCAGTGAGCGTATCATGCTTAGAATCCTAGAGGCAGCACGACCAACATGAGTTTTTGTGTTTTGCAAAAAGAAATGGAACCCTTTTGCAGAGGGGGACGATAATTAATTCCCCAAATCAGTTTGCCAGTGATTTTCAGGTGAATTGAATGAGTTTTCCAAAGCCAGTCAGCTGGGAGGGGTGGATGAATCTGGAAACAGCCTGTTTCCTTGTGACTAAATCAAGCCCACTATCAAAAAGGACTCTTCCATTTCTTTGGCTCTTTTCACATTTTTCTTCTTTTTTTTTTAAACTTTTATTTAATGCATATAATTTTCCAAAGTACGACTTATGGATTACAATGGCTTCCCCCCCATACCGTCCCTCCCACCCACAACCCTCCCCTTTCCCACTCCCTCTACCCTTCCATTCACATCAAGATTCATTTTCGATTATCTTAATATACAGAAGATCAGCTTAGTATACATTAAGTATGGATTTCAACAGTTTGCTCCCACACAGAAACATAAAGTGAAAAATAATAGATGATTTTTTTTTAATGATGATGAAATCAGAGCAGACCTATTGTCATGTTTAATCCCAGTGAGAGTCAAGTTGGGAATTGATAATTTCTTTTTTTTTTTTTTTACAGAGGATCAGTTTAGTATGCATTAAGTAAGGATTTCAACAGTTTGCACCCCCATAGAAACACAAAGTGAAATATACTGTTTGAGTACTCGTTATAGCATTAAATCTCAATGTACAGCACATTAAGTATAGAGATCCTACATGAGGAGTAAGTGCACAGTGACTCCTGTTGTTGACTTTACCAATTGACACTCCTGTCTATGGCATCAGTAATCTCCCTATGCTCCAGTCATGAGTTTCCAAGGCTATGGAAGCTCTCTGAGTTCTCCGACTCTTATCTTGTTTAGACAAGGTCATAGTCAAAGTGGAGGTTCTCTCCTCCCTTCAGAGAAAGGTACCTCCTTCTTTGAAGACCTGTTCTTTCCACTGGGATCTCACTCACAGAGATCTTTTGCCAGAGTGTCTTGGCTTTCCATGCCTGAAATACTCTCATGAGCTTTTCAGCCAGCTCCGAATGCCTTTAGGGCTGATTCTGAGGCCAGGGTGCTATTTAGGACATCTGCCATTCTATGAGTCTGCTGAGTATCTCACTTCCCATGTTGGATCACTCTCCCCTTTATTTACTCCATCAGTTAGCGTTAGCAGGTACTAGACTTGTCTATGTGCTCCCTTTGACTCCCAGTCCCTTCACCATGACCAACTGTGAACTGAAACTGATCACCTGGAATAGTGAGATGGCATTGGTACATGCCACCTCGATGACATTGAATTGGAATCCCCTGGTATGCTTCCAACTCCACCACTTGGGGCAAGTCAGCCTGAGCATGTCCCAAATTATACATCTCTTCCCTCTCCCATTCCCACCACCATGTTCAACAGGGATCACATTTTATAATTTTCAACACTTAAGAATAACTGTGCATCAATTACAGATCTAAACCAGTCATATTAAGTAGAACAGATAAAAAAACTACTAAGAGAGATAATGTATTAAGTTGTTCATTAACAGTCAGGGCTATGCTGATCAAGTCACCATGGTTTATAATGAATTTTCTGATGTGAGCTGTGATTTTGAGGCTGGAATATGTAGTTCAAGACATGGAAGGAATGGTCTTTTTCATTCAGGGCACAGCTGTTGGCTTGCTCCAATTCTGGCTTTCTGTCATGGTTTTGGGTGCCTCAGCTGAGCTTTGGTTTCTTGAGCGGCAATTTCCTAAAGGATTTCTGGGTCTGAGTTGGTTTTGCCTTCTTCCTTCCCAAATTTTGTATTCTGACGCAATACAAACACGAGTTTAGAAAGCAGATCCATTATGAAAGAAAAAAAAAAAACAAAATCAATTAGCGTGTCATGCTTAGAATTCTAGAGGCAGCACGACCAACATGAGTTTTTGTGTTTTGGAAAAAGAAATGGAACCCTTTTGCAGAGGGGAACGATAACCAATCCCCCAAATTAGTTTGACAGCGATTTTCAGGTGAATTGAATGAGTTTTCCAAAGCCAGTCAGCTGGGAGGGGTGGATGAATCCGGAAACAGCCTGTTTCCTTGTGACTAAATCAAGCCCACTCTCAAAAAGGACTCTTCCATTTCTTTGGCTCATTTCACATTTGTCTTCTTTATCATGGTTTGTAATGAATTTTCTGATGTGAGCTTTGATTTTGAGGCTGGAATATGGAGTTCAAGACACGGAAGGAATGGTCTTTTTCAATCAGGGCACAGCTGTTGGCTTGCTCCAATTCTGGCTTTCTGTCATGGTTTTGGGTGCCTCAGCCGAGTTTTGGTTTCTTGAGCGGCAATTTCCTAAAGGATTTCTGGGTCTGAGTTGGTTTTGCCTTCTTCCTTCCCAAATTTTGTATTCTGACGCAATACAAACACGAGTTTAGACAGCAGATCCATTATGAAACAAAAGAAACAAAACCAATTAGCTTGTCATGCTTAGAATTCTAGAGGCAGCACGACCAACATGAGTTTTTGTGTTTTGGAAAAAGAAATGGAACCCTTTTGCAGAGGGGAACGATAATTAATTCCCCAAATCAGTTTGCCAGCGATTTTCAGGTGAATTGAATGAGTTTTCCAAAGCCAGTCAGCTGGGAGGGGTGGATGAATCCGGAAACAGCCTGTTTCCTTGTGACTAAATCAAGCCCACTATCAAAAAGGACTCTTGCATTTCTTTGGCTCTTTTCACATTATTCTTCTTTATCATGGTTTGTAATGACTTTTCTGATGTGAGCTTTGATTTTGAGGCTGGAATACGGAGTTCAAGACCCGGAAGGAATGGTCTTTTTCAATCAGGGCACAGCTGTTGGCTTGCTCCAATTCTGGCTTTCTGTCATGGTTTTGGGTGCCTCAGCCGAGTTTTGGTTTCTTGAGCGGCAATTTCCTAAAGGATTTCTGGGTCTGAGTTGGTTTTGCCTTCTTCCTTCCCAAATTTTGTATTCTGAAGCAATACAAACACGAGTTTAGACAGCAGATCCCTTATGAAAGAAAAAAAAAAAGAAAACCAATTAGCGTGTCATGCTTAGAATTCTAGAGGCAGCACGACCAACATGAGTTTTTGTGTTTTGGAAAAAGAAATGGAACCCTTTTGCAGAGGGGAACGATAATTAATTGTCCAAATCAGTTTGCCAGGGATTTTCAGGTGAATTGAATGAGTTTTCCAAAGCCAGTCACCTGGGAGGGGTGGATGAATCCGGAAACAGCCTGTTTCCTTGTGACTAAATCAAGCACACTCTCAAAAAGGACTCTTCCATTTCTTTGGCTCTTTTCACATTATTCTTCTTTATCATGGTTTGTAATGACTTTTCTGATGTGAGCTTTGATTTTGAGGCTGGAATATGGAGTTCAAGACACGGAAGGAATGGTCTTTTTCAATCAGGGCACAGCTGTTGGCTTGCTCCAATTCTGGCTTTCTGTCATGGTTTTGGGTGCCTCAGCCGAGTTTTGGTTTCTTGAGCGGCAATTTCCTAAATGATTTCTGGGTCTCAATTGGTTTTGCCTTCTTGCTTCCCAAATTTTGTATTCTGACGCAATACAAACACGAGTTTAGACAGCAGATCCATTATGAAGTAAAAAACAGAACGAATTAGCGTGTCATGCTTAGAATTCTAGAGGCAGCACGACCAACATGAGGTTTTGTGTTTTGGAAAAAGAAATGGAACCCTTTTGCAGAGGGGAACGATAATTAATTCCCCAAATCAGTTTGCCAGCGATTTTCAGGTGAATTGAATGAGTTTTCCAAAGCCAGTCAGCTGGGAGGGGTGGATGAATCCGGAAACAGCCTGTTTCCTTGTGACTAAATCAAGCCCACTATCAAAAAGGACTCTTCCATTTCTTTGGCTCTTTTCACATTTTTTTTCTTTATCATGGTTTGTAATGACTTTTCTGATGTGAGCTTTGATTTTGAGGCTGGAATATGGAGTTCAAGACATGGAAGGCATGGTCTTTTTCAATCAGGGCACAGCTGTTGGCTTGCTCCAATTCTGGCTTTCTGTCATGGTTTTGGGTGCCTCAGCCGAGTTTTGGTTTCTTGAGCGGCAATTTCCTAAATGATTTCTGGGTCTGAGTTGGTTTTGCCTTCTTCCTTCCCAAATTTTGTATTCTGACGCAATACAAACACGAGTTTAGACAGCAGATCCATTATGAAATAAAAAACAGAACGAATTAGCGTGTCATGCTTAGAATTCTAGAGGCAGCACGACCAACATGAGTTTTTGTGTTTTGGAAAAAGAAATGGAACCCTTTTGCAGAGGGGAACGATAATTAATTCCCCAAATCAGTTTGCCAGCGATTTTCAGGTGAATTGAATGAGTTTTCCAAAGCCAGTCAGCTGGGAGGGGTGGATGAATCCAGAAACAGCCTGTTTCCTTGTGACTAAATCAAGCCCACTATCAAAAAGGACTCTTCCATTTCTTTGGCTCTTTTCACATTTTTTTCTTTATCATGGTTTGTAATGACTTTTCTGATGTGAGCTTTGATTTTGAGGCTGGAATATGGAGTTCAAGACACGGAAGGATTGGTCTTTTTCAATCAGGGCACAGCTGTTGGCTTGCTCCACTTCTGGCTTTCTGCCATGGTTTTGGGTGCCTCAGCTGAATTTTGGTTCCTTGAGTGGCAATTTCCTAAATGATTTCTGGGTCTGAGTTGGTTTTGCCTTCTTCCTTCCCAAATTTTGTATTCTGACGCAATACAAACACGAGTTTAGACAGCAGACCCATTATGAAATAAAAAACAAAACCAATTAGCATGTCATGCTTAGAATTCTAGAGGCAGCACGACCAACATGAGTTTATGTGTTTTGGAAAAACAAATGGAACCCTTTTGCAGAGGGGAACGATAATTAATTCCCCAAATCAGTTTGCCAGCGATTTTCAGGTGAAATGAATGAGTTTTCCAAAGCCAGTCACCTGGGAGGGGCGGATGAATGCGAAAACAGCCTGTTTCCTTGTGACTAAATCAAGCCCACTATCAAAAAGGACTCTTGCATTTCTTTGGCTCTTTTCACATTTTTCTTCTTTATCATGGTTTGTAATGACTTTTCTGATGTGAGCTTTGATTTTGAGGCTGGAATATGGAGTTCAAGACCCGGAAGGAATGGTCTTTTTCAATCAGGGCACAGCTGTTGGCTTGCTCCAATTCTGGCTTTCTGTCATGGTTTTGGGTGCCTCAGCCGAGTTTTGGTTTCTTGAGCGGCAATTTCCTAAAGGATTTCTGGGTCTGAGTTGGGTTTGCCTTCTTCCTTCCCAAATTTTGTATTCTGACACAATACACACACGAGTTTAGACAGCAGATCCATTATGAAATAAAAAAAAAAAAAGAATTAGCGTGTCATGCTTAGAATTCTACAGGCAGCACGACCAACATGAGTTTTTGTGTTTTGGAAAAAGAAATGGAACCCTTTTGCAGAGGGGAACGATAATTAATTCCCCAAATCAGTTTGCCAGCGATTTTCAGGTGAAATGAATGAGTTTTCCAAAGCCAGTCACCTGGGAGGGGTGGATGAATCCGAAAACAGCCTGTTTCCTTGTGACTAAATCAAGCCCACTATCAAAAAGGACTCTTCCATTCCTTTGGCTCTTTTCACATTTTTCTTCATTATCATGGTTTGTAATGACTTTTCTGATGTGAGCTTTGATTTTGAGGCTGGAATATGGAGTTCAAGACATGGAAGGAATGGTCTTTTTCAATCAGGGCACAGCTGTTGGCTTGCTCCAATTCTGGCTTTCTGTCATGGTTTTGGGTGCCTCAGCCCAGTTTTGGTTTCCTGAGCGGCAATTTCCTAAAGGATTTCTGGGTCTGAGTTGGTTTTGCCTTCTTCCTTCCCAAATTTTGTATTCTGACGCCATACAAACACGAGTTTAGACAGCAGATCCCTTATGAAAGAAAAACCACAAGCAGTGAGCGTATCATGCTTAGAATCCTAGAGGCAGCACGACCAACATGAGTTTTTGTGTTTTGCAAAAAGAAATGGAACCCTTTTGCAGAGGGGGACGATAATTAATTCCCCAAATCAGTTTGCCAGTGATTTTCAGGTGAATTGAATGAGTTTTCCAAAGCCAGTCAGCTGGGAGGGGTGGATGAATCTGGAAACAGCCTGTTTCCTTGTGACTAAATCAAGCCCACTATCAAAAAGGACTCTTCCATTTCTTTGGCTCTTTTCACATTTTTCTTCTTTTTTTTTTTAAACTTTTATTTAATGCATATAATTTTCCAAAGTACGACTTATGGATTACAATGGCTTCCCCCCCATACCGTCCCTCCCACCCACAACCCTCCCCTTTCCCACTCCCTCTACCCTTCCATTCACATCAAGATTCATTTTCGATTATCTTAATATACAGAAGATCAGCTTAGTATACATTAAGTATGGATTTCAACAGTTTGCTCCCACACAGAAACATAAAGTGAAAAATAATAGATGATTTTTTTTTAATGATGATGAAATCAGAGCAGACCTATTGTCATGTTTAATCCCAGTGAGAGTCAAGTTGGGAATTGATAATTTCTTTTTTTTTTTTTTTTACAGAGGATCAGTTTAGTATGCATTAAGTAAGGATTTCAACAGTTTGCACCCCCATAGAAACACAAAGTGAAATATACTGTTTGAGTACTCGTTATAGCATTAAATCTCAATGTACAGCACATTAAGTATAGAGATCCTACATGAGGAGTAAGTGCACAGTGACTCCTGTTGTTGACTTTACCAATTGACACTCCTGTCTATGGCATCAATAATCTCCCTATGCTCCAGTCATGAGTTTCCAAGGCTATGGAAGCTCTCTGAGTTCTCCGACTCTTATCTTGTTTAGACAAGGTCATAGTCAAAGTGGAGGTTCTCTCCTCCCTTCAGAGAAAGGTACCTCCTTCTTTGAAGACCTGTTCTTTCCACTGGGATCTCACTCACAGAGATCTTTTGCCAGAGTGTCTTGGCTTTCCATGCCTGAAATACTCTCATGAGCTTTTCAGCCAGCTCCGAATGCCTTTAGGGCTGATTCTGAGGCCAGGGTGCTATTTAGGACATCTGCCATTCTATGAGTCTGCTGAGTATCTCACTTCCCATGTTGGATCACTCTCCCCTTTATTTACTCCATCAGTTAGCGTTAGCAGGTACTAGACTTGTCTATGTGCTCCCTTTGACTCCCAGTCCCTTCACCATGACCAACTGTGAACTGAAACTGATCACCTGGAATAGTGAGATGGCATTGGTACATGCCACCTCGATGACATTGAATTGGAATCCCCTGGTATGCTTCCAACTCCACCACTTGGGGCAAGTCAGCCTGAGCATGTCCCAAATTATACATCTCTTACCTCTCCCATTCCCACCACCATGTTCAACAGGGATCACATTTTATAATTTTCAACACTTAAGAATAACTGTGCATCAATTACAGATCTAAACCAGTCATATTAAGTAGAACAGATAAAAAAACTACTAAGAGAGATAATGTATTAAGTTGTTCATTAACAGTCAGGGCTATGCTGATCAAGTCACCATGGTTTATAATGAATTTTCTGATGTGAGCTGTGATTTTGAGGCTGGAATATGTAGTTCAAGACATGGAAGGAATGGTCTTTTTCATTCAGGGCACAGCTGTTGGCTTGCTCCAATTCTGGCTTTCTGTCATGGTTTTGGGTGCCTCAGCTGAGCTTTGGTTTCTTGAGCGGCAATTTCCTAAAGGATTTCTGGGTCTGAGTTGGTTTTGCCTTCTTCCTTCCCAAATTTTGTATTCTGACGCAATACAAACACGAGTTTAGAAAGCAGATCCATTATGAAAGAAAAAAAAAAAAACAAAATCAATTAGCGTGTCATGCTTAGAATTCTAGAGGCAGCACGACCAACATGAGTTTTTGTGTTTTGGAAAAAGAAATGGAACCCTTTTGCAGAGGGGAACGATAACCAATCCCCCAAATTAGTTTGACAGCGATTTTCAGGTGAATTGAATGAGTTTTCCAAAGCCAGTCAGCTGGGAGGGGTGGATGAATCCGGAAACAGCCTGTTTCCTTGTGACTAAATCAAGCCCACTCTCAAAAAGGACTCTTCCATTTCTTTGGCTCATTTCACATTTGTCTTCTTTATCATGGTTTGTAATGAATTTTCTGATGTGAGCTTTGATTTTGAGGCTGGAATATGGAGTTCAAGACACGGAAGGAATGGTCTTTTTCAATCAGGGCACAGCTGTTGGCTTGCTCCAATTCTGGCTTTCTGTCATGGTTTTGGGTGCCTCAGCCGAGTTTTGGTTTCTTGAGCGGCAATTTCCTAAAGGATTTCTGGGTCTGAGTTGGTTTTGCCTTCTTCCTTCCCAAATTTTGTATTCTGACGCAATACAAACACGAGTTTAGACAGCAGATCCATTATGAAACAAAAGAAACAAAACCAATTAGCTTGTCATGCTTAGAATTCTAGAGGCAGCACGACCAACATGAGTTTTTGTGTTTTGGAAAAAGAAATGGAACCCTTTTGCAGAGGGGAACGATAATTAATTCCCCAAATCAGTTTGCCAGCGATTTTCAGGTGAATTGAATGAGTTTTCCAAAGCCAGTCAGCTGGGAGGGGTGGATGAATCTGGAAACAGCCTGTTTCCTTGTGACTAAATCAAGCCCACTATCAAAAAGGACTCTTGCATTTCTTTGGCTCTTTTCACATTATTCTTCTTTATCATGGTTTGTAATGACTTTTCTGATGTGAGCTTTGATTTTGAGGCTGGAATACGGAGTTCAAGACACGGAAGGAATGGTCTTTTTCAATCAGGGCACAGCTGTTGGCTTGCTCCAATTCTGGCTTTCTGTCATGGTTTTGGGTGCCTCAGCCGAGTTTTGGTTTCTTGAGCGGCAATTTCCTAAAGGATTTCTGGGTCTGAGTTGGTTTTGCCTTCTTCCTTCCCAAATTTTGTATTCTGACGCAATACAAACACGAGTTTAGACAGCAGATCCATTATGAAAGAAAAAAAAAAAGAAAACCAATTAGCGTGTCATGCTTAGAATTCTAGAGGCAGCACGACCAACATGAGGTTTTGTGTTTTGGAAAAAGAAATGGAACCCTTTTGCAGAGGGGAACGATAATTAATTCCCCAAATCAGTTTGCCAGCGTTTTTCAGGTGAATTGAATGAGTTTTCCAAAGCCAGTCAGCTGGGAGGGGTGGATGAATCCGGAAACAGCCTGTTTCCTTGTGACTAAATCAAGCACACTCTCAAAAAGGACTCTTCCATTTCTTTGGCTCATTTCACAGTTTTCTTCTTTATCATGGTTTGTAATGAATTTTCTGATGTGAGATTTGATTTTGAGGCTGGAATATGGAGTTCAAGACACCGAAGGAATGGTCTTTTTCAATCAGGGCACCGCTGTTGGCTTGCTCCAATTCAGGCTTTTTGTCATGGTTTTGGGTGCCTCAGCCGAGTTTTGGTTTCTTGAGCGGCAATTTCCTAAAGGATTTCTGGGTCTGAGTTGGTTTTGCCTTCTTCCTTCCCAAATTTTGTATTCTGACACAACACAAACACGAGTTTAGACAGCAGCTCCATTATGAAATAAATAAAAAACCAAAACCAATTATTGTGTCAGGCTTAGAATTCTTGAGGCAGCACGACCAACATGAGTTTTTGTGTTTTGGACAAAGAAATGGAACCCTTTTGCAGAGGGGAACAATAATTAATTCCCCAAATCAGTTTGCCAGCGATTTTCAGGTGAATTGAATGAGTTTTCCAAAGCCAGTCAGCTGGGAGGGGTGGATGAATGCGGAAACAGCCTGTTTCCTTGTGACTAAATCAAGCCCACTATCAAAAAGGACTCTTGCATTTCTTTGGCTCTTTTCACATTTTTCTTCTTTATCATGGTTTGTAATGAATTTTCTGATGTGAGCTTTGATTTTGAGACTGGAATATGGAGTTCAAGACACGGAAGGAATGGTCTTTTTCAATCAGGGCACAGCTGTTGGCTTGCTCCAATTCTGGCTTTCTGTCATGGTTTTGGGTGCCTCAGCCGAGTTTTGGTTTCTTGAGCGGCAATTTCCTAAATGATTTCTGGGTCTCAATTGGTTTTGCCTTCTTCCTTCCCAAATTTTGTATTCTGACGCAATACAAACACGAGTTTAGACAGCAGATCCATTATGAAGTAAAAAACAGAACGAATTAGCGTGTCATGCTTAGAATTCTAGAGGCAGCACGACCAACATGAGGTTTTGTGTTTTGGAAAAAGAAATGGAACCCTTTTGCAGAGGGGAACGATCATTAATTCCCCAAATCAGTTTGCCAGCGATTTTCAGGTGAATTGAATGAGTTTTCCAAAGCCAGTCAGCTGGGAGGGGTGGATGAATGCGGAAACAGCCTGTTTCCTTGTGACTAAATCAAGCCCACTATCAAAAAGGACTCTTGCATTTCTTTGGCTCTTTTCACATTTTTCTTCTTTATCATGGTTTGTAATGAATTTTCTGATGTGAGCTTTGATTTTGAGACTGGAATATGGAGTTCAAGACCCGGAAGGAATGGTCTTTTTCAATCAGGGCACAGCTGTTGGCTTGCTCCAATTCTGGCTTTCTGTCATGGTTTTGGGTGCCTCAGCCGAGTTTTGGTTTCTTGAGCGGCAATTTCCTAAATGATTTCTGGGTCTGAGTTGGTTTTGCCTTCTTCCTTCCCAAATTTTGTATTCTGACGCAATACAAACACGAGTTTAGACAGCAGATCCATTATGAAATAAAAAAAAAACAAAACCAATTAGCGTGTCATGCTTAGAATTCTAGAGGCAGCACGACCAACATGTGTTTTTGTGTTTTGGACAAAGAAATGGAACCCTTTTGCAGAGGGGAACGATAATTAATTCCCCAAATCAGTTTGCCAGCGATTTTCAGGTGAATTGAATGAGTTTTCCAAAGCCAGTCAGCTGGGAGGGGTGGATGAATCCGGAAACAGCCTGTTTCCTTGTGACTAAATCAAGCCCACTATCAAAAAGGACTCTTGCATTTCTTTGGCTCTTTTCACATTATTCTTCTTTATCATGGTTTGTAATGACTTTTCTGATGTGAGCTTTGATTTTGAGGCTGGAATATGGAGTTCAAGACACGGAAGGAATGGTCTTTTTCAATCAGGGCACAGCTGTTGGCTTGCTCCAATTCTGGCTTTCTGTCATGGTTTTGGGTGCCTCAGCCGAGTTTTGGTTTCTTGAGCGGCAATTTCCTAAATGATTTCTGGGTCTCAATTGGTTTTGCCTTCTTGCTTCCCAAATTTTGTATTCTGAAGCAATACAAACACGAGTTTAGACAGCAGATCCATTATGAAGTAAAAAACAGAACGAATTAGCTGTCATGCTTAGAATTCTAGAGGCAGCACGACCAACATGAGGTTTTGTGTTTTGGAAAAAGAAATGGAACCCTTTTGCAGAGGGGAACGATCATTAATTCCCCAAATCAGTTTGCCAGCGATTTTCAGGTGAATTGAATGAGTTTTCCAAAGCCAGTCAGCTGGGAGTGGTGGATGAATCCGGAAACAGCCTGTTTCCTTGTGACTAAATCAAGCCCACTATCAAAAAGGACTCTTCCATTTCTTTGGCTCTTTTCACATTTTTCTTCTTTATCATGGTTTGTAATGACTTTTCTGATGTGAGCTTTGATTTTGAGGCTGGAATATGGAGTTCAAGACACGGAAGGCATGGTCTTTTTCAATCAGGGCACAGCTGTTGGCTTGCTCCAATTCTGGCTTTCTGTCATGGTTTTGGGTGCCTCAGCCGAGTTTTGGTTTCTTGAGCGGCAATTTCCTAAAGGATTTCTGGGTCTGAGTTGCTTTTGCCTTCTTCCTTCCCAAATTTTGTATTCTGACGCAATACAAACACGAGTTTAGACAGCAGATCCATTATGAAATAAAAAACAGAACGAATTAGCGTGTCATGCTTAGAATTCTAGAGGCAGCACGACCAACATGAGGTTTTGTGTTTTGGAAAAAGAAATGGAACCCTTTTGCAGAGGGGAACGATCATTAATTCCCCAAATCAGTTTGCCAGCGATTTTCAGGTGAATTGAATGAGTTTTCCAAAGCCAGTCAGCTGGGAGGGGTGGATGAATCCGGAAACAGCCTGTTTCCTTGTGACTAAATCAAGCCCACTATCAAAAAGGACTCTTCCATTTCTTTGGCTCTTTTCACATTTTTTTCTTTATCATGGTTTGTAATGAATTTTCTGATGTGAGCTTTGATTTTGAGGCTGGAATATGGAGTTCAAGACCCGGAAGGCATGGTCTTTTTCAATCAGGGCACAGCTGTTGGCTTGCTCCAATTCTGGCTTTCTGTCATGGTTTTGGGTGCCTCAGCCCAGTTTTGGTTTCTTGAGCGGCAATTTCCTAAAGGATTTCTGGGTCTGAGTTGGTTTTGCCTTCTTCCTTCCCAAATTTTGTATTCTGACGCAATACAAACACGAGTTTAGACAGCAGACCCATTATGAAATAAAAAACAAAACCAATTAGCATGTCATGCTTAGAATTCTAGAGGCAGCACGACCAACATGAGTTTATGTGTTTTGGAAAAACAAATGGAACCCTTTTGCAGAGGGGAACGATAATTAATTCCCCAAATCAGTTTGCCAGCGATTTTCAGGTGAAATGAATGAGTTTTCCAAAGCCAGTCACCTGGGAGGGGCGGATGAATGCGAAAACAGCCTGTTTCCTTGTGACTAAATCAAGCCCACTATCAAAAAGGACTCTTGCATTTCTTTGGCTCTTTTCACATTTTTCTTCTTTATCATGGTTTGTAATGACTTTTCTGATGTGAGCTTTGATTTTGAGGCTGGAATATGGAGTTCAAGACCCGGAAGGAATGGTCTTTTTCAATCAGGGCACAGCTGTTGGCTTGCTCCAATTCTGGCTTTCTGTCATGGTTTTGGGTGCCTCAGCCGAGTTTTGGTTTCTTGAGCGGCAATTTCCTAAAGGATTTCTGGGTCTGAGTTGGGTTTGCCTTCTTCCTTCCCAAATTTTGTATTCTGACACAATACACACACGAGTTTAGACAGCAGATCCATTATGAAAGAAAAAAAAAAAAAGAATTAGCGTGTCATGCTTAGAATTCTACAGGCAGCACGACCAACATGAGTTTTTGTGTTTTGGACAAAGAAATGGAACCCTTTTGCAGAGGGGAACGATAATTAATTCCCCAAATCAGTTTGCCAGCGATTTTCAGGTGAAATGAATGAGTTTTCCAAAGCCAGTCACCTGGGAGGGGTGGATGAATCCGAAAACAGCCTGTTTCCTTGTGACTAAATCAAGCCCACTATCAAAAAGGACTCTTCCATTCCTTTGGCTCTTTTCACATTTTTCTTCATTATCATGGTTTGTAATGACTTTTCTGATGTGAGCTTTGATTTTGAGGCTGGAATATGGAGTTCAAGACACGGAAGGAATGGTCTTTTTCAATCAGGGCACAGCTGTTGGCTTGCTCCAATTCTGGCTTTCTGTCATGGTTTTGGGTGCCTCAGCCCAGTTTTGGTTTCCTGAGCGGCAATTTCCTAAAGGATTTCTGGGTCTGAGTTGGTTTTGCCTTCTTCCTTCCCAAATTTTGTATTCTGACGCCATACAAACACGAGTTTAGACAGCAGATCCCTTATGAAAGAAAAACCACAAGCAGTGAGCGTATCATGCTTAGAATCCTAGAGGCAGCACGACCAACATGAGTTTTTGTGTTTTGCAAAAAGAAATGGAACCCTTTTGCAGAGGGGGACGATAATTAATTCCCCAAATCAGTTTGCCAGTGATTTTCAGGTGAATTGAATGAGTTTTCCAAAGCCAGTCAGCTGGGAGGGGTGGATGAATCTGGAAACAGCCTGTTTCCTTGTGACTAAATCAAGCCCACTATCAAAAAGGACTCTTCCATTTCTTTGGCTATTTTCACATTTTTCTTCTTTTTTTTTTAAACTTTTATTTAATGCATATAATTTTCCAAAGTACGACTTATGGATTACAATGGCTTCCCCCCCATACCGTCCCTCCCACCCACAACCCTCCCCTTTCCCACTCCCTCTACCCTTCCATTCACATCAAGATTCATTTTCGATTATCTTAATATACAGAAGATCAGCTTAGTATACAGTAAGTATGGATTTCAACAGTTTGCTCCCACACAGAAACATAAAGTGAAAAATAATAGATGATTTTTTTTTAATGATGATGAAATCAGAGCAGACCTATTGTCATGTTTAATCCCAGTGAGAGTCAAGTTGGGAATTGATAATTTCTTTTTTTTTTTTTACAGAGGATCAGTTTAGTATGCATTAAGTAAGGATTTCAACAGTTTGCACCCCCATAGAAACACAAAGTGAAATATACTGTTTGAGTACTCGTTATAGCATTAAATCTCAATGTACAGCACATTAAGTATAGAGATCCTACATGAGGAGTAAGTGCACAGTGACTCCTGTTGTTGACTTTACCAATTGACACTCCTGTCTATGGCATCAGTAATCTCCCTATGCTCCAGTCATGAGTTTCCAAGGCTATGGAAGCTCTCTGAGTTCTCCGACTCTTATCTTGTTTAGACAAGGTCATAGTCAAAGTGGAGGTTCTCTCCTCCCTTCAGAGAAAGGTACCTCCTTCTTTGAAGACCTGTTCTTTCCACTGGGATCTCACTCACAGAGATCTTTTGCCAGAGTGTCTTGGCTTTCCATGCCTGAAATACTCTCATGAGCTTTTCAGCCAGCTCCGAATGCCTTTAGGGCTGATTCTGAGGCCAGGGTGCTATTTAGGACATCTGCCATTCTATGAGTCTGCTGAGTATCTCACTTCCCATGTTGGATCACTCTCCCCTTTATTTACTCCATCAGTTAGCGTTAGCAGGTACTAGACTTGTCTATGTGCTCCCTTTGACTCCCAGTCCCTTCACCATGACCAACTGTGAACTGAAACTGATCACCTGGAATAGTGAGATGGCATTGGTACATGCCACCTCGATGACATTGAATTGGAATCCCCTGGTATGCTTCCAACTCCACCACTTGGGGCAAGTCAGCCTGAGCATGTCCCAAATTATACATCTCTTCCCTCTCCCATTCCCACCACCATGTTCAACAGGGATCACATTTTATAATTTTCAACACTTAAGAATAACTGTGCATCAATTACAGATCTAAACCAGTCATATTAAGTAGAACAGATAAAAAAACTACTAAGAGAGATAATGTATTAAGTTGTTCATTAACAGTCAGGGCTATGCTGATCAAGTCACCATGGTTTATAATGAATTTTCTGATGTGAGCTGTGATTTTGAGGCTGGAATATGTAGTTCAAGACATGGAAGGAATGGTCTTTTTCATTCAGGGCACAGCTGTTGGCTTGCTCCAATTCTGGCTTTCTGTCATGGTTTTGGGTGCCTCAGCTGAGCTTTGGTTTCTTGAGCGGCAATTTCCTAAAGGATTTCTGGGTCTGAGTTGGTTTTGCCTTCTTCCTTCCCAAATTTTGTATTCTGACGCAATACAAACACGAGTTTAGAAAGCAGATCCATTATGAAAGAAAAAAAAAAAACAAAACCAATTAGCGTGTCATGCTTAGAATTCTAGAGGCAGCACGACCAACATGAGTTTTTGTGTTTTGGACAAAGAAATGGAACCCTTTTGCAGAGGGGAACGATAACCAATCCCCCAAATTAGTTTGACAGCGATTTTCAGGTGAATTGAATGAGTTTTCCAAAGCCAGTCAGCTGGGAGGGGTGGATGAATCCGGAAACAGCCTGTTTCCTTGTGACTAAATCAAGCACACTCTCAAAAAGGACTCTTCCATTTCTTTGGCTCATTTCACATTTGTCTTCTTTATCATGGTTTGTAATGAATTTTCTGATGTGAGCTTTGATTTTGAGGCTGGAATATGGAGTTCAAGACACGGAAGGAATGGTCTTTTTCAATCAGTGCACAGCTGTTGGCTTGCTCCAATTCTGGCTTTCTGTCATGGTTTTGGGTGCCTCAGCCGAGTTTTGGTTTCTTGAGCGGCAATTTCCTAAAGGATTTCTGGGTCTGAGTTGGTTTTGCCTTCTTCCTTCCCAAATTTTGTATTCTGACGCAATACAAACACGAGTTTAGACAGCAGATCCATTATGAAACAAAAGAAACAAAACCAATTAGCTTGTCATGCTTAGAATTCTAGAGGCAGCACGACCAACATGAGTTTTTGTGTTTTGGAAAAAGAAATGGAACCCTTTTGCAGAGGGGAACGATAATTAATTCCCCAAATCAGTTTGCCAGCGATTTTCAGGTGAATTGAATGAGTTTTCCAAAGCCAGTCAGCTGGGAGGGGTGGATGAATCTGGAAACAGCCTGTTTCCTTGTGACTAAATCAAGCCCACTATCAAAAAGGACTCTTGCATTTCTTTGGCTCTTTTCACATTATTCTTCTTTATCATGGTTTGTAATGACTTTTCTGATGTGAGCTTTGATTTTGAGGCTGGAATACGGAGTTCAAGACACGGAAGGAATGGTCTTTTTCAATCAGGGCACAGCTGTTGGCTTGCTCCAATTCTGGCTTTCTGTCATGGTTTTGGGTGCCTCAGCCGAGTTTTGGTTTCTTGAGCGGCAATTTCCTAAAGGATTTCTGGGTCTGAGTTGGTTTTGCCTTCTTCCTTCCCAAATTTTGTATTCTGACGCAATACAAACACGAGTTTAGACAGCAGATCCATTATGAAAGAAAAAAAAAAGAAAACCAATTAGCGTGTCATGCTTAGAATTCTAGAGGCAGCACGACCAACATGAGTTTTTGTGTTTTGGAAAAAGAAATGGAACCCTTTTGCAGAGGGGAACGATAATTAATTCCCCAAATCAGTTTGCCAGCGTTTTTCAGGTGAATTGAATGAGTTTTCCAAAGCCAGTCAGCTGGGAGGGGTGGATGAATCCGGAAACAGCCTGTTTCCTTGTGACTAAATCAAGCACACTCTCAAAAAGGACTCTTGCATTTCTTTGGCTCATTTCACAGTTTTCTTCTTTATCATGGTTTGTAATGAATTTTCTGATGTGAGATTTGATTTTGAGGCTGGAATATGGAGTTCAAGACACCGAAGGAATGGTCTTTTTCAATCAGGGCACAGCTGTTGGCTTGCTCCAATTCAGGCTTTTTGTCATGGTTTTGGGTGCCTCAGCCGAGTTTTGGTTTCTTGAGCGGCAATTTCCTAAAGGATTTCTGGGTCTGAGTTGGTTTTGCCTTCTTCCTTCCCAAATTTTGTATTCTGACACAACACAAACACGAGTTTAGACAGCAGCTCCATTATGAAATAAAAAAAAAACAAAACCAATTATTGTGTCAGGCTTAGAATTCTTGAGGCAGCACGACCAACATGAGTTTTTGTGTTTTGGACAAAGAAATGGAACCCTTTTGCAGAGGGGAACAATAATTAATTCCCCCAATCAGTTTGCCAGCGATTTTCAGGTGAATTGAATGAGTTTTCCAAAGCCAGTCAGCTGGGAGGGGTGGATGAATCCGGAAACAGCCTGTTTCCTTGTGACTAAATCAAGCCCACTATCAAAAAGGACTCTTCCATTTCTTTGGCTCTTTTCACATTTGTCTTCTTTATCATGGTTTGTAATGACTTTTCTGATGTGAGCTTTGATTTTGAGGCTGGAATATGGAGTTCAAGACCCAGAAGGCATGGTCTTTTTCAATCAGGGCACAGCTGTTGGCTTGCTCCAATTCTGGCTTTCTGTCATGGTTTTGGGTGCCTCAGCCGAGTTTTGGTTTCTTGAGCGGCAATTTCCTAAAGGATTTCTGGGTCTGAGTTGGTTTTGCCTTCTTCCTTCCCAAATTTTGTATTCTGACGCAATACAAACACGAGTTTAGACAGCAGATCCATTATGAAATAAAAAACAGAACGAATTAGCGTGTCATGCTTAGAATTCTAGAGGCAGCACGACCAACATGAGGTTTTGTGTTTTGGAAAAAGAAATGGAACCCTTTTGCAGAGGGGAACGATCATTAATTCCCCAAATCAGTTTGCCAGCGATTTTCAGGTGAATTGAATGAGTTTTCCAAAGCCAGTCAGCTGGGAGGGGTGGATGAATGCGGAAACAGCCTGTTTCCTTGTGACTAAATCAAGCCCACTATCAAAAAGGACTCTTCCATTTCTTTGGCTCTTTTCACATTTTTTTCTTTATCATGGTTTGTAATGAATTTTCTGATGTGAGCTTTGATTTTGAGGCTGGAATATGGAGTTCAAGACACGGAAGGCATGGTCTTTTTCAATCAGGGCACAGCTGTTGGCTTGCTCCAATTCTGGCTTTCTGTCATGGTTTTGGGTGCCTCAGCCGAGTTTTGGTTTCTTGAGCGGCAATTTCCTAAAGGATTTCTGGGTCTGAGTTGGTTTTGCCTTCTTCCTTCCCAAATTTTGTATTCTGACGCAATACAAACACGAGTTTAGACAGCAGATCCATTGTGAAATAAAAAAAAAAACCAAAACGAATTAGCGTGTCATGCTTAGAATTCTAGAGGCAGCATGACCAACATGAGGTTTTGTGTTTTGGAAAAAGAAATGGAACCCTTTTGCAGAGGGGAACGATCATTAATTCCCCAAATCAGTTTGCCAGCGATTTTCAGGTGAATTGAATGAGTTTTCCAAAGCCAGTCAGCTGGGAGGGGTGGATGAATCCGGAAACAGCCTGTTTCCTTGTGACTAAATCAAGCCCACTATCAAAAAGAACTCTTGCATTTCTTTGGCTCTTTTCACATTATTCTTCTTTATCATGGTTTGTAATGACTTTTCTGATGTGAGCTTTGATTTTGAGGCTGGAATACGGAGTTCAAGACACGGAAGGAATGGTCTTTTTCAATCAGGGCACAGCTGTTGGCTTGCTCCAATTCTGGCTTTCTGTCATGGTTTTGGGAGCCTCAGCCGAGTTTTGGTTTCTTGAGCGGCAATTTCCTAAAGGATTTCTGGGTCTGAGTTGGTTTTGCCTTCTTCCTTCCCAAATTTTGTATTCTGACGCAATACAAACACGAGTTTGGACAGCAGATCCATTATGAAAGAAAAAAAAACAAAACCAATTAGCGTGTCATGCTTAGAATTCTAGAGGCAGCACGACCAACATGAGTTTTTGTGTTTTGGAAAAAGAAATGGAACCCTTTTGCAGAGGGGAACGATAATTAATTCCCCAAATCAGTTTGCCAGCGATTTTCAGGTGAATTGAATGAGTTTTCCAAAGCCAGTCAGCTGGGAGGGGTGGATGAATCCGGAAACAGCCTGTTTCCTTCTGACTAAATCAAGCACACTCTCAAAAAGGACTCTTCCATTTCTTTGGCTCATTTCACAGTTTTCTTCTTTATCATGGTTTGTAATGAATTTTCTGATGTGAGATTTGATTTTGAGGCTGGAATATGGAGTTCAAGACACCGAAGGAATGGTCTTTTTCAATCAGGGCACAGCTGTTGGCTTGCTCCAATTCAGGCTTTTTGTCATGGTTTTGGGTGCCTCAGGTGAGTTTTGGTTTCTTGAGCGGCAATTTCCTAAAGGATTTCTGGGTCTGAGTTGGTTTTGCCTTCTTCCTTCCCAAATTTTGTATTCTGACACAACACAAACACGAGTTTAGACAGCAGCTCCATTATGAAATAAATAAAAAACCAAAACCAATTATTGTGTCAGGCTTAGAATTCTTGAGGCAGCACGACCAACATGAGTTTTTGTGTTTTGGACAAAGAAATGGAACCCTTTTGCAGAGGGGAACAATAATTAATTCCCCAAATCAGTTTGCCAGCGATTTTCAGGTGAATTGAATGAGTTTTCCAAAGCCAGTCAGCTGGGAGGGGTGGATGAATGCGGAAACAGCCTGTTTCCTTGTGACTAAATCAAGCCCACTATCAAAAAGGACTCTTGCATTTCTTTGGCTCTTTTCACATTATTCTTCTTTATCATGGTTTGTAATGAATTTTCTGATGTGAGCTTTGATTTTGAGACTGGAATATGGAGTTCAAGACACGGAAGGAATGGTCTTTTTCAATCAGGGCACAGCTGTTGGCTTGCTCCAATTCTGGCTTTCTGTCATGGTTTTGGGTGCCTCAGCCGAGTTTTGGTTTCTTGAGCGGCAATTTCCTAAAGGATTTCTGGGTCTGAGTTGGTTTTGCCTTCTTCCTTCCCAAATTTTGTATTCTGACGCAATACAAACACGAGTTTAGACAGCAGATCCATTATGAAACAAAAGAAACAAAACCAATTAGCTTGTCATGCTTAGAATTCTAGAGGCAGCACGACCAACATGAGTTTTTGTGTTTTGGAAAAAGAAATGGAACCCTTTTGCAGAGGGGAACGATAATTAATTCCCCAAATCAGTTTGCCAGCGATTTTCAGGTGAATTGAATGAGTTTTCCAAAGCCAGTCAGCTGGGAGGGGTGGATGAATGCGGAAACAGCCTGTTTCCTTGTGACTAAATCAAGCCCACTATCAAAAAGGACTCTTGCATTTCTTTGGCTCTTTTCACATTATTCTTCTTTATCATGGTTTGTAATGACTTTTCTGATGTGAGCTTTGATTTTGAGGCTGGAATATGGAGTTCAAGACACGGAAGGAATGGTCTTTTTCAATCAGGGCACAGCTGTTGGCTTGCTCCAATTCTGGCTTTCTGTCATGGTTTTGGGTGCCTCAGCCGAGTTTTGGTTCCTTGAGCGGCAATTTCCTAAAGGATTTCTGGGTCTGAGTTGGTTTTGCCTTCTTCCTTCCCAAATTTTGTATTCTGACGCAATACAAACACGAGTTTAGACAGCAGATCCATTATGAAAGAAAAAAAAAAGAAAACCAATTAGCGTGTCATGCTTAGAATTCTAGAGGCAGCACGACCAACATGAGTTTTTGTGTTTTGGAAAAAGAAATGGAACCCTTTTGCAGAGGGGAACGATAATTAATTCCCCAAATCAGTTTGCCAGCGATTTTCAGGTGAATTGAATGAGTTTTCCAAAGCCAGTCAGCTGGGAGGGGTGGATGAATCCGGAAACAGCCTGTTTCCTTGTGACTAAATCAAGCACACTCTCAAAAAGGACTCTTCCATTTCTTTGGCTAATTTCACAGTTTTCTTCTTTATCATGGTTTGTAATGAATTTTCTGATGTGAGATTTGATTTTGAGGCTGGAATATGGAGTTCAAGACACCGAAGGAATGGTCTTTTTCAATCAGGGCACAGCTGTTGGCTTGCTCCAATTCAGGCTTTTTGTCATGGTTTTGGGTGCCTCAGCCGAGTTTTGGTTTCTTGAGCGGCAATTTCCTAAAGGATTTCTGGGTCTGAGTTGGTTTTGCCTTCTTCCTTCCCAAATTTTGTATTCTGACACAACACAAACACGAGTTTAGACAGCAGCTCCATTATGAAATAAATAAAAAACCAAAACCAATTATTGTGTCAGGCTTAGAATTCTTGAGGCAGCACGACCAACATGTGTTTTTGTGTTTTGGACAAAGAAATGGAACCCTTTTGCAGAGGGGAACAATAATTAATTCCCCAAATCAGTTTGCCAGCGATTTTCAGGTGAATTGAATGAGTTTTCCAAAGCCAGTCAGCTGGGAGGGGTGGATGAATCCGGAAACAGCCTGTTTCCTTGTGACTAAATCAAGCCCACTATCAAAAAGGACTCTTCCATCTCTTTGGCTCTTTTCACATTTTTCTTCTTTATCATGGTTTGTAATGAATTTTCTGATGTGAGCTTTGATTTTGAGACTGGAATATGGAGTTCAAGACCCGGAAGGAATGGTCTTTTTCAATCAGGGCACAGCTGTTGGCTTGCTCCAATTCTGGCTTTCTGTCATGGTTTTGGGTGCCTCAGCCGAGTTTTGGTTTCTTGAGCGGCAATTTCCTAAAGGATTTCTGGGTCTGAGTTGGTTTTGCCTTCTTCCTTCCCAAATTTTGTATTCTGACGCAATACAAACACGAGTTTAGACAGCAGATCCATTATGAAATAAAAAAAAAAAAAACCAATGAGCGTGTCATGCTTAGAATTCTAGAGGCAGCACGACCAACATGAGTTTTTGTGTTTTGGAAAAAGAAATGGAACCCTTTTGCAGAGGGGAACGATCATTAATTCCCCAAATCAGTTTGCCAGCGATTTTCAGGTGAATTGAATGAGTTTTCCAAAGCCAGTCAGCTGGGAGGGGTGGATGAATCCGGAAACAGCCTGTTTCCTTGGGACTAATCAAGCCCACTATCAAAAAGGACTCTTCCATTTCTTTGGCTCTTCTCACATTTTTCTTCTTTATCATGGTTTGTAATGACTTTTCTGATGTGAGCTTTGATTTTGAGGCTGGAATATGGAGTTCAAGACACGGAAGGAATGGTCTTTTTCAATCAGGGCACAGCTGTTGGCTTGCTCCAATTCTGGCTTTCTGTCATGGTTTTGGGTGCCTCAGCCGAGTTTTGGTTTCTTGAGCGGCAATTTCCTAAAGGATTTCTGGGTCTGAGTTGGTTTTGCCTTCTTCCTTCCCAAATTTTGTATTCTGACGCAATACAAACACGAGTTTAGACAGCAGATCCATTATGAAGTAAAAAACAGAACGAATTAGCGTGTCATGCTTAGAATTCTAGAGGCAGCACGACCAACATGAGGTTTTGTGTTTTGGACAAAGAAATGGAACCCTTTTGCAGAGGGGAACGATCATTAATTCCCCAAATCAGTTTGCCAGCGATTTTCAGGTGAATTGAATGAGTTTTCCAAAGCCAGTCAGCTGGGAGGGGTGGATGAATCCGGAAACAGCCTGTTTCCTTGTGACTAAATCAAGCCCACTATCAAAAAGGACTCTTCCATTTCTTTGGCTCTTTTCACATTTTTTTCTTTATCATGGTTTGTAATGAATTTTCTGATGTGAGCTTTGATTTTGAGGCTGGAATATGGAGTTCAAGACCCGGAAGGCATGGTCTTTTTCAATCAGGGCACAGCTGTTGGCTTGCTCCAATTCTGGCTTTCTGTCATGGTTTTGGGTGCCTCAGCCGAGTTTTGGTTTCTTGAGCGGCAATTTCCTAAAGGATTTCTGGGTCTGAGTTGGTTTTGCCTTCTTCCTTCCCAAATTTTGTATTCTGACGCAATACAAACACGAGTTTAGACAGCAGATCCATTATGAAATAAAAAACAGAACGAATTAGCGTGTCATGCTTAGAATTCTAGAGGCAGCACGACCAACATGAGTTTTTGTGTTTTGGAAAAAGAAATGGAACCCTTTTGCAGAGGGGAACGATAATTAATTCCCCAAATCAGTTTGCCAGCGATTTTCAGGTGAATTGAATGAGTTTTCCAAAGCCAGTCAGCTGGGAGGGGTGGATGAATCCGGAAACAGCCTGTTTCCTTGTGACTAAATCAAGCCCACTATCAAAAAGGACTCTTCCATTTCTTTGGCTCTTTTCACATTTTTTTCTTTATCATGGTTTGTAATGAATTTTCTGATGTGAGCTTTGATTTTGAGGCTGGAATATGGAGTTCAAGACCCGGAAGGCATGGTCTTTTTCAATCAGGGCACAGCTGTTGGCTTGCTCCAATTCTGGCTTTCTGTCATGGTTTTGGGTGCCTCAGCCGAGTTTTGGTTTCTTGAGCGGCAATTTCCTAAAGGATTTCTGGGTCTGAGTTGGTTTTGCCTTCTTCCTTCCCAAATTTTGTATTCTGACGCAATACAAACACGAGTTTAGACAGCAGATCCATTGTGAAATAAAAAAAAAAAACCAAAACGAATTAGCGTGTCATGCTTAGAATTCTAGAGGCAGCACGACCAACATGAGTTTCTGTGTTTTGGAAAAAGAAATGGAACCCTTTTGCAGAGGGGGACGATAATTAATTCCCCAAATCAGTTTGCCAGCGATTTTCAGGTGAATTGAATGAGTTTTCCAAAGCCAGTCAGCTGGGAGGGGTGGATGAATCCGGAAAGAGCCTGTTTCCTTGTGACTAAATCAAGCCCACTATCAAAAAGAACTCTTGCATTTCTTTGGCTCTTTTCACATTATTCTTCTTTATCATGGTTTGTAATGACTTTTCTGATGTGAGCTTTGATTTTCAGGCTGGAATACGGAGTTCAAGACACGGAAGGAATGGTCTTTTTCAATCAGGGCACAGCTGTTGGCTTGCTCCAATTCTGGCTTTCTGTCATGGTTTTGGATGCCTCAGCCGAGTTTTGGTTTCTTGAGCGGCAATTTCCTAAAGGATTTCTGGGTCTGAGTTGGTTTTGCCTTCTTCCTTCCCAAATTTTGTATTCTGACGCAATACAAACACGAGTTTAGACAGCAGATCCATTATGAAAGAAAAAAAAAAGAAAACCAATTAGCGTGTCATGCTTAGAATTCTAGAGGCAGCACGACCAACATGAGTTTTTGTGTTTTGGAAAAAGAAATGGAACCCTTTTGCAGAGGGGAACGATAATTAATTCCCCAAATCAGTTTGCCAGCGATTTTCAGGTGAATTGAATGAGTTTTCCAAAGCCAGTCAGCTGGGAGGGGTGGATGAATCCGGAAACAGCCTGTTTCCTTGTGACTAAATCAAGCCCACTATCAAAAAGCACACTTGCATTTCTTTGGCTCTTTTCACATTTTTCTTCTTTATCATGGTTTGGAATGACTTTTCTGATGTGAGCTTTGATTTTGAGGCTGGAATATGGAGTTCAAGACACGGAAGGCATGGTCTTTTTCAATCAGGGCACAGCTGTTGGCTTGCTCCAATTCTGGCTTTCTGTCATGGTTTTGGGTGCCTCAGCCGAGTTTTGGTTTCTTGAGTGGCAATTTCCTAAAGGATTTCTGGGTCTGAGTTGGTTTTGCCTTCTTTCTTCCCAAATTTTGTATTCTGACACAATACAAACACGAGTTTAGACAGCAGATCCATTATGAAATAAAAAAAAACAAAACCAATTAGCGTGTCATGCTTAGAATTCTAGAGGCAGCACGACCAAAATGAGTTTTTGTGTTTTGGAAAAAGAAATGGAACCCTTTTGCAGAGGGGAACGATAACTAATTCCCCAAATTAGTTTGACAGCGATTTTCAGGTGAATTGAATGAGTTTTCCAAAGCCAGTCAGCTGGGAGGGGTGGATGAATCCGGAAACAGCCTGTTTCCTTGTGACTCAATCAAGCCCACTATCAAAAAGGACTCTTGCATTTCTTTGGCTCTTTTCACATTTTTCTTCTTTATCATGGTTTGTAATGAATTTTCTGATGTGAGCTTTGATTTTGAGGCTGGAATATGGAGTTCAAGACCCGGAAGGAATGGTCTTTTTCAATCAGGGCACAGCTGTTGGCTTGCTCCAATTCTGGCTTTCTGTCATGGTTTTGGGTGCCTCAGCCGAGTTTTGGTTTCTTGAGCGGCAATTTCCTAAATGATTTCTGGGTCTGAGTTGGTTATGCCTTCTTGCTTCCCAAATTTTGTATTCTGACGCAATACAAACACGAGTTTAGACAGCAGATCCATTATGAAAGAAAAAAAAAAAAAGAAAACCAATTAGCGTGTCATGCTTAGAATTCTAGAGGCAGCACGACCAACATGAGTTTTTGTGTTTTGGACAAAGAAATGGAACCCTTTTGCAGAGGGGAACGATAATTAATTCCCCAAATCAGTTTGCCAGCGATTTTCAGGTGAATTGAATGAGTTTTCCAAAGCCAGTCAGCTGGGAGGGGTGGATGAATCCGGAAACAGCCTGTTTCCTTGTGACTAAATCAAGCCCACTATCACAAAGGACTCTTGCATTTCTTTGGCTCTTTTCACATTTTTCTTCTTTATGATGGTATGTAATGAATTTTCTGATGTGAGCTTTGATTTTGAGGCTGGAATATGGAGTTCAAGACACGGAAGGAATGGTCTTTTTCAATCAGGGCACAGCTGTTGGCTTGCTCCAATTCTGGCTTTCTGTCATGGTTTTGGGTGCCTCAGCCGAGTTTTGGTTTCTTGAGCGGCAATTTCCTGAATGATTTCTGGGTCTGAGTTGGTTTTGCCTTCTTCCTTCCCAAATTTTGTATTCTGACGCAATACAAACACGAGTTTAGACAGCAGATCCATTATGAAATAAAAAAAAAAAAAAAACCAATTAGCGTGTCATGCTTAGAATTCTAGAGGCAGCACGACCAACATGAGTTTTTGTGTTTTGGACAAAGAAATGGAACCCTTTTGCAGAGGGGAACGATAACTAATTCCCCAAATCAGTTTGCCAGCGATTTTCAGGTGAATTGAATGAGTTTTCCAAAGCCAGTCAGCTGGGAGGGGTGGATGAATCCGGAAACAGCCTGTTTCCTTGTGACTAAATCAAGCCCACTATCAAAAAGGACTCTTCCATTTCTTTGGCTCTTTTCACATTTTTCTTCTTTATCATGGTTTGTAATGAATTTTCTGATGTGAGCTTTGATTTTGAGGCTGGAATATGGAGTTCAAGACACGGAAGGAATGGTCTTTTTCAATCAAGGCACAGCTGTTGGCTTGCTCCAATTCTGGCTTTCTGTCATGGTTTTGGGTGCCTCAGCCGAGTTTTGGTTTCTTGAGCGGCAATTTCCTAAATGATTTCTGGGTCTGAGTTGCTTTTGCCTTCTTCCTTCCCAAATTTTGTATTCTGACGCAATACAAACATGAGTTTAGATAGCAGGTGCATTATGAAATAAAAAAAAAAAAAAACAAAACCAATGAGCGTGTCATGCTTAGAATTCTAGAGGCAGCACGACCAACATGAGTTTCTGTGTTTTGGAAAAAGAAATGGAACCCTTTTGCAGAGGGGAACGATAATTAATTCCCCAAATCAGTTTGCCAGCGATTTTCAGGTGAATTGAATGAGTTTTCCAAAGCCAGTCAGCTGGGAGGGGTGGATGAATCCGGAAACAGCCTGTTTCCTTGTGACTAAATCAAGCCCACTATCAAAAAGGACTCTTGCATTTCTTTGGCTCTTTTCACAGTTTTCTTCTTTATCATGGTTTGTAATGAATTTTCTGATGTGAGCTTTGATTTTGAGGCTGGAATATGGAGTTCAAGACACGGACGGAATGGTCTTTTTCAATCAGGGCACACCTGTTGGCTTGCTCCAATTCTGGCTTTCTGGCATGGTTTTGGGTGCCTCAGCCGAGTTTTGGTTTCTTGAGTGGCAATTTCCTAAAGGATTTCTGGGTCTGAGTTGGTTTTGCCTTCTTCCTTCCCAAATTTTGTATTCTGACGCAATACAAACACGAGTTTAGACAGCAGATCCATTATGAAACAAAAGAAACAAAACCAATTAGCTTGTCATGCTTAGAATTCTAGAGGCAGCACGACCAACATGAGTTTCTGTGTTTTGGACAAAGGAATGGAACCGTTTTGCAGAGGGGAACGATCATTAATTCCCCAAATCAGTTTGCCAGCGATTTTCAGGTGAATTGAATGAGTTTTCCAAAGCCAGTCAGCTGGGAGGGGTGGATGAATCCGGAAACAGCCTGTTTCCTTGTGACTCAATCAAGCCCACTATCAAAAAGGACTCTTCCATTTCTTTGGCTCTTTTCACATTTTTCTTCTTTATCATGGTTTGTAATGACTTTTCTGATGTGAGCTTTGATTTTGAGGCTGGAATACGGAGTTCAAGACACGGAAGGCATGGTCTTTTTCAATCAGGGCACAGCTGTTGGCTTTCTCCAATTCTGGATTTCTGTCATGGTTTTGGGTGCCTCAGCCGAGCTTTGGTTTCTTGAGCGGCAATTTCCTAAATGATTTCTGGGTCTGAGTTGGTTATGCCTTCTTCCTTCCCAAATTTTGTATTCTGACGCAATACAAATACGAGTTTAGACAGCAGATCCATTATGAAAGAAAAAAAAAAAAAGAAAACCAATTAGCGTGTCATGCTTAGAATTCTAGAGGCAGCACGACCAACATGAGTTTTTGTGTTTTGGACAAAGAAATGGAACCCTTTTGCAGAGGGGAACGATAATTAATTCCCCAAATCAGTTTGCCAGCGATTTTCAGGTGAATTGAATGAGTTTTCCAAAGCCAGTCAGCTGGGAGGGGTGGATGAATCCGGAAACAGCCTGTTTCCTTGTGACTAAATCAAGCCCACTATCACAAAGGACTCTTGCATTTCTTTGGCTCTTTTCACATTTTTCTTCTTTATGATGGTATGTAATGAATTTTCTGATGTGAGCTTTGATTTTGAGGCTGGAATATGGAGTTCAAGACACGGAAGGAATGGTCTTTTTCAATCAGGGCACAGCTGTTGGCTTGCTCCAATTCTGGCTTTCTGTCATGGTTTTGGGTGCCTCAGCCGAGTTTTGGTTTCTTGAGCGGCAATTTCCTGAATGATTTCTGGGTCTGAGTTGGTTTTGCCTTCTTCCTTCCCAAATTTTGTATTCTGACGCAATACAAACACGAGTTTAGACAGCAGATCCATTATGAAATTAAAAAAAAAAAAAACCAATTAGCGTGTCATGCTTAGAATTCTAGAGGCAGCACGACCAACATGAGTTTTTGTGTTTTGGACAAAGAAATGGAACCCTTTTGCAGAGGGGAACGATAATTAATTCCCCAAATCAGTTTGCCAGCGATTTTCAGGTGAATTGAATGAGTTTTCCAAAGCCAGTCAGCTGGGAGGGGTGGATGAATCCGGAAACAGCCTGTTTCCTTGTGACTAAATCAAGCCCACTATCAAAAAGGACTCTTGCATTTCTTTGGCTCTTTTCACAGTTTTCTTCTTTATCATGGTTTGTAATGAATTTTCTGATGTGAGCTTTGATTTTGAGGCTGGAATATGGAGTTCAAGACACGGAAGGAATGCTCTTTTTCAATCAGGGCACAGCTGTTGGCTTGCTCCAATTCTGGCTTTCTGTCATGGTTTTGGGTGCCTCAGCCGAGTTTTGGTTTCTTGAGCGGCAATTTCCTAAAGGATTTCTGGGTCTGAGTTGGTTTTGCCTTCTTCCTTCCCAAATTTTGTATTCTGAGGCAATTCAAACACGAGTTTAGACAGCAGATCCATTATGAAAGAAAAAAAAACAAAACCAATGAGCGTGTCATTCTTAGAATTCTAGAGGCAGCACGACCAACATGAGTTTTTGTGTTTTGGACAAAGAAATGGAACCCTTTTGCAGAGGGGAATGATAATTAATTCCCCAAATCAGTTTGCCAGCGATTTTCAGGTGAATTGAATGAGTTTTCCAAAGCCAGTCAGCTGGGAGGGGTGGATGAATCCGGAAACAGCCTGCTTCCTTGTGACTAAATCAAGCCCACTATCAAAAAGGACTCTTGCATTTCTTTGGCTCTTTTCACATTTTTCTTCTTTATCATGGTATGTAATGAATTTTCTGATGTGAGCTTTGATTTTGAGGCTGGAATACGGAGTTCAAGACACGGAAGGAATGGTCTTTTTCAATCAGGGCACAGCTGTTGGCTTGCTCCAATTCTGGCTTTCTGTCATGGTTTTGGGTGGCTCAGCCGAGTTTTGGTTTCCAGAGCAGCAATTTCCTAAAGGATTTCTGGGTCTGAGTTGGTTTTGCCTTCTTCCTTCCCAAATTTTGTATTCTGACGCAATACATACACGAGTTTAGACAGCAGATCCATTATGAAAAAAAAAAAAAAAAAAAAAAACCAATGAGCGTGTCATGCTTAGAATTCTAGAGGCAGCACGACCAACATGAGTTTTTGTGTTTTGGAAAAAGAAATGGAACCCTTTTGCAGAGGGGAACGATAATGAATTCCCCAAATCAGTTTGCCAGCGATTTTCAGGTGAATTGAATGAGTTTTCCAAAGCCAGTCAGCTGGGAGGGGTGGATGAATGCGGAAACAGCCTGTTTCCTTGGGACTAAATCAAGCCCACTATCAAAAAGGACTCTTGCATTTCTTTGGCTCTTTTCACATTTTTCTTCTTTATCATGGTATGTAATGAATTTTCTGATGTGACCTTTGATTTTGAGGCTGGAATACGGAGTTCAAGACACGGAAGGAATGGTCTTTTTCAATCAGGGCACAGCTGTTGGCTTGCTCCAATTCTGGCTTTCTGTCATGGTTTTGGGTGGCTCAGCCGAGTTTTGGTTTCTTGAGCGGCAATTTCCTGAATGATTTCTGGGTCTGAGTTGGTTTTGCCTTCTTCCTTCCCAAATTTTGTATTCTGACGCAATACAAACACGAGTTTAGACAGCAGATCCATTATGAAATAAAAAAAAAACCAAAAACCAATTAGCGTGTCATGTTTAGAATTCTAGAGGCAGCACGACCAACATGAGTTTTTGTGTTTTGGAAAAAGAAATGGAACCCTTTTGCAGAGGGGAACGATAATTAATTCCCCAAATCAGTTTGCCAGCGATTTTCAGGTGAATTGAATGAGTTTTCCAAAGCCAGTCAGCTGGGTGGGGTGGATGAATGCGGAAACAGCCTGTTTCCTTGTGACTAAATCAAGCACACTATCAAAAAGGACTCTTCCATTTCTTTGGCTCTTTTCACAGTTTTCTTCTTTATCATGGTTTGTAATGAATTTTCTGATGTGAGCTTTGATTTTGAGGCTGGAATATGGAGTTCATGACACGGAAGGAATGGTCTTTTTCAATCAGGGCACAGCTGTTGGCTTGCTCCACTTCTGGCTTTCTGTCATGGTTTTGGGTGCCTCAGCCGAGTTTTGGTTTCTTGAGCGGCAATTTCCTAAAGGATTTCTGGGTCTGAGTTGGTTTTGCCTTCTTCCTTCCCAAATTTTGTATTCTGACGCAATACAAACACGAGTTTAGACAGCAGATCCATTATGAAACAAAAGAAACAAAACCAATTAGCTTGTCATGCTTAGAATTCTAGAGGCAGCACGACCACCATGAGTTTCTGTGTTTTGGACAAAGGAATGGAACCGTTTTGCAGAGGGGAACGATAATGAATTCCCCAAATCAGTTTGCCAGCGATTTTCAGGTGAATTGAATGAGTTTTCCAAAGCCAGTCAGCTGGGAGGGGTGGATGAATCCGGAAACAGCCTGTTTCCTTGTGACTAAATCAAGCCCACTATCAAAAAGGACTCTTGCATTTCTTTGGCTCTTTTCACATTTTTCTTCTTTATCATGGTTTGTAATGACTTTTCTGATGTGAGCTTTGATTTTGAGGCTGGAATACGGAGTTCAAGACACGGAAGGAATGGTCTTTTTCAATCAAGGCACAGCTGTTGGCTTGCTCCAATTCTGGCTTTCTGTCATGGTTTTGGGTGCCTCAGCCCAGTTTTGGTTTCCAGAGCGGCAATTTCCTAAAGGATTTCTGGGTCTGAGTTGGTTTTGCCTTCTTCCTTCCCAAATTTTGTATTCTGACGCAATACAAACACGAGTTTAGACAGCAGATCCATTATGAAACAAAAGAAACAAAACCAATTAGCTTGTCATGCTTAGAATTCTAGAGGCAGCACGACCACCATGAGTTTCTGTGTTTTGGACAAAGGAATGGAACCGTTTTGCAGAGGGGAACGATAATTAATTCCCCAAATCAGTTTGCCAGCGATTTTCAGGTGAATTGAATGAGTTTTCCAAAGCCAGTCAGCTGGGAGGGGTGGATGAATCCGGAAACAGCCTGTTTCCTTGTGACTAAATCAAGCCCACTATCAAAAAGGACTCTTGCATTTCTTTGGCTCTTTTCACAGTTTTCTTCTTTATCATGGTTTGTAATGAATTTTCTGATGTGAGCTTTGATTTTGAGGCTGGAATATGGAGTTCAAGACACGGAAGGAATGCTCTTTTTCAATCAGGGCACAGCTGTTGGCTTGCTCCAATTCTGGCTTTCTGTCATGGTTTTGGGTGCCTCAGCCGAGTTTTGGTTTCTTGAGCGGCAATTTCCTAAAGGATTTCTGGGTCTGAGTTGGTTTTGCCTTCTTCCTTCCCAAATTTTGTATTCTGAGGCAATTCAAACACGAGTTTAGACAGCAGATCCATTATGAAAGAAAAAAAAACAAAACCAATGAGCGTGTCATTCTTAGAATTCTAGAGGCAGCACGACCAACATGAGTTTTTGTGTTTTGGACAAAGAAATGGAACCCTTTTGCAGAGGGGAATGATAATTAATTCCCCAAATCAGTTTGCCAGCGATTTTCAGGTGAATTGAATGAGTTTTCCAAAGCCAGTCAGCTGGGAGGGGTGGATGAATCCGGAAACAGCCTGCTTCCTTGTGACTAAATCAAGCCCACTATCAAAAAGGACTCTTGCATTTCTTTGGCTCTTTTCACATTTTTCTTCTTTATCATGGTATGTAATGAATTTTCTGATGTGAGCTTTGATTTTGAGGCTGGAATATGGAGTTCAAGACACGGAAGGAATGGTCTTTTTCAATCAGGGCACAGCTGTTGGCTTGCTCCAATTCTGGCTTTCTGTCATGGTTTTGGGTGGCTCAGCCGAGTTTTGGTTTCCAGAGCAGCAATTTCCTAAAGGATTTCTGGGTCTGAGTTGGTTTTGCCTTCTTCCTTCCCAAATTTTGTATTCTGACGCAATACATACACGAGTTTAGACAGCAGATCCATTATGAAAAAAAAAAAAAAAAAAAAACCAATGAGCGTGTCATGCTTAGAATTCTAGAGGCAGCACGACCAACATGAGTTTTTGTGTTTTGGAAAAAGAAATGGAACCCTTTTGCAGAGGGGAACGATAATGAATTCCCCAAATCAGTTTGCCAGCGATTTTCAGGTGAATTGAATGAGTTTTCCAAAGCCAGTCAGCTGGGAGGGGTGGATGAATGCGGAAACAGCCTGTTTCCTTGGGACTAAATCAAGCCCACTATCAAAAAGGACTCTTGCATTTCTTTGGCTCTTTTCACATTTTTCTTCTTTATCATGGTATGTAATGAATTTTCTGATGTGACCTTTGATTTTGAGGCTGGAATACGGAGTTCAAGACACGGAAGGAATGGTCTTTTTCAATCAGGGCACAGCTGTTGGCTTGCTCCAATTCTGGCTTTCTGTCATGGTTTTGGGTGCCTCAGCCGAGTTTTGGTTTCTTGAGCGGCAATTTCCTGAATGATTTCTGGGTCTGAGTTGGTTTTGCCTTCTTCCTTCCCAAATTTTGTATTCTGACGCAATACAAACACGAGTTTAGACAGCAGATCCATTATGAAATAAAAAAAAAACCAAAAACCAATTAGCGTGTCATGTTTAGAATTCTAGAGGCAGCACGACCAACATGAGTTTTTGTGTTTTGGAAAAAGAAATGGAACCCTTTTGCAGAGGGGAACGATAATTAATTCCCCAAATCAGTTTGCCAACGATTTTCAGGTGAATTGAATGAGTTTTCCAAAGCCAGTCAGCTGGGTGGGGTGGATGAATGCGGAAACAGCCTGTTTCCTTGTGACTAAATCAAGCACACTATCAAAAAGGACTCTTCCATTTCTTTGGCTCTTTTCACAGTTTTCTTCTTTATCATGGTTTGTAATGAATTTTCTGATGTGAGCTTTGATTTTGAGGCTGGAATATGGAGTTCATGACACGGAAGGAATGGTCTTTTTCAATCAGGGCACAGCTGTTGGCTTGCTCCACTTCTGGCTTTCTGTCATGGTTTTGGGTGCCTCAGCCGAGTTTTGGTTTCTTGAGCGGCAATTTCCTAAAGGATTTCTGGGTCTGAGTTGGTTTTGCCTTCTTCCTTCCCAAATTTTGTATTCTGACGCAATACAAACACGAGTTTAGACAGCAGATCCATTATGAAACAAAAGAAACAAAACCAATTAGCTTGTCATGCTTAGAATTCTAGAGGCAGCACGACCACCATGAGTTTCTGTGTTTTGGACAAAGGAATGGAACCGTTTTGCAGAGGGGAACGATAATGAATTCCCCAAATCAGTTTGCCAGCGATTTTCAGGTGAATTGAATGAGTTTTCCAAAGCCAGTCAGCTGGGAGGGGTGGATGAATCCGGAAACAGCCTGTTTCCTTGTGACTAAATCAAGCCCACTATCAAAAAGGACTCTTGCATTTCTTTGGCTCTTTTCACATTTTTCTTCTTTATCATGGTTTGTAATGACTTTTCTGATGTGAGCTTTGATTTTGAGGCTGGAATACGGAGTTCAAGACACGGAAGGAATGGTCTTTTTCAATCAAGGCACAGCTGTTGGCTTGCTCCAATTCTGGCTTTCTGTCATGGTTTTGGGTGCCTCAGCCCAGTTTTGGTTTCCAGAGCGGCAATTTCCTAAAGGATTTCTGGGTCTGAGTTGGTTTTGCCTTCTTCCTTCCCAAATTTTGTATTCTGACGCAATACAAACACGAGTTTAGACAGCAGATCCATTATGAAACAAAAGAAACAAAACCAATTAGCTTGTCATGCTTAGAATTCTAGAGGCAGCACGACCACCATGAGTTTCTGTGTTTTGGACAAAGGAATGGAACCGTTTTGCAGAGGGGAAGGATAATTAATTCCCCAAATCAGTTTGCCAGCGATTTTCAGGTGAATTGAATGAGTTTTCCAAAGCCAGTCAGCTGGGAGGGGTGGATGAATCCGGAAACAGCCTGTTTCCTTGTGACTAAATCAAGCCCACTATCAAAAAGGACTCTTCCATTTCTTTGGCTCTTTTCACATTTTTCTTCTTTATCATGGTTTGTAATGACTTTTCTGATGTGAGCTTTGATTTTGAGGCTGGAATACGGAGTTCAAGACACGGAAGGAATGGTCTTTTTCAATCAGGGCACAGCTGTTGGCTTGCTCCAATTCTGGCTTTCTGTCATGGTTTTGGGTGGCTCAGCTGAATTTTGGTTTCCAGAGCGGCAATTTCCTAAAGGATTTCTGGGTCTGAGTTGGTTTTGCCTTCTTCCTTCCCAAATTTTGTATTCTGACGCAATACAAACACGAGTTTAGACAGCAGATCCATTATGAAAAAAAAAAAAAAGAAAAAAAAAAACCAATGAGCGTGTCATGCTTAGAATTCTAGAGGCAGCACGACCAACATGAGTTTTTGTGTTTTGGAAAAAGAAATGGAACCCTTTTGCAGAGGGGAACGATAATTAATTCCCCAAATCAGTTTGCCAGCGATTTTCAGGTGAATTGAATGAGTTTTCCAAAGCCAGTCAGCTGGGAGGGGTGGATGAATGCGGAAACAGCCTGTTTCCTTGTGACTAAATCAAGCCCACTATCAAAAAGGACTCTTGCATTTCTTTGGCTCTTTTCACATTTTTCTTCTTTATCATGGTATGTAATGAATTTTCTGATGTGAGCTTTGATTTTGAGGCTGGAATACGGAGTTCAAGACACGGAAGGAATGGTCTTTTTCAATCAGGGCACAGCTGTTGGCTTGCTCCAATTCTGCCTTTCTGTAATGGTTTTGGGTGCCTCAGCCGAGTTTTGGTTTCTTGAGCGGCAATTTCCTAAATGATTTCTGGGTCTGAGTTGGTTTTGCCTTCTTCCTTCCCAAATTTTGTATTCTGACGCAATACAAACACGAGTTTAGACAGCAGATCCATTATGAAATAAAAAAAAAAACCAAAAACGAATTAGCGTGTCATGTTTAGAATTCTAGAGGCAGCACGACCAACATGAGTTTTTGTGTTTTGGAAAAAGAAATGGAACCCTTTTGCAGAGGGGAACGATAATGAATTCCCCAAATCAGTTTGCCAGCGATTTTCAGGTGAATTGAATGAGTTTTCCAAAGCCAGTCAGCTGGGAGGGGTGGATGAATGCGGAAACAGCCTGTTTCCTTGTGACTAAATCAAGCACACTATCAAAAAGGACTCTTGCATTTCTTTGGCTCTTTTCACAGTTTTCTTCTTTATCATGGTTTGTAATGAATTTTCTGATGTGAGCTTTGATTTTGAGGCTGGAATATGGAGTTCAAGACACGGAAGGAATGGTCTTTTTCAATCAGGGCACAGCTGTTGGCTTGCTCCAATTCTGGCTTTCTGTCATGGTGTTGGGTGCCTCAGCCAAGTTTTGGTTTCTTGAGCGGCAATTTCCTAAAGGATTTCTGGGTCTGAGTTGGTTTTGCCTTCTTCCTTCCCAAATTTTGTATTCTGACGCAATACAAACACGAGTTTAGACAGCAGATCCATTATGAAATAAAAAAAACAAAACCAATTAGCGTGTCATGCTTAGAATTCTAGAGGCAGCACGACCAACATGTGTTTTTGTGTTTTGGACAAAGAAATCGAACCCTTTTGCAGAGGGGAACGATAATGAATTCCCCAAATCAGTTTGCCAGCGATTTTCAGGTGAATTGAATGAGTTTTCCAAAGCCAGTCAGCTGGGAGGGGTGGATGAATCCGGAAACAGCCTGTTTCCTTGTGACTAAATCAAGCCCACTATCAAAAAGGACTCTTGCATTTCTTTGGCTCTTTTCACATTTTTCTTCTTTATCATGGTTTGTAATGACTTTTCTGATGTGAGCTTTGATTTTGAGGCTGGAATATGGAGTTCAAGACACGGAAGGAATGGTCTTTTTCAATCAGGACACAGCTGTTGGCTTGCTCCAATTCAGGCTTTCTGTCATGGTTTTGGTGCCTCAGCCGAGTTTTGGTTTCTTGAGCGGCAATTTCCTAAAGGATTTCTGGGTCTGAGTTGGTTTTTCCTTCTTCCTTCCCAAATTTTGTATTCTGACGCAATACAAACACGAGTTTAGACAGCAGATCCATTATGAAAGAAAAGAAACAAAACCAATTAGCTTGTCATGCTTAGAATTCTAGAGGCAGCACGACCAACATGAGGTTTTGTGTTTTGGACAAAGAAATGGAACCCTTTTGCAGAGGGGGACGATAATTAATTCCCCAAATCAGTTTGCCAGCGATTTTCAGGTGAATTGAATGAGTTTTCCAAAGCCAGTCAGCTGGGAGAGGTGAATGAATCCGGAAACAGCCTGTTTCCTTGTGACTAAATCAAGCCCACTATCAAAAAGCACTCTTGCATTTCTTTGGCTCTTTTCACATTTTTCATCTTTATCATGGTTTCTAATGAATTTTCTGATGTGAGCTTTGATTTTGAGGCTGGAATATGGAGTTCAAGACATGGAAGGAATGGTCTTTTTCAATCAGGGCACAGCTGTTGGCTTGCTCCAATTCAGGCTTTCTGTCATGGTTTTGGTGCCTCAGCCGAGTTTTGGTTTCTTGAGCGGCAATTTCCTAAAGGATTTCTGGGTCTGAGTTGGTTTTGCCTTCTTGCTTCCCAAATTTTGTATTCTGACGCAATACACACACGAGTTTAGACAGCAGATCCATTATGAATGAAGAGAAACAAAACCAATTAGCGTGTCATGGTTAGAATTCTAGAGGCAGCACGACCCACATGAGTTTTTGAATTTTGGACAAAGAAATGGAACCCTTTTGCAGAGGGGAACGATAATTAATTCCCCAAATCAGTTTGCCAGCGATTTTCAGGTGAATTGAATGAGTTTTCCAAAGCCAGTCAGCTGGGAGGGGTGGATGAATCCGGAAACAGCCTGTTTCCTTCTGACTAAATCAAGCCCACTATCAAAAAGGACTCTTCCATTTCTTTGGCTCTTTTCACATTTTTCTTCTTTATCATGGTTTGTAATGAATTTTCTGATGTGAGCTTTGATTTTGAGGCTGGAATATGGAGTTCAAGACCCGGAAGGAATGGTCTTTTTCAATCAGGGCACAGCTGTTGGCTTAGTCCAATTCAGGCTTTCTGTCAAGGTTTTGGGTGCCTCAGCTGAGTTTTGGTTTCTTGAGCGGCAATTTCCTAAAGGATTTCTGGGTCTGAGTTGGTTTTGCCTTCTTCCTTCCCAAATTTTGTATTCTGACGCAATACAAACACGAGTTTAGACAGCAGATCCATTATGAAAGAAAAAAAAACCAAAACCAATTAGCGTGTCATGCTTAGAATTCTAGAGGCAGCACGACCAACATGAGGTTTTGTGTTTTGGACAAAGAAATGGAACCCTTTTGCAGAGGGGGACGATAATTAATTCCCCAAATCAGTTTGCCAGCGATTTTCAGGTGAATTGAATGAGTTTTCCAAAGCCAGTCAGCTGGGAGGGATGGATGAATGCGGAAACAGCCTGTTTCCATGTGACTAAATCAAGCCCACTATCAAAAAGGACTCTTCCATTTCTTTGGCTCTTTTCACATTTGTCTTCTTTATCATGGTTTGTAATGACTTTTCTGATGTGAGCTTTGATTTTCAGGCTGGAATATGGAGTTCAAGACACGGAAGGAATGGTCTTTTTCAATCAGGGCACAGCTGTTGGCTTGCTCCAATTCTGGCTTTCTGTCATGGTTTTGGGTGCCTCAGCCGAGTTTTGGTTTCTTGAGCGGCAATTTCCTAAAGGATTTCTGTGTCTGAGTTGGTTTTGCCTTCTTCCTTCCCAAATTTTGTATTCTGACGCAATACAAACACGAGTTTAGACAGCAGATCCATTATGAAAGAAAAAAAAAAACAAAACCAATGAGCGTGTCATGCTTAGAATTCTAGAGGCAGCACGACCAACATGAGTTTTTGTGTTTTGGAAAAAGAAATGGAACCCTTTTGCAGAGGGGAATGATAATTAATTCCCCCAATCAGTTTGCCAGCGATTTTCAGGTGAATTGAATGAGTTTTCCAAAGCCAGTCAGCTGGGAGGGGTGGATGAATCCAGAAACAGCCTGTTTCCTTGTGACTAAATCAAGCCCACTATCAAAAAGGACTCTTGCATTTCTTTGGCTCTTTTCACATTTTTCTTCTTTATCATGATTTGTAATGAATTTTCTGATGTGAGCTTTGATTTGAGGCTGGAATATGGAGTTCAAGACACGGAAGGAATAGTCTTTTTCAATCAGGGCACAGCTGTTGGCTTGCTCCGATTCTGGCTTTCTGTCATGGTTTTGGGTGCCTCAGCCGAGTTTTGGTTTCTTGAGCGGCAATTTCCTAAATGATTTCTGGGTCTGAGTTGGTTTTGCCTTCTTCCTTCCCAAATTTTGTATTAAGAAGCAATACAAACACGAGTTTAGACAGCAGGTCCATTAAGAAATAAAAAAAAAACAAAACCAATTAGCGTGTCATGCTTAGAATTCTAGAGGCAGCACAACCAACATGAGTTTCTGTGTTTTGGAAAAAGAAATGGAACCCTTTTGCAGAGGGGAACGATAATTAATTCCCCCAATCAGTTTGCCAGCGATTTTCAGGTGAATTGAATGAGTTTTCCAAAGCCAGTCAGCTGGGAGGGGTGGATGAATCCAGAAACAGCCTGTTTCCTTGTGACTAAATCAAGCCCACTATCAAAAAGGACTCTTCCATTTCTTTGGCTCTTTTCACATTTTTCTTCTTTATCATGGTTTGTAATGAATTTTCTGATGTGAGCTTTGATTTTGAGGCTGGAATATGGAGTTCAAGACACGGAAGGAATGGTCTTTTTCAATCAGGGCACAGCTGTTGGCTTGCTCCAATTCTGGCTTTCTGTCATGGTTTTGGGTGCCTCAGCCGAGCTTTGGTTTCTTGAGCGGCAATTTCCTAAAGGATTTCTGGGTCTGAGTTGGTTTTGCCTTCTTCCTTCCCAAATTTTGTATTCTGACGCAATACATACACGAGTTTAGACAGCAGATCCATTAGGAAAGAAAAAAAAAAAAAAAAACAATGAGCGTGTCATGCTTAGAATTCTAGAGGCAGCACGACCAACATGAGTTTCTGTGTTTTGGACAAAGAAATGGAACCCTTTTGCAGAGGGGAACGATAATTAATTCACCCAATCAGTTTGCCAGCGATTTTCAGGTGAATTGAATGAGTTTTCCAAAGCCAGTCAGCTGGGAGGGGTGGATGAATCCAGAAACAGCCTGTTTCCTTGTGACTAAATCAAGCCCACTATCAAAAAGGACTCTTGCATTTCTTTGGCTCTTTTCACATTATTCTTCTTTATCATGGTTTGTAATGAATTTTCTGATGTGAGCTTTGATTTTGAGGCTGGAATATGGAGTTCAAGACACGGAAGGAATGGTCTTTTTCAATCAGGGCACAGCTGTTGGCTTGCTCCAATTCTGGCTTTCTGTCATGGTTTTGGGTGCCTCAGCCGAGCTTTGGTTTCTTGAGCGGCAATTTCCTAAAGGATTTCTGGGTCTGAGTTGGTTTTGCCTTCTTCCTTCCCAAATTTTGTATTCTGACGCAATACAAACACGAGTTTAGACAGCAGATCCATTATGAAAGAAAAAACAAAAACCAATGAGCGTCTCATGCTTAGAATTCTAGAGGCAGCACGACCAACATGAGTTTCTGTGTTTTGGAAAAAGAAATGGAACCCTTTTGTAGAGGGGGACGATAATTAATTCCCCAAATCAGTTTGCCAGCGATTTTCAGGTGAATTGAATGAGTTTTCCAAAGCCAGTCAGCTGGGAGGGGTGGATGAATCCAGAAACAGCCTGTTTCCTTGTGACTAAATCAAGCCCACTATCAAAAAGGACTCTAGCATTTCTTTGGCTCTTTTCACATTTTTCTTCTTTATCATGGTTTGTAATGAATTTTCTGATGTGAGCTTTGATTTTGAGGCTGGAATATGGAGTTCAAGACACGGAAGGAATGGTCTTTTTCAATCAGGGCACAGCTGCTGGCTTGCTCCAATTCTGACTTTCTGTCATGGTTTTGGGTGCCTCAGCCTAGCTTTGGTTTCTTGAGCGGCAATTTCCTAAATGATTTCTGGGTCTCAATTGGTTTTGCCTTCTTCCTTCCCAAATTTTGTATTCTGACGCAATACAAACACGAGTTTAGACAGCAGATCCATTATGAAATAAAAAAAAACAAAACCAATGAGCGTGTCATGCTTAGAATTCTAGAGGCAGCACGACCAACATGAGTTTCTGTGTTTTGGAAAAAGAAATGGAACCCTTTTGTAGAGGGGGACGATAATTAATTCCCCAAATCAGTTTGCCAGCGATTTTCAGGTGAATTGAATGAGTTTTCCAAAGCCAGTCAGCTGGGAGGGGTGGATGAATGCGGAAACAGCCTGTTTCCTTGGGACTAAATCAAGCCCACTATCAAAAAGGACTCTTGCATTTCTTTGGCTCTTTTCACATTTTTCTTCTTTATCATGGTTTGTAATGAATTTTCTGATGTGAGCTTTGATTTTGAGCCTGGAATATGGAGTTCAAGACACGGAAGGAATGGTCTTTTTCAATCAGGGCACAGCTGCTGGCTTGCTCCAATTCTGACTTTCTGTCATGGTTTTGGGTGCCTCAGCCTAGCTTTGGTTTCTTGAGCGGCAATTTCCTAAATGATTTCTGGGTCTCAATTGGTTTTGCCTTCTTCCTTCCCAAATTTTGTATTCTGACGCAATACAAACACGAGTTTAGACAGCAGATCCATTATGAAAGAAAAAAAAACCAAAACCAATGAGCGTGTCATGCTTAGAATTCTAGAGGCAGCACGACCAACACGAGTTTCTGTGTTTTGAAAAAAGAAATGGAACCCTTTTGCAGAGGGGAACGATAATTAATTCCCCCAATCAGTTTGCCAGCGATTTTCAGGTGAATTGAATGAGTTTTCCAAAGCCAGTCAGCTGGGAGGGGTGGATGAATCCAGAAACAGCCTGTTTCCTTGTGACTAAATCAAGCCCACTATCAAAAAGGACTCTTCCATTTCTTTGGCTCTTTTCACATTTTTCTTCTTTATCATGGTTTGTAATGAATTTTCTGATGTGAGCTTTGATTTTGAGGCTGGAATATGGAGTTCAAGACACGGAAGGAATGGTCTTTTTCAATCAGGGCACAGCTGTTGGCTTGCTCCAATTCTGGCTTTCTGTCATGGTTTTGGGTGCCTCAGCCGAGCTTTGGTTTCTTGAGCGGCAATTTCCTAAAGGATTTCTGGGTCTGAGTTGGTTTTGCCTTCTTCCTTCCCAAATTTTGTATTCTGACGCAATACAAACACGAGTTTAGACAGCAGATCCATTATGAAAGAAAAAAAAAAAAACAATGAGCGTGTCATGCTTAGAATTCTAGAGGCAGCACGACTAACATGAGTTTCTGTGTTTTGGAAAAAGAAATGGAACCCTTTTGCAGAGGGGAACGATAATTAATTCACCCAATCAGTTTGCCAGCGATTTTCAGGTGAATTGAATGAGTTTTCCAAAGCCAGTCAGCTGGGAGGGGTGGATGAATCCAGAAACAGCCTGTTTCCTTGTGACTAAATCAAGCCCACTATCAAAAAGGACTCTTCCATTTCTTTGGCTCTTTTCACATTTTTCTTCTTTATCATGGTTTGTAATGACTTTTCTGATGTGAGCTTTGATTTTGAGGCTGGAATATGGAGTTCAAGACACGGAAGGAATGGTCTTTTTCAATCAGGGCACAGCTGTTGGCTTGCTCCAATTCTGGCTTTCTGTCATGGTTTTGGGTGCCTCAGCCGAGCTTTGGTTTCTTGAGCGGCAATTTCCTAAAGGATTTCTGGGTCTGAGTTGGTTTTGCCTTCTTCCTTCCCAAATTTTGTATTCTGACGCAATACATACACGAGTTTAGACAGCAGATCCATTATGAAAGAAAAAAAAAAAACCAATGAGCGTCTCATGCTTAGAATTCTAGAGGCAGCACGACCAACATGAGTTTCTGTGTTTTGGAAAAAGAAATGGAACCCTTTTGTAGAGGGGGACGATAATTAATTCCCCAAATCAGTTTGCCAGCGATTTTCAGGTGAATTGAATGAGTTTTCCAAAGCCAGTCAGCTGGGAGGGGTGGATGAATGCGGAAACAGCCTGTTTCCTTGGGACTAAATCAAGCCCACTATCAAAAAGGACTCTTCCATTTCTTTGGCTCTTTTCACATTTTTCTTCTTTATCATGGTTTGTAATGAATTTTCTGATGTGAGCTTTGATTTTGAGCCTGGAATATGGAGTTCAAGACACGGAAGGAATGGTCTTTTTCAATCAGGGCACAGCTGCTGGCTTGCTCCAATTCTGACTTTCTGTCATGGTTTTGGGTGCCTCAGCCTAGCTTTGGTTTCTTGAGCGGCAATTTCCTAAATGATTTCTGGGTCTCAATGGGTTTTGCCTTCTTCCTTCCCAAATTTTGTATTCTGACGCAATACAAACACGAGTTTAGAAAGCAGATCCATTATGAAATAAAAAAAACAAAACCAATGAGCGTGTCATGCTTAGAATTCTAGAGGCAGCACGACCAACATGAGTTTCTGTGTTTTGGAAAAAGAAATGGAACCCTTTTGCAGAGGGGGACGATAATTAATTCCCCCAATCAGTTTGCCAGCGATTTTCAGGTGAATTGAATGAGTTTTCCAAAGCCAGTCAGCTGGGAGGGGTGGATGAATCCGGAAACAGCCTGTTTCCTTGGGACTAAATCAAGCCCACTATCAAAAAGGACTCTTCCATTTCTTTGGCTCTTTTCACATTTTTCTTCTTTATCATGGTTTGTAATGAATTTTCTGATGTGAGCTTTGATTTTGAGGCTGGAATATGGAGTTCAAGACACGGAAGGAATGGTCTTTTTCAATCAGGGCACAGCTGCTGGCTTGCTCCAATTCTGGCTTTCTGTCATGGTTTTGGGTGCCTCAGCCGAGCTTTGGTTTCTTGAGCGGCAATTTCCTAAAGGATTTCTGGGTCTGAGTTGGTTTTGCCTTCTTCCTTCCCAAATTTTGTATTCTGACGCAATACATACACGAGTTTAGACAGCAGATCCATTATGAAATAAAAAAAACAAAACCAATTAGCGTGTCATGCTTAGAATTCTAGAGGCAGCACGACCAACATGAGTTTCTGTGTTTTGGAAAAAGAAATGGAACCCTTTTGCAGAGGGGAACGATAATTAATTCCCCCAATCAGTTTGCCAGCGATTTTCAGGTGAATTGAATGAGTTTTCCAAAGCCAGTCAGCTGGGAGGGGTGGATGAATCCAGAAACAGCCTGTTTCCTTGTGACTAAATCAAGCCCACTATCAAAAAGGACTCTTCCATTTCTTTGGCTCTTTTCACATTTTTCTTCTTTATCATGGTTTGTAATGAATTTTCTGATGTGAGCTTTGATTTTGAGGCTGGAATATGGAGTTCAAGACACGGAAGGAATGGTCTTTTTCAATCAGGGCACAGCTGTTGGCTTGCTCCAATTCTGGCTTTCTGTCATGGTTTTGGGTGCCTCAGCCGAGTTTTGGTTTCTTGAGCGGCAATTTCCTAAAGGATTTCTGGGTCTGAGTTGGTTTTGCCTTCTTCCTTCCCAAATTTTGTATTCTGACGCAATACAAACACGGGTTTAGACAGCAGATCCATTATGAAAGAAAAAAAAAAAACAAAACCAATGAGCGTGTCATGCTTAGAATTCTAGAGGCAGCACGACCAACATGAGTTTCTGTGTTTTAGAAAAAGAAATGGAACCCTTTTGCAGAGGGGAACGATAATTAATTCCCCCAATCAGTTTGCCAGCGATTTTCAGGTGAATTGAATGAGTTTTCCAAAGCCAGTCAGCTGGGAGGGGTGGATGAATCCAGAAACAGCCTGTTTCCTTGTGACTAAATCAAGCCCACTATCAAAAAGGACTCTTCCATTTCTTTGGCTCTTTTCACATTTTTCTTCTTTATCATGGTTTGTAATGAATTTTCTGATGTGAGCTTTGATTTTGAGGCTGGAATATGGAGTTCAAGACACGGAAGGAATGGTCTTTTTCAATCAGGGCACAGCTGTTGGCTTGCTCCAATTCTGGCTTTCTGTCATGGTTTTGGGTGCCTCAGCCGAGCTTTGGTTTCTTGAGCGGCAATTTCCTAAAGGATTTCTGGGTCTGAGTTGGTTTTGCCTTCTTCCTTCCCAAATTTTGTATTCTGAGGCAATTCAAACACGAGTTTAGACAGCAGATCCATTATGAAATAAAAAAAACAAAACCAATGAGCGTGTCATGCTTAGAATTCTAGAGGCAGCACGACCAACATGAGTTTCTGTGTTTTGGAAAAAGAAATGGAACCCTTTTGCAGAGGGGGACGATAATTAATTCCCCAAATCAGTTTGCCAGCGATTTTCAGGTGAATTGAATGAGTTTTCCAAAGCCAGTCAGCTGGGAGGGGTGGATGAATCCGGAAACAGCCTGTTTCCTTGGGACTAAATCAAGCCCACTATCAAAAAGGACTCTTGCATTTCTTTGGCTCTTTTCACATTTTTCTTATTTCTCATGGTTTGTAATGACTTTTCTGATGTGAGCTTTGATTTGAGGCTGGAATATGGAGTTCAAGACATGGAAGGAATGGTCTTTTTCAATCAGGGCACAGCTGTTGGCTTGCTCCAATTCTGGCTTTCTGTCATGGTTTTGGGTGCCTCAGCCGAGTTTTGGTTTCTTGAGCGGCAATTTCCTAAAGGATTTCTGGGTCTGAGTTGGTTTTGCCTTCTTCCTTCCCAAATTTTGTATTCTGACGCAATACAAACACGAGTTTAGACAGCAGATCCATTATGAAAGAAAAAAAAAAACAAAACCAATGAGCGTGTCATGCTTAGAATTCTAGAGGCAGCACGACCTACATGAGTTTCTGTGTTTTAGAAAAAGAAATGGAACCCTTTTGCAGAGGGGAACGATAATTAATTCCCCCAATCAGTTTGCCAGCGATTTTCAGGTGAATTGAATGAGTTTTCCAAAGCCAGTCAGCTGGGAGGGGTGGATGAATCCAGAAACAGCCTGTTTCCTTGGGACTAAATCAAGCCCACTATCAAAAAGGACTCTTGCATTTCTTTGGCTCTTTTCACATTTTTCTTCTTTATCATGGTTTGTAATGAATTTTCTGATGTGAGCTTTGATTTTGAGGCTGGAATATGGAGTTCAAGACACGGAAGGAATGGTCTTTTTCAATCAGGGCACAGCTGTTGGCTTGCTCCAATTCTGGCTTTCTGTCATGGTTTTGGGTGCCTCAGCCGAGCTTTGGTTTCTTGAGCGGCAATTTCCTAAAGGATTTCTGGGTCTGAGTTGGTTTTGCCTTCTTCCTTCCCAAATTTTGTATTCTGAGGCAATTCAAACACGAGTTTAGACAGCAGATCCATTATGAAATAAAAAAAAACAAAACCAATGAGCGTGTCATGCTTAGAATTCTAGAGGCAGCACGACCAACATGAGTTTCTGTGTTTTGGAAAAAGAAATGGAACCCTTTTGCAGAGGGGGACGATAATTAATTCCCCAAATCAGTTTGCCAGCGATTTTCAGGTGAATTGAATGAGTTTTCCAAAGCCAGTCAGCTGGGAGGGGTGGATGAATCCGGAAACAGCCTGTTTCCTTGTGACTAAATCAAGCCCACTATCAAAAAGGACTCTTGCATTTCTTTGGCTCTTTTCACATTTTTCTTATTTCTCATGGTTTGTAATGACTTTTCTGATGTGAGCTTTGATTTGAGGCTGGAATATGGAGTTCAAGACCCGGAAGGAATGGTCTTTTTCAATCAGGGCACAGCTGTTGGCTTGCTCCAATTCTGGCTTTCTGTCATGGTTTTGGGTGCCTCAGCCGAGTTTTGGTTTCTTGAGCGGCAATTTCCTAAAGGATTTCTGGGTCTGAGTTGGTTTTGCCTTCTTCCTTCCCAAATTTTGTATTCTGACGCAATACAAACACGAGTTTAGACAGCAGATCCATTATGAAAGAAAAAAAAAAACAAAACCAATGAGCGTGTCATGCTTAGAATTCTAGAGGCAGCACGACCTACATGAGTTTCTGTGTTTTAGAAAAAGAAATGGAACCCTTTTGCAGAGGGGAACGATAATTAATTCCCCCAATCAGTTTGCCAGCGATTTTCAGGTGAATTGAATGAGTTTTCCAAAGCCAGTCAGCTGGGAGGGGTGGATGAATCCAGAAACAGCCTGTTTCCTTGGGACTAAATCAAGCCCACTATCAAAAAGGACTCTTGCATTTCTTTGGCTCTTTTCACATTTTTCTTCTTTATCATGGTTTGTAATGAATTTTCTGATGTGAGCTTTGATTTTGAGGCTGGAATATGGAGTTCAAGACACGGAAGGAATGGTCTTTTTCAATCAGGGCACAGCTGTTGGCTTGCTCCAATTCTGGCTTTCTGTCATGGTTTTGGGTGCCTCAGCCGAGCTTTGGTTTCTTGAGCGGCAATTTCCTAAAGGATTTCTGGGTCTGAGTTGGTTTTGCCTTCTTCCTTCCCAAATTTTGTATTCTGAGGCAATTCAAACACGAGTTTAGACAGCAGATCCATTATGAAATAAAAAAAACAAAACCAATGAGCGTGTCATGCTTAGAATTCTAGAGGCAGCACGACCAACATGAGTTTCTGTGTTTTGGAAAAAGAAATGGAACCCTTTTGCAGAGGGGGACGATAATTAATTCCCCAAATCAGTTTGCCAGCGATTTTCAGGTGAATTGAATGAGTTTTCCAAAGCCAGTCAGCTGGGAGGGGTGGATGAATCCGGAAACAGCCTGTTTCCTTGGGACTAAATCAAGCCCACTATCAAAAAGGACTCTTCCATTTCTTTGGCTCTTTTCACATTTTTCTTCTTTATCATGGTTTGTAATGAATTTTCTGATGTGAGCTTTGATTTTGAGGCTGGAATATGGAGTTCAAGACACGGAAGGAATGGTCTTTTTCAATCAGGGCACAGCTGCTGGCTTGCTCCAATTCTGACTTTCTGTCATGGTTTTGGGTGCCTCAGCCTAGCTTTGGTTTCTTGAGCGGCAATTTCCTAAATGATTTCTGGGTCTCAGTTGGTTTTGCCTTCTTCCTTCCCAAATTTTGTATTCTGACGCAATACAAACACGAGTTTAGACAGCAGATCCATTATGAAAGAAAAAAAAAAAACAAAACCAATGAGCGTGTCATGCTTAGAATTCTAGAGGCAGCACGACCAACATGAGTTTCTGTGTTTTGGAAAAAGAAATGGAACCCTTTTGCAGAGGGGAACGATAATTAATTCCCCCAATCAGTTTGCCAGCGATTTTCAGGTGAATTGAATGAGTTTTCCAAAGCCAGTCAGCTGGGAGGGGTGGATGAATCCAGAAACAGCCTGTTTCCTTGTGACTAAATCAAGCCCACTATCAAAAAGGACTCTTCCATTTCTTTGGCTCTTTTCACATTTTTCTTCTTTATCATGGTTTGTAATGAATTTTCTGATGTGAGCTTTGATTTTGAGGCTGGAATATGGAGTTCAAGACACGGAAGGAATGGTCTTTTTCAATCAGGGCACAGCTGTTGGCTTGCTCCAATACTGGCTTTCTGTCATGGTTTTGGGTGCCTCAGCCGAGCTTTGGTTTCTTGAGCGGCAATTTCCTAAAGGATTTCTGGGTCTGAGTTGGTTTTGCCTTCTTCCTTCCCAAATTTTGTATTCTGACGCAATACAAACACGAGTTTAGACAGCAGATCCATTATGAAATAAAAAAACAAAACAAATTAGTGTGTCATGCTTAGAATTCTAGAGGCAGCACGACCAATATGAGTTTCCGTGTTTTGGAAAAAGAAATGGAAACCTTTTGCAGAGGGGGACGATAATTAATTCCCCAAATCAGTTTGCCAGCGATTTTCAGGTGAATTGAATGAGTTTTCCAAAGCAAGTCAGCTGGGAGGGGTGGATGAATCCGGAAACAGCCTGTATCCTTGTGACTAAATCAAGCCCACTATCAAAAAGGACTCTTGCATTTCTTTGGCTCTTTTCACATTTTTCTTATTTCTCATGGTTTGTAATGACTTTTCTGATGTGAGCTTTGATTTTGAGCCTGGAATATGGAGTTCAAGACACGGAAGGTATGGTCTTTTTCAATCAGGGCACAGCTGCTGGCTTGCTCCAATTCTGACTTTCTGTCATGGTTTTGGGTGCCTCAGCCTAGCTTTGGTTTCTTGAGTGGCAATTTCCTAAATGATTTCTGGGTCTCAGTTGGTTTTGCCTTCTTCCTTCCCAAATTTTGTATTCTGATTCAATACATACACGAGTTTAGACAGCAGATCCATTATTAAAGAAAGAAAAAAAACCAATGAGCGTGTCATGCTAAGAATTCTAGAGGCAGCACGACCAACATGAGTTTCTGTGTTTTGGAAAAAGAAATGGAACCCTTTTGCAGAGGGGAATGATAATTAATTCCCCCAATCAGTTTGCCAGAGATTTTCAGGTGAATTGAATGAGTTTTCCAAAGCCAGTCAGCTGGGAGGGGTGGATGAATCCAGAAACAGCCTGTTTCCTTGTGACTAAATCAAGCCCACTATCAAAAAGGACTCTTCCATTTCTTTGGCTCTTTTCACAGTTTTCTTATTTCTCATGGTTTGTAATGAATTTTCTGATGTGAGCTTTGATTTTGAGGCTGGAATATGGAGTTCAAGACCCGGAAGGAATGGTCTTTTTCAATCAGGGCACAGCTGTTGGCTTGCTCCAATTCTGGCTTTCTGTCATGGTTTTGGGTGCCTCAGCCGAGTTTTGGTTTCTTGAGCGGCAATTTCCTAAAGGATTTCTGGGTCTGAGTTGGTTTTGCCTTCTTCCTTCCCAAATTTTGTATTCTGACGCAATACAAACACGAGTTTAGACAGCAGCTCCATTATGAAAGAAAAAACAAAACCAATTAGCGTGTCATGCTTAGAATTCTAGAGGCAGCACGACCAACATGAGTTTTTGTGTTTTGGACAAAGAAATGGAACCCTTTTGCAGAGGGGAATGATAATTAATTCCCCAAATCAGTTTGCCAGCGATTTTCAGGTGAATTGAAGGAGTTTTCCAAAGCCAGTCAGCTGGAGGGGTGGATGAATCCGGAAACATCGCATTTCCTTGTGACTAAATCAAGCCCACTCTCAAAAAGGACTCTTCCATTTCTTTGGCTCTATTCACAGTTTTCTTCTTTATCATGGTTTGTAATGAATTTTCTGATGTGAGCTTTGATTTTGAGGTTGGAATATGGAGTTCAAGACACGGAAGGAATGGTCTTTTTCAATCAGGGCACAGCTGTTGGCTTGCTCCAATTCTGGCTTTCTGTCATGGTTTTGGGTGCCTCAGCCGAGTTTTGGTTTCTTGAGCGGCAATTTCCTAAAGGATTTCTGGGTCTGAGTTGGTTTTGCCTCCTTCCTTGCCAAATTTTGTATACTGACGCAATACAAACACGAGTTTAGACAGCAGATCCATTATGAAAGAAAAAAAAACAAAACAAATAAGCCAGTCAGCTGGGAGGGGTGGATGAATCCGGAAACAGCCTGTTTCCTTGTGACTAAATCAAGCCCACTATCAAAAAGGACTCTTCCATTTCTTTGGCTCTTTTCACAGTTTTCTTATTTCTCATGGTTTGTAATGAATTTTCTGATGTGAGCTTTGATTTTGAGGCTGGAATATGGAGTTCAAGACCCGGAAGGAATGGTCTTTTTCAATCAGGGCACAGCTGTTGGCTTGCTCCAATTCTGGCTTTCTGTCATGGTTTTGGGTACCTCAGCCGAGTTTTGGTTTCTTGAGCGGCAATTTCCTAAAGGATTTCTGGGTCTGAGTTGGTTTTGCCTTCTTCCTTCCCAAATTTTGTATTCTGACGCAATACAAACACGAGTTTAGACAGCAGCTCCATTATGAAAGAAAAAACAAAACCAATTAGCGTGTCATGCTTAGAATTCTAGAGGCAGCACGACCAACATGAGTTTTTGTGTTTTGGACAAAGAAATGGAACCCTTTTGCAGAGGGGAATGATAATTAATTCCCCAAATCAGTTTGCCAGCGATTTTCAGGTGAATTGAAGGAGTTTTCCAAAGCCAGTCAGCTGGAGGGGTGGATGAATCCGGAAACATCGCATTTCCTTGTGACTAAATCAAGCCCACTCTCAAAAAGGACTCTTCCATTTCTTTGGCTCTTTTCACAGTTTTCTTATTTCTCATGGTTTGTAATGAATTTTCTGATGTGAGCTTTGATTTTGAGGCTGGAATATGGAGTTCAAGACACGGAAGGAATGGTCTTTTTCAATCAGGGCACAGCTGTTGGCTTGCTCCAATTCTGGCTTTCTGTCATGGTTTTGGGTGCCTCAGCCGAGTTTTGGTTTCTTGAGCGGCAATTTCCTAAAGGATTTCTGGGTCTGAGTTGGATTTGCCTCCTTCCTTGCCAAATTTTGTATTCTGACGCAATACAAACACGAGTTTAGAAAGCAGATCCATTATAAAAAAAACAAAACAAAACAAAACAAATAAGCCAGTCAGCTGGGAGGGGTGGATGAATCCGGAAACAGCCTGTTTCCTTGTGACTAAATCAAGCCCACTATCAAAAAGGACTCTTCCATTTCTTTGGCTCTTTTCACATTTTTCTTCTTTATCATGGTTTGTAATGAATTTTCTGATGTGAGCTTTGATTTTGAGGCTGGAATATGGAGCTCAAGGCAGGGAATGAGGTCTTTTTCAATCAGGGCACAGCTGTTGGCTTGCTCCAATTCTGCCTTCTGTCATGGTTTTCAGTGCCTCAGCTGAGTTTTGGTTTCTTGAGCGGCAATTTCCTAAATGATTTCTGGGTCTGAGTTGGTTTCGCCTTTTCCTTCCCAAATTTTGTATTCTGACGCAATACAAACACGAGTTTAGACAGCAGATCCATTATGAAAGAAAAAACAAAACCAATTAGCGTATCATGCTTAGAATTCTAGAGGCAGCACGACCAACATGAGTTTTTGTGTTTTGGAAAAAGAAATGGAACCCTTTTGCAGAGGGGAACGATCATTAATTCCCCAAATCAGTTTGCCAGCATTTTTCAGGTGAATTGAATGAGTTTTCCAAAGCCAGTCAGCTGGGAGGGGTGGATGAATCCGGAAACAGCCTGTTTCCTTGTGACTAAATCAAGCCCACTATCAAAAAGGACTCTTGCATTTCTTTGGCTCTTTTCACATTTTTCTTCTTTATCATGGTTTGTAATGAATTTTCTGATGTGAGCTTTGATTTTGAGGCTGGAATATGGAGTTCAAGACACGGAAGGAATTGCCTTTTTCAATCAGGGCACAGCTGTTGGCTTGCTCCAATTCTGGCTTTCTGTCATGGTTTTGGGTGCCTCAGCCGAGTTTTGGTTTCTTGAGCGGCAATTTCCTGAAGGATTTCTGGGTCTGAGTTGGTTTTGCCTTCTTCCTTCCCAAATTTTGTATTCTGACGCAATACAAACACGAGTTTAGACAGCAGATCCACTATGAAATAAAAAAAAAAAAAAAACAACCAATTAGCGTGTCATGCTTAGAATTCTAGAGGCAGCACGACCAACATGAGTTTTTGTATTTTGGACAAAGAAATGGAACCCTTTTGCAGAGGGGAACGATCATTAATTCCCCAAATCAGTTTGCCAGCGATTTTCAGGTGAATTGAAGGAGTTTTCCAAAGCCAGTCAGCTGGGAGGGTGGATGAATCCGGAAACAGCCTGTTTCCTTGTGACTAAATCAAGCCCACTATCAAAAAGGACTCTTCCATTGCTTTGGCTCTTTTCACAGTTTTCTTATTTCTCATGGTTTGTAATGAATTTTCTGATGTGAGCTTTGATTTTGAGGCTGGAATATGGAATTCAAGACACGGAAGCAATGGTCTTTTTCAATCAGGGCACAGCTGTTGGCTTGCTCCAATTCTGGCTTTCTGTCATGGTTTTGGGTGCCTCAGCCGAGTTTTGGTTTCTTGAGCGGCAATTTCCTAAAGGATTTCTGGGTCTGAGTTGGTTTTGCCTTCTTCCTTCCCAAATTTTGTATTCTGACACAATACAAACACGAGTTTAGACAGCAGATCCATTATGAAAGAAAAAAACAAAATCAATTAGCATGTCATGCTTAGAATTCTAGAGGCAGCACGACCAACATGAGTTTTTGTGTTTTGGAAAAAGAAATGGAACACTTTTGCAGAGGGGAACGATAATTAATTCCCCAAATCAGTTTGCCAGCGATTTTCAGGTGAATTGAATGAGTTTTCCAAAGCCCGTCAGCAGGGAGCGGTGGATGAATCCGGAAACAGCCTGTTTCCTTGTGACTAAATCAAGCCCACTATCAACAAGGACTCTTCCATTTCTTTGGCTCTTTTCACATTTGTCTTCTTTATCATGGTTTGTAATGAATTTTCTGATGTGAGCTTTGATTTGAGGCTGGAATATGGAGTTCAAGACACGGAAGGAATGGTCTTTTTCAATCAGGGCACAGCTGTTGGCTTGCTCCAATTCTGGCTTTCTGTCATGGTTTTGGGTGCCTCAGCCGAGTTTTGGTTTCTTGAGCGGCAATTTCCTAAATGATTTCTGGGTCTGAGTTGGATTTGCCTTCTTCCTTCCCAAATTTTGTATTCCGATGCAATACAAACACGAGTTTAGACAGCAGATATATTATGAAATAAAAAACAAAACCAATTAGCGTATCATTCTTAGAATTCTAGAGGCAGCACGACCAACATGAGTTTTTGTGTTTTGGAAAAAGAAATGGAACCCTTTTGCAGAGGGGAACGATGATTAATTCCCCAAATCAGTTTGCCAGCATTTTTCAGGTGAATTGAATGAGTTTTCCAAAGCCAGTCAGCTGGGAGGGGTGGATGAATCCGGAAACAGCCTGTTTCCTTGTGACTAAATCAAACCCACTATCAAAAAGGACTCTTCCATTTCTTTGGCTCTTTTCACATTTTTCTTCTTTATCATGGTTTGTAATGAATTTTCTGATGTGAGCTTTGATTTTGAGGCTGGAATATGGAGTTCAAGACACGGAAGGCATGGTCTTTTTCAATCAGGGCACAGCTGTTGGCTTGCTCCAATTCTGGCTTTCTGTCATGGTTTTGGGTGCCTCAGCCGAGTTTTGGTTTCTTGCGTGGCAATTTCCTAAAGGATTTCTGGGTCTGAGTTGGTTTTGCCTTCTTCCTTCCCAAATTTTGTATTCTGACGCAATACAAACACGAGTTTAGACAGCAGATCCATTATGACAGAAAAAAACAAAATCAATTAGCATGTCATGCTTAGAATTATAGAGGCAGCACGACCAACATGAGTTTTTGTGTTTTGGACAAAGAAATGGAACCCTTTTGCAGAGGGGAATGATAATTAATTCCCCAAATCAGATTACCAGCGATTTTCAGGTGAATTGAATGAGTTTTCCAAAGCCATTCAGCTGGGAGCGGTGGATGAATCCGGAAACAGCCTGTTTCCTTGTGACTAAATCAAGCCCACTATCAAAAAGGACTCTTCCATTTCTTTGGCTCTTTTCACAGTTTTCTTATTTCTCATGGTTTGTAATGAATTTTCTGATGTGAGCTTTGCTATTGAGGCTGGAATATGGAGTTCAAGACACGGAAGGCATGGTCTTTTTCAATCAGGGCACAGCTGTTGGCTTGCTCCGATTCTGGCTTTCTGTCATGGTTTTGGGTGCCTCAGCCGAGCTTTGGTTTCTTGAGCGGCAATTTCCTAAAGGATTTCTGGGTCTGAGTTGGTTTTGCCTTCTTCCTTCCCAAATTTTGTATTCTGACGCAATACAAACACGAGTTTAGACAGCAGATCCATTATGAAAGAAAAAAAAAAAAACAATTAGCGTGTCATGCTTAGAATTCTAGAGGCAGCACGACCAACATGAGTTTCTGTGTTTTGGAAAAAGAAATGGAACCCTTTTGCAGAGGGGAATGATAATTAATTCCCCAAATCAGTTTGCCAGCGATTTTCAGGTGAATTGAATGAGTTTTCCAAAGCCAGTCAGCTGGGAGGGGTGGATGAATGCGGAAACAGCCTGTTTCCTTGTGACTAAATCAAGCCCACTATCAAAAAGGACTCTTGCATTTCTTTGGCTCTTTTCACATTTTTCTTCTTTATCATGATTTGTAATGAATTTTCTGAAGTGAGCTTTGATTTTGAGGCTGGAATATGGAGTTCAAGACATGGAAGGAATGGTCTTTTTCAATCAGGGCACAGCTGTTGGCTTGCTCCAATTCTGGCTTCTGTCATGGTTTTGGGAGCCTCAGCCGAGTTTTTGTTTCTTGAGCGGCAATTTCCTAAAGGATTTCTGGGTCTGAGTTGGTTTTGCCTTCTTCCTTCCCAAATTTTGTATTCTGACGCAATACAAACACGAGTTTAGACAGCAGATCCATTATTAAAGAAAAAAAAAAAACCAATTAGTGTGTCATGCTTAGAATTCTAGAGGCAGCACGACCAACATGAGTTTTTGTGTTTTGGACAAAGAAATGGAACCCTTTTGCAGAGGGGAATGATAATTAATTCCCCAAATCAGTTTGCCAGCGATTTTCAGGTGAATTGAATGAGTTTTCCAAAGCCAGTCAGCTGGGAGGGGTGGATGAATGCGGAAACAGCCTGTTTCCTTGTGACTAAATCAAGCCCACTATCAAAAAGGACTCTTCCATTTCTTTGGCTCTTTTCACAGTTTTCTTCTTTATCATGGTTTGTAATGAATTTTCTGATGTGAGCTTTGATTTTGAGGCTGGAATATGGAGTTCAAGACACGGAAGGCATGGTCTTTTTCAATCAGGGCACCGCTGTTGGCTTGCTCCGATTCTGGCTTTCTGTCATGGTTTTGGGTGCCTCAGCCGAGTTTTGGTTTCCTGAGCGGCAATTTCCTAAAGGATTTCTGGGTCTGAGTTGGTTTTGCCTTCTTCCTTCCCAAATTTTATATTCTGACACAATACAAACACGAGTTTAGACAGCAGATCCATTATGAAATAAAAAAAAACAAAACGAATTAGCGTGTCATGCTTAGAAATCTAGAGGCAGCACGACCAACATGAGTTTTTGTGTTTTGCAAAAAGAAATGGAACCCTTTTGCAGAGGGGAACGATAATTAATTCCCCCAATCAGTTTGCCAGCGATTTTCAGGTGAATTGAATGAGTTTTCCAAAGCCAGTCAGCTGGGAGGGGTGGATGAATCCGGAAACAGCCTGTTTCCTTGTGACTAAATCAAGCCCACTATCAAAAAGGACTCTTCCATTTCTTTGGCTCTTTTCACATTTTTCTTCTTTATCATGGTTTGTAATGAATTTTCTGATGTGAGCTTTGATTTTGAGGCTGGAATATGGAGTTCAAGACGCGGATGGAACGGTCTTTTTCAATCAGGGCACAGCTGTTGGCTTGCTCCAATTCTGGCTTTCTGTCATGGTTTTGGGTGCCTCAGCCGAGTTTTGGTTTCTTGAGCGGCAATTTCCTAAAGGATTTCTGGGTCTGAGTTGGTTTTGCCCTCTTCCTTCCCAAATTTTGTATTCTGACGCAATACAAACACGAGTTTAGACAGCAGATCCACTATAAAATAAAAAAAAAAAAACAACCAATTAGCGTGTCATGCTTAGAATGCTAGAGGCAGCATGACCAACATGAGTTTTTGTGTTTTGGAAAAAGCAATGGAACCCTTTTGCAGAGGGGAACGATAATTAATTCCCCAAATCAGTTTACCAGCGATTTTCAGGTGAATTGAATGAGTTTTCCAAAGCCAGTCTGCTGGGAGGGGTGGACGAATCCGGAAACAGCCTGTTTCCTTTGGACTAAATCAAGCCCACAATCAAAAAGGACTCTTGCATTTCTTTGGCTCTTTTCACATTTTTCTTCTTTATCATGGTTTGTAATCAATTTTCTGATGTGAGCTTTGATTTTGAGGCTGGACTATGGAGTTCAAGACCCGGAAGGAATGGTCTTTTTCAATCAGGGCACAGCTGTTGGCTTGCTCCAATTCTGGCTTTCTGTCATGGTTTTGGATGCCTCAGCCGAGTTTTGGTTTCTTGAGCGGCAAGTTCCTAAAGGATTTCTGGGTCTGAGTTGGTTTTGCCTTCTTCCTTCCCAAATTTTGTATTCTGACGCAATACAAACACGAGTTTAGACAGCAGATCCATTATGAAAGAAAAAAACAAAACCAATTTGCGTGTCATGCTTAGAATTCTAGAGGCAGCACGACCAACATGAGTTTTTGTGTTTTGGAAAAACAAATGGAAGCCTTTTGCAGAGGGGAATGATAATTAATTCCCCAAATCAGTTTGCCAGCGATTTTCAGGTGAATTGAATGAGTTTTCCAAAGCCAGTCAGCTGGGAGGGGTGGATGAATCCGGAAATAGCCTGTTTCCTTGTGAGTAAATCAAGCCCACTATCAAAAAGGACTCTTCCATTTCTTTGGCTCTTTTCACATTTCTCTTATTAATCATGGTTTGTAATGACTTTTCTGATGTGAGCTTTGATTTTGAGGCTGGAATATGGAGTTCAAGACACGGAAGGAATGGTCTTTTTCAATCAGGGCACAGCTGTTGGCTTGCTCCAATTCTGGCTTTCTGTCATGGTTTTGGGTGCCTCAGCCGAGTTTTGTTTTTTTGAGCGGCAAGTTCCTAAAGGATTTCTGGGTCTGAGTTGGTTTTGCCTTCTTCCTTCCCAAATTTTGTATTCTGACACAATACAAACACGAGTTTAGACAGCAGATCCTCTATGAAATAAAAAAAAAACAAAACCAATTAGCGTGTCATGCTTAGAATTCTAGAGGCAGCACGACCAACATGAGTTTTTGTGTTTTGGAAAAAGAAATGGAACCCTTTTGCAGAGGGGGACGATAATTAATTCCCCAAATCAGTTTGCCAGCGATTTTCAGGTGAATTGAATGAGTTTTCCAAAGCCAGTCAGCTGGGAGGGGTGGATGAATCCGGAAAGAGCCTGTTTCCTTGTGACTAAATCAAGCCCACTATCAACAAGGACTCTTCCATTTCTTTGGCTCTTTTCACATTTTTCTTCTTTATCATGGTTTGTAATGAATTTTCTGATGTGAGCTTTGATTTTGAGGCTGGACTATGGAGTTCAAGACACGGAAGGAATGGTCTTTTTCAATCAGGGCACAGCTGTTGGCTTGCTCCAATTCTGGCTTTCTGTCATGGTTTTGGGTACCTCAGCCGAGTTTTGGTTTCTTGAGCGGCAATTGCCTAGATGATTTCTGGGTGTGAGTTGGGTTTGCCTTCTTCCTTCCCAAATTTTGTATTCTGACGCAATACAAACACGAGTTTAGACAGCAGATCCATTATTAAAGAAAAAAAAAAAACCAATTAGCGTGTCATGCTTAGAATTCTAGAGGCAGCACGACCAACATGAGTTTTTGTGTTTTGGACAAAGAAATGGAACCCTTTTGCAGAGGGGAACGATAATTAATTCCCCAAATCAGTTTGCCAGCGATTTTCAGGTGAATTGAATGAGTTTTCCAAAGCCAGTCAGCTGGGAGGGGTGGACGAATCCGGAAACAGCCTGTTTCCTTGGGACTAAATCAAGCCCACAATCAAAAAGGACTCTTCCATTTCTTTGGCTCTTTTCACATTTTTCTTCTTTATCATGGTTTGTAATGAATTTTCTGATGTGAGCTTTGATTTTGAGGCTGGACTATGGAGTTCAAGACCCGGAAGGAATGGTCTTTTTCAATCAGGGAACAGCTGTTGGCTTGCTCCAATTCTGGCTTTCTGTCATGGTTTTGGGTGCCTCAGCCGAGTTTTGGTTTCCTGAGCGGCAATTTCCTAAATGATTTCTGGGTCTGAGTTGGTTTTGCCTTCTTCCTTCCCAAATTTTGTATTCTGACACAATACAAACACGAGTTTAGACAGCAGATCCATTATGAAATAAGAACCAAAACCAATTAGCATGTCATGCTTAGAATTCTAGAGGCAGCACGAACAACGTTTGAAGCTACTAGTAACATGACCAAGGTGAGATTTTTTGTTCTGGAAAATAAATGGAACACTTTGGCTGTGGTGACAGATAGTAATTGCCTCCATTCAGGTTATTTCAGTCAATATTCCACAGGCAGTCAGCTGGAGGGGTGGATGAATCGGGGAATAGCCGCTTTCCTTGCGACTAAATCAAGCCCAATATCATTATGGATTCTTGAATTTTTGGCTTTTTTCTTATTTATCATGGTTTGTAATGAATTTTCTGATGTGAGCTTTGGTTTTGAGGCTGGCATATTGAGTTCATGGCACAAGAGGAATGTTCTTTTTCAATCAGGGCACAGCTGTTGGCTTGCTACAATTCTGGCTTCCTTTCATTGCTTTGGGTGCCTCAGCTGAACTTTGGTTTCTCGAGTGGCAATTTCCTAAATGTTTTCTGGGTCTGAATTGGTTTTGCCTTGATCCTTCCCTAATTTTGTATTCTGACACAATACAAACAAGAGTTTGGACAGAGTAGCCATTATGAAATAAAAAACACAATACATAAGCGTTTGAAGCTTATACATCTACAGGTAACACGAGCAAGGTGAGTTTTTGTGTTTTGGAAAATCAAATGGAACACTTTGGCTGAGGTGACAGATATTAATTGCCTCCAAACTCAATTTCACTGCATTTTTCAGGTTAATTCAGTCAGAATTCCACAGGCAGTCAGCTGGAGGGGTGGATGAATCCGGGAACAGCCGGTTCCCTTGCGACTAAATCAAGCCCAATATCATTATGGATTCTTGCATTTCTTTGGCTTTTTTCTCTTTTTTCTTATTTATCATGGTTTGTAATGAATTTTCTGATGTGAGCTTTGGTTTTGAGGCTGCAATATGGAGTTCAGGGCACCGGAGGAATGGTCTTTTTCAAACTGGGCACAGCTGTTGGCTTGCTCCAATTCTGGCTTGCTGTCATTGGTTTGGGTGCCTCAGCTGACTTTTAGTTTCTTGAACGGCAATTTCCTAAATGTTTTCTGGGTCTGAGTTGGTTTTGCCTTCTTCCTTCCCAAATGTTGTATTCTGATGCAATACAAACAAGACTTTGGACAGAGTACCATTATGAAAGAAAAAAAAAATTGGCCTTTCTGGAGTAGAAATCTACAGGTAACACGACCAAGATGAGATTCTGTGTTTTGGAAAAAGACATGGAACACTTTGGCTGAGGTGACAGATATTAATTGCCTCCAAACCGAGTTTCACTGCGAATTTCATTTTAATTCTGTCAGAAGCCACAGACCCTCAGCTGGGAGGTGTGGAAGAATCTGGAAACAGACATTAACAAGGGAGTAAATCAAGCCCAATATCACTAAGAACTCCTGCATTTCTTTGGATTTTTTCTGATTTTTCTTATTTATCATGGTTTGTAATGAATTTCCTGATGTGAGGTTTGGTTTTGAGGTTGCAATATCGAGTTCAGGGGACAAGAGGAAGGTTCTTTTTCTTTTTTTTTTATCTTTTATTTAATGAATATAAATTTCCAAAGTACGACTCATGGGTTACAATGGCTTTCCCCCCCATACGGTCCCTCCCACCCACAACCCTCCCCTTTCCCACTCCCTCTCCCCTTCCATTCTCATCAAGATTTATTTTCGATTATCTTAATATGCAGAAGATCAGCTTAGTATACTTTAAGTAAGGATTTCAACAGTTTGTTCCCACACAGAAACATAAAGTGAAAAATAATAGATGATTTTTTTTTAAATGATGATGAAATCAGATCAGACCTATTGTCATGTTTAATCCCAGTGAGAGTCAAGTTGGGAATTGATAATTTCTTTTTTTTTTTTTTTTACAGAAGATCCGTTTAGTATACATTAAGTAAAGATTTCAATCGTTTGCACCCCCATAGAAACACAAAGTGAAATATACTGTTTGAGTACTCGTTATAGCATTAAGCCTCAGTGTACAGCACATTAAGGACAGAGATCCTACATGAGGAGTAAGTGCACAGTGACTCCTGTTGTTGACTTTACAAATTGACACTCCTGTTTATGGCATCAATAATCTCCCTATGCACCAGTCATGAGTTTCCAAGGCTATGGAAGCCCCTTGAGTTCTCCGACTCTTATCTTGTTTAGACAAGGTCATAGTCAAAGTGGAGGTTCTCTCCTCCCTTCAGAGAAAGGCACCTCCCTCTTTGAAGACCTGTTCTTTCCACTGGGATCTCACTCACAGAGATCTTTTTGCCAGAGTGCCTTGGCTTTCCATGCCTGAAATACTCTCATGGGCTTTTCAGCCAGATCCGAGTGCCTTTAGGGCTGATTCTGAGGCCAGAGTGCTATTTAGGACATCCGCCATTCTATGAGTCTGCTGAGTATCTCACTTCCCATGTTGGATCACTCTCCCCTTTATTTATTCTATCGGTTAGTGTTAGCAGATACTAGACTTGTTTATGTGCTCCCTTTGACTCTTAGTCCTTTCATTATGATCAATTGTGAACTGAAATTGATCACTTGGAATAGTGAGATGGCATTGGCACATGCCACCTTGATGGGATTGAATTGGAATCCCCTGGTATGTTTCCAACTCTACCAATTGGGGCAAGTCAGCCCGAGCATGCCCCAAATTATACATCTCTTCCCTCTCTTATTCCCACTTTTATGTTTAACAGGGATCATATTTCAGTTAATTTTCAACACTTAAGAATAACTGTGTGATAATTACAGAATTAAACCAGTCATATTAAGTAGAACAGACAAAAAAAAATACTATGAGGGATAATATATTAAGTTGTCCATTAGCAGTCAGGGCTATGCTGATCAAGTCACCATTTCCCATAGTGTCCATTTCACTTCAGGAGGTTTCCTTTTTGGTGTTCAGTCAGTTGTCACCGATCAGGGAGAACATATGGTATTTGTCCCTTTGGGACTGGCTTACTTCACTCAGCATGATGTGTTCCAGATTCCTCCATTTTGTTGCAAATGACTGGATTTCGTTGTTTCTTACTGCGGTATAGTATTCTAAAGAATACATATCCCATAATTTCTTTATCCAGTCAACTATTGATGGGCATTTAGGTTGGTTCCAGGTCTTGGCTATTGTGAATTGTGCTGCAATAAACATTAGGGTGCAGACCGCTTTTTTCTTTATCAATTTAAACTCCTTTGGGTAAATTCCAAGGAGTGGGATGGCTGGGTCGAATGGTAGGGTTATATTCAGGTTTCTGAGGAATCTCCAGACTGATTTCCATAGTGGCTTGACCAGTTTGCATTCCCACCAACAGTGGGTTAGTGTCCCTTTTTCCCCACATCCTCGCCAGCATCTGTTGTTGGTAGATTTCTGTATGTGAGCCATTCTAACCGGGGTGAGGTGAAACCTCATTGTGCTTTTTGATTTCCATTTCCCTGATTGCTAGTGACCTTGAACATTTTTTCATGTGCCTGTTGGCCATTTGGATTTCCTCTTTTGAAAAATGTCTATTGAAGTCCTTGGCCCATCTCTTAAGTGGGTTGTTGGTTTTGTTTTTGTGGAGTTTCTTGATCTCTTTGTAGATTCTGGTTATTAACCCTTTATCTGTTGCATAGTTTGCAAATATTTTTTCCCATTCTGTTGGTTGTCTCTTCACTCTCCTGACTGTTTCTTTTGCAGTACAGAAACTTCTCAATTTGATGCAATCCCAATAGTTGATTTTGGCTTTGACTGTCTGTGCCTCCCGGGTCTTTTCCAGAAATTCTTTGCCTGTGCCAATATCTTGAAGGGTTTCTCCAATGTTCTCTAATAACTTAATGGTGTCAGGACGTAGATTTAGGTCTTTAATCCATGTTGAGTGGATTTTTGTGTAAGGTGTAAGGTAGGGGTCTTGCTTCATGCTTCTGCACGTGGAAATGCAGTTTTCCCAGCACCATTTATTGAATAGACTGTCCTTGCTCCAGGAATTAGTTTTAGATCCTTGATCAAATATAAGTTGGCTGTAGATGTTTGGATTGATTTCTGGTGTTTCAATTCTGTTCCATTGGTCTATCCATCTGTTTCTGTACCAGTACCATGCTGTTTTGATTACAACTGCCCTGTAGTATGTCCTGAAGTCTGGTATTGTGATGCCTCCGGCTTTGTTTTTGTTGTACAAGATTGCTTTAGCTATTCGAGGTCTCTTGTGCCTCCATATGAATTTCAGCATCATTTTTTCTAGATCTGCGAAGAATGTCTTTGGTATCTTGATTGGGATTGCATTGAATCTATAAATTGCTTTTGGGAGAATGGACATTTTGATGATATTGATTCTTCCAATCCATGAGCATGGAAGATTTTTCCATTTTTTGGTATCCTCTTCTATTTCTTTCTTTAAGGTTTTGTAATTTTCATCGTAGAGATCTTTAACGTCCTTGGTTAAGTTTATTCCAAGGTATTTGATTGTTTTTGTAGCTATTGTGAATGGGATTGATCTTAGCAGTTCTTTCTCAGTCATGGCATTGCTTGTGTATACAAAGGCTGTTGATTTTTGTGCATTGATTTTATATCCTGCCACTTTGCCAAACTCCTCTATGAGTTCCAATAGTCTCTTAGTAGAGTTCTTTGGATCCTCTAAGTACAGAATCATATCGTCTGCAAAGAGGGATAGTTTGACTTCTTCCTTCTTGATTTGTATTCTTTTGATTTCTTTTTCTTGTCTGATGGCTCTGGCTAAAACTTCCAGAACTATGTTAAATAGCAGTGGTGAGAGTGGGCATCCCTGCCTGGTGCCAGATTTCAGTGGAAATGATTCCAACTTTTCCCCATTCAATAGGATGCTGGCTGTGGGTTTTTTATAAATTGCTTTGATTATATTGAGGAATGTTCCTTCTATACCCAATTTGCTTAGAGTTTTCATCATGAAAGGGTGTTGAATTTTATCAAATGCTTTCTCTGCATCAATTGAGATAACCATATGGTTTTTCTTCTGCAGTCTGTTAATGTGGTGAATCACATTGATTGATTTGCGAATGTTGAACCATCCCTGCATACCAGGGATGAATCCCACTTGGTCTGGGTGGATGATTTTCCTGATGTGTTGTTGTATTCTATTGGCCAGAATTTTATTGAGGATTTTTGCATCTATGTTCATCAGGGATATTGGTCTGTAATTTTCTTTCAGTGCTGCATCTTTCTCTGGCTTAGGGATTAAGGTGATGCTGGCTTCATAGAAAGAATTTGGGAGGATTCCCTCTTCTTCGATTGTTCTGAATAGTTTGAGAAGAAATGGGATTAGTTCTTCTTTAAATGTCTGGTAGAATTCAGCAGTGAATCCATCTGGTCCTGGGCTTTTCTTTGTTGGGAGGGCCTTTATTACTGTTTCAATTTCTGTTTCAGTTATGGGTCTATTTAGGTTTTCGATGTCTTCCTGGTTCAATTTAGGTAGGTTGCATGTGTCCAGGAATCTATCCATTTCTGATAGGTTTTCCTGTTTGCTGGCATACAGGTCCTTGTAGTAATTTCTGATGATTCTTTTTATTTCTGTGGTGTCTGTTGTTACGTTTCCTTTTTCATCTCTGATTTTATTGATTTGGGTCTTTTCTCTTCTTTTTTTAGTTAGTTGGGCCAATGGGGTGTCAATTTTGTTTATTTTTTCAAAAAACCAGCTTCTCGCTTGGCTGATTTTTTGTAATGTTTTTTTGGATTCAATCCTGTTAATTTCTTCTCTGGTTTTAATTATTTCTCTTCTCCTACTAGATTTGGGTTTGGTTTGCTGCAGTTTTTCTAGGTCCTTGAGGTGCGCTGAAAGCTCATTTATTTGGTACCTTTCCAATTTCTTGATATAGGCACCTATTGCTATAAATTTGCCTCTCAATACTGCTTTTGCTGTATCCCATAAGTTTTGATATGTTGTGTTGTTGTCTTCATTTACTTCCAGAAAGTTTTTGATTTCTCTTTTGATTTCTTGAATGACCCAGTGTTCATTCAGGAGCATGTTGTTCAGTCTCCATGTGTTTGCATACTTTCTGGGGTTTCCTGAGTTGCTAATTTCCAGCTTCATCCCGCTGTGGTCTGAGAAGCTGCATGGTATAATTCTAATTCTTTTAAATTTGCTGAGACTTGCTTTATGGCCTAGTATGTGATCAATCCTAGAGAAGGTTCCATGCACTGCTGAGAAGAATGTGAAGTCTGTAGATGTAGGGTTGAAAGTTCTGTAGATATCTGTTAGATCCATTTGGGCAATAGTGTCAATTAAATCTGCTGTTTCCTTGTTGATCTTCTGTCCGGATGATCTGTCTATTTCTGAGAGTGGAGTATTGAAGTCCCCCAGTACTATTGTATTGGAATCTAAATCTCCCTTTAAGTCCCTTAACATATCTTTTAAATAGACCGGTGCCCTGTAATTAGGTGCATATACATTTATAATAGTTACATCTTCCTGTTGAATTGAACCCTTAATCATTATATAGTGTCCCTCTTTGTCTCTCTTAACAGTTTTTGTATTAAAGTTTATTTTGTCTGATATTAATATGGCTACACCTGCTTTTTTTTGGTTTCTGTTGGCATGGAATATCTTTTTCCAACCTTTCACTTTCAGTCTGCATGCCTCTTTGTTAGAGAGATGTGTTTCTTGTAGGCAACAAATAGTTGGGTTGTGTTCTGTGAGCCAGTCAGCCAAACGGTGTCTTTTAACTGAAGAATTCAGACCATTAATGTTCAATGTGACAATTGATATGTAGTGACTTTGCCCTGCCATTTTCCCGGAAATATTTTCTAGTATATGCTTTGAGCTTCCCATGCTCTTTTACTGGTAGGTGTTCTTCCTTTCCCTTCTTTCATATTGATGGCCGTGTTTCTGTGTTTCTGAGTGTAGCACATCTTTAAGTATCTTTTGCAGGGCCGGACGAGTGGCCACAAAGTCCTTCAATTTCTGTTTGCTATGAAAGGTCTTTATTTCACCTTCATTCACAAATGAGAGCTTGGCAGGATATAATATTCTGGGCTGGCAATTTTTCTCTCTTAGCACCTGTGCTATGTCTCGCCATTCCCTCCTAGCTTGTAGGGTTTCTGATGAGAAGTCAGCTGTGAGTCTGATTGGAGATCCTCTGAGAGTAATCTGACGTTTCTCTCTTGCACATTTTAGGATCTTTTCTTTATGTTTCACTGTGGTAAGTTTAATTACCACGTGTTGTGGTGAGGATCTCTTTTGGTCATGTTTATTGGGGGTTCTATGAGCTTCCTGTACTAGGATAACTCTGTCCTTCTCCAAACCTGGAAAGTTCTCTGCTAGTATCTCACTAAAAAGGCCTTCCAATCCTTTCTCTCTCTCCATGCCTTCAGGAACTCCTAGAACTCGAATGTTGGTTTTTTTAATAGTATCCTGTAGATTCCCAACAATATTTTTTAGGTTTCTAATTTCCTCTTCTTTTCTTTGGTTTGACTGTATGTTTTCCTGTGCTCTATCTTCTAAGTCCGATATTCTCTCTTCTGCTTCACCCATTCTGTTTTTAAGGCTTTCTAATGTGTTTGTCATTTGATCTATTGAGCTCTTCATTTCATTTTGATTTCTCTTGACTATTACACTTTCCTGTTCTACTAGTTTCTGAGTTTCATTTTGACTCTTCCTTAAAATTTCATTTTCACGAGAGAGATTTTCAATCTTGTCCGTTAAGGATTTCTGTAGTTCAAGGACTTGCTTTTGAAAACTTCTAAATGTTCTTATCATAAATTTTTTGAAATCCGTATCTTGCATTTCTTCTATCTCATCATCTTCATACTCTTGGCTTGGGGTGTTTTGCTTATTTGGAGGCATCATAGTGTCATCGTTGATCTTGCTCCCTCTATTTCTGTGTTTGTTACTCGGCATAGTTAATTCTTCTTGCGTCACTGTGCGTTTTTTTTTTCTTTTCTTTTTTTTTTTTTTATACTGTGTCCCTGTTAAGTGGACTGCCTGCTGTTGGAGGACCCTTGGAGGCTTGAGATGGGTGCGGCCTGAGAGCTCTGCCTGGTTCTTCCTGGTTAAGGGTGTGCACGGAAGGTTCTTTTTCAATCAGGGCACAGCTGTTGGCTTGCTCCAATTCTGTCTTGCTTTCAAGGTTTTGGATGCCTCCGCGGCCCTTTGTTTCTTGAGCGGCAATTTCATAAATGTTTTCTGGGTCTGAGTTGGTTTTGCCTTCTTCCTTCCCAAAATTTGTATTCTGCCCAAATACAAACAAGAGTTTGGGCAGAGTAGCCATTATGAAACAAAAAACACAACAAATAGGCGTTTGAAGCTTGGAAATCTACAGGTAACACGACCAAGGTGAGTTTTTGTGTTTTGGAAAATCAAATGGAACACTTTGGCTGAGGTGGCAGATATTAATTGCCTCCAAACAGAGTTTCACTGCGATTTTCAGGTTAATTCAGTCAGAATTCCACAGGAACTCAGCAGGAGGGTTGGATGAATCTGGGAATATCCGGTTTCCTTGCGACTAAATCAAGCCCAATATCATTATGGATTCTTGCGTTTCTTTGGCTTTTTTCTCATTTTTCTTATTTATCATGGTTTGTAATGAATTTTCTGATGTGAGCTTTGGTTTTGAGGCTGGAATATCGAGTTCAAGGCACAAGAGGAAGGTTCTTTTTCAATCAGGGCACAGCTGCTGGTTGCTCCAATTCTGGCTTGCTGTCATTGTTTTGGATGCCTCAGGCAATTTGTGGTTTCTAGTGTGGCAATTTCCTAAATGTTTTCTGAGTCTCAGTTGATTTTGCCTTCTTCCTTCCCAAATTTTGTATTCTGACCCAATACAAACAAGAGTTTGAACAGAATAGCCATTATGAAATAAAAAAAACAACAAATAGGCTTTTGAAGCTACAGGTAACATGACCAAGGTGAGATATTTTGTTTTGGAAAATAAAATGGAACACTCTTACTGTGGTGACAGATATTAACTGCCCGCAAACTCAGTTTCACTGCCATTTTCAGGTTAATTCAGTCAGAATTCCAGAGGGAGTCAGCTGGAGGAGTGGATGCATCTGGGAACAGCCGGTTTGCTTGCGACTAAATCCAGCCCAATATCATCATGGATTCTTGCATTTCTTTGGCTTTTTTCTCATTTTTCTTATTTTTCGTGGTTTGTAATGAATTTTCTGATGTGAGCTTTGGATTTGAGGCTGCCATATGGACTTCAGGGCATAAGAGGAAGGTTCTTATTCAATCAGGGCACAGCTGTTGGCTAGCTCCAATTTTGGCTTGCTGTCATTGTTTTGGGTGCCTCAGCTGACTTTTGGGTTCTTGAACAGCAATTATCTAAACATTTTATGGTCAGAGTCGGTTTTGCCTTCTTCCTTCCCAAATTTTGTATTCTGACGCAATACAAACAAGAGTTTGGAAAGAGTAGCAATTATGAAATAAAAAACACAACAAATAGGCATTTGAAGCTTTGAAATCAACAGGTAACACGATCAAGTGAGTTTTTGTGTTTTGGAAAATCAAATGGAACACTATGTCTGAGGTGACAGATATTAACTGCCTCCGTTCAGGTTAATTCAGTCAATATTCCAGAGGCAGTCAGCTGGATGGGTGGATGAATCCGGGAATAGCCGGTTTCCTTGCGACTAAATCAAGCCAAATATCATTATGGATTCTTGCATTTTTTGGCTTTTTTTCTCATATTCTTATGTATCATGGTTTGTAATGAATTTTCTGATGTGAGCTTTGGTTTTGAGTCTGCAATATGGATTTCAAGGCACCGGGGGGATGGTCTTTTTCAAACAGGGCACAGCTGTTGGCCTACTCCAATTCTGGCTTGCTGTCATTTTTTTGAGTGCCTCAGCTGATTTGCAGTTTCTTGTGTGGCAATTTCCTACATGTTTTCTGGGTCTGAGTTGGTTTTGCCTAGATCCTTCCCAAATTTTGTATTCTCATGCAATACAAACAAGAGTTTGGACAGAGTAGCCATTATGAAATAAAAAACACAACAAATAGGTGTTTGAAGCTTATACATCTACAGGTAACACGACCAAGGTGAGTTTCTGTGTTTTGGAAAATCAAATGGAACACTTTGGCTGAGGTGACAGATAGTAATTGCCTCCAAACTGAGTTTCACTGCGATTTTCAGGCTAATTCAGGCAGAATTCCACAGGCAGTAAGTAGGAGGGGTGGATGAATCCGGGAACAGCCGGTTTCCTTGTGACTGAATCAAGCCCAATATCATTATGGATTCTTGCATTTCTTTGGCTTTTTTCTCATATTCTTATGTATCATGGTTTGTAATGAATTTTCTGATGTGAGCTTTGGTTTTGAGGCTGGCATATTGAGATCAGGTCACTTTTTCCATCAGGGCACAGCTGTTGGGCTGCTCCAATTCTGGCTTGCTGTCATTGTTTTGGGTGTCTCAGCTGACTTCTGGTTCCTTGAGCGTCAATTTCCTAAATGTTTTCTGGTTCTGAGTTGGTTTTACCTTCTTCCTTCCAAAATTTTGTATTCTGACCCAATACAAACAAGAGTTTGGACGCAGGAGCCATTATGAATTAAAAAACACAACAAATATGCATTTGAAGCTTATACATCTACAGGTAACACAACCAAGGTGAGTTTTTGTGTTTTGGAAAATCAAATGGAACACTTTGGCTGATGTGACAGATATTAATTGCCTCCAAACTGAGTTTCACTGCGATTTTCAGGTTAATTCTGTCCGAATTCCACAGGCAGTCAGCTGGGAGGGGTGGATGAATCTGGGAACAGCAGGTTTCTAGTGACTAAATCCAGCCTAACATCATTATGGATTCTTGCATTTCTTTGGCTTTTTTCTCTTTTTTCTTATTTATCATGGTTTGTAATGAATTTTCTGATGTGAGCTTTGGTTTTGAGGCTGGCATATGGAGTTCAGGGAACAAGAGGAAGGTTCTTTTTCAATCAGGGCACAGCCGTTGGCCTGCTCCAATTCTGGCTTGCTGTCATTGTTTTGAGTGCCTCAGCCAATTTGTGGTTTCTTGAGCGGCAATATCCTAAATGTTTTCTGGGTCTGAGTTGGTTTTGCCTTCTTTCTTCCCAAATTTTGTGTTCTCACACCATACAAAAAAGAGTTTGGACAGAGTAGCCTTTATGAAATAAAAAACACAACAAATAGGCGTTTGAAGCTTAGAAATCTACAGGTAACACGACCAAGTGAGTTTTTGTGTTTTGGAAAATAAAGTGGAACACTTTGGCTCAGGTTGCAGATATTAATTGCCTCCAAAATGAGTTTCACTGCGATTTTCATTTGAATTCCGTCAGAATTCCACAGGCAGTCAGCTGGAGGGGTGGATGAATCCGGGAACAGCCGGTTTCCTTGCGACTAAATCAAGCCCAATATCATTATGGATTCTTGCATTTCTTTGGCTTTTTTCTCATATTCTTATGTATCATGGTTTGTAATGAATTTTCTGATGTGAGCTTTGGTTTTGAGGCTGGCATATTGAGTTCAGGGCACTGGAGGAATGGCCTTTATCAAACTGGGCACAGCTGTTGGCCTACTCCAATTCTGGCTTGCTGTCATGGTTTTGTGGGCCTCAGCCGATTATTGTTTTCTTGAGCGGCAATTTCCTAAATGTTTTCTGGGTCTGAGTTGGTTTTGCCTCCTTCCTTCCCAAATTTTGTATTCTGATGCAATACAAACAAGAGTTTTGGCAGAGTAGCCATTATGAAATAAAAAACAAAACAAATAGGCGTTTGAAGCTTAGAAATCTACAGGTAACACAACCAAGGTGAGTTTTTGTGTTTTGGAAAATCAAATGGAACAATTTGGCTGAGGTGACAGATATTAATTGCCTCCAAACTGAGTTTCACTGCGATTTTCAGGTTAATTAGGTCAGAATTCCACAGGCAGTCAGCTGGGAGGTGTGGATGCATCTGGGAACAGCCGATTTCCATGCTACTAAATCCAGCCCAATATCATTATGGATTCTTGCATTTCTTTGGCTTTTTTCTCATATTCTTATGTATCATGGTTTGTAATGAATTTTCTGATGTGAGCTTTGGTTTTGAGGTTGGCATATTGAGTTCAGGTCACTTTTTCAATCAGGGCACAGCTGTTTGCTTGCTCCAATTCTGGCTTGCTGTCATGGTTTTGAGTGCCTTAGCTGACTTTTGGTTTCTTGAGCGGCAATTTCCTAAATGTTTTCTGGGTCTGAGTTGGTTTTGCCTCCTTCCTTGCCAAATTTTGTATTCTGAGGCCACACAAACAAGAATTTGGGCAGAGTAGCCATTATGAAATAAAAAACACAACAAATAGGGGTTTGAAGCTTAGAAATCTACAGGTAACACGACCAACGTTAGTTTTGGATTTTTGGAAAATAAAATGGAACACTTTGGATGAGGTGACAGATAGTAATTGCCTCGAAACTGAGTTTCACTGTGATTTTCAGGCTAATTCAGTCAGAATTCCACAGGCAGTCAGCTGGAGGGGTGGATGAATCTGGGAACAGCCAGTTTCCTTTCGACTAAACCAAGCCCAATATCATCATGGATTCTTGCATTTCTTTGGCTTTTTTCTCCTTTTTCTTATTTATCATGGTTTTTAATGAATTTTCTGATGTGAGCTTTGGTTTTGAGGCTGCAATATGGAGTTCAGGGCACCGGAGGAATGGTCTTTTTCAAACAAGGCACAGCTGTGGCCTGCTCCAATTCTGGCTTGCTGTCATTGTTTTGGGTGCCTCAGCCGATTTGTGGTTTCTTGAGCAGCAATTTCCTAAATGTTTTCTGGGTCTGAGTTTGTTTTGCCTCCTTCCTTCCCAAATTTTCTTTTCTAATGCCATACAAACAAGAGTTTTGGCAGAGTAGCTATTATGAAATAAAAAACACAACAAATAGGCATTTGAAGCTTAGAAATCTACAGGTAACACGACCAAGGTGAGGTTTTGTGGTTTGGAAAATCAAATGGAACACTTTGGCTGAGGTGACAGATATTAATTGCCTCCAAACTGAGTTTCACTGCGATTTTCAGGTTAATTCAGTCGGAATTCTACGGGCAGGCAGCTGGAGGGGTGGATGAATCTGGGAACAGCCAGTTTCCTTGCGACTAAATCAAGCCCAGTATCATTATGGATTCTTGAATTTCTTTGGCTTTTTTCTCCGTTTTGTTATTTATCATGGTTTTTAATGAATTTTCTGATGTGAGCTTTGGTTTTGAGGCTGGCATATTGAGATCAGGTCACTTTTTCCATCAGGGCACTGCTGTTGGGCTGCTCCAATTCTGGCTTGCTGTCATTGTTTTGGGTGTCTCAGCTGACTTCTGGTTCCTTGAGCGTCAATTTCCTAAATGTTTTCTGGTTCTGAGTTGGTTTTACCTTCTTCCTTCCCAAATTTTGTATTCTGACCCAATACAAACAAGAGTTTGGACGCAGGAGCCATTATGAATTAAAAAACACAACAAATATGCATTTGAAGCTTATACAACTACAGGTAACACAACCAAGGTGAGTTTTTGTGTTTTGGAAAATCAAATGGAATACTTTGGCTGAGGTGACAGATATTAATTGCCTCCAAACTGAGTTTCACTGCGATTTTCAGGTTAATTCAGTCAGAATTCCACAGGCAGTCAGCTGGAGGGGTGGATGAATCTGGGAACAGCAGGTTTCTAGTGACTAAATCCAGCCTAACATCATTATGTATTCTTGCATTTCTTTGGCTTTTTTCTCTTTTTTCTTATTTATCATGGTTTGTAGTGAATTTTCTGATGTGAGCTTTGGTTTTGAGGCTGCAATATGGAGTTCAGGGAACAAGAGGAAGGTTCTTTTTCAATCAGGGCACAGCCGTTGGCCTGCTCCAATTCTGGCTTGCTGTCATTGTTTTGAGTGCCTCAGCCAATTTGTGGTTTCTTGAGCGGCAATATCCTAAATGTTTTCTGGGTCTGAGTTGGTTTTGCCTTCTTTCTTCCCAAATTTTGTGTTCTCACACCATACAAAAAAGAGTTTGGACAGAGTAGCCTTTATGAAATAAAAAACACAACAAATAGGCGTTTGAAGCTTAGAAATCTACAGGTAACACGACTATGGTGAGTTTTTGTGTTTTGGAAAATAAAGTGGAACACTTTGGCTCAGGTTGCAGATATTAATTGCCTCCAAAATGAGTTTCACTGCGATTTTCAGGTGAATTCCGTCAGAATTCCACAGGCAGTCAGCTGGAGGGGTGGATGAATCCGGGAACAGCCGGTTTCCTTGCGACTAAATCAAGCCCAATATCATTATGGATTCTTGCATTTCTTTGGCTTTTTTCTCATATTCTTATGTATCATGGTTTGTAATGAATTTTCTGATGTGAGCTTTGGTTTTGAGGCTGGCATATTGAGTTCAGGGCACTGGAGGAATGGCCTTTATCAAACTGGGCACAGCTGTTGGCCTACTGCAATTCTGGCTTGCTGTCATGGTTTTGTGGGCCTCAGCCAATTATTGTTTTCTTGAGCGGCAATTTCCTAAATGTTTTCTGGGTCTGAGTTGGTTTTGCCTCCTTCCTTCCCAAATTTTGTATTCTGATGCAATACAAACAAGAGTTTTGGCAGAGTAGCCATTATGAAATAAAAAACAAAACAAATAGGCGTTTGAAGCTTAGAAATCTACAGGTAACACAACCAAGGTGAGTTTTTGTGTTTTGGAAAATCAAATGGAACAATTTGGCTGAGGTGACAGATATTAATTGCCTCCAAACTGAGTTTCACTGCGATTTTCAGGTTAATTCAGTCAGAATTCCACAGGCAGTCAGCTGGGAGGTGTGGATGCATCTGGGAACAGCCGATTTCCATGCTACTAAATCCAGCCCAATATCATTATGGATTCTTGCATTTCTTTGGCTTTTTTCTCATATTCTTATGTATCATGGTTTGTAATGAATTTTCTGATGTGAGCTTTGGTTTTGAGGTTGGCATATTGAGTTCAGGTCACTTTTTCAATCAGGGCACAGCTGTTTGCTTGCTCCAATTCTGGCTTGCTGTCATGGTTTTGAGTGCCTTAGCTGACTTTTGGTTTCTTGAGCGGCAATTTCCTAAATGTTTTCTGGGTCTGAGTTGGTTTTGCCTCCTTCCTTGCCAAATTTTGTATTCTGAGGCCACACAAACAAGAATTTGGGCAGAGTAGCCATTATGAAATAAAAAACACAACAAATAGGGGTTTGAAGCTTAGAAATCTACAGGTAACACGACCAACGTTAGTTTTGGATTTTTGGAAAATAAAATGGAACACTTTGGATGAGGTGACAGATAGTAATTGCCTCGAAACTGAGTTTCACTGTGATTTTCAGGCTAATTCAGTTAGAATTCCACAGGCAGTCAGCTGGAGGGGTGGATGAATCTGGGAACAGCCAGTTTCCTTTCGACTAAACCAAGCCCAATATCATCATGGATTCTTGCATTTCTTTGGCTTTTTTCTCCTTTTTCTTATTTATCATGGTTTTTAATGAATTTTCTGATGTGAGCTTTGGTTTTCAGGCTGCAATATGGAGTTCAGGGCACCGGAGGAATGGTCTTTTTCAAACAAGGCACAGCTGTGGCCTGCTCCAATTCTGGCTTGCTGTCATTGTTTTGGGTGCCTCAGCTGACTTTTGGTTTCTTGAGAGGCAATTTCCTAAATGTTTTCTGGGTCTGAGTTTGTTTTGCCTCCTTCCTTCCCAAATTTTCTTTTCTAATGCCATACAAACAAGAGTTTTGGCAGAGTAGCTATTATGAAATAAAAAACACAACAAATAGGCATTTGAAGCTTAGAAATCTACAGGTAACACGACCAAGGTGAGGTTTTGTGGTTTGGAAAATCAAATGGAACACTTTGGCTGAGGTGACAGATATTAATTGCCTCCAAACTGAGTTTCACTGCGATTTTCAGGTTAATTAGGTCAGAATTCCACAGGCAGTCAGCTGGAGGGGTGGATGAATCCGGGAACAGCCGGTTTCCTTGCGACTAAATCCAGCCTAACATCATTATGTATTCTTGCATTTCTTTGGCTTTTTTCTCTTTTTTCTTATTTATCATGGTTTGTAGTGAATTTTCTGATGTGAGCTTTGGTTTTGAGGCTGCAATATGGAGTTCAGGGAACAAGAGGAAGGTTCTTTTTCAATCAGGGCACAGCCGTTGGCCTGCTCCAATTCTGGCTTGCTGTCATTGTTTTGAGTGCCTCAGCCAATTTGTGGTTTCTTGAGCGGCAATATCCTAAATGTTTTCTGGGTCTGAGTTGGTTTTGCCTTCTTTCTTCCCAAATTTTGTGTTCTCACACCATACAAAAAAGAGTTTGGACAGAGTAGCCTTTATGAAATAAAAAACACAACAAATAGGCGTTTGAAGCTTAGAAATCTACAGGTAACACGACTATGGTGAGTTTTTGTGTTTTGGAAAATAAAGTGGAACACTTTGGCTCAGGTTGCAGATATTAATTGCCTCCAAAATGAGTTTCACTGCGATTTTCAGGTGAATTCCGTCAGAATTCCACAGGCAGTCAGCTGGAGGGGTGGATGAATCCGGGAACAGCCGGTTTCCTTGCGACTAAATCAAGCCCAATATCATTATGGATTCTTGCATTTCTTTGGCTTTTTTCTCATATTCTTATGTATCATGGTTTGTAATGAATTTTCTGATGTGAGCTTTGGTTTTGAGGCTGGCATATTGAGTTCAGGGCACTGGAGGAATGGCCTTTATCAAACTGGGCACAGCTGTTGGCCTACTGCAATTCTGGCTTGCTGTCATGGTTTTGTGGGCCTCAGCCAATTATTGTTTTCTTGAGCGGCAATTTCCTAAATGTTTTCTGGGTCTGAGTTGGTTTTGCCTCCTTCCTTCCCAAATTTTGTATTCTGATGCAATACAAACAAGAGTTTTGGCAGAGTAGCCATTATGAAATAAAAAACAAAACAAATAGGCGTTTGAAGCTTAGAAATCTACAGGTAACACAACCAAGGTGAGTTTTTGTGTTTTGGAAAATCAAATGGAACAATTTGGCTGAGGTGACAGATATTAATTGCCTCCAAACTGAGTTTCACTGCGATTTTCAGGTTAATTCAGTCAGAATTCCACAGGCAGTCAGCTGGGAGGTGTGGATGCATCTGGGAACAGCCGATTTCCATGCTACTAAATCCAGCCCAATATCATTATGGATTCTTGCATTTCTTTGGCTTTTTTCTCATATTCTTATGTATCATGGTTTGTAATGAATTTTCTGATGTGAGCTTTGGTTTTGAGGTTGGCATATTGAGTTCAGGTCACTTTTTCAATCAGGGCACAGCTGTTTGCTTGCTCCAATTCTGGCTTGCTGTCATGGTTTTGAGTGCCTTAGCTGACTTTTGGTTTCTTGAGCGGCAATTTCCTAAATGTTTTCTGGGTCTGAGTTGGTTTTGCCTCCTTCCTTGCCAAATTTTGTATTCTGAGGCCACACAAACAAGAATTTGGGCAGAGTAGCCATTATGAAATAAAAAACACAACAAATAGGGGTTTGAAGCTTAGAAATCTACAGGTAACACGACCAACGTTAGTTTTGGATTTTTGGAAAATAAAATGGAACACTTTGGATGAGGTGACAGATAGTAATTGCCTCGAAACTGAGTTTCACTGTGATTTTCAGGCTAATTCAGTTAGAATTCCACAGGCAGTCAGCTGGAGGGGTGGATGAATCTGGGAACAGCCAGTTTCCTTTCGACTAAACCAAGCCCAATATCATCATGGATTCTTGCATTTCTTTGGCTTTTTTCTCCTTTTTCTTATTTATCATGGTTTTTAATGAATTTTCTGATGTGAGCTTTGGTTTTCAGGCTGCAATATGGAGTTCAGGGCACCGGAGGAATGGTCTTTTTCAAACAAGGCACAGCTGTGGCCTGCTCCAATTCTGGCTTGCTGTCATTGTTTTGGGTGCCTCAGCTGACTTTTGGTTTCTTGAGAGGCAATTTCCTAAATGTTTTCTGGGTCTGAGTTTGTTTTGCCTCCTTCCTTCCCAAATTTTCTTTTCTAATGCCATACAAACAAGAGTTTTGGCAGAGTAGCTATTATGAAATAAAAAACACAACAAATAGGCATTTGAAGCTTAGAAATCTACAGGTAACACGACCAAGGTGAGGTTTTGTGGTTTGGAAAATCAAATGGAACACTTTGGCTGAGGTGACAGATATTAATTGCCTCCAAACTGAGTTTCACTGCGATTTTCAGGTTAATTAGGTCAGAATTCCACAGGCAGTCAGCTGGAGGGGTGGATGAATCCGGGAACAGCCGGTTTCCTTGCGACTAAATCAAGCCCAATATCTTTATGGATTCTTGCATTTCTTTGGCTTTTTTCTCCTTTTGCTTATGTATCATGGTTTGTAATGAAGTTTCTGATGTGAGCTTTGGTTTTGAGGCTGCAATATGGAGTTTAGGGCACTGGAGGAATTGTCTTTTTGAAACAGGTCACAGCTTTTGGTTTGCTCCAATTCTGGCTTGCTGTCATTGTTTTGGGTGTCTCAGCTGACTTTTGGTTTCTTGAGCAGCAATTTCCTACATGTTTTCTGGGTCTGAGTCGGTTTTGCCTTCTTATTCTCAAATTTTGTATTCTGATTCAATACAAGCAAGATTTTGGACAGAGTAGCCATTAGGAAAGAAAAAAAAAATAAACAGCAAATTGCCCTTTCGGGATTAAAAATCTACAGGCAACACAGCCAAGATGAGTTTCTGTTTTTGGGAAATGACATGGAACCCTTTTCCTGAGGGGACAAATTCTAACTCCCTAAAAATTGAGTGTGAGTGTGATTTTGAGGTGAATTCACTCAGAATTCCAAAGTCAGTCTGAGGAAGGGGGCAATGAATCTGGAAACAGCCAGTTTCTTTGTGTCTAAATCCAGCCAAATATCACAAAGGACTCTTGCATTTCTTTGGCTTTTTCACTTTTCCCTTATTTATCATGGTTTGTAATGAATTTTCTGATGTGAGCTTTGGTTTTGAGGCTGGCATATGGAGTTCATGGCACAAGAGGAAGCTTATTTTTCAATCATGGCACAGCTGTTGGCTTGCTCCAATTCTGGCTTGCTGTCATTGTTTTGGATGCCTCAGCGGATTTGTGGTGTCTTCAGTGGCAATTTCCTACATGTTTTCTGGGTCTGAGTCGGTTCTTGCCTTCTTATTCCCAAATTTTGTATTCTGATGCAATACAAACAAGAGTTTGGACAGAGTAGCCATTATGAAATAAAAAACACAACAAATAGGCGTTTGAAGCTTAGAAATCTACAGGTAACACGACCAAGGTGAGTTTTTGTGTTTTGGAAAATAAAATGGAACACTTTGGCTGAGGTGACAGATATTAATTGCCTCCAAACTGAGTTTCCCTGCGATTTTCAGGTTAATTCAGTCAGAATTCCACAGGCAATCAGCCGGAGGGGTGGATGAATCCGGGAATGGCTGGTTTCCTTGCGACTAAATCAAGTCCAATACCATTATGGATTCTTGCATTTCAATGGCTTTTTTCTCTTTTTTCTTATGTATCATGGTTTGTAATGAATTTTCTGATGTGAGCTTTGGTTTTGAGGCTGCAATATGGAGTTCAGGGCACAAGAGGAAGGTTCTTTTTCAATCAGGGCACAGCTGTTGGCTTACACCAATTCTGGGTTGCTGTCATTGTTTTGGGTGCCTCAGCCGATTTGTGGTTTCTTGAGTGGCAATTTCCTACATATTTTCTGGGTCTGAGTCGGTTTTGCCTTCTTATTCCCAAATTTTGTATTCTGATGCAATACAAGCAAGATTTTGGACAGAGTAGCCATTAGGAAAGAAGAAAAAAAACACAGCAAATTGGCCTTTCAGGATTAGAAATCTACAGGCAACACGACCAAGATGAGTTTCTGTGTTTTGGAAAATGGCTTGGAACCCTTCTGCTGAGTGGACAGATACTAATACCCTCCAAATCGAGTGTGAGTGCGATTTTCAGGTGAATTCAATCAGATTCCAAAATCAGTCTGTGGAAGGGGGACGAATCTGGAAACAGCCAGTTTCCTTGTGTCTAAATCCAATCAAATATTACAAAGGACTCTTGCATTTCTTTGGTTTTTTTCACATTTCCCTTATTTATCATGGTTTGTAATGAATTTTGTGATGTGAGCTTTGATTTTGAAGCTGGAATATGGAGTTCAGGGCATGGGAGGAATGGTCTTTTTCAAACAGGGCACAGCTGTTGGCTTGCTCCAATTCTGGCTTTCTGTCATTGTTTTGGGTGCCTCAGCTGATTTTGGTTTCTTGAGCGTCAATTTCCTAAATGTTTTCTGGGTCTGAGTTGGTTTTGCCATCTTCCTTCCCAAATTTTGTATTCTGACACAATACAAACAAGAGTTTGGACAGAGTAGCCATTATGAAATAAAAAACACAACAAATAGGCATTTGAAGCTTAGGAATCTACAGGTAACACGACCAAGGTGAGCTTTTGTGTTTTGGAAAATCAAATGGAACACTTTGGCTGAGGTGACAGATATTAATTGCCTCCAAATTGAGTTTCACTGTGATTTTCAGGTTAATTCAGTCAGAATTCCACAGGCAGTCAGCTGGAGCGGTGGATGAATCCGGGAACGGTCGGTTTCCCTGCGACTAAATCAAGCCCAATAACATTATGGATTCTTGCATTTCTTTGGATTTTTCTCTTTTTTCTTATGTATCATGGTTTGTAATGAATTTTCTGATGTGAGCTTTGGTTTTGAGGCGGCAATATTGAGTTCAGGGCACAACAGTAATGGTCTTTTTCAATCAGGGCACAGCTGTTGGCCTGCTCCAATTCTGGCTTGCTGTCATTGTTTTGGGTGCCTCAGGTGACATTTGGTTTCTTGTGCATCAATTTCCTACATGTTTTCTGTGTCTGAGTTGGTTTTGCCTTCTTCCTTCCCAATTTTTGTATTCTGATGCAATACAAGCAAGATTTTGGATAGAGTTAGCTCTGTGTCCATTCTTCTGTCTCTGCACTAGATGAATAAAATAACAATGTAAAATGATTTGAAAAGAACTATAAGGGGTCGGCGCTGTGGTGCTGCTGCCAATTGGGGAGTGAACCAGCAGATGGAAAACACCTCTCTCTCTCTCTCTCTCTCTCTCTGTGCCTCTCCTTCTCTGTAACTCTGACTTCCAAATAAATAAATGAATCTTAAAGGAAGTATAAACATCAATAAAACACAAATGAAAATTGTATTCTCAAAACTGGATATTAAACCATGCCTTCTACACCTCTGTTAAAAGTTACATTCTATCATAGTCATTTATGATTTCTAGGGCCAAAGTAGTAAATAAGATTTTTCTGGAAGAGAAAGAGTTTATGAGGGAGCCAGGATTTGGGGTCAGTTAGCAGAAGTGAGTGTCACTCTTTCAGATTTGATGCAGGAAAGGAACAGCAACTGATCCCTTAGATTTTGGTGTGGGAAGGAAAGGAAGGAGGGACTTAACAAAAGCAAATGCCCTCTGGTTGTGGGCACCCACCCCTGACTGCAGCTTTTCGGAGGAACAGCTGGTGTCTCTAGGGATGCTGCAGCCTGGACTCCATTTCCCAGAGTTCACAGTAGCTCCGAGGTATTCTGCTTTCCAAATACCTGTGGGCATGCACCTGCCACTGCCAGTCCCTGGGGCTCAGAGTTGGACCAGGGGAGTTCATTCCTTGATCAGTGTCAGCCCTGGGGGCTGTGCTGCTCCTTCTCTGGCATTTACTGCAACTCCTGCTCTGCATGTGCGATCCCAGGCAGTTTCCGAGTGCTCACCCTGAGCCTGCCTCCTGCTGCTTCTTCCCTCTTCATCCACCAACTGTGGGTCCCACATGTCAGGGCCTCTCTTCCCCACACTCCCAATTTCACTCCCCGTGTGTCCGGAAGAAAGGGTACCTGCTCCAGGGACTTTCTGCTGCAGGTTTGGCATGCAGGAAGGGGCAGAGACACATGTGGGAAAAGTGTGCCAGCGATCCTGGCAGCTTCTCCCGAGGTCAGGGCTGGGACCCAGGCTGCTCTGTCTCCCACCTCTATTTCCCAGGCTCAAAGTGCCCAGACTCTCTCCTGCAGAACCTCACCTAAACTGTCCCTAATGCACTTTATTTAGTGGTTACAGGAGAGAGGGGGCAGCGTTCTGGGAACCTGCACTCACAGGGAAGGAAGGCAGAAAGACTCCTGATCTCCACAGTTAAATAAGCCAGGTTCCCACTGTGGGTGGTCTCAGAATGCAGTCTGGCCTGGTCTCTTGATGTTTCCTGGGCTGGTTCCTACAGGGTGGGGCTGGATGGCCCTCAGGAGGGAGCCTGTGGCAGCAGAGGGGTGGGCAGGAGGATCTGTCTAGGATCTACCCCACTGCTCTCATCCTGCACCTCATCTTCCTGGTGGGGATCAGTGTGAAGCGTGAATAGCTGCTTTGTGTGTTGATCCCTCTCAAGTATTAATTATCACATTTTTCCAATGTGGAATTTGAAGCTATTCCAGAAACCTGGGGTGGGAAAACTCCCTTCTTTCAAACAGGCACAAAGACAGTGGAGGATCCAAGGAGTTTCTATTAATGGACCTAGGCTCAGCTGGAATGATTTCCTGAGAATTGAGCATCAAATTCAAGTTTCTTAGCTGTTACAGCATTGGTGGGTTTAAATGGCAGCCTACATGATTAGAACCAGATTTCCAATGGTCAATGGGTCCAGTATGTTTGTAAAAGATATTTGGAATCTTACCCAAAACTGTTGTCTATGCTTATGTTTTATAGTTTCTCATATGTTTACTTAGTTTCTGGTTTTCTATTTAGACTTTTAATTCACCTTGAGTTGCTTTTACATAGTGTATGAGGTTTTGGGTATATTTTCAGGCTTCTACATATGGATTTATTAGGACAGATTTATGACTGGAGTTTACAAAAGCAGAACTTAGGACATCTTCCCTCCCTAGACAAGATTTCAGTGGGCAGCTGTTTCACTCATTAATTGTGAGCATCCACTTTTAAAGGTTTGTGTTGGATGGCGTCCACTTCTCTTTCTTTGATGATGTATTTGGCTGCTTTTCATTTTCTGTCTTCAGCTATCACTTCTCCTGTTAGCAAGGCTGTCAACTGTTTTGACCTGCCACTGATCCCTTTGCAAAGTGAGAAGGGAACCAAAATTAATGCAAGTCTACTGTGTTGTCAATAACTGGAGCTACTTTTTTAAAGATTTATTTATTCATTTGAAAGAGTTACACAGAGAGAGGAGAGAGAGAGAGAGAGAAAGAGAGAGAGGTCTTCCATCCGATCGTTCATTCCCCAATTGGCAGCAATAGCTGGAGGTATGCCAATTTGAAGCCAGTAGCCAGGAGCTCCTTCTGAGATGAAGCTGTTTTTTTAAATAATTATTTATTTATTTGAAAGACAGAACTTTGTCCAGGTCTCATAGGTGGGTGCAGGAATTGAGGGATTTGGGCCAACTTCTACTGTTTTCCCAGTCCACAGCAGAGAGCTGGATGGGAAGTGCAGCAGCCAGGATCCCAACCGGCACCCATATAGGATGATGACAAGGCAGGCAGTAGCTTTACCCACTATGCAATAGTGCTGCCCACTAACGGGAGCTCTTTTAATCTGAGTTTGCATAAAGAGGAGAATTACAGCATCATAAATACAGATAAGTAACAGTTTTTCTCTGCCCAGCACTTTACATTACCCAGTGCTCCACTGAGAATCTTACATTTCACACTGTGTAATGAAGAAGGCCAGTTACTTATCTTATTTTGGGTTCTGTGTTTAAACCCATGACACTTTTGACATGGGAGGATATTAGTTCTACAATTTCATAGAGACTGGTCTTTGGAAGCATCGATAGAAGTTATAACTGTGAGAGTGGTAAGAAAGAAGAGGGGAAGAAATAAGTGCCCCTTACCCCCCACAGAGATGTCCACAAGTGCAGTAGAAGATATGGCCTTATGGTTGACTTTCTGGGACAAACTGTGTTTGAGTGCTTCACATGTTCTGATAGAAAGGTGTTGTCACCAGGTTTTTAGTATATTTTGTTAGTTTTTAAAGATTTATTTATTTATTTGAAAATCAGAGCTACACACAGAGAGAAGGAGAGACAGAGAGAGAGAGAGAGAGAGAGAGAGAGGGGTCTTCCATCAGGTTCATTTCCCCAATGGCTTCATCATTGTGAACTTTGCTCAGTTCCTGACCTATACCTTTCCTTTAACCTAGTACTTTGCCATGTAGTAGCCCATGAAAACTGCAGACTGCATAAATTAATGAATACTTGGAGGGTTGTGATTTCTTAGAGGAACATCATGAGACAGAAGGAATAAAACAAAACAAAAGTATCCTCCATATATAGAAGGTACACTGTTTTTACAAGCCACAGAGAAGAGGAAGAAGCAGGGAAGTAGTGAGACTGGAAAGTTTGTGGCAAAGGTAATAGGCACTGGTCAAGAATTTAACAAGCCCATTAGGAAAACATTAAGGTTTCCTTACTTCCATGTAGACTCTGCCCTCTTATGGTGAACAGGGTCCTCTAAACCCACTTGTTGCACAAATGAAAACCCAATCATTGTCTTCTCCCACAGATGGAGTCTGCTATTGGTTTTGATTTACATTTCCCTAATAGCTAGTGATATTGGGCATGTTCATCTATGTCTTGACCATTGAGATTTCTTCTTCTGAGAAACATCTGTTTTGATCCTTGCCCATTTCTTAGCTGTACATTTTGCTTCTTATTTGGAGATTTTTCCAGTTCTATATATGTATGTTCTGGCTATCAATCTTTTGTCATAATCAGAGTTTTCAATGTTTCCTGCCATTCTGTCCATTGTATGTTCACTCTGTTGATTACTTTGTAGTGAAGATGTATCTTAATATGATATGCTCAAATTTCTATATTTTATTTTTTTTACTTGTGCTTTTGGAATCTTACCCAAAACTGTTGTCTATGCTTATGTTTTATAGTTTCTCATATGTTTACTTAGTTTCTGGTTTTCTATTTAGACTTTTAATTCACCTTGAGTTGCTTTTACATAGTGTATGAGGTTTTGGGTATATTTTCAGGCTTCTACATATGTATAATCACTTTCCTTTAAACCATTTGCTAAAGGGGTTCTTCTTTCTCCTGTTTGTTTTCTTTCCTTTGTTATATAGGAGTTGCCTGTAGAAAAGTCGGTTTATTTCAGCTGCCTATACTTTTACATTGAACTATGAGTCAGTTTTCCAACAGTGCTAACATTGTTTCTATATTTTTAAGATTTATTTATTTATTGGAAAGGCCAGATGCTTCTTCCAAGTCTCTCATGTGGGTGCCAGCACCGTAGAACACAATCCATCTTCCACCAATTTCCCAGGTGCATTAGTAGGGAGCTGGATTGGAAGTGGAGCACCTGGTCTCCTAGCAGCAACATATGGGACGCATGCACAGCAGATCAAGGCTTTAACCCACTACACCACAGAACCAAACCCTTCCTTATTTACTTCTGCTGTGATCTTTCATTATTCACTTTTTTCTACTGCCCTGCATCTTGACTCCTTCCTGTTTTTTTTCTGGGTCCTGGAGGATGGTAGTAGGTGGCTTCTGGGATATCTTTTTGTGTTAGTAGATACTTGGTAATCTAAAATCACAATTATTAGTTTCTATATTTCTCTGCTAATCACTAGGACCTTCTGGATGACAATAGAAAATGCTGGCAGAAATGAGGATATATTAATTTGCTAAGAAAATACCACAGAGAATATGATGTAAATCATGGAATTTTACTTCTCAGAGTTGTAGAGCTTGAAAATATCAGATCAAGGTGCTTAAATAGGCTCGATTTTTCCAGAAGCCTTTCTCCGATGTGACAGACACATCTACCATTTGATCTGCTTAAAAGCACTTTCTTCAGGTAGAGTCATGTTGCTGGTTAGCACTTCCGTGTTAGAGTTTTAGGGAGGCACATTTCAGTCCATAACAGCAAAAGGGACCCTGTGGTCTACTTCAATGACAGCCATCTCTGTGGAGGACAGAAAGTTTGGAATCAGCGTTAGGATTTCTCACAGTATTAGTGTCAGTGCTATCTCCATCAAATGTGCATTCATGTACACACAAATCTACCTGTACTCATAAACACATTCAACAGTGGAAATGCCTGATGGTTGTGTACGGGTAACATCAATATAATAATCCATAAGATGGCCTATTAGCAGACATTAAAAAGAGAATTAGAAAGAATGACAACAAAATCTGCAGTTACCTATATTTATGTCTATATGTATGATATTCAGTATTTATAGTTGCTAAAAGATGAATACTGATGTGTGGGAATAAAAGCTAAACCTTACCTTGCAATATTGCAGCCTAGTCTACATGAAAGCTGTCTTCCTAAAACCATTCACTGGGCCCACTCTGTGGCATAGTAGATTAAGCATCCACCTGCAGCACCAGCATCCCACATGGGCACCAGTTTGAGTCCCTGCTCCTGCACTTCCAATCCAGCTCTTTACTAATGGCCTAGGAAAGCAGTGCAATATGCCCTGAGTGCTTGGGCCCCTGCACCCATGTGAGAGACCTGGAGGAAGCTGCTGACTCCTGGCTTCTGGCACCTGGCTTCAGATCCGCCCAGCTCCAGCCATTCTGGCCATTTAGGGGTGAACCAGTCGATAGAAGACCTCTCTTTCTCTTCCTCTCTATATCTGTAACTCTGCCTCACAATAAAGAAATACATTTTTTAAAAACCTTTCACATGTTAAATTTCTTAATTGTTTTAAAGATTTATTTATTTATGTACAAGTCGAGTTACAGAGAGGAGAGCCAGAGAGAAAGAGAGAGGTCTTCCATCTGATGTTCACTCCCTAATTGATTGCAACTGCCAGAGCTGTGCTGATCCGAAGCCAGGAGCCAGGAGCTAGTTCCCGGTCTCCCAGATGGGTACAGGGGCCCAAAGACTTGGGCCATCTTGTACTACTTTGCCAGGCCATAGCAGAGAGCAGGATCAGAAGTGGAGCAGCTGAGTATTGAACCGGCCCCCATATGGGATGCTGGTGCTTCAGACCAGGGAGTTAACCTGCTCCACCACAGCACCAGTCCAACATTTTAAATTTCTGATACTCTAAAGTAGTACAGGACTGCATTACATCTAGGAAAGATGCATTTAAAAATTATAAATCTAGTGCATTTTAGCAGAAGTTTTAACAAATACTTCTGATTTTCTCAGCATTATATATAAATAAATGACATAATGAGTCATTGTCAGATTTTTAGCTTTTGACAGCCACTTATAATATTTCACAGCTTTTTGAAATGTATTGCTAGTGTGTTTTTCTCAACACATGCACTGGATTTTACCTATAAGGTTGCCTCTTATAGGATTTGCATTTTAATGGGTTTTCATGGCACATGTAATCAACATCTGCAAAGCCTCTAAAACACATAAATAATAACATGAATCAGGCTTTTTTCTTAAATATTAATTTATTTATTTATTTGAAAGAGTTGCACAAATAGAGGAGAGGTAGAGAGAGAGAGACAGACAGACAGAGACAGAGAGGTCTTCCATCTGCTGGTTTACTCCCAGTTGGCCGCAATGGGTGGTCTGTGTCAATCTGAAGCCAGGAGCTTCTTCAGGGTCTTTCACATGTGTGCAAGGCCCCAAGGACTTGGGCCACCTTCTACTGCTTTCCCAGGCCATAGCAGAGAGCTGGTTCAGAAGTGGAGCAGCCGCAACTTGAACTGGCACCCATATGGCTTGCCAGCACTGCAGGCAACAACTTTATCTGCTATGCCACAGCGCCAGCCCCACATTGCATCTTTTTAAGATGATATGGATTTAAGTTCATGAGAAATTATTAGCATAGTGGGAACTGATAGATATGGATGAAGCAGGATGGACTTGTTAGGAATGGTGATGTTAATTTTTTTATAAAATAAATAAGAAATTAAATATGGTCAGACATAAATGAAGACTAAATTTTATTAGTGGTAATCCAGAAAACACTGATCTCAGGTCTTTTTCTTCCAGTGTTAAGTTTATATTTTTAAATGCATATTAAGTGAACAAATTTCATGTAATTTATATATACAGATTGAAGAGCAAACTGATAACATCCTATCCTATCTTCCCTTGTTCTCATATTTCCAGCTCCCTCCTTCTTGTTTTATTTTCTTTTAATTTTGACAGCTGCATGCTTTGATTTTATTTTAGAATCACAAGCTTTAACCCTCTACAAAATAAAGAATTCAGCAAGTAGTAGCAGAAATATCAATGAGTATATGTTGTGTACTCTATCAAAGAGTACAGAAAAGTGCTATGAACAATACTCAAATCTCAAAATGTCAATTTAACTCATATGCTGCTTTTTGTTGTCTATATATTAATTACCACCAGTCAGAGAAAACATATGGTGTGGGGAGCAACTTGGACTAGACTAAGTTACTGGAATTAAGACTTATTCTATGCATCTGCTCTCCCACAATATGGCGCTGGGAGAGGAGAAAACAGCTTCTACCCAGCTGCCTCCAGTTCAGCCAATAAACTGTAGGACTTGCTCCTGATTGCAGGAGAGCAGCGTACTCGGCGTGTGGGCAGCCAAGTTGGGATTGGCAGAGGAGGACTATAAAGGAGGAGAGAGACGGCATGCACCAGGAACATCTAAGGGGAACATCTAAGGGGAACACCTGTGCAGCCCCCGAGAGAGCCGGCCGGTGGTGTGCCGCTCCCCCACGGAAGTGGGGAAGGTGGCAGGGGGAACCGCCCTTCCACGGAGGTGGAAGGGACAGTAGCCAACCCGGGAAGAACCAGCAGCAAACCCGGGGAGGGCCGAGCAGACGAAAGAACAGCGCAGGGTACTGTGTCATTCCTCCACGAAGACGGGGAGCGACATAATGGTGCCGTGACTCGGATATGAAGCCTAGGCAGGACTTAGTGTCGTTCCTCCATGAAGAGGGGGAGCGACAATATGGTATTTGTCTTTTGGGGACTGGCTTCTTTCATGAAGCATACTTGTTTCCAGTTCATCCATTTAGTTACAGAAGATGGGATTTGATTCTCAATTATGGCTGAATAGTATTTTACACTGTATATATAGCTCATATTTTTGTTCCAGTCACCAGCTGATGGACATCTGGGTTGATTCCATGTTAGCTATTGTGAATTGAGCTGTAATAAACATGAGGGTACAGATAACTCATGCCTGTGCATATTCTATTTCATTTCATGCGGATAAATTCCCAGTAGTCAGATGGCAGGATCACATGGTATGTTTGTTTTCAGATTTCTGAGGAACTTTGATACTGCCTTCCATAATGGTTGCACTAGCTTCATTCCCACCAACAGTGGGTTAGGGTACCTTTTTCTCTCCCTCTCCACCAGCCTTTATTGTTTGTTGACCTTTTCAAAAGAATTATTTATTTGAAAGATTGAGTTACAGAGATGGAGAGGCAGAGGCAGAGAGACATAAGTATTTTATCTGCTTGTTTATGCTCCATATGGCCCAACAGGTAGTGCTGGTCCAATCGGAAGCCAGAGTCAGGAGCATCTCCCTGGTCACCCATGCGGGTGCAGGGACCCAGGCACTTGGGCCATCCTCCACTGCCCTCCCAGTCCAGTGCAGAAAGCTGGACTGGAAGAGGAGCAACCGGGACCAGAACTGGCACCCATATGGGATGCCGTCTCCATGGGTGGAGGATCAACCCAGTGTGCTATGGCACTGGCCCCCATCAGGGATATTTTTCTATAGTACTCTCTCTCCACTGTATCTTTTTCTAGTTGAAGAATTAAGGTGATGCAGGATTAATCGAAGGAGTTTGAGAGGATTGTCTCTCTTTCAATTGTGTTGAATAGTTTGAGAAACATTAGTTCTTTAAAAGTCCTGTAGAATTCAATAGTGAGGCTGTCTGATCCTGGACTTTTCCTTGTTGGGAGGGTCTTTATTACTCATCCAATCTCTGTCTTGGTTTTTGATTTGTTTAGCTTTTCTATGTGTCTTCATGACTCAATTTTGGTATACTGTGTATGTCCAGGAATCTGTTGATTTTTCCTCTAGGATTTCCAATTTGTTAGCAGTCACAACAGATGCCCACATCCTATATTGCAGTGCTAATCTGAGTTTTGGGTACTACACTTCCAAATCAGCTTCATGTTAATATCCCTGGAAAGCAATGTATAATAGCTCAAATTCTTTCATTCCTGTCGTCAAATTGGAGAACTGTAACCTATATGGGGACTTGAGAACCTGGTCTTGCACAGTGGTAGCCATATAGAAAGTGAACCAGCAGATGGGATATCTCTCTGCTTCTCTTTCCTTCTCTCTTTGTCTCTGTGTCTCTCTGCCTTTTTTATCATATTAAAATATTTAATTACTTACTTGAAAGAGTTACAGAGAGAGGGAGAGACAGAAATCTTCCACCACCTAATTCATTTTTGAGATGACTTTAATAGCCAGAGTGTGGCCAGGTTGAAGCCAGGAGCTTTCCCTCCAATGTGCATGGCAGCAAGGAGCTTTTCCTGCAATGTGCGTGGCAGCATCCCAGGCACTTGGGCCATCTTTCCCTGCTTTTTCAGTCCATTGGTAAGGAGCTGGATCAGAAATGGAATAGCTGGTACTTGAACTGGTGCACATACAGTATGCCAATGTAACAGATAGCAACTTTGTCCACTGCACCACAACCACCAGCTCTTCTATCTGCCTTTCCAATAAATAAATCTTTTGAAAAAGAACTGAAGGTAGTAAAAGTCATCATGACTGAGCAATGGCAAATTTATTGAAGTGATCTATTTTCTTAAATATCTATTTATGAATTTGAAAGGCAGCACTAGAAAGAGAGAGTGGGAGAGATGGATCTTCCTCCTGGTTTGTTCACTCCTCAAATGGCTGCAATGGCTGCGGCTAGGCCAGACTGATATCAGGAGCCAGGGGCTTCTTCCAGGTCTCTCACAAGGGTGCAGGAGCCCCAATATTTGAGTCACCCTGTGCTGCTTTTCCAGACACATTAGCAGAGAACTGGATCCATTTGGAGCATTAATGTCTATGATACTCTCCTTGCAGTTGAAGGATTTAGAATCCATTTTGATTATGGGTGGGCCAAGTACAATGTCTTCCAATTGTCCAAGGTTTGGATTAGATGGGTTCTGAGAAATTTTGTTAAAATAGTTATTAATCATAACTCTCAGTTTAAGCTTTTCTTACCAAATTTTCATGTTTGCTGATGTTTATATCTATGGGAAAATTGGGTCTCTGGATTGCAACCAATGAAAGCATCCAGACTAACAGTAATAAGGTCAACAGTCAGCAGAATGATGTCCAGCTGAACTGAAATAGCTTTTCTTATTTGGTAGAGGGGTTACCTCCTGCATTATGCTGACATACTGACATAGACAGTAGATAGGAGCCTTTCCCTTCTGCCAAATGGAGAATACCATATTTTGGTCCATCATATATATATTTATATATTATAATATATATTATATTATATGTTTCTATACATAATATAGAATTACATATAATAATTATAAATATATAATTGTATATAATTATTATATATGAATTTGTTATTTATATATAAATAATTATTTCTGACCCAGCTCCTTACCAATGGATTGAAAAAGCAGTGAAAGATGCTCCAAGTACCTGGGTTCCTGGGACACACATCAGAGGAAAAGCTCCTGGTTTCAACCTGGCCACACTCTGGCTATTGAAGTCATCTCAATAATATATATATATATTATATATATATATATAATACATATAATAAATTATATAATATTATCTGTTTATAATTATATATTATATAATATATTGTGTGATAAATTATAATATATTTTATATATGAATATATTTATATACATAAATATATAAATAAATGTAAATATATATATAAAGAATTTATTTATGTAGTTGACAGGTTTACTTACAGAGAGTGAGAAGAAGAGACACAGAAAGGTCTTCCATATGCTCATTTACTCCCCTAATGACTGCAATGTCTGCAGCTGGGCCAATCTGAGCTAGGAGCTTCCAGGTCTCCCATATTTTGGCAGGGACCAAAGCACTTGGAACAGCTTCTACTGCTTTCCCAGGCTATTGCAGAGAGCTGGATGGGAAAAGGAGAAATGGGGACTAGAACTGGTGCTCATATGGGGTGCCAGCACTGCAGGTAAAGGATTACACCACTGCACCACAGTGCTGGCCCCAGTCTATCCTTTATTAAGGAGATCTCAGTAATCATGTTCAGGTATTGCTGTCCTATATTCATGGCCAAAGTCCTAGCAGGCAACATGGTTTGGAGAATCGTAAGCACAAGGTGTGTAGGAGACTTCATTTCTCATACAGCACAGTTAATAACAAGGTTCCAAGAGGGGAAATTACTTGCATCATAGTCTTTGAGAACTAATGGACATCACAGGTGATCTAAAGAATTTAGAAGGTTTGTGAGCCCCTAGAGTGAAAAAGTCACTGGGAGCACAAGGACAGTGCCTAGAGTTTATTTTGATGGATTTTAGCCCCTTTCATTGGAGGGAGGCCCAAAGAAGCTGGACTGATTTGTAAACCTCAGAAGTGTCTTTTCAAGGTGAAGGCAAACTTAAGACTGAGGGGTTTTTGGAAAAACTTGGAGCAAAATGCATTTGCACACTTGGTTAAGACACATCATTTATCTATTGATTTTCATCAGATCTGTTAACATTAAATATAAGGTACAGGGGACATGGTGGATTTCATATAGCAATATGATTTTAGTAACATATCATGAGGTGCTTTTTTAAAATGGATTTAGCAGGTAAAATTGGGCTACCTAATGGGATATAGCTGGAATAATCACCTTTTTGTTAAATAAATCTGAGGTAATAAATGTTAGTATATGAATACATTGAGTTTTCTTTTATTGGGCCTTCTTGGCTATTTTAATCTGGGATCTGCGAATTCTCATTTTCTCTAGGCAAGTTGTAACTGAAAATCTTTATTTTATTCTTCATCATGTTGGACCAACTGTGCTGCTTCTGGGATTTTTTTAGTACACCTGACAATTGGAAAATTTAGACAATAGTATAGTTAATATGAGATGTACCAAGTAAAGTACTTATTTTTATTCAGATAACATATTTTGGGAATTCTTCTAAAATTCCTATTGAGTATCCTTGTTAAATTTAGTTGCATCCCAGGTTAAGACTTATTGGAGACAGGTGCCATGGCTCAATAGGCTAATCCTCCACCTGCGGTGTAGGCACACCGAGTTCTAGTCCTGGTGGGAGCACCAGATTCTGTCCCAGTTGCTCCTCTTCCAGTCCAGCTCTCTGCTATGGCCCAGGAGTGCAGTGGAGGATGGCCCAAGTGCTTGGGCCCTGCACCTGCATGGGAGATCAGGAGGAAGCACCCCGCTCCTGCTTTTGGATCAGCGCAGTGTGCCGGCCGCAGCACACTGGCCGCAGCGGCCACTGGGGGGTAAACCAACAGAAAAAGGAAGACCTTTCTCTCTGTCTCTCTCTCTCACTGTCCACTCTGCCTGTCAAACTAAAAACTAATTTTTATAAAAAGACTTATTGGAGCCACTCTAGTGATTATATCCATGAAACTTTGTTAATTAATGCAAATAGAACCTGGGAAAATTCATGTATATCTTATGCTGTAGAGACTTAAGATTGAACATCTTTTTTTATCTTTTTTAATTATATAATTTAAAAACAAATTTTAGATTTTTTTTGACTTTACTAAGCCACAGCTCTGGCCCCATTAATATGTCTTAACAATGTTTTTTCCTCTCAGACTTATCTCTATTGTTTAAGTTAACTGCATGTCTTTTCTTTACATTCAGATTCTCTCAGCTGTCAAAGCTTATTCATCTTAATTCTGTTGTTCCTATTTCCCTCCATTTTATTCTGTCCCTAGGCTAATTGAGGTCATGATTCTCCATTCCTTCTGTGTGGTGTCACAGTAGCCTTGAAGTGTTCTTTTTCTCTTCTGATTTCTAAAGAAAGAAATTATGTATTCCCCCAGTTTAGATATTTTAATAATTCATTCCAAAACAAAGGTTAAATGTTCTTAATTTGACAAGAATTTTTTGGGCCAGTGGTGTGGCATAGTGGGTAGAGCCACCACTTGTAGTGCTGGCAGCTCATATGGATCCAGATCTCTGCTAAAGCCTGAGAAAGCAGTAGAAGATGGCCCAAGTCCTTGGCCCCTGCACCCATGTGGGAGACCTGGAAGAAGCTCCTTGCTCCTGGCTTTGGATCGGCGCAACTCTAGCCATTGCAGCCAACTGGAGAGTGAACCAGTGGATGGAAGACCCCTCTCTCTTCTCTGCCTCTCTCTGTGTAACTCTGACTTTCAAATAAATAAATAAATCTTTAAAAAAAGAAGTTTTTCTAATTTTAGATTTGTTCTAATTCATTGCCACTTCATTGTATGTGTAAAGAGTGCATATCCAGTTTTTCTATTTTGGAATTTTGGGATTTTGTATTAGCTCTGCTGTGTATTCATTTTTCTTGAGCATTGGTGATATCTTCTCCTTAGTTGTATTAAGAGAGAGAGCAATAGCCCTCATGTCTTTTTAGGTAAGTAAGACATATTAAAAACAGAGCATTCAGTATACATTCATAGTAGTTTGACTTGTTCAATTGATTTTCCTGAACTCCCTTGGATATTCTTGGTTTTTGCTGTACAAGTTTGTGTACTCATTAATTCTTTGATATTCCCAAATCCAGGAAATAAATGACTCAACAGCTGTGTTCCTGTATTTGCTGGGACTCAGGGTAAGAAGCAAAGTGGAGGTGTTCAGGAATCTAAAGTTACATGCTACATAGCAAAGCACATCATTTCCTATACAAAGTGACTGGGAAATCCAGAATCTTTTGCACACATATTGGATCCTGAACTATTACTGGCCATTAAGATTTTAATGTATTTATTTTCTCTGTGTGTGTTTGTATTTCTAAATAAACTCTGCTGCGCTACTTAACATTAACATGTATTGCAGAATTCTTTAATCAGTTTTTACTTTTAAAAAGTTTCTCTTTCAGTTTTATGGGAGAGGGTAGAAGTTTTCTGCTATGTAACTGAAAATTCATTCATCATTAAAGTTAAAATATTTCTTGGAAATTGGTAGAATACTATTAATTCTCGTGTGATTTACATGAAACTAAATACATTCTCTATTTTGTTTTGCTTAAAATTTCTGCATGTGTGGACTTCTTTTTTCCTTCTTGCCCCAAATCCCTTTGTGTATTGGGATGGCAAATGGGTTTTACACTGGAGAAAACATGTTATTTTGGCAAAGAAGTACTTAGCCTTCCTGCTTCAAGTATTCAAATATTGCATTAGAATTCAGTATATTTGTTTACTGTACAAATGTCCTTCATACAATTTTGTAATCTTCTGGGATGGGAGAGGGAGCAGGAAATAGGAGGGTTATGGGTGGGGGGGAAGTTATGATTGTCAGTATAAATTATTGCCCTACACTTTTTATAGACACTCTTCAAAGCATATCCTCAAACTAATTCAATTAATTTAAAGGATTTATTAAATGATAGACTACATGAAATTTATCGATGTATTTTATCAAGCAATCATCCAATGTAAATGATTACCATATGTTTGCACTTCAGGGAATCATTCTATTGTGAATATTTTGGCATCAATATAATTTTGTTTAAAATTTCTTTATGAAAAAATATGTGGACTAGAATTCAATTGAATGCATTGCATGGTTTTGTTACCTAATGACAAATTGCCTTCACTGAGGTTTATAATTATTTATTCTTTCAACACTAATGTTATGTATTTACCAAATACAGTAATGTTAATATACATTTGGGGTTGGCACTGTGGCATAGCAGGTAAAGCTGCAGCCTGGCAGTGCTAGCATCCCAAATGGATGCCAGTTTGAGTCCCAGCTGCTCCATTTCTGGGCCACCTCTCTGCTAAGGCCTGGGAAAGCACTGGAAGATGGTCCAAGTCCATGAGCCCCAGAACTCACATGGGGGACCCAGAAGATGCTCCTGGCTCCTGGCTTTGGGTCGGTGCAGCTCTAGTCATTGCAGCCAATTGGGGAGTGAACCAGCAGATGGAAGACCTCCCTCTCTCCTTTCTGCCTCTTCTCTCTCTGTGTAACTCTGGCTTTCAAATAAATAAGTAAATAGATAAATAATTTTTAAAAAGATACATTTGTTTGCAAACAATATGTGACATCAATACAACTACTTAAATTTTCTCATACAAGTAGTTTAATTTGGAGGCCTGAATTATGGCTGATTGGTTCTGTAGTCTAATGATATCTTTGAACCCAACTATTTTCCCCTTCTTTATGAATTTCAGTGTTGTATATTACTAGAATTCTGAAAAAAATTCACAGAAACTTTAGGCATCATCTAAACATCATAATCTCCAAAGAGCAAAAATCATTGCAAACTATGATTTTCTAGAATTATTTCTTTGGATAATGCTACAATTTTATTGTAGCTTTAAATTGAGCACACACACACACACACACACACACACCCATGTACCATATATACATTCACAAATGTACATACACATTCAGCAAGTCTCCAATGCATTTACCAAAGTGCATCAATGTGCTAGTTTAAGATTACTGCCAAAGAATAGTCCCTTTCTTTAAATACCAATTTACTCTATTGATTTATTTTTGACCAAAAATGATGCAGTTTAGTTACTGTTTTGACAAAGAGGCAGGTATCATCACAAAGCACAAATGAGTGAATAAGTTACATTATCCAGGGAATTAGATAAGAAATGGCTCACTCATCAAATTAAAAGGAATTGAATCTAGTTTGAGTTACCATGTCAAGCAAAATATGAAGTTTTACAAAACTTGAATGTATATAATTTCAAATAAATTTTGAGTTGTATCTAAATGTGTACACTACAACATTAAGCATAAAGGCACAGATATTTAAATACCTTTATTTAGGAAAATGTGAATAGATAATAATTGCTAACATTTATTTTATACCAGGTGATGTTTCCTGAATTTTATGTTTCCAGAAAAATGGAGGTAGCTCCTGTTATTTTAACTTTAAAGAAAATGCAACTGAGGCATGAAGAGGTAAGTAACTGGTTTGCCCAAGGATATATAATCATGAAGTGGCAAAGCCTTAGACTTGGCATGATCTGAATGGCAGCCATTTTTTTTCACAAATTCAATGTTTGATCTATTTCATATATTCACTAAAAGGATTTACTATCAAATGATACTTTCTGATAAAACCTATGAAAACTGCAGATGAGTATTGCTCCAAAGCAAATACTTGAGGCTAGCATTACGTGTAGCAGGTAAAGCCATTGTCTTTAAATTTAGCAAAGATATGCCTTGTTAGATGAGTGTACTTTGTGTAATTCTTCTTGTCAGTGTATACACTTTAGAAATTGATTACAGGGGCCAGTGCTGTGGCACAGCATGTTAAAACCCCAACCTAGGGTGCCAGCATCCCATATGGGTGCTGGTTTGAGTTCCAGTTGCTCCACTTCTGATCTGGCTCCTTGCTAATGCACCTGGGAAAGCATCAGAGGATGGCTCAAGTCCTTGCGCTCCTGCACCCGTGTGGGAGACCTGAGAAAAGCTCCTGGCTCCGGGCTTCAGATCAGCTCAGCTCCGGCTTTTGCAGTCAATTGGGAAGTGAACCAGCAGATTGAAGACTTTTCTCTCTGTCTCTACCTCTCTATATAACTCTGTCTTTCAAATAAATAAAAATAAATCTAGAAAAAAAGAAATTGATTACATCAGGCAACACATATGAACTTTTTTATAGAAAGATTGACCTTTAGAAAAATTTTAGACCTACAGAAAAAAAATGTGGTACAAATGTGAACTTTTGAATAAAAATCTATTTTTCATGAAAGCATGGTGTTATAAAACAGAGCAATACCTCACTGAGAACCAAAAATAAATTGGACTATCTCATTCTGTGATTTGAAATCTAGGGACAAATGTCCTTTATTTTTCTTACAGAGAATGTAAATAGTGTTGTGATATCAAACTCATTCTAAGTTTAGGTACCCCATGGAAAGTTTGATCTAATGAAAGCAAATCTGTTGGATCATTTACCTCATACATTCCACTACCATGAAAATAATATATCTGTCATGATACATCAAGAAGAAAACATATTTATGCCTAAAAATACAAATTCAACTATTACAAGCTGTTCAGCAAAATTTAAATTGTATGTTTTCAATATTCTAAAATGGAACATTTTTCTTTGCTTCTCAATAAAAATGTGATACACTTTAACATCTTCAGAATAAGAACTGAGAGTGTACAAGGCAAAATTTATTTATTTATTTATTTATTTATTTTTTGCCAGGCAGAGTTAGACAGTGAGAGAGACAGAGAGAAAGGTCTTCCTTCCATTGGTTCACCCACCAAATGGCCAGCATGGCCTCCTGATCTCCCATGTGGGTGCAGGGCCCAAGCACTTGGGCCATCCTCCATTGCTCTCCTGGGCCACAGCAGAGAGATGGACTGGAAGAGGAGCAACCGGGACTAGAACCTGGGGTGCCAGCACTGCAGGCGGAGGATTAGCCTTGTGAGCCACGTACCCGGTGAAATATAGTTTAAGGAGAGAATTTATAACGTTCATTTTTAAAGTAACAAAAACATTTTTCACTTCTTGGTTTGCATTTTAAATTTGTACATATATATATATATATATATATATATTAGCCATCCTTACTGGTTATTGCAAATTACCACATCCCAAAATTAATTGCTTCTCAACATTTACAATTTGTTTCTTCACTTTAAAGAAAAATATTTGTGTCTCTTGAGTAAACAAGTAAATATAATGATTTGGCATCATTTTATAAAACTCAAATCTGTAAGAACTCAAAAACCACTGCAGAAATATTCTATAAGAATGTACTCATGCATATTGTTCTTACAATAGATTCACCCATGTCATAGGAGAGCAACTCCTTGCTCAACATTCAAAATGTTCACAGTCTTCGAAATATTCCTTTTAGCATAGTGACCACAGTTGGACACAAGAGAGTCTTTAAAATTAAAAGAAACAATTTGGGTATGCTGACTTTCCTAGTCTTCTTGTTTTCCTGGGACAGAGTATCTTTTTTGAATGTAGGCTGACAAGGATACAACCCCCACCACAAAGTAAAATGCCTAAACATTAGAGCACTGCTCCTGACCCCTGCTCACTTGTTCCTCTATGTGGGATTTATGAATGACTTGCATGAATGGAGAGATGAAAGAGGCAATGAGCTACCACCCCCCTGCTGCACAAGGGCCCAGTGTGCCTCCAGCACCCTCTTACCAAACGCTTCCCCCTGTCTGCCCATGCAGACCACATAGATGCTGCGTCAGTGAGCAAATTAGCACCACACACTTGGTTTTCCTGCTGAGACTCAGCCTTCATTGCTTCCCCCACTGCAGCACGTGCTGCAAGCCTCAGCCAGCAGGGCTGGTGGGAGAGGTGGGCAGTTGCACTCACCAGGTCTCTCTCTTCTTCTCCTGCCCCTCCTGACTCTCGGGCCACCACCTGCATTCTAGCCACAAGGTACAAAATGGGACGGCCAAGAACCTAACACCACCCACATCACCCACACACACCACAACTACTAGCTGCCCACCAATGACCACCGCCTTTATAGCCAGCCTATCATGGGGTGGGTCTTGCAGCTCTAGTCCTGCCCCAGGGCAGCAATGATTGGCCTGATGCCCCCTGCTGGGCTGAGCCTGAGCTGCCCTGCATCAGATTCTGGAAGCAAGAGAGCTGCTGATGGCTGTGGCCCTGGCTCAGAGCACACTTAGGGAGAACCCATGACCGGCAAGGGCGCTGGGGCTCTGGACTTTCCTAGGGTGGAGGCTGGCTCAGCCCTTCTTCCCCCAGCCCTGCCCGCAGGTGGAGCGGGGTTCCCACGGGGGCATCATCCCTCGTGGGAGAACGGGTGAACCCCAAATGCCGCAACTGCGAGTGCTGGGTGCTGGCCTACACCCTTCCGGGAGGGAGTAGAAGACAGTGACTTTGTGGGGAAGTGACACTTGAGCTGGGCCTGTATTTTGGGTTAGCTCTGGACACACATTCCAGTCTGCAGGTCTGTTGCAGGCTTCCTGGAGGCTCTGGGAGCCGAATTCCTGGTGGGGAGGGCAGGAGGGTGGGAAGTCAAGGCGCTGAGCTCCCGCTGGGTACACCAGGCACTTTGGAACTGTTCAGAGTAAGGAGTCGAGGTCACCTCCTGAACCACTGCTGGTCCCAAACTCCTGGTTTGGGATTTGCCAGAACCCTGAAGTAGGGGTGTGGTGGGGGTGGTAGTGGTTGGCTTCAATGCACTGTATTTGTGAATTCTTCAAACACAGCTTCTCCCTACTCCTGCAGGCTTTCAGGTGATTGACGAGAACAGAGTCCCTCTGCTGCAAAGTGACTGAAGTTTGGAAACTACGTCCAGAACTTCAGTGTGTATTCAGCTGGTCATCCTTCAGGCATGCAAGTGGACAGCAAGAGCAACAGTAAGATATTTATTACTGTAGATACACTCCTTTCTTTCCGGTAGACCCACCAAAAGAGAATGGGAGATAAGTACTTGAACATTGGAACCAGTCAGTTTACTAGGGTGAGCTGCCAGTACTGGGAGCTCAGGAGTGGACATGGAGAGCAAAACATGCACTGTTACTAAAGAGGACAGTTAGGTATTTTACTGTGAAAAGGGAAATCATTTAGAAGTGAGCAAGACACCTTAAGAAAAGGTCTGTATAGTTATTTTTGTTTATTTGCAAGGCAGAGAGAGCCCTTCCATTTACTGCTCATTCCTCAAATGTCTGCACCAACCAGAGCTGGTTTAAGCTAAAGCCAGGAACTCAGTGTGGGTCTCCCACACAGGTGGCAGAGACTCAAGTACTTGAGCCATCAGCTGCTGCCTCCCAGGGTTCTGTTAGCAGGAAGCCAGAAGCAGAAGCAGGGCTAGGGCTTGAGGCCTGGGCGTTCTGACTGGGATGTGGAAGGCTTTACCACTATGCCAAACACATGCTCCAGTAAGGTGTTTCAACACGTTTGCAAAATGTAAGAATGTGGTTTTAAATATATGCTCTTTATCTTAAAAATTTGCATAATCTTATATTCAGTTTCATGTGATTCAATACTTATTATTAAATACAAGTAACATTTAGACACATGCTTTCCTCACCAATACAAACCTCAGTAATTTTTTCACTTAGAACCTTGAATATTAGCATTCATTCAAACTAAAGTTCACTCACAGGCTGGGAATTCTGACAGAGACAGTAGGGAAAAAAAATCTAGATGTGTATCTGATACCTAATAAGATTCTGAACCTGACTGACAGAATCTGAGTAACTGTTCAGAGAGTGACTTCATACCTCTCCCCTCTGTAATGAGAAGACTGTGTCCTTTGGCCACTTTCAAATGATGTTATGTAAATCTTACCTGAAAAGCCTTTTATAAATTCTGAAGTACCATACAGAAGCATATTATGCATTTCCATATGAGTGAAAAAAAGCAATGTCAAAGGCATAGCTTTTCCAGAGAGAAGTTAGGAGGATTAGCTCAGTTTGTAAGTGTGTAAGTACCATTAAATATCTACATATTTGAAATAGATTTATAGAGTGTGGAGTTCATGATAGATATTGAATAAATGCACTCTGGATAGTAAGCAAATATCAGAAATAATGCCACACCCATCAGTGTTTAAACTCTTCAGACAGCTCCATGCCAGGGAAGTGCAGTGATCCCTGTAAATTAACAAAAATCAATCTGTGTATACCCATGGAAGCCACTGGTTTATATGCAGCCTATACTAGAGGTTTTTGTGTTTAGTAAAATAACTTGATTTTTTAATGAATGCTTTCAGACTGATACCTGATGCTGCGTGGCAGACAATTTTTTCTGAAAAGTATGTGGTTGAGAAATATAAATATAAATCAGTTTATAATTTTTGTGTCTGAATATTTTTATGCATTGAGACAATACCTGCAATAATCAGAAGACTTTTCCTCAAAAAGTTGCTATATTGATGCATCTTCATTTATGTATGTAATGTATGCTTAGGTAAAAGGAAGAGAGAGAGAGAGAGGGAGAGAGAGAGATCTCTATCTTTCATCTGCTGGCTCACTTCCAGATGGCCACAATAGCTGGGGCTAGCCAGTCTGAGGCCAGGACCCTGGAACTCTGTCCCAGTCCCCCATGTGGGTGCAGGAACCCAAACTCTTGGGCAATCTTTGCTCCTTTTCCAAGCAAAGAGCTGGATGAGAAGTGAAGGTGGTGAGTCTCAAAGCAGTGCCATAAGGCATGCTGCTGTTGCAGTTGGCAACTTACTCCTTTGTGCCACAATGCTGGCCCTGGATTGATGACGTATTGAAGTGCTGCCACTGGCTTTTGGCTAAATAGGATGACTTAACATGTGTTCCACTCTGTGGAAGAGGAACAAATAAGGCAGTTGGTTGTAAAAGTTGCCCATGGAAACCACAGCCTGAGAAAGATGAATCAACTCACCTTGCATTTTCCACCTTGCATCTACACCACCCTTTTCTGGACAAACATCTGATTGTATGCCCTTGTGATGGAGGTTCTCAGGGTGCTGGAACCTTTTGTAATTTTTTAAAAATATAGATTAAGAAGAAGGCAAATAAACAAAAAATTACAAACTGCTGCCAATACCAAGAAGAGATTATTGAGAGTAAAAGGTCACCTGTTGGAGCCAGCACTGTGGCACATCAGGTTAAAGCCCTGGCCTGAAATACAGGCATCCCATATGAGTGCTGGTAGAGTTCCGGCTGCTCCACCTCCAGTCCAGCCTCTTGCTAATGCACCTGGGAAAACAGTAGAGGATGGCCCAAGGACCATTTTGCTCATGTGGGAGACCCAGAAGAAGCTCCTGGCTCCTGGCTTCAGATCAGCTCAGCTCTGTCCATTGTAGCCATTTGGGCAGTGAACCAGCAGACAGAAGATTCTCTCTCTCTTTCTCTCTCTCTCTCTCTACATCTCTATATAACATTTTCAAGTAAATAAAATATTTTTTCTAATAAAAAGGTATCCTGCCATACTTCTTTCATCCCTGTGAATTCCTAGGAATTAAAAATTGTCGGGGCCAGCACTGTGGCAAAAATGGGTTATACCAACAGCTGCAGCACTAGCATCCTCTATGGGAACCAATTGCATGTTCTACTTCTGATCCAGCTCCCTGCTAACATACCTGGGAAAGCAGCAGAATATGGTACAAATCCTTGGGTCCTGCACCCAAGCGAGGGACCTGGATGAAATTTCCCTGACTCCTGGCTTTTTTTTTAAAGATTTGTTTATTTATTTGAAAGAGTTACAGACACACACACACACAGAGAGAGAGAGAGAGAGAGAGAGAGAGAGAGGTCTTCCATCTGATGGTTTACCCCCAACTGGTTGCAATGGCTGGAGCTGTGCTGATCTGAAGCCAGGAACCAGGAGCTTCTTCCAGGTCTCCCACTTAGGTGCAGGGGCCCAAGGACTTGGGCCATCTCCTACTGCTTTCCCAGACCATAAGCTGTAAGCTTGATCAGAAGTGGAGCAGCCCCGTCTTTCACCAGCACCCTTATGGGAGCCAGTGCTTCAAGCTAAGGTTGTAAATCTGCTGTGCCATAGCATTGGCCCCTACTCCTGGCTTTGCCCTGGCCCAGCCCCAGGTTTTCAGTAAGTTGGGGAGTGAAGCCACAGATGGAAGACCTTTCTCAAGTAAATAAAACAATTCTTAAAAATATATAAATATATTTATGTAATAATCATGTTCATGGTTTAGAGATTTAGGGATCAAAATATATGCTTTTGAAAACCCACTCAGTATCATTCTGTATATTGCTCTTTGCTTTGCTTTTTTCACTCATGAAGATGGTTTAGGTCCTGAATTTATCAGTGCTGTATACTTCTTTCCTGTATACCTTTGAAAGCTTAAATGGTTTTCGTTTTTATTTTTTAAAGGAAGATTGATGCATATATTTGAAAATGTAGCAGAGTGGAAGAGACAGATTATCTATCTGCTGGTGTACTCCTCAGGTGGCTGCAGTGGCCTGGGCTGGGCCAGACTGAAGACAGGAACTTCATCTGGGTGTCCCATTGGGTGGCAGGGCCCCAGTTATCTTCTGTTGCTTTTCTGGGACCATTAGCAGGAAGCCGGATTGGAAGGGGAGCTGCTGGGACTCAGATAGCACCCATATGGGTTACCGGCATGGAGGCAGTGTCTTACCTCATGCTACAGCACTGGCACCAAGTGGTCACATTTTACCTAGGGAAAAGAAAAATTAAAACCTAGGAAATTAAATGCCATGGGCAAAGGATGTGGTGAGTGGAAAAACTGAAAACTTTTAGTACCTAGTTGTTGGTCATATGAAAGAAGTGGGACACTTACCTATATTATTTCCTTTAGTCCAGTTTGAGTGTCTTTAATTTTTTTTTTTTACTTAATTAGGAGGCAGAGGGAGAGAGAATGAAAATGCACTCTGATTCTCTGCTTTACTCCCCAAAATGCCTGCAACAGCCAGAACTGGGTCAGGCTGAAGCCAGGAGTGTGAACTCAATTTTTTTGATTATTTGACAGGTAGAGATAAAGACAGTGAGAGAAACAGAAAGAAAGGCCTTCCATCTGCTGGTTCATTCCCCAAATGGCCACTACAGCTGGCATTATGCCAATTCAAAGCCCGGAGCCAGGTGCTTTTTCCTGGTTTTCCATGAAGGTACAGGAGCCCAAGCACTTGGGCCATCCTCCACTGCCCTCCCATGCCACAGCAGAGAGCTGGACTGGAAGAAGAATAACCAGGACTAGAACACGGCACACAAATGGAATGCTGGTGCTGCAGGCAGAGGATTTACCAAGTGAGCCATTGCGCCAGCCCATGGACTCATTCTTAATCTCCCATGTGTGGGCAGAAACCTGAATACTTGAGCCATCAGTGCTGCCTTATAGGATCAGTATTTGCATGAAGCTGGAGTTAGGAACCAGAGCTAGGCACTGAAGCCCAGTACTCTGATGTAAGACTTGGACATCTTTTTTTTTCCCAAAGATTGATTTATTTATTTGAAAGGCAGAGTTGCATAGAGAGAGAGAAGTCTTCCATCTGCTGGTTCACTTTCCAGTTGGCTGCAACAGCTGGAACTGGGCTCATCCGAAGCCAAGAGCCAGGAGCTTCAAGGTCTCCCATGCATGTGCATGGGCCCAAGCACTTGGGACATTTTCTACTGCTTTCCCAGGCCATAGCAAGGAGCTGCATTAGAAGTGGAGCAGCAAGGACTCCAACCAGTGCCCATATGGGATGCCCATAATGTTTTCTTTAATTGGAGAAATGTTCCTTTGATAGAATGAGCGTATGACCCCACAATATTCTCTACTTACTCATAATAGGGTCTGAGATGTAAAAGTCATGATTAATTTCTTAGAAGAAAATTTACATACCCAGAAGCAAAGAGAGAAAATTAACCTTTTGTTTTTCTCATGAATGAATCAGAGTTTCAAAACTAATACTTAACTTGTATTTTAGAGGAGTTAATGACTTAACCAACTCTTCTATTAGAAATACTACATTGTGGCCAGTGCTGTGGCACAGTGGGTTAAAGCACTGTCCTGAAGTGTCAGCATCCCATATGGGCTCCGGCTCTAGTCCCAGCTTCTCCTCTTCTGATCCAGCTCTCTGTTATGGCCTGGGAAAGCAGTAGAAGATGGCCCAAGTCTTTGGGCTGTTCTCAGGCTCTTAGCATAGTGAAGATATTTTAGATTCTCATTAGTGAAATCTTTAGAAATTTCATAAAGCATCAACTTTCTTTAATGATCTGAAACAGAGATGAGATCCATAAGGGCAGAACTGCTCAGCAGCCACACTGCAGGAATATGTATCTTTCTGATGATATCTTCATCTGCTTCTTGCAGTTGCAGCCAATCTGTGAGCTTTGGTCAGTTTTCTGCCCTTGGGAGGACCTAGGGTGCTCTATATTATCTGTAAGGATTCAAAATTTGTTGTATATTAGTGTCTAATCATAAAATTTCCAAAGTGACAAGCTGGATATAATAAACTATGCCAGACTGCCAAAAAAAAAAAATAAAAACATCGTGTACTGTCTATAAAGTACAGCGGTAAATCTCTATTATAGAGATACACATCTCTACACTATTCTCTCTTTCTTTCAATTTGAAAGTCTACATTCAGCTCTCGATGTTATGATTACTTAGGAAGAGATTTCTTATACTTACTTTCATAATCAGTGAACTCCGAAATATTAGTGTAGTATTGAGGATTGTACTGACTAAAACACTATGTTTATTCCATGTTAAATAACATCATCCTATCTTTGGATTCCATTTGTCCTGCTACTGATGTATTCACAGGAGAGGGGAGGTGGGAGGAAAACCCAAGATCCATCGGGGTGGAGGAGGAATGTCAGAGGCTGTGGTTCTATTGTACTGCAGCTTGGGTTCTGGAAGAACACATTAATGGACCCAGATGGTTGGAAGCTAACTGAGGGCCTATGTTCTGTACACTTGTCTGTGGTACTGCATTTTCATTTATGTAAAATTTATTTTCTTCAAGCAATATATTAATTTGGATGAAAATGAAGATGTTAAGGAATTTTCAGAATGGGTCTGTTTAACCCTCATTGGCTTTGTTTTTAGGCACTTAACTCAGAAAAGAAAAGATAGAAAAATACATTTTGGGTTCTCTTCATCTGTACCACGGAACTCTTTTGTTAAGATTTGTCATTTTGTCATATTTGATTCTCTAGACTCCCTGAAAAATCCCCTACTTCATTAGATGGAGTCCGTGTCTCACCATGGCAGTGAAAAGTTTAAAATGTTCCAGCTGTGCATTTAGCTAGGCCATGGACACCTGCCATGGCACTTGCCAGCCAATTGTGTCAGGGGCATCATCTGAATCAGAATTACTTGCATGAAAACAAGGAGTTGCAGATTCTTCCAGTGAAAGTGGAGAGGAGCAGGAGCTGCAGAACATTGCCAGGGGTGAGTGTGCCATGGGATGCCATGTGGTGGCTGGTGTCTGGGGTGCTGGTTCTGCAGAAGATAGGACTTATGGGGGCTGGTGCTGTGGTGTAGCAGGTAAGGCTGCCTCCTGCAGTGCCAGCATCCCATATGGTCACTGGTTCAAGTCCCAGCTGCTCCTCTTATGATCCAGCTGTGCTATGGCCTGAGAAAGCAATATAAGATGACCCACGTCTTTGCAATCCTGAACCCACATGGGAGACCTGGAAGAAGCTCCTAGCTCCTGGCTTTGGATCAGCTCAGCTCTGGCCATTGCATCCAATTGGGGAGTAAACCAGCAGATGGAATATTCTCTCTCTCTCTCTCTCTCTCTCTCTGTGCCTCTCCTCTCTCTGTGTAACTCTGACTTTCAAATAAATAAATCTTTTTTTAAAGAGCTTATGCTGATGGGTAGTGGTCATGGAAAATGTATGGGACATTTTTCAGCAAGATTTTGGATGAATTTTCCAACCCCTGAACCTCCTAGAGATTAGAATAGACTTCTAATGCATAACTTCCTCTTATGCTTAATTAGGTTTTTGTTTTGAATTGTTTTTGATGAAACAGCAAGGAATTCTGAGTTATAGACTTCCTATTTCAGAGACAGGAGAACACTGATGCCTGCATTTTAATTAAATAATGTCTATCACCGTTTCTTAAGCAACAAATGATCACAGATTCCCTCTTTGCTGCTAAGTAATGAGCATGGTGATTCTTCCCTCCGTAACCACCTCCCCACCTACACTCCCTCCCCTCTTCCTCCTTCCTCTCCTATTGACATGGAGTGCCATACATAGCTAGGGTGAACATTTATCCCGCTTGGCCCTAGGTGTTCATACACTTCAACTGTGTGTAATTATTCATATTCCCTTTTTATGACCAAGCTTATGTCAGAACGACAAATTATATATTCACCTAATACTGAGAATCATCAAATTGATTTCTATTTTCTTCTCTCTTAGGCAGTTCTTGAGGGGCAGAAATATTTATTTTGTGTATCATGTATTTATTCAACTAAAAGACTGACTGTCAAGATGCTGAGTTTTAGTGTCAAAGCAAATAAGTTTCTAGACCCCATGAAGTTTACAGTCTGGCAAGAAAGAGCCATCTACCCAAAGAATATTGTTTAACATAGTAAATGCTGGTGTGAAGTCAGTGGATAAAGATTGAAGCATTCTTAATCTAGCACCACCTCTAATCCCATGATCTCTAATTGAGAGAAGTAATCAGAAACACAGAACTCCATGTTACCCAGTTATCTCTTTGAATTTCTGCTTAAAAATAAAACATATCAAACAACACACAAATACCTAGGAGTGCATAATATTTATATACTATCTTGATATTAAAAATAAGAAAAAATAACCATGAAATAATAGCAACTTTGAATCTCCTTTGTTTTCTAGACAAGTTATAATCCTATATGGTTCTTTACAGCAAATTATTACAGTAAATTACAGTACATCATTACAGTAAATAATTACAGTAAATAATTACAGTAAATTATTTTTGTCGGTATACTTCATCTCTCTCACATTTTTTCCCTTTGAGAAATCAGATTTTAAAAACTGAGACCCAAGACAAAAGAAAGATTTTTATGCTAGTGTTATATGTTGATTGGCTCTCTAAAAAAAGATTTATTTATTTATTTGAAAGTCAGAGTTACACAGAGTAGAAAGGGAGAGAGAGAGAGAGAGAGACATCTTCCATCTTTTGGTTCACCCACCAATTGGTTACAATGGCTGGAGCTGTACAGCTCCAATGCCAGCAGCCAGGAGCTTCTTCTGGGTCTCTCACACAGGTGCAGCTGCCCAAGGACTTGGGCCATCTTCCACTGCTTTCCCTGGCCATAGCAGAGAGTTGGATTGAAAGCAGAGTAGCCGGGCTCAACCTCCACCCATATGGAATGTCCATGCTGGCAGTAGCTTTACCTGCTATTTCACAGTGCTGGCCCCTTGATTGGCCTTTTTAATGATATTAAAAAACACCGTATTTTTCTAAGCTCTTTCCATTCAGTTTCTACTTTGTAAACTCCAGATAATACTGTCCCCAGAATTAATCTAAGGTATAAATCATATGATATGAGGCATTTAACCCCTTAACCTGTCTCCTTGAATACTCAGCTATGTTAGCTCTGTGTCCATTCTTCTGTCTCTGTACTAGATGAATAAAAAGACAGTGTAAAATGATTTGAAAAGAACTATAAGGGGTCGGTGCTGTGGTGCTGCTGCCAATTGGGGAGTGAACCAGCAGATGGAAAACACCTCTCTCTCTCTCTCTCTCTCTCTCTCTCTGCCTCTCCTTCTCTGTTACTCTGACTTCCAAATAAATCAATAAATCTTAAAAGAACTATAAACATCAATAAAATACAAATGAAAATTGTATTCTCAAAACTGGATATTAACCCAAGGCTTCCACACCTATGTTAAAAGTTACATTCTATCATAATCATTTATGATTTCTAGGGCCAAAGTAGTAAATAAGATTTTTCTGGAAGAGACAGAGGTTATGTGGGAGCCAGGATTTGGGGTCAGTTAGCAGCAGTGAGTGTCACTCTTTCAGATTTGATTCAGGAAAGGAAGAATAGCAACTGATCCCTGAGATTTTGGGTTGGGAAGGAAAGGAAGGAGGGACTTAACAAAAGCAAAGGCCCTCTGGTTGTGGGCACCCACCCCCGACTGCAGCCTTTGGGGAGGGCCAGCTGGTGTCTCTATGAATGCTGCAGCCTGGACTCCATTTCCCAGAGTTCCCAGGAGCTCCAACCTATTCTGCCTTCCAAATGCCTGTGCCCATGTGCCTGCTAACAGCCAGTCCCTGGGGGTCTGAGTTGGACCAGAGGGAGTTCATTCCCTGATCAGGGTCAGCCCTAGGGGCTGTGCTGCTCCTTCTCTGGCATTTACTGCATCTCCTGCTCTGCACGTGCAATCCCAGGCAGTTTCCAAGTGTTCACCCAAGCCTGCCTCCTGCTGCTTCTTCCCTCTTCATCTTCTGCCTGTGGGTCCCATGTACCAGGGACTCTCTTCCCCACACTGCCCGCTTCGCTCCCCATGTTTCTGGAAGAAAGCGTACCTGCTCCAGGGACTTTCTGCTGCAGATTTGACATGCAGTAAGGGGTGGGGACATGTGTGGGAGAAGGGTGGGTGCCAGGGCACCAGTGATCCTGGCAATTTCCCCTGAGGTCAGGACTGGGACCTGGGCTGTTCTGTCTCCCACCTCTGCTTCTCAGGCTCCCAGTGCCTGGACACTCTCCTGCAGAACCTCATCCAAACTGTCCCTAATGTGCTTTATTTAGTGGTTACAGGAGAGAGAGGGCAGCGTTCTGGGAACCTGCATATGCAGGGAAGAAAGGCAGAAAGACTCCCACTCTCTACAGTTAAATAAGCTGGGTTCCCACTGTGGGTGTTTTCAGAATGCAGTCTGGCCTGGTCTCTTGATGTTTCCTGGGCTGGTTCCTGCAGGGTGGGGCTGGATGGTCTTCAGCAGGGAGCCTGGGGCAGCAGAGGGGTGGGAAGGAGGATCTGACAAGGATCTGCCCCACTGCTCTCATCCTGCACCTCATCTTCCTGGTGGGGAGCAGTGTGAAGCGTGAATAGCTGCTTTGTGCATTGATCCCTCTCAAGTATTAAATATCAGACTTTTCCAATGCGGAATTTGAAGCTGTTCCAGAAACCTGGGGTGGGAAAACTCCCTTCTTTCAAACAGGCACAGAGACAGTGGAGGATCCAAGGAGTTTCTATTAATGGCCCTAGGCACAGCTGGAATGATTTCCTGAGAACTCAGCATCAAATTCAAGTTTCTTAGCTGTTACAGCATTGGTGGGTTTAAATGGCAGCCTACATGACTTAGGACCACAATTTCCAATGGTCAGTGGGTCCAGTATGTTTGTAAAAGAGATGCCAGGGACAGATTTATTAGGATAGATTTATGACTGGAGTTTACAGAAGCAGAACTTAGGATATCTTCCCTCCCTAGACAAGATTTCAGTGGGCAGCTGTTTCACTCGTTAATTGTGAGCATCCACTTTTAAAGGTTTGTGTTGGATGGCGTCCACTTCTCTTTCTTTGATGATGTATTTGGCTGCTTTTCATTTTCTGTCTTCAGCTATCTCTTCTCCTGTTAGCAAGGCTGTCAACTGTTTTGACCTGCCACTGATCCCTTTGCAAAGTGAGAAGGGAACTAAAATTAATGCAAGTCTACTGTGTTGTCAATAATTGGAGCTACATTTTTAAAGATTTATTTATTCATTTGAAAGAGTTACACAGAGAGGAGAGAGACAGAGAGAGAGAGAGAGAGACGTCTTCCGTCCGATGGTTCACTCCCCAATTGGCAGCAACAGCTGGAGCTGTGCCAGTCTGAAGCCTGTAGCCAGGAGCTTCTTCTGGGATGAAGCTGCTTTTTGAAATAATTATTTATTTAATTGAAAGGCAGAGTTACAGAGTGGCAGAAACAGAAATCAATGGCTGGAGCTGTTTGGATCCAAAACCAGAAGCCAGGAGCTTTGTCCAGGTCTCATAGGTGGGTGCAGGAGATGAGGGATTTGGGCCATCTTCTACTGTTTTCCCAGGCCACAGCAGAGAGCTGGATGGGAAGTGCAGCAGCCAGGATCCCAACCGGCACCCATATAGGATGCTGACACTGCAGGCAGTAGCTTTACCCACTAAGCAACAGTGCTGCCCACTAACGGGAGCTCACTTAATCTGAGTATGCATAAAGTGGAGAATTACAGCATCATAAATACAGATAAGTTACAGTTTTTCTCTGCGCAGTACTTTACAGTTACCCAGTGATCCACTGAGAATCTTACTTTCCACACTGTGTAAATAAGAAGGTCAGCTACTTGTCTTATTTTGGGTTCTGTGTTTAAACCCATGACATTTTTGACATGGGAGGATATTAGTTCTACAATTTCATAGAGACTGGTCTGTGGAAGCATCGATAGAAGTTATAACTGTGAGAGTGGTAAGAAAGAAGAAGGGAAGAAATAAGTGCCCCTTACGCCACACAGAGGTGTCCACAAATGGAGTAGAAGACGTGCCCTTGAAAACTATGGCTGACTTTCTGGGACAAACTGTGTTTGAGTGCTTCACATGTTCTGATAGAAAGGTGTTGCCACCAGGTTATTAGTATATTTATTTAGTTAGTTTTTAAAGATTTATTTATTTATTTGAAAATCAGAGCTACACAGAGAGAGAAGGAGAGGCAGAGAGAGAGAGAGAGAGAGAGAGAGAGGTCTTCCATCAGGTTCATTTCCCCAATGGCTTCATCATTGTGAACTTTGCTCAGTTCCTGACCTATACCTTTCCTTTAACCTAGTACTTTGCCATGTAGTAGCCCATGAAAACTGCAGACTGCATAAATTAATGAATACTTGGAGGGTTGTGATTTCTTAGAGGAACATCATGAGACAGAAGGAATAAAACAAAACAAAAGTATCCTCCGTATATAGAAGGTATACTGTTTTTGCAAGCCACAGCGAAGAGGAAGAAGCAGGAAAGTAGTGAGACTGGAAAGTTTGTGGCAAAGGTAATAGGCACTGGTCAAGAATTTAACAAGCCCATTAGGAAAACATTAAGGTTTCCTTACTTCCATGTAGACTCTGCCCTCTTATGGTGAACAGGGTCCTCTAAACCCACTTGTTGCACAAATGAAAACCCAAGCATTGTCTTCTCCCACAGATGGAGTCTGCTATTGGTTTTGATTTACATTTCCCTAATGGCTAGTGATATTGGGCATGTTCATCTATGTCTTGACCATTGAGATTTCTTCTTCTGAGAAACATCTGTTTTGATCCTTGCCCATTTCTTAGCTGTACATTTTGCTTCTTATTTGGAGATTTTCCAGTTCTATATATGTATGTTCTGGCTATCAATCTTTTGTCATAGTCAGAGTTTTCAATGTTTCCTGCCATTCTGTCCATTGTATCTTCACTCTGTTGAATACTTTGTTGTGAAGATGTATCTTAATTTAATATGCTCAAGTTTGTATATTTTATTTTGTTACTTGTGCTTTTGGAATCTGACCCAAAACTGTTGTCTATGCTAATATTTTACAGTTTCTCATATGTTTACTTAGTTTTTGGTTTTATATTTAGACTTTTAATTCACCTTGAGTTGCTTTTACATAGTGTATAAGGTGTTGGGGTATCTTTTCAGGCTTCTACATATGGATAATCACTTTCCTTTAAACCATTTGCTAAAGGGATTCTTCTTTCTCCTGTTTGTTTTCTTTCCTTTGTTAAATAGGAGTTACCTGTAGAAAAGTCGGTTTATTTCAGATGCCTATTCTTTACCATTGAACTATGTGTCTGTTTTTGCAACAGGGCTAACACTGCTTCTATTTTTTTAAGATTTATTTATTTATTGGAAAGGCCAGATGCTTCTTCCAAGTCTCTCATGTGGGTGCCAGCACCGTAGAACACAGTCCATCTTCCACCAATTTCCCAGGTGCATTAGTAGGGAGCTGGATTGGAAGTGGAGCACCTGGTCTCCTAGCAGCAACATATGGGATGCATGCACAGCAGGTCAAGGCTTTAACCCACTACACCACAGCACCAAACCCTTCCTTATTTACTTCTGCTGTGATCTTTCATTATTCACTTTTTTCTACTGCCCTGCATCTTGACTCATTCCTGTTTTTTTCTGGGTCCTGGAGGATGGTAGTAGGTTGCTTCTGGGATATCTTTTTTGTGTTAGTAGATACTTGGTAATCTAAAATCACAGTTTTTAGTTTCTATATTTCTCTGCTATCACAAGGACCTTCTAGATGACAGCAGAAAATGCTGGCAGAAATGAGGATATATTAATTTGCTAAGAAAATACCACAGAGAATATGATGTAAATCATGGAATTTTACTTCTCAGAGTTGTAGAGGTTGAAAATGTAGATCAAGGGGCTTAAATAGGCTCGATTCTTCCAGAAGCCTTTCTCCGATGTGACAGACACATCTACCATTTGATCTGCTTAAAAGCACTTTCTTCAGGTAGAGTCATGTTGCTGGTTAGCACTTCCGTGTTAGAGTTTTAGGGAGGCACATTTCAGTCCATAACAGCAAAAGGGACCCTGTGGTCTACTTCAATGACAGCCATCTCTGTGGAGGACAGAAAGTTTGGAATCAGCGTTAGGATTTCTCACAGTATTAGTGTCAGTGCTATCTCCATCAAATGTGCATTCATGTACACACAAATCTACCTGTACTCATAAACACATTCAACAGTGGAAATGCCTGATGGTTGTGTACGGGTAACATCAATATAATAATCCATAAGATGGCCTATTAGCAGACATTAAAAGAGAATTAGAAAGAATGACAACAAAATCTGCAGTTACCTATATTTATGTCTATATGTATGATATTCAGTATTTATAGTTGCTAAAAGATGAATACTGATGTGTGGGAATAAAAGCTAAACCTTACCTTGCAATATTGCAGCCTAGTCTATATGAAAGATGTCTTCCTAAAACCTTTCCCTGGGCCCACTCTGTGGCATAGCAGATTAAGCATCCACCTGCAGCACCAGCATCCCACATGGGCACCAGTTTGAGTCCCTGCTCCTGCACTTCCAATCCAGCTCTTTGCTAATGGCCTAGGAAAACAGTGGAATATGCCCTGAGTGCTTGGGCCCCTGCACCCATGTGAGAGACCTGGAGGAAGCTGCTGACTCCTGGCTTCTGGCACCTGGCTTCAGATCCGCCCAGCTCCAGCCATTCTGGCCATTTAGGGGTGAACCAGTCGATAGAAGACCTCTCTTTCTCTTCCTCTCTATATCTGTAACTCTGCCTCACAATAAAGAAATACATTTTTTAAAAACCTTTCACATTTTAAATTTCTTAATTGTTTTAAAGATTCATTTATTTATTTATTTACAAGTCGAGTTACAGACAGAGAGGAGAGCCAGAGAGAAAGAGAGAGGTCTTCCATCTGATGTTCACTCCCTAATTGATTGCAACTGCCAGAGCTGTGCTGATCTGAAGCCAGGAGCCAGGAGCTAGTTCCAGGTCTCCCAGATGGGTACAGGGGCCCAAGGCCCAAGGCCATCTTCTACTACTTTGCCAGGCAATAGCAGAGAGCAGGATCAGAAGTGGAGCAGCTGAGTATTGAACCGGCCCCCATATGGGATGCTGGCACTTCAGTCCAGGGTGTTAACCTGCTCCACCACAGCACCAGTCCAACATTTTAAATTTCTGATACTCTAAAATAGCACAGGACTGCATTATATCTAGGAAAGATGCATTTAAAAATTATAAATCTAGTGCATTTTAGCAGAAGTTTTAACAAATACTTCTGATTTTCTCAGCATTATGTATAAATAAATGAGATAATGAGTCATTGTCAGATTTTTAGCTTTTGACAGCCACTTATAATATTTCACAGCTTTTTGAAATGTATTGCTAGTGTGTTTTTCTCAACACATGCACTGGATTTTACCTATAAGGTTGCCACTTATAGGATTTGCATTTTAATGGGTTTCCATGGCACATGTAATCAACATCTGGAAAGCCTCTAAAACACATAAATAATAACATGAATCAGGCTTTTTTCTTAAAGATTTATTTATTTATTTGAAAGTGCTGCACAAATAGAGGAGAGGTAGAGAGAGAGACAGACAGACAGACAGAGACAGAGAGGTCTTCCATCTGCTGGTTTACTTCCAGTTAGCCGCAATGGCTGGTCTGTGTCAATCCGAAGCCAGGAGCTACTTCCGGATCTCTCATGTGTGCAAGGCCCCAAGGACTTGGGCCACCTTCTACTGCTTTCCCAGGCCATAGCAGAGAGCTGGTTCAGAAGTGGAGCAGCCACAACTTGAACTGGCACCCATATGGCTTGCCAGCACTGCAGGCAGCAACTTTATCTGCTATGCCACAGCGCCTGCTCCACATTGCATCTCTTTAAGATGATATGGATTTAAGTTCATGAGAAATTATTAGCATCGTGGAAACTGATAGATATGGATGAAGCAGGATGGACTTGTTAGGAAGGGTGATGTTAATTTTCTTATAAAATAAATAAATAAGAAATTAAATATGGTCAGACATAAATGAAGACTAAATTTTATTAGTGGTGATCCAGAAAACACAGATCTCAGGTCTTTTTCTTCCAGTGTTAAGTTTACATTTTTAAATGCATATTAAGTGAACAAATTTCATGTAATTTATATATACAGTTTGAAGGGCAAACTGATAACATCCTATCCTATCTTCCCTTGGTCTCATATTTCCAACTCGCTCCTTCTCATTTTATTTTCTTTTAATTTTGACAGCTGCATGCTTTGATTTTATTTTAGAATCACAAGCTTTAACCCTCTACAAAATAAAGAATTCAGCAAGTAGTAGAAGAAATATCAATGAGTATATGTTGTTTACTCTATCAAAGAGTACAGAAAAGTGCTATGAACAATACTCAAATCTCAAAATGTCATATTAACTCATGCTACTTTTCGTTGTCTATATATTAATTACCACCAGTCAGAGAAAACATATGGTATTTGTCTTTTGGGGACTGGCTTCTTTCATGAAGCATACTTTTTTCCAGTTCATCCATTTAGTTACAAAAGATAGGATTTCATTCACAATTATGGCTGAATAGTATTTTACACTGTATTTATAGCTCATATTCTTTTTCCAGTCACCAGTTGATGGACTTCTGGGTTGATTCCATGATAGCTATTGTGAATTGAGTTGTAATAACCATGAGGTACAGATAACTCATGCCTATGCATATTCTATTTCATTTCATGTGGATAAATTCCTAGGAGTCAGATGGCAGGATCATATGGTATGTTTGTTTTCAGATTTCTGAGGAACTTTGATACTGCCTTCCATAATGGTTGCACTAGCTTCATTCCCACCAACAGTGGGTTAGGGTACCTTTTTCTCTCCCTCTCCACCAGCCTTTATTGTTTGTTGACTTTTTCCAAAGAATTATTTATTTGAAAGGTGGAGTTAATTATAGGGAGAGGCAGTGGCAGAGAGACAGAAGTATTTTATCTGCCTGTTTATTCTCCATATGGCACAACAGGTGGTGCTGGTCCAATCGGAAGCCAGAGTTAGGAGCATCTCCCTGGTCACCCAAGTGGGTGCAGGGACCCAGGCACTTGGGCCATCCTCCACTGCCCTCCCAGTCCAGAGCAGAAAGCTGGACTGGAAGAGGAGCAACCGGGACCAGAACTGGCACCCATAGGGGATGCCAGCTCAATGGGTGGAGGATCAACCCAGTGTGCCACGGCACTGGCCCCCATCAGGGATATTTTTCTATAGTACTCTCTCTCCACTGTATCTTTTTCTAGTTGAAGAATTAAGGTGATGCAGGATTAATCGAATGAGTTTGAGAGGATTGTCTCTCTTTCAATTCTTTTGAATAGTTTGAGAAGTATTGGAATTAGTTCTTTAAAAGTCCTGTAGAATTCAATAGTGAGGCTGTCTGATCCTGGACTTTTCCTTGTTGGGAGGGTCTTTATTACTCATCCAATCTCTGTCTTGGTTTTTGATTTGTTTAGCTTTTCTATGTGTCTTCATGACTCAATTTTGATATATTGTGTATGTCCAGGAATCTGTTGATTTTTCCTCTAGGATTTCCAATTTGTTAGCCATCACAACCGATGCCCACATCCTATATTGCAGTGCTAATCTGAGTTTTGGGTACTCCACTTCCAAACCAATTTCATGTTAATACCCCTAGGAAGCAACGGATAATAGCTCAAATTCTTTCCTTCCTGTCATCTAATTTGGAGAACTGTAACCTCAATGGGGACTTGAGAACCTGGTCTTGCACAGTTGTAGCCATATAGAAAGTGAACCAGCAGATGGGAGACCTCTCTGCTTCTCTTTCCTTCTCTCTTTGTCTCTGCGTCTCTCTGCTTTTTTTATCATATTAAAATATTTAATTACTTACTTGAAAGAGTTACAGAGAGAGGGAGAGACAGAAATCTTCCACCACCTAATTCATTTTTGAGATGACTTTAATAGCCAGAGTGTGGCCAGGTTGAAGCCAGGAGCTTTTCCTCCGATGTGTGTGGCAGCATCCCAGGCATTTGGGCCATCTTTCCCTGCTTTTTCAATCCACTGGTAAGGAGCTGGATCAGAAATGGAATAGCTGGTACTTGAACTGGTGCACATACAGGATGCCAATGTAACAGATAGCAACTTTGTCCACTGCACCACAACCACCAGCTCCTCTTTCTGTCTTTCCAATAAATAAATCTTTTGAAAAAGAACTTAAGGTAGTAAAAGTCATCATGACTGAGCAATGGCAAATTTATTGAAGTGATCGACTTTCTTAAAGATCTATTTATGAATTTGAAAGGCAGCACTAGAAAGAGAGAGTGGGAGAGATGGATCTTCCTCCTGGTTTGTTCACTCCTCAAATGGCTGCAATGACTGTGGCTAGGCAAGACTGATATCAGGAGCCGGGGGCTTCTTCCAGGTCTCTCACATGGGTGCAGGAGCCCCAATATTTGAGTCACCCTGTGCTGCTTTTCCAGACACATTAGCAGGGAACTGGATCCATTTGGAGATTAATGTCTATGATACTCTCCTTGCAGTTGAAGGATTTAGAATCCGTTTCAATTATGGGTGGGCCAAGTACAACAGCTTCCAATTGTCCAAGGTTTGGATTAGATGGGATCTGAGAAATTTTGTTAAAATAGTTATTAATCATAACTCTGAGCTTAAGCATTTGTTACCAAATTTTCATGTTTGCTGATGTTTATATCTATGGGAAAATTGGGTCTCTGGATTGCAACCAATGAAAGCATCCAGACTAACAGTAATAAGGTCAACAGTCAGCAGAATGATGTCCAGCTGAACTGAAATAGCTTTTCTTATTTGGTAGAGGGGTTACCTCCTGCATTATGTTGACATACTGACATAGACAGTAGATGTTGGAGCCTGTCCCTTCTGCCAAATGGAGAATTCTACATTTTGGTCCATCATATATATATTTATATATTATAATATATATTATATTATATATTTCTATACATAATATAGAATTACATATAATTATTATAAATATATAATGATATATGAATTTATTATTTATATATAAATCTATAATTATTTCTGATCCAGCTCCTTACCAATGGATTGAAAAAGCCGTGAAAGATGGTTCAAGTGCCTGGGTTGCTGTGACACAGAGCGGAGGAGAAGCTCCTGGTTTCAAACTGGACACACGCTGGCTTTTGAAGTCATCTCAATAATATATATGTATATTATATATAATATTAATAATAAATTATATAATATCTGTTTATAATTATTATATATTATATAATATATTGTATGTTAAACTATAATATATTTTATATTGAATATATTTATATACATAAATATATAAATAAATGTATATATATATAAATTATTTATTTATGTATTTGACAGGTGTACTTACAGACAGTGAGAGGAAGAGACAGAGAAAGGTCTTCCATATGCTCATTTACTCCCTTAATGACTGCTGGGAGCACAAGGACAGTGCCTAGAGTTTATTTTGATGGATTTTAGCCCCTTTCATTGGAGGGAGGCCCAATGAAGCTGGACTGATTTGTAAACCTCAGAAGTGTCTTTTCAAGGTGAAGGCAAACTGAGACTGAGGGGTTTTTGGAAAAACTTGGGACAAAATGCATTTGCCACACTTGGTTAAGACACATCATTTATTTATTGATTTCATCAGATCTGTTAACATTGAGTATAAGGTACAGGGGACATGGTGGATGGCATATAGCAATATGATTTTAGTAATATATCATGAGGTGCTTTTTCTTTTAATGGATTTAGCAGGTAAAATTGGGCTACCTAATGGGATATAGCTGGAATAATCACCTTTTTACTAAATAAATCTGAGGTAATAAATGTTAGTGTATGAAGACATTGAGTTTTCTTTTATTGGGCCTTCTTGGTTATTTTAATCTGGGATTTGTGAATTCTCATTTTCTCTAGGCAAGTTTTAACTGAAAAATTTTATTTTATTCTTCATCATGTTGGACCAACTCTGCTGCTTCTGGGATTTTTTTAGTACATCTGACAATTGGAAATTTAGACAATAGTATAGTTAAAAAGAGATGTACCAAGTAAAGTACTTATTTTTATTCAGATACATATTTTCTAAAATTCCTATTGAGTATCCTTGTTAAATTTAGTTGCATCCCAGGTTAAGACTTATTGGAGACAGGTGCCATGGCTCAATAGGCTAATCCTCCACCTGTGGCGCAGGCACACTGAGTTCTAGTCCTGCTGGGAGAGCCAGATTCTGTCCCAGTTGCTCCTCTTCCAGTCCAGCTCTCTGCTATGGCCCAGGAGTGCAGTGGAGGATGCACAAGTGCTTGGGCCCTGCACCTGCATGGGAGATCAGGAGGAAGCACCTGGCCCCTGCTTTTGGATCAGCGCAGTGTGCCAGCCGCAGCACACTGGCTGCAGCGGCCACTGGGGGGTAAACCAACAGAAAAAGGAAGACCTTTCTCTCTGTCTCTCTCTCTCACTGTCCACTCTGCCTGTCAAACTAAAAAATAATTTTTATAAAAAAGACTTATTGGAGCCACTCTAGTGATTATACACATGAAACTTTGTTAATTAATGCAAATAGAACCTGGGAAAATTGATGTATATCTTATGCTGTAGAGACTTAAGATTGAACATCTTTTTTATCTTTTTTAATTATATAATTTAAAAACAAATTTTAGATTTTTTTTGACTTTACTAAGCCACAGCTCTGGCCCCATTAATATGTCTTAACAATGTTTTTTCCTCTCAGACTTATCTCTATTGGTTCAGTTAACTGCATGTCTTTTCTTTAGATTCAGATTCTCTCAGCTGTCAAAGCTTATTCATCTTAATTCTGTTGTTCCTATTTCCCTCCCTTTTATTCTGTCCCTAGGCTAATTGAGGTCATGATTCTCCATTCCTTCTGTGTGGTGTCACAGTAGGCTTGAAGTGTTCTTTTTCTCTTCTGATTTCTAAAGAAAGAAATTATGTATTCCCCCAGTTTAGATATTTTAATAATTCATTCTAAAACAAAGGTTAAATGTTCTTAATTTGACAAGAATTTTCAGGGCCAGTGGTGTGGCATAGTGGGTAGAGCCACCACTTGTAGTGCTGGCAGCTCATATGGATCCAGATCTCTGCTAAAGCCTGAGAAAGCAGTAGAAGATGGCCCAAGTCCTGGGCCCCTGCACCCATGTGGGAGACCTGGAAGAAGCTCCTTGCTCCTGGCTTTGGATTGGCACAACTCTGGCCATTGCAGCCAACTGGGGAGTGAACCAGTGGATGGAAGACCCCTCTCTCTTCTCTGCCTCTCTCTGTGTAACTCTGACTTTCAAATAAATAAATAAATCTTTAAAAAAATAATTTTTTCTAATTTTAGAATTGTTCTCCTTCATTGTCACTTCAGGGTGTGTGTAAAGAGTGCATATCCAGTTTTTCTATTTTGGATTTTTGGGATTTTGTATTAGCTCTGCTGTGTATTCATTTTTCTCGAGCATTGGTGATATCTTCTCCTTAGTTGTATTAAGAGAGAGAGCAATAGCCCTCATGTCTTTTTAGGTAAGTAAGACATATTAAAAACAGAGCATTCAGTATACATTCATAGTAGTTTGACTTGTTCAATTGATTTACATGACCTCCCTTGGACATTCTTGGTCTCTGCTGTACAACTTTCTATACTCATTAATTCTTTGACATTCCCAAATCCAGAAAATGAATGATTCAACAGCTGTGGTCCTGTATTTGCTGGGACTCAGGGTCAGAAGCAAAGTGGAGGTGTTCAGGAATCTAAAGGTACATGCTACATAGCAAAGCACATCATTTCCTATACAAAGTGACTGGGAAATCCAGAATCTTTTGCACACATATTGGATCCTGAACTATTACTGGACTATTCAGTAAGATTTTAATGTATTTATTTTCTGTGTGTGTGTTTGTATTTCTAAATAAACTCTGCTGGGCTACTTAACATTAACATGTATTGCAGAATTCTTTCATCAGTTTTTACTTTTAAAAAATTTCTCTTTCAGTTTTATGGGAGAGGGTAGAAGTTTTCTGCTATGTAACTGAAAATTCATTGATTCATTAAATTTAAAAATATTTGTTGGAAATGGGTGGAATACTATTAATTCTTGTGTGATTTTCATGAAACTAAATACATTCTCTATTTTGTTTTGCTTAAAATTTCTGCATGTGTGGACTTCTTTTTTCCTTCTTGCCCCAAATCCCTTTGTGTATTGGGATGGCAAATGGGTTTTACACTGGAGAAAACATGTTATTTTGGCAAAGAAGTACTTAGCCTTCCTGCTTCAAGTATTCAAATATTGCATTAGAATTCAGTATATTTGTTTACTGTACAAATGTCCTTCATACAATTTTGTAATCTTCTGGGATGGGAGAGGGAGCAGGAAATAGGAGGGTTATGGGTGGGGGGGAAGTTATGATTGTCAGTATAAATTATTGCCCTACACTTTTTATAGACACTCTTCAAAGCATATCCTCAAACTAATTCAATTAATTTAAAGGATTTATTAAATGATAGACTACATGAAATTTATCGATGTATTTTATCAAGCAATCATCCAATGTAAATGATTACCATATGTTTGCACTTCAGGGAATCATTCTATTGTGAATATTTTGGCATCAATATAATTTTGTTTAAAATTTCTTTATGAAAAAATATCTGGACTAGAATTCAATTGAATGCATTGCATGGTTTTGTTACCTAATGACAAATTGCCTTCACTGAGGTTTATAATTATTTATTCTTTCAACACTAATGTTATGTGTTTACCAAATACAGTAATATTAATATACATTTGGGGTTGGCACTGTGGCATAGCGGGTAAAGCTGCAGCCTGGCAGTGCTAGCATCCCAAATGGATGCCGGTTTGAGTCCCGGCTGCTCCATTTCTAAGCCACCTCTCTGCTAAGGCCTGGGAAAGCAATGGAAGATGGTCTAAGTCCATGAGCCCCAGAACTCACATGGGGGACCCAGAAGATGCTCCTGGCTCCTGGCTTTGGGTCAGTGCAGCTCTAGTCATTGCAGCCAATTGGGGAGTGAACCAGCAGATGGAAGACCTATCTCTCTTCTTTCTGCCTCTTCTTCTCTCTCTGTGTAACTCTGGCTTTCAAATAAATAAGTAAATAGATAAATAATTTTTAAAAAGATACATTTGTTTGCAAACAATATGTGACATCAATACAACTACTTAAATTTTCTCATACAAGTAGTTTAATTTGGAGGCCTGAATTATGGCTGATTGGTTCTGTAGTCTAATGATATCTTTGAACCCAACTATTTTCCCCTTCTTTATGAATTTCAGTGTTGTATATTACTAGAATTCTGAAAAAAATTCACAGAAACTTTAGGCATCATCTAAACATCATAATCTCCAAAGAGCAAAAATCATTGCAAACTATGATTTTATAGAATTATTTCTTTGGATAATGCTACAATTTTATTGTAGCTTTAAATTGAGCACACACACACACACACACACACACCCATGTACCATACATACATTCACAAATGTACATACAAAATCAGCAAGTCTCCAATGCATTTACCAAAGTGCATCAATGTGCTAGTTTAAGATTACTGCCAAAGAATAGTCCCTTTCTTTAAATACCAATTTACTCTATTGATTTATTTTTGACCAAAAATGATGCAGTTTAGTTACTGTTTTGACAAAGAGGCAGGTATCATCACAAAGCACAAATGAGTGAATAAGTTACATTATCCAGATAAGAAATGGCTCACTCATTAAATTAAAAGGAATTGAATCTAGTTTGAGTTACCATGTCAAGCAAAATATGAAGTTTTACAAAACTTGAATGTATATAATTTCAAATAAATTTTGAGTTGTATCTAAATGTGTACACTACAACATTAAGCATAAAGGCACAGATATTTAAATACCTTTATTTAGGAAAATGTGAATAGATAATAATAATAATTGCTAACATTTATTTTATACCAGGTGATGTTTCCTGAATTTTATGTTTCCAGAAAAATGGAGGTAGCTCCTGTTATTTTAACTTTAAAGAAAATGCAACTGAGGCATGAAGAGGTAAGTAACTGGTTTGCCCAAGGATATATAATCATGAAGTGGCAAAGCCTTAGACTTGGCATGATCTGAATGGCAGCCATTTTTTTTTCACAAATTCAATGTTTGATCTATTTCATATATTCACTAAAAGGATTTACTATCAAATGATACTTTCTGATAAAACCTATGAAAACTGCAGATGAGTATTGCTCCAAAGCAAATACTTGAGGCTAGCATTACGTGTAGCAGGTAAAGCCATTGTCTTTAAATTTAGCAAAGATATGCCTTGTTAGATGAGTGTACTTTGTGTAATTCTTCTTGTCAGTGTATACACTTTAGAAATTGATTACAGGGGCCAGTGCTGTGGCACAGCATGTTAAAACCCCAACCTAGGGTGCCAGCATCCCATATGGGTGCTGGTTTGAGTTCCAGTTGCTCCACTTCTGATCTGGCTCCTTGCTAATGCACCTGGGAAAGCATCAGAGGATGGCTCAAGTCCTTGCGCTCCTGCACCCGTGTGGGAGACCTGAGAAAAGCTCCTGGCTCCGGGCTTCAGATAGCTCAGCTCCGGCTTTTGCAGCCAATTGGGAAGTGAACCAGCAGATTGAAGACTTTTCTCTCTGTCTCTACCTCTCTATATAACTCTGTCTTTCAAATAAATAAAAATAAATCTAGAAAAAAAGAAATTGATTACATCAGGCAACATATATGAACTTTTTTATAGAAAGATTGACCTTTAGAAAAATTTTAGACCTACAGAAAAAAAAATGTGGTACAAATGTGAACTTTTGAATAAAAATCTATTTTTCATGAAAGCATGGTGTTATAAAACAGAGCAATACCTCACTGAGAACCAAAAATAAATTGGACTATCTCATTCTGTGATTTGAAATCTAGGGACAAATGTCCTTTATTTTTCTTACAGAGAATGTAAATAGTGTTGTGATATCAAACTCATTCTAAGTTTAGGTACCCCATGGAAAGTTTGATCTAATGAAAACAAATCTGTTGGATCATTTACCTCATACATTCCACTACCATGAAAATAATATATCTGTCATGATACATCAAGAAGAAAACATATTTATGCCTAAAAATACAAATTCAACTATTACAAGCTGTTCAGCAAAATTTAAATTGTATGTTTTCAATATTCTAAAATGGAACATTTTTCTTTGCTTCTCAATAAAAATGTGATACACTTTAACATCTTCAGAATAAGAACTGAGAGTGTACACGGCAAAATTTATTTATTTATTTATTTATTTATTTTTTGCCAGGCAGAGTTAGACAGTGAGAGAGACAGAGAGAAAGGTCTTCCTTCCATTGGTTCACCCACCAAATGGCCACCATGGCCTCCTGATCTCCCATGTGGGTGCAGGGCCCAAGCACTTGGGCCATCCTCCATTGCTCTCCTGGGCCACAGCAGAGAGATGGACTGGAAGAGGAGCAACCGGGACTAGAACCTGGGGTGCCAGCACTGCAGGCGGAGGATTAGCCTTGTGAGCCACGTACCCGGTGAAATATAGTTTAAAGAGAGAATTTATAACGTTCATTTTTAAAGTAACAAAAACATTTTTCACTTCTTGGTTTGCATTTTAAATTTGTATATATATATATATATATATATATATATATATATATATATATATTAGCCATCCTCACTGGTTATTGCAAATTACCACATCCCAAAATTAATTGCTTCTCAACATTTACAATTTGTTTCTTCACTTTAAAGAAAAATATTTGTGTCTCTTGAGTAAACAAGTAAATATAATGATTTGGCATCATTTTATAAAACTCAAATCTGTAAGAACTCAAAAACCACTGCAGAAATATTCTATAAGAATGTACTCATGCATATTGTTCTTACAATAGATTCACCCATGTCATAGGAGAGCAACTCCTTGCTCAACATTCAAAATGTTCACAGTCTTCGAAATATTCCTTTTAGCATAGTGACCACAGTTGGACACAAGAGAGTCTTTAAAATTAAAAGAAACAATTTGGGTATGCTGACTTTCCTAGTCTTCTTGTTTTCCTGGGACAGAGTATCTTTTTTGAATGTAGGCTGACAAGGATACAACCCCCACCACAAAGTAAAATGCCTAAACATTAGAGCACTGCTCCTGACCCCTGCTCACTTGTTCCTCTATGTGGGATTTATGAATGACTTGCATGAATGGAGAGATGAAAGAGGCAATGAGCTACCAACCCCCCTTTTCTTTATTTAGCACTTTTCTAGGATGCCTATGAGAACATGGGTTCTTGTCTGCCCTTTTTTATACTGTAAATTTAGCAAAAAACCTGTGCTCTGTAAGTGACTAGGTAAGGATGCAATGTAATGTACTAGGGCAATGGAAAGGAATTTTTGTTGCTAAGCACCAAGACCAACAACTCTGTGGGCTAGAAAGCTTACATTTTGACTTCTTTCCATGTCCAGCTTGAACCATTCAGAATTCAGAGAAAGTAGGAATGTAAGTTATGAACACACTTCACTGCCACAAATGTTATGATACTCATCAGTTTGTAATCAGGAATGACTTAAAATTTAACCAAAAATACCACAGTAAACTATGGCAGATTCATCAACACCTACACTTATAACTAACATCCACATTTATAATTGTATCTTTCTATGAAGGATCTGACAGGAATTATTATCTGGGATGGATAATTAACAACTCCTTATACAATTTTTATAATGTACCAAAAAAGTGAACTTTGAATCCTTTGGGAATTGGATAAGCTAAATATATTTGTATTTGATGAATACAGGCTGAGAACTTGTAATTACAATACCAACCTTAATACCTACTAAAAAATTAAATACCTTGGAATAAATTGAAGAATTTGAAAGATCTTCACAATGAAAATTACAAAACATTAAAGGAAGAAATAGAAGAACACACACAAAAATGGAAAAATATTTCATGTTTGTGCACTGGAAAAAATAATATCATCAAAATGTTCATACTACCCAAAGCGATTTATAGATTCAATGAGACCCCAATCAAAACTCCAAGAACATTCTTCTAAGATCTAGAAAAAAGAATGCTTAAATTTGTGTAGAAACACAAGAGACCCCCAAATAACTAAAGCAACATTAAACAAGAAAAAGTTGGAAGTATCAGAAGACCAGATTTCAAGACATACTACAGGGCAGTTACAAACAAAACAGCCTGGGACTGGAACAGAAAAAGACATGTATACCAATGAAACAAAATATAAACCAAAAAAATTAATCCATGCAGCTACAACCAACTAGTCTTTGACAAATGAGCTAAAATCAATCCCTGGAGAAAGGACAGTCTCTTCAACAAATAGTGTTGGGAAAATTGGATCTCAACATGCAGACATATGAAACAAAACCTGTACTTACACCCATACAAAAATCAACTCACAACTGATCATGACTCTAAATCTATGGCCTGATATCAACAAATTACTAGAGGAAAATATTGGGAAAACTGCAAGACATTAGCATAGGAAAGACTTCTTGGAAAAGACCCCAGAAGCACAGGCAATGAAAGCAGAAAGAGACAAAAGGGATTACATCAAGCTTAGAAGATTTGTGCTGCAAAGGAAACACTAAGCAAAGTGAAGAGTGGTAGAAAATATTTGCAAACTATATAACTGATAAAGGGTTAATATCTTGAAGTAACACCTTGACAGTAGGGACTCCACACCATGAGACTCTGGTCTGAGACTATGATCTAAAACAGTTGAATAATAGCAGTCCACTACATCACACTTGGCAGAGCACAGAAACCCCATAGTATGATCGCTCAAGCTTGGAAGTGGATAGACTACACCTGGGTTAATGATAAAAATGTAATTTGTCCATGTCCTATGTATGATTAAAACCAATACCTGGATTAATGTCAACATTATAATTGGAATTGTTAAGATTGTAACTGGTATTGTCAATATTATAATTGATACTAGCTTATTGATACTAGATTATAATTGATACTAGTTTCACATAGGTTTTAGGTCAGTAACCAGTAACCAGTAACCAGTAACCATGTATTCCCCCCTATTCCTAGCAACCATGAATTCCCCTCCCAATTTTGTGGTTTTTGCCTTTATAAACCCTGTTGCTTTCGACTTCAGGGTCGAGAGTTCTTTAGGGCATGAGCACACTCTCCACCACCTGCAATAAAGGACCACCAAATTTTATCAATCTGTGGAGCTCTTTTGTTCGCACTCACTCAGGTACAAACAGCAATCTGATGTTTATAAAGATCTTAAGAGACTCAACTTCAACAAAATAATGCAGTCAAGAAATGGGCAAAGGACATGCACAGAAAATTTTCAAAGGATGCAATCAATACAAATGGCCTACAGACAAATGAAAACATACTCAGCATCACTAACCATCAGGGAAATGCAAAGAAAACCATAAAGTTTCATCTCATCCCAGTTAGAATGTCTATCATCCAAAAATGAAAAAATAATAAATGCTGGTAAGGATGTTGGAGAAAAGGCACACTTATACGCTGTTCATAGGAATGTAAAGTAGTACAACCATTATGGAAGACAGTAAGGATATTCCTCAGAAATCTGAAAATAGATCTACTATATGACCCAGCCATCCCACCCATGGGAATTTACCCAAACAAGATGAAATCAGGCTTTGAAAGAGTTACTTATAACCCCCATGTTTACTGCACCTCAATTGGCAATAATTAAGATAAGCAATCAAATCAGATTCCCATTAACTGATGTCTGGAAAAAGAAAATGAGTAGTATGGAATACTGCTCAGTCATAAAAAAGAATGAAACCCTGTCTTGCAATACATGAATGCAACTGGAAACCATTATGCTTATTGAAATGAGCAATTCAAGAAAGATAAATGTCATTTCTTCCCTGATAAGTTCTGATTAATATAGGATACAAGAGTAGATAAGAATGAAATGGACTTATGATTTGATTATTGTTTTAAGCCCTTGTGGATACTCTAGTCAAACTGTGGTTTTGGATTTTTTTTATTTGTTGAATAGTATGGTTAGTGGTGCACTAAACCCAAGGTTCAAAAGAAAATTGTGAAATTATGTTTTTTTGAATTTATGTTTTTGCAAAAATTATAGAGAAAAAGGAAAGGTGAATGGGGATTGATGGAGGGAGTGAGGGGACTATGGATATCTTCTTAGCATTGTATTTATAAAATACATGATATCTGTTCTCTTTATATTAATAAAAAATTTTGGAGAGCCTAAAGGTAAACATCTCCTATGAGCTGATCTTCAACAGAAATGCTAAGAATATTCACTGCAGAAAGGACAGTCTTTTCAATGAATGGTGCTTTGAATATTGAATATTCACACATAGAAGATTTAAACTTTATCTCTCATCATATACAAAACTGAACTCAAAGGTGTTCATTTACCCTAGGCATTAAGATGTCAGTTAAGATGCTAGTGTCTCATATCAAAGTACCTAGTAGATACCCAGCTCTGACTCCTGACTCCAGTTTCCTGCTAATGCAGATACTGGGAGGGAGTAGGGATAACTCAAGTACTGGGTTCCTTCCACCATGCAGGAAAGCTGGGTTGAATTCCACACTATTGGCTTCTGTTTGGCCCAGTCCTGTCCTTTGTGGGCATTTGTGGAGTCAATCAACATGAGAGCTCTCTCTTTTTGTTTATCTGCTCTCAAATAAATAATTTTACACTCAATTCAAAATTATTTAAAGACTTAAATGTAAAACCTGAAACTACTGGAAAAAAATGCTTCAGGACATTGGATTGAGTAAGTATTTGAAGGATACGACAACAAAGCACTAGAAGAAAAAAAGCAAAAATAGTCAAATGGACTTTTTTATTTATTTAACAGGTAGAGTTATAGACAGTGAGAGACAGAGACAAAGAGAAAGGTCTCCCTTCCATTGGTTCACTCCAGAAATGGCCACTATGGCTGGCGCTGTGCCGATGCAAAGCCAGGAGCAAGGTGCTTCCTTGTGGTCTCCCATATGGGTGCAGGGCCCAAGCACTTGGGCCATCCTCCACTGCCATTCTGGAATGCAGCAGAGAGCTGTACTGGAAGAGGAGCCACTGGGACTAGAACCCAGCGCCCATATGGAATGCCGGCACTGCAGCAAGTGAGCCATGGCACTGGCCCTGGAATTTTACCAAATTAAAAAACTTCTGCAAAGAAACAAAATAATCAACATAACAAAGAGACAATATGAAATTGGAGAAAATACTTAGAAAATATACACCTACTAAGGTGTATACACCCTTTAAGACATTTTAAAAACTCAATGAAAAATGAACAGATTTTAAAATTGGCATTAGATCTAAATGCTCATTTGTCAAAGAAAGGCATACAAATGGCCAAGAAGTACATGAAAAATGTTCAGCATCACTAATTAACAGGGAAATACAAATCAAAACCACAATTAGACACCAAGTTACTCCAGTTAGAATGCTTATTATCAAAGACAAAACAGTGGCTGGCATTGTCACACAGCAGGTTAAGCCATGCTCTGTGACATTGGCATCCCATATGAGCACTAGTTCAACTCCACATCCCATCCAGCTCCCTGCTAATGTGTCTGGGGAAGCAGCAGAAGGTGACCCAAGTGCTTGGGCCCCTGTCATCCACATGGGAGACCCAGATGGAGTTCCAGGCTTCTGGCTTCAGTCTGGCACAGACCAGCCATTGCGGTCATTTGTAGAGTGAACCAGTGATGAAAGATCTGTCTCTGTCTCACTATGTGTCTCTCTCTTTGTAACTGTTCCTTTCAAATAAATAAATTAATCTTATAAAAAAGAAAAATACACACTTGAAGGAATTGTATGCAAATTTAACAAAAACTTGGAGAACTCAGTAACAGGAAAATAAATGCCTTCAAATTTAAATACTGCCAGAATACATAGAGACAACGTAAAATGCATAATAAAATAAACATATACGGGGCTGGCACCATGGCTCACTTGGTTAATCCTCCACTTGTAGTGCTGGCATCCCATATGGGCACAGGGTTCTAGTCCCAGTTGCTCCTCTTCCAGTCCAGCTCTCTGTTGTGGCCTGGGAGTGCAGTGGAGGATGGCCCAAGTGCTTGGGCTCTGCACCCACGTCAGAGACCAGGAGGAAGCACCTGGCTCCTGGCTTTGGATCAGCATAGTTCCAGCCATAGTGGCCATTGGGGGGTGCACCAATGGAAGGAAGACCTTTCTCTCTGTCCCTCTCTTTCTTTCTCATTGTCTAACTCTATCTGTCAAATAAATAAAAAAGCATATAAACCAATCTGAATATTAGAGAATTCTGAGAAAAAGAAATGTACTGTACATAAAGGAAGAGCACATTTAGACAGCAACAAGATGGATACACTGTGTATCAGGATGGTTACACTTATAAACACACATTACAAATGCTTTCAGGATAGAGTAGCAGAACATCTCATTCATTCCTGGTGAGAATGCATCATGGGGCAGATGCTTTATCAGACATCTTGGCATGTTATTAGGAATCCAACACCGTGTCATACACCATACATGTTCTAATATATTTACAGAGCTGGTGTGAAAATGTATGGCTTGATAAAAACTGACATGAAAATATATATAGCAGCTTTATTCACAATGGCTAAAGCTCATAGAAAACCACATTGTTCCTCAACAGTTAACCACATAACCAAACCTTCAAAGTGCGTGGAGACCCTGGGAAGAGAACAGGAGATGAAGACACATGTGATGCTTAGGGTATAGGCATTTAGCATGGGGACACAAGAGAAAAGCCGAGGCTGAAGTCATAGGGGATCTAGAAGCCTAAGGAAGACAACAACTTCAAGCAAAGGGCAGAGAGGTATCTGAAGATTGCCATGAGCTGAAGTCACAGGCAATGAAGTCACTCTAGGGTAGCAGGATAATACTCCGGAGTAGAGATGCAGATAACTGATGAGAGATCACGGCTTCATGCAGTGGGGCTGGAGGACCTGACAGCTGGCTTGGGATGCAGGCACAGATGGACACTCAAGGAAAGATGTGATGGAGGGTCTGGCATTGTGGTGCAGTGGGTTACACCACTACCTATAATGTTGGCATTCCATATGGGTGCTGGTTTGTATGCTGGCTGTTCCCGTTCAGATCCAGCTCCCTGCCAAAGACCTGGGAAAGCAGTAGAAGATGGCCTTACTGTTTTGTCCTCTGCCACCCACGTAGGAGACCCAGAAGAAGCTCCAAAGGCCTGGCTCCTGGCTTCAGATGGGCCCAACCCTGGCCATTGCAACCAATTGGGGAGTGAGCCAGAGGATGGAAGCCCTTTCTGTCTCTCTATGCCTCTGTCTCTCCCTCTATGTGATAAGGAAATAACTTGAGATATTAAATTTCATGGGTTTTTTTTGGACAGAGTTAGGCAATGAGAGAGAGATAAAGATCTTCCTTCCATTGATTCACACCCCAAATGGTTACCACGGCCAGTGCATAGTGGCAATCCAAAGCCAGGAGCCAGGTGTTCCCTCCTGGTCTCCATGTGGGTGCAGGGTCCAAGTAGTTGAACCATCCTCCACTGCCTTCCCGGGCCACAGCAGAGAACTGGACTGGAAGAGGAGCAACCAGGACTAGAACCTAGTGTGCCAGTGCCACAGCCAGAGGATTAGCCTAGTGAGCCATGGCACTGGCCCTCTATGTAATTTTCAAATAAATCTTTTTTAAAAAGAGGTGCTGGAGACACAGGGGATGGAGACTTATGAAGGCACATGGAATAAGACTGTGTCTAGGGAGGCCGTTCATGCATCAGAATTCTGCTTCTCCACTGTCTGTCATGATAAAGCCTCCATTGAGCAACCACCATCTAAAGATGCCACGTGACAGACTCCTTGTCTCTGAGGCTAATATGTGTCTGTAAAGCCTACTTTAGAAGTAAGAAGTACAGATAATCATAACAAAAATTTGTGACTGCCTCTGGAAGACTGAGGGACAAGGGGGTGTGGAAAAACACAAAATTGGGGCCAGTGCCGTGGCTCACTTGGTTAATCCTCCACATGTAGTGCCAGCATCCTATATGGGTACTGGGTTCTAGTCCTGGCTACTCCTCTTGCAGTCCAGCTCTCCGCTGTGGCCCAGGAAGGCAGTGGAAGATGGCCCAACTGCTTGGGCCCTGCACCCACATGGGAGAACATGAGGAGGTACCTGGCAGCTGGATTTGGATCAGTGCTGCACACCGGCCGTAGCAGCCATTTGGGTGGTGAACCAATGGAAGGAAGATTTTTCTCTATATCTCTCTCTCACAGTCTAACTTTGCCAAAAAATAAAAATAAAAAACACAAAATTTAATATCTCAATTTATTTCCTATCACTTCTTTTTTTTTTTAATTTTCACAGCAATGTCTTGCAATCACTTGGAAACAGGTAACAACATAGGGACCTAACATATAGACTGAAAGGATTGCAGACTCAAAACGCAAACCTGGTTATTCACATCGAATGCACCTTTGCTCTAGAGTGACACTGACTGCTGACTGTGAGTTTCCAGCAGTTCTTAGGATGCCAAGTCTTCTGAAAACACTTTGAAACCTGTCTTCCCAGACTGAGAACCCATGGATAACAGGACTGGAGAGAGCAGTGCTCTAAGACTAGCTCAGTATCTGCTTCCACCCTTGGCAGTGAAGTGTCAGGGTCACCCCACACTGAGGGGGAGTAGCTGCATTCTCTGTGCCCTCCAGCAGGCGTGTGTACCAGGGTTCACTCCCAGCCCTGGGGCCTCCAGAAACCCTGCAGCCAGCCTTCCTCCACAGCCATGTGGTGGGGTCGTGGGTGGGCTCCCACAGGGTGTACGGGGCACCTGGTGGCCCTTACCCCCCACCATTCCCTGACCTCTGGTCTGGTGCCCCCACCTCCGGGTTGGAAAAATCCCAGAATCAGTTGAGAGCCACAGATAAGAAGGGAGGATTGGCACAGCACTGGCTGGGAGAGACCCAGAGGGGCCCAGTGGCACCCACGGGATTGGCCTCAAGGTCCCAGGGTGGCTGCAGCAGGGCCTGCACAGGTCACCCCTGCACTCTCCCCAGACCCAGCTATCTGGAGTTCGCAAGTACAGAGATCCTGCATCCTTCAGTGCTGGGAGCACACTTCCTCAGGGTCTCCCACAGCCAGAAGTTCACAAAGGGCCACCACTTCCTCCTGTGCATCCATTTCCTCACTCCTGAGTCAGCACCATCCATTTATGCTGAGTCATCATGAAATTTCTGCTGACTCATCATTACCACCTACCTGGTCCCCACATGTTCTCTTTAGAGACCTGAGCCCTGTCAAGGGGTCCTGAGAGATAGGGTGGTCCCCAGCAGCTCCATCCTGGTCTCTAGCAGGTATACATTGCCCCATCTGGGTCCCCAGGGCTCCATTCAGTCTCTAGGGCCTTCATACAGATCTGGTCTCCATCTGGGTCTCCAGGCCTCCAGCCAGGTCCCCAGGTCCTCCATCCAGGCACCGGGGCCTCCATCCAGGTCTCTAGGGCTCCATCCAGGTCTCTAGCAGGTGCACAGGGATCCATACAGTCTCTAGGAGCCTCATCTGGGTTTCCATGGCTCCATCTGGTTCTCCAGTGCTCCATCTGGGTCTCCAGAGCTCAATTTGGGTCCCCAGGGGCTCCATCCTGGTTTCCAGCAGGTGCATGGGGTCCTCAGGACCTCCATCCAGTCCCAGCAGGTGCAAGGGGCCCCTCCTTCCTTCCTTGCAACCTTGGGTTAGATTTAGGGGTAGAAGCATGACTCAGCTGGCCTGGTGCCATGACTCAGCAGGTTAGGTTTGATGTCAAGGTTAGGGTGGGGATGGGATTCGGGTTAGGGTTCATGTTTGAAGCATGACTCACCAAGTTTAGAAGCACGACTCAGGAGGTCTGGAAGCATGATTCGGCAATTTTAGAAGTGCAACTCACTGGCCTAAGAGTATGACTTGGCAGGTGTAGTTGTCTACCTTTGTGGGTAAGGATGCCTGGTAGGTAATGATGACTCAGCAGGTATAAAATGGTGACTCAGCAGAAGTTTCTCAATGACTCACCAGGTCTGGGATAATGAGGATTAAGTGGGTATGTATAATGATGGCTCACGAGGTGTGTGCTAGTGATGATTCAGCAGAATTTCCTGATGACTCAGCAGGAGTCTCAGCATGACTCATCCCTTCCTTCCTTCCCTCCCCTCTTTGCATTCATTTCTGGTCCACTTTCAATTTCCTAAACCCACTTCTGGTCATTCTAGACCCACTTCCAGTCCACTTCTGCATTCCCAGAGTCAATTCCAGTCAACTTCCCGATTCCTACAGTCACTAACTTCCAGCTAATTTATGTCACTTCGGGGTTCTCAGACTCACTTTAGTCTACTTCTGGGTTCCTAAGTCACTTCCGGTCCACTTCCGGCCATTGTATACCCATTTTCAGTCACTTTGGTTCTGTTTATACCCATTTTTGGGTACTTCTGGTGTACTTCCAGGTTCTTATAGTCACTTCCCAGAGGGTCTCTGTTGGTCCCTGGGGGTCTCTGTGGGTCCCAGTTGTCTCTGGGGTTCTCTCAGTGTCTTTCAGCATCTCTGGGGGTCTCTGAGGGTCTCTGGGGTCTCAGGTTTTCTGGGGGTTCTAGGGTTCTCTGAGAATCTCTGGGGGTCCCAGGGCTCTTGGTGGGGACACCTGTCCATCACCCATCACCCTTGTCCTTCACTAAGATACCTGTTCATCACTCAGAATAGACTTGTCACTCAGGAAAACATTTTAATTCTCATACAAGTTTCTGTCAGGAAATTGGTCCTGGGTCCAAAAGACACCTTTTCTTACAGGGACTCCCTTGAGGTTTTGTCAGAGAAATTTTGTCAGGATCCAATATGGCTATAGCTCCTGTCAAAACAATTGCCAGAATCCAAGATGGCCACCACTGACATCAGAAAACACACTGCCAGACTCCAACATGGCTGCCACTCCTGTCAGAAAAATTTACCAGCCTCCAAGATGCCTGTCATTCCTGTCATAATGAGAATTTGCCAGGATCCAACATTCTGCTGCTGACATCAGAACGAGAATTTGCCAGACTCCAATATGGCTGCCATCAGAAAATCTAAAAATACATTTCTTAAAAATTTCATTTAAAAATTTATTAAAAATTCATTAAAATTAAAAATTAATCCCATCCCATATGGCCACTGTTTGTGTCTCAGCTGCTGTACTTCCCATCTAGCTCTCTGCCAATACATCTGAGAAAGCAGCAGACAACACAAGTTCTTGAGTCCTTGCTGTCGCTCCCCCTCTTCGTGGAGGAACGACACTGAACCCTGCCTAGGCTTCATATCCGAGTCACGGCACCATTATGTCGCTCCCCCTCTTTGTGGAGGAACGACACAGGACCCTGCGCTGTTCTTTGGTCTGCTCGGCCCTCCCTGGGTTTGCTGCTTGTTCTTCCCGGGTTGGCTACTGTCCCTTCCACCTCTGTGGAAGGGCAGTTCTTCCTGGCCACATTCCCCACTTCCGCAGGGGAGCGGCACACCGCCGGCCGGCTCTCTCGGGGGCTGCACAGGTGTTCCCCTTAGATGTTCCCCTTAGATGTTCCTGGTGCATGCCGTCTCTCTCCTCCTTTATAGTCCTCCTCTGCCAATCCCAACTCGGCTGCCCACATGCCGAGTACGCTGCTCTCCTCCAATCAGGAGCAAGTCCTGCTGTTTATTGGTTGAACTGGAGGCAGCTGGGTAGAAGCTGTTTTCTCCTCTCCCAGCGCCTTATTGTGGGAGAGCAGATGCATAGAATAAGTCTTAATTCCAGTAACTTAGTCTAGTCCGAGCTGCTCCCCACAGATCCCCCTTTCTTTTTATTTTTTTTGGCGTTGATACGCACCTGTCTTCGGTGTCCCGCGGCACACACTCTGCTCTGCTTGCTAGAGTTGCCACAGGTTCTTACAAGTCCTATCAATCAGGCAAACCGAATCCGGGTCCTCTCTTCGCCATGTTGTGAGGAGGTTTTTAGGCGCTGATGCGTGCCTGTGTTCGGTGCCCTGCAGCGCATGCTCTGCTCTGCCTGCAGGTGCTTACAAAACCTAGCAATCAGGCAAACCGAATCCAAGCCTTCTCAGCGCCATATTGTGGGGAGGCTTATTGGTGTTGATTCGTGCCTATCTTCGGTGACCTGCAGCTCATACTCTGGTCGAGCCGCCTGTTGGTGCTTACTGCCCTAATCAGGCAGACCGAATCCAAGCTCTCTCATTGCCATGTTGTGGGGTGACTTATTGGTGTTGATAACGTGCCTGTTTTCGGTGACCTGCGGCGCATAAGCTGCTAGCCGCCCGCAGGTGCTCATCGCCTCACTAATCAGGCAGACCGAATCCAAGCCTTCTCATTGCAGTATTGTGGGGAGGCCTTTCTATTTCTCTATTTCTCTATCTCCGGGCATTCCTATTTCTCCCATTTTACTTCTGTCTGCCAACATTCCTATTTCTCTCATTTTACTTCTAAACTTCTGTTTCTCTTATCCCCGCGGCTTCCCGGCGCCCGCCCCGAGGCTGCTTCTCGGCGGCTTCCCGGCTGAGCCGCTTCAGCCCGCTTCTCTTATCTGCGTGGCTTCGCTTCGCGCGCACACTCCGCGGTCTCTCACTAGCCCAGCGTTCCCTATCTACTTGTGCCCCGCACGCTCTCTCTGCGCGCGGCAGCCTCCGCGAGTCACACAGCGTAGCTTACGTCTCCGCCACTAGCATTCAATCCAAGTTCCCCGGGCTAACCTGACGAATTCAACCCAGCTCACGTCTCCGCCCCACGATTTGGCTTCCCGTCCTTTGCTCCCCGGGCTAATCAGACGGATCCCAATCTGGCTTACGTTTCCGCTTCTGGTTTCAACTTTTCGCCCCCTATTCCCGGGCTAACTTGAGAATCCCAAAGTGGCTTTCGTCTCCGCCTCGGCCTGCCCCCCGCAGCTTCAATTTCCCTAACATTTTTCTCTACCCGGTATGTTTCCCCAAGCTTTCCTCCAACAATACTCCTCCCTCATTTCTCCTGGCCTCTCCCCACAGTCCGCATCCGAGTTTGTTCTAGCTTTCACTTTCACCTTTGACCTTAGAGATTTCTCCCAGCTTCCCCCCGTAGTCCGTATCTGAGTCTATGCCTAGGCTTTCAATAGCTTCTTCCGGCACCTTTTTCGTCCGGCTTTTCCCTAGGCTGTTTGCTAGTCTCTCTCTCCGGTATTTTCCCAGTTCTTCACGTTTCTTCCCTCCTAAGTTTCCTATCCGAGTCACGGCACCATTATGTCGCTCCCCCTCTTCGTGGAGGAACGACACTAAACCCTGCCTAGGCTTTATATCCGAGTCACGGCACCATTATGTCGCTCCCCCTCTTCGTGGAGGAACGACACTGAACCCTGCCTAGGCTTCATATCCGAGTCATGGCACCATTATGTCACTCCCCCTCTTCATGGAGGAACGACACTGAACCCTGCCTAGGCTTTATATCCGAGTCACGGCACCATTATGTCGCTCCCCCTCTTCGTGGAGGAATGACACAGGACCCTGCGCTGTTCTTTGGTCTGCTCGGCCCTCCCCGGGTTTGCTGCTTGTTCTTCCCGGGTTGGCTACTGTCCCTTCCACCTCCGTGGAAGGGCAGTTCCCCCTGGCCACATTCCCCACTTCCGCAGGGGAGCGGCACACCGCCGGCCGGCTCTCTCGGGGGCTGCACAGGTGTTCCCCTTAGATGTTCCCCTTAGATGTTCCTGGTGCATGCCGTCTCTCTCCTCCTTTATAGTCCTCCTCTGCCAATCCCAACTCGGCTGCCCACATGCCGAGTACGCTGCTCTCCTCCAATCAGGAGCAAGTCCTGCTGTTTATTGGTTGAACTGGAGGCAGCTGGGTAGAAGCTGTTTTCTCCTCTCCCAGCGCCTTATTGTGGGAGAGCAGATGCATAGAATAAGTCTTAATTCCAGTAACTTAGTCTAGTCCGAGCTGCTCCCCACACTTGCCACCCATGAGGGAGACTTGGGTGGAGTTCCAGATCCTGGCTTTGATCTGACCCAGACCCAGCCATTGTGAGCATTTGGTGGGTTGACCTGCAGATGGAAGATCTCTCCCTCCCCCTCCCTGTCTCTCCTTCTTTATAACTCTGCCTTCTAGATAAATAAATCCTTTTCCCATATTTATTTTTCAACAATTTTTCTACTTACTTGCTAGTATAGCTTTCTCCCTTGGTGCTGCTGCTCCCTGTGGACTTGTCCTCCTCAGCCTCTGACTAGAGCACACCCACCTCTCCAATGCTGACATCCTCTGACACATATTTCACTCTTCTGTTCTCTCTAAACTGCAGACTCTTGGGCAACATAAGTAACTATCATGGATAAACGTGCATAGATACACACACCTGAGGACTCCAGAGTCTTGGATTTCAGGTGGTAATTAACTTTCCTTTTCAGAGGACTGGTGAAAAACAAGTCTGGAAGCCAGGGTGTAGCCTTGTGGTTCAGATGCCTGTGTCCCACATGGGAGATTTTGGGTTTGGTTCCAGTCCCTGCCTCCAACTTCCTGATAATGCAGACCATGGAGCTAGTAACTGATGGCTCAGATGATTGGGTTCCCTGCTCCTGGGACAGCCCTGACCACTGTGGATATTTCAGCAGTGAACTAGAGGGTGAATGCCACTTCTCTGTCTCCTTGTTCATTTCTTTGCATCTCAAATTAAAAAACAAATCAAGTATGTTTGTATCATCCATTAAAATAACTTCCTCAATGGAAAAAAAGAGTTTCATTGTTAAATTTGGGGAAAAATAATGCTTCTTGGTTGTAAATGATATATGAATAATGCATAACTGTACATCAGACTTCCATTGTGGACAAGGAAGAGAAAGATGGAAGCAATAATTTTTACTTCTGGCTTTGGTACTTGTCATGTAACCTTGAAAAATTCATTTAAACTCATGGGGCCTGAGCGTCCTTAAAATTACAGGCTCATCTAGTTGAGGCAGGTGGTGTAAGGGGAGGTGGCAGGAAGCTGAGAGCTTTCCTTGTTTCTGTGCCAACAGAGCTAAGTGACATTAGCAAGTCATTTGACCCCTCTGGATCTTCCTCCCTTGTGAGATAAGATTGTCTTTGTAGTTAAAGGATTTATTCTACACAGTCCTATCTTATGGTAAGGTTCACATGACTGTGAAGTGTTTTATAAACTGGCAGTGCAATAATCAAGTTGGCACTGAAGATGAAATGCTAAACAGCATAGAACTTCTAAGGCTTGTAGTTCTATGAGGAGCTACACAGAAACATTCAAGTTCATGGGCATTTTTAAATTTAAAAACAGAATCATTGAATCACTGTTCAGAATCAGTATAGTTGCTAAAATTCTTATTTATAATCACTGAGATTGGTAGTATAATTACTGATAGTATACTCCTAGTGTTGTATATTTTAGTTTATACAATACTTAGACTATATAAAATATAGGTAGCATGGTAAGTGCGATACACAGCAGTCTCGTAGAATGGCAGATGTCCTAAACAGCACTCTGGCCTCAGAATCAGCCCTTAAGGCCCTCAGATCTGGCTGAAGAGCCCATGAGAGTATTTTCGGTATGGAAAGCCACTCTGGCAAAAAAAGAAAAAAAAAAGGACCTAAATAAAAGATCTCTGTAAGTGAGATCCCAGTAGAAAGAACGGGCCATCAAAGAAGGAGGTACCTTTCTCTGAAGGGAGGAGAGAACTTCCCCTTTGACTATGACCTTGTCTAAGTAAGATCGAACTCAGTGAACTCAAGAGGCTTCCATAGCCTTGGCAACTCATGACTAGAGCCCAGGGATATTTCTGATGCCATAAACAAGAGTGTCAGATTGTTCAGTCAACAACAGGAATCACTGTGTGCTTACTCCTTATGTGGGATCTCTGTCCTTAATATGTTTTCCAATGTGAAGTAATGCTATAACTAGTACTCAAACAGTATTTTACACTTTATGTTCTGTGTGCTGCAAACTGATGAAATCTTTACTTAATATATACTAAATCGATCTTCTGTGTATAAAGATAATTGAAAATTAATCTTGATGTGAATGGAGTGGGAGAGGGAGTGGGAGATGGGAGGGGTGCTGGTGGGAGGGAAGTTAAGGGGGGAAGCCTTTGTAATCCATAAACTGTACTTTGGAAAATTATATTTACTAAATAAAAGTTTAAAAAATTAAAACATAAAAAATAAATAATAATATAGGTAGTAATATTTAGTACTTCTCTTACTTTTACTGGATTGGATTATAGTATACGTTAATAAACCCTTTTTAAAGATTTATTTATTTATTTGAAAGACAGAATTATAGAGAGAGACACATAAATAAACAGAGATGTTCTGTCTGCTGTTTTACTCCCCACGTGGCTGCAAGCAGCTGGACCTGGGCTAATCCAAAGCCAGGTGCTTCTTCCAGGTCTCCCACATGGATTCAGGCACCCAAGTATTTGGGCCATCTCCTGCTGCTTTCCCCGGCACATTAGCAGGGAGTTAGATTAGAAGCAGTGCAGCTGGGACATGAACCAGTGCCCATAATGTTTGCCAGCACTGCATGTGGTGGCTTTACCTTATATGCAACAGCACCAGCTACAGCCTATTCATTTTAAATTAATAACTAAAGATTATCTGCTTTTCAGCCTCAAGGCTTTGGCTTGGCCCAGCCTCTGCTGTTGTGGACATTTGGGGAGTGAACCAGAGGTTGAAAGATCTCTCTTCTTATGTCTCTCCCTCTCTAACCTTGCCTTTCAAATAAATAAATGTGTCTTTGCAATAAAAATACATACATACACAGACACACACACAAACACGGTACCAACACAGTGGGTAAAGCCATGGCCTGCTGTGCCAGCATCCCATATGGGTGCTGATTCAAGTCCCAGCTGCTCCACTTCCAATCTAGCTCCCTGCTAATGTGCCTGGGAAAGCGTCAGAAGGTGGCCCAAGTGCTTGAACCACTGCATTCATGTGGGAGGCCTGGAAGAAGTGCCTGGCTTTAGATTGGCTCAGCTGAGGCCAATTTGGGAAGTGAACCAGCAGATGGAAGATCTGTCTCTACCCCTTCTCTATAACTCTGCCTTTCAAATAAATAATAGATTTTTAAAATGGGGGAAAAGGGCAGTTTTGTTGCCTTCCCTTTACCTAGAGTAACATAATCAAAATCTGTTAGGCAAATGAATAAGGGAAATTCTGAGATCATGTATTGACCACAGCAGAGATTGTATTCCCTGTACATTTTCTGGAAGCCCATGCTAGTTGGAACCAAGGGTAGGATAACAAAAAAGGGGAGGCCTATATCCCTCTTATTTGTCTTCTTTGTTAATTGGAGCAGTGGAGAGTTGAGTAATGTAATATTGGTGTTTGTCTCCATACAGTTCACTTGTATTTAGCTGGCTCTTTTTTTTTGGCATTTCTTTTTTATTTATTTTAAGAGATTTATTTGAAAGGCATAGAGTCCTCCATCTGCTGGTTTGATCCCCCAATGTTTGGTGCATGTGCGGTTCCATTATGAGAGCAGCTGAGGCCCTGCGGGTGCCTGGGGGCCAACAGGAACACCTGCAGCCTTGGCCCACAGGTCCTGGGCATCTCCCATCTGCTTGTGCCCCACCCGCATCCCGGCCCAGGCCCCAGTGGCACCTCTGGGATTTCTGCCTCGAACTGGTCACTTTAGGTCACTTTGTGATCCCTGACCTCTGCCCAAGGAAGGAAGCAGGAAGCGGTCTTTCCCTCTCTTTTTCTCTCTGTAACTCTGCCTTGCAAATAAATACAACTTCAAAAAGTTATTCTCCATCAAGCAATACACCATTTTCCAGGCAAGTGTAAAGCTGGGAGTCATGGCTTCTTGTATATTTTGGATAATAAGAGTTTTGGTTTGAAAGCATGTTCATCTGAAACAAAGATCACTCATTATCCTTTGTTAGAGAAGGGGGCTCTGCTCTTGGAAAGTGAAAATCAGAAGTGGTAATGTGTGATGAGCTCCACCTGCCAGGTCTGGGGAGACTTATTTGAAAGACAGGACACCAGGAGAGGAAGCTTTTCAGATTCCCTGGCCCTTGCTTTAGTCTTATGTCTTTACTTCTTTTGTTGCTTCTTGATGTCAAGAGTGTACACTTTATGCTGAAATGAGGAATTGTGTCTAACCTCTTTTGGGCCTTTTTCTAAGAAGAGTGCATATATTTATCTTGGATATAAGGATAGCTTCTGGGGTGGGTGGATTTTTTTTTTTTTTTGGAAGTTTTCACAAGCCATCCAGTAGCCTATATTTTCTTCACAGAATTCAGTTTTTAGAAAAGCCTCCAATACAGCCAGAGCATCTGTATGTAGGGAAGAGAAGGTAGAAAAATAAAAAGAAACATGAGGAATATGAGGAAGCTAATGATCAAATAATCCCTTGTGCTTTTCTAGTACTAGGATTAGCTATTCTCATTTTTACTCAATCCTGTAATCCTGCGGATTTAGCTCTTTAAAGACAAAGATGCCTGTAGGCAAAATACTTAAGTTGGTTCCATACTACTAAAACAGAAACACTTCAGTTTGTTTTAATGCGAAAAATGTATTTACAGGAGAGGCATAAATCCTCAGGGAACTAAGTCTCTTGCAAACACTGCATGCAATGAAAAGCATCCTCAGCCTCAACCAAGAGCACTGCCATTACAGAGCTTAAGGCTGATTTATCTTCCCCACCTGGTGTGAATATGCTGAGAAATAAACAGAGATAAACAGACCTTCTAGGTTAAGTCAAATTCTGCCTAGTGAGCTGCTCATTTGAGGACACAGCCTTTCTGCACTCTTGTGATACTTGCAATGGATTCAATTCAAGCCTAATTCACAATTGCTGGCCAGCAGCTCCTGGAATGCTTCTGACCACAACAGTGCTTCCTTCGGGGAAGGTCTGCAAGAGCAGTTCTCTAATGAGTTGTGCTCAGAGCAGTTCCCCTCCCAGCTCAGCAGTGAGCTCTTCAGATTGCAAACACAGGAATCTCAACTTACTTGATGAAAGCTTGCTACCTGCTTTTCTTGCCAATTGTGGCCTTCCCAGGAATGGTGGAGTTTTGCCATAGGTAGCTCAACCCAGTCTTCAATACTCTTATTCTTACAAAAAAAAAAAAAAAAAAGACAATTCACTAAGTGGTCATCCTTGAATACACTACTGAGCCTGAATGCATTTTTACCAAATAAAGTTGCCCAATAGCTATAAACCAAAAGCCAACAACAGGCTTGCCCACCTAATATTACACTCAGCCCCGAAGTACTGAGCAGTTTCATCAGTTCCTCAGAATGTAACTATGCTGTGAGGACTATAGAGAGGGATGCCCAAATTTTAATTATCAATACACTGCACAGCTAATAAAGCAGATGCTGTCTCTGGCCCACAAAAGGAGACAGTTTCTCTGCAAGGTTAACCGCAATCGGGAGACATTTTGCACCTGATGGAACCCGCAGCGGGACTGCTTTGAGCCAGCTCCTCTCCTTCCCTTTCCACCTTCGGTCCAGGATGGGACAGAGACCATGCACAGGAGGTGCCACCAGTCACCTGTTTCCCCCTGTCCACCTGCAATGCTCCTGGGAGGCAGATGCCACAGAACAGTGATTTGTTCCATGATTGTCACTGTGTGAGATCAGCCCATCATGAGAAAATGACCATGGATTCCAATGAGATATGAACCGCAGAAGCACTGTCCCCAGCATCAGTGCAGGAGGGTGGATGATGGAGGCACAGCATGGCCAGGATCTCTAGGGACCCCGCAGGACTCTGCTGCCCTGGATGCCTACAGCAGGCAGCTGCATGAGGGCCCAGTGCATCTCCAGCACCCTCCTACCAAACCCTTCCTTCTGACTGCCAATGCAGACCACATAGATGCTGCATCAGTGAGCAAATAAGCACTGTGCACTAGGTTGTCCTGCTGAGACTCGGCCTTCATTGCTTCCCCAATTGCAGCACGTGCTGCAAGCCTCAGCTGGCGCGAGAGGTGGAAGGTCGCACTCACCAGGTCTGTCTCTTCTTCTCCTGCCCCTCCTGACTCTCGGGCCATCACCTGCATTCTAGCCCCAAGGTACAAAATGGACAAGAACCTAACAGCACACATGTCAACCGCACACACTGCAACTACAAGCTGCCCACCAATGACCACCACCTTTATAATCAGCCCAGCGTTTGGTGTTCTGGCAGCGCTGGTCCTGCCCCAGGGAAGCGAGGATTGGCCCGAAGCCCTCCAATTGGCTGAGCCTGAGCTGCCCTGCAGCAGATTCTGGAAGCAAGGGAGCTGCTGACGGCTGAGGCCCTGGCTCAGAGCACACTTAGGGAGACTCCATGCTCGGCAAGGGTGCTGGGGCCCTGGACTTTCCCAGGCTGCAGTCCTAGGGTGGAGGCTGGCTCAGCCTTCTTCCCCAGCCCTGCTCACAGGTGGAGTGGGGTTCCCACAGGGGCACCTTCCTTCATGGGAGAGCAGGTTTACCGCAAATGCGGTCATTCCCAGTGCCAGGTGCTGGCCTGCGCCCTTCTGGGAGGGAGTAGGAGACAGAGACTTTGTGGGGAGGTGACACTTGAGCTGGGCCTGTATTTTGGGTTAGCTCTGGATGCACAACCCAGTGCGCCTGAACCTGCGGGTCTGCTGCAGGCCTCCTGGAGGCTCTGGGAGCTGGGCATCCTGGTGGCAAGGGCAGGAGGATGGGAGGTCAAGGCGCTGAGCTCCCGCTGGGTGCAACAGGCACTTTGGAGCTGTTCAGAGTAAGGAGTCGAGGTCACCTCCTGAACCACTCCTGGTCCCAAACTCCTGGTTTGGGATTTGCCAGAACCCTGAAGTAGGGGTGTGGTGGGGGTGGTAGTGGTTGGCTTCAATGCACTGTATTTGTGAATTCTTCAAACACAGCTTCTCCCTACTCCTGCAGGCTTTCAGGTGATTGACGAGGACAGAGTCCCTCCACTGCAAAGTGACTGAAGTTTGGAAACTACGTCCAGAACTTCACAGTGTGTATTCAGGTGGTCATCCTTCAGGCCTGCAGGTGGACAGCAAGAGCAACAGTAAGATATTAATTACTGTAGATACTCTCCTTTCTTTCCAGTAGACCCACCAAAAGAATATGGGAGATGAGTACTTGAACTTGGAACCAGTCAGTTTACTAGGGTGAGCTGCCAGTACTTGGAGCTCAGGAGTGAACATGGAGAGCAAAACATGCACTGTTACTAAAGAGGACAGTTAGGTATTTTACTGTGAAAAGGGAAATTATTTAGAAGTGAGCAAGACACCTTAAGAAAAGGTCTGTATAGTTATTTTTGTTTATTTGCAAGGCAGAGAGAGCCCTTCCATTTATTGCTCATTCCTCAAATGTCTGCACCAACCAGAGCTGGGTCAGGCTGAAGCCAGGAACTCAGCATGGGTCTCCACACAGGTGGCAGGGACTCAAGTACTTGAACCATCAGCTGCTGCCTCCCAGGGTTCTGTTAGCAGGAAGCCAGAAGCAGAAGCAGGGCTAGGGCTTGAGCCCTGGGCATTCTGACTGGGATGTGGAAGGCTTTACCACTATGCCAAACACATGCTCCAGTAAGGTGTTTCAACACATTTGCAAAATGTAAGAATGCGGTTTTAAATATATGCTCTTCATCTTAAAAATTTGCATAATCTTATATTCAGTTTCATGTGATTCAATACTTATTATTAAATACAAGTAACATTTAGATACATGCTTTCCTCACCAATACAAACCTCAGTAATTTTTTCACTTAGAACCTTGAATAATAGCATTCATTCAGACTGAAGTTCACTCATAGGCTGGGAATTCTGACAAAGAGACAGTAGGGAAACAAATCTAGATGTGTATCTGATACCTAATAAGATTCTGAACCTGACTGACAGAATCTGAGTAACTGTTCAGAGAGTCACTTCATACCTCTCCCCTCTGTAATGAGAAGACTGTGTCCTTTGGCCACTTTCACATGATGCTATGTAAATCTTACCTGAAAAGCCTTTTATAAATTCTGAAGTACCATACAGAAGCATATTATGCATTTCCATATGAGTGAAAAAAAGCAATGTCAAAGGCATAGCTTTTCCAGAGAGAAGTTAGGAGGATTAGCTCAGTTAGTAAGTGTGTAAGTACCATAAATATCAACATATTTGAAATAGATTTATATAGAGAGTGTGGAGTTCATGATAGATATTGAATAAATGCACTCTGGATAGTAAGCAAATATCAGAAATAATGCCACACCCATCAGTGTTTAAACTCTTCAGACAGCTCCATGCCAGGGAAGTGCAGTGATCCCTGGAAATTAACAAAAATCAATCTGTGTATACCCATGGAAGCCACTGGTTTATATGCAGCCTATACTAGAGGTTTTTGTGTTTAGTAAAATAACTTGATTTTTTAATGAATGCTTTCAGACTGATACCTGATGCTGAGTGGCAGACAATTTTTTCTGAAAAGTATGTGGTTGAGAAATATAAATATAAACCAGTTTATAATTTTTGTGTCTGAATATTTTTATACATTGAGACAATACCTGCAATAATTGGAAGACTTTTCCTCAACAAGTTGCTATATTGATGCATTTTCATTTATTTATGTAATGTATGTTTAGGTAAAAGGAAGAGAGAGAGAGAGAGAGAGAGAGAGAGATCTATCTTTCATCTGCTGGCTCACTTCCAGATGGCCACAATAGCTGGGGCTGAGCCAGGCTGAAGCCAGTCCCCCATGTGGGTGCAGGAACCCAAACACTTGGGCAATCTTTGCTCCTTTCCCAAGCAAAGAGCTGGATGAGAAGTGAAGGAAGTGAGTCTCAAAGCAGTGCCATAAGGCATCCTGCTGTTGCAGTTGGCAACTTACTCCTTTGTGCCACAATGCTGGCCCTGGATTGATGACATATTTGAGTGCTGCCACTGACTTTTGGCTAAATAGGATGACTTAACATGTGTTCCACTCTGTGGAAGAGGAACGAATAAGGCAGTTGGTTGTAAAAGTTGCCCATGGAAACCACAGCCTGAGAAAGATGAATCAACTCACCTTGCATTTTCCACCTTGCATCTACACCACCCTTTTCTGGACAAACATCTGATTGTATGCCCTTGTGATAGAGGTTCTCAGGGTGCTGGAACTTTTTGTAATTTTTTAAAAATATAGATTAAGAAGAAGGCAAATAAACAAAAAATTACAAACTGCTGCCAATACCAAGAAGAGATTATTGAGAGTAAAAGGTCACCTGTTGGAGCCAGCACTGTGGCACATCAGGTTAAAGCCCTGGCCTGAAATACAGGCATCCCATATGAGTGCTGGTAGAGTTCCAGCTGCTCCACCTCCAGTCCAGCCTCTTGCTAATGCACCTGGGAAAACAGTAGAGGATGGCCCAAGGACCATTTTGCTCATGTGGGAGACCCAGAAGAAGCTCCTGGCTCCTGGCTTCAGATCAGCTCAGCTCTGTCCATTGTAGCCATTTGGGCAGTGAACCAGCAGACAGAAGATTCTCTCTCTCTCTCTCTCTCTCTCTCTCTCTCTCTCTCCCTACCTCACTCTCTACCTCTCTATATAACTTTTTCAAATAAATAAAATAATTTTTTTAAAAAAAAAGGTATCCTGCCATACTTCATTCTTTCCTGTTAATTCCTAGGAATTAAAAATTATCAGGGCCAGCACTGTGGCAAAATGGGTTATACCAACATCTGCAGCACTAGCATCCTCTATGGGCACCAATTGCATGTTCTACTTCTGATCCAGCTCCCTGCTAACATACCTGGGAAAGCAGCAGAATATGGTACAAATCCTTGGGTCCTGCACCCAAGCGAGAGAACTGGATGATACTTCCCTGACTCCTGGCTTTTTTTTAAAGATTTGTTTATTTATTTGAAAGAGTTACACACACACACACAGAGAGAGAGAGAGAGAGAGAGAGAGAGGGAGGTCTTCCATCTGACGGTCTACTCCCCAACTTGTTGCAATGGCAGGAGCTGTGCTGATCTGAGGCCAGGAACCAGGAGCTTCTTCCAGGTCTCCCACTTAGGTGCAGGGGTACAAGGACTTGGGCCATCTCCTACTTCTTTCCCAGTCCATAAGCTGAAAGCTTGATCAGCAGTGGAGCAGCCGGGACTTGAACCAGCGCCCTTATGGGATGCCAGTGCTTCAGGCCAGGGAGTTAATCTGCTGTGCATTGCACTGGTCCCTACTCCTTGCTTTACCCTGGCCCAGCCCCAGGTTTTCAGTAATTTGGGGAGTGAACCAGCAGATGGAAGAACTTTCTCATGTAAATGAACAAATCTTAAAAATATATAAATATATTTATGTAATAATCATGTTCATGGTTTAGAAATTTAGGGACCAAAATACATGCTTTTAAAAACCCACTCAGTATCATTCTTTGCTTTGCTGTTTTCTATCATGAAGATGTTTTAGATCTTGAATTTATCAGTCCTGTAAGCTTTTTTATTCTATACCTTTGACAGATTAAGTGGTTTTTATTTTTATTTTGTAAAGGAAGGTTGATGCATGTATTTGAAAATGTAGCAGAGTGGAAGAGACAGATTATCTATCTGCTGGTGTACTCCTCAGGTGGCTGCAGTGGCCTGGGCTGGGCCAGACTGAAGACAGGAACTTCATCTGGGTGTCCCATGTGGGTGGCAGGGCCCCAGTTATCTTCTGTTGCTTTTCTGGGACCATTAGCAGGAAGCCGGATTGGAAGGGGAGCTGCTGGGACTCAGATAGCACCCATATGGGATACCCACATTGCAGGCAGTGTCTTACCTCATGCTACAGCACTGGCACCAAGTGGTCACATTTTACCTAGGGAAAAGAAAAATTAAAACCTAGGAAATTAAATCCCATGGGCAAAGGATGTGGTGAGTGGAAAAACTGAAAACTTTTAGTACCTAGTTGTTGGTCATATGAAAGAAGTGGGACACTTACCTATATTATTTCCTTTAGTCCAGTTGGTGTTTCTTTAATTTTTTTTTTACTTAATTGGGAGGCAGAGGGAGAGAGAATGAAAATGCACTCTGATTTACTTTACTCCCCAAAATGCCTGCAACAGCCAGAACTGGGTCAGGCTGAAGCCAGGAGTGTGAACTTAATTTTTTTTTAATTATTTGACAGGTAGAGATAAAGATAGTGAGAAAAACAGAAAGAAAGGTCTTCCATCTGCTGGTTCATTCCCCAAATGGCCACTACAGCTGGCACTATGCCAATTCAAAGCCCGGAGCCAGGTGCTTCTTCCTGGTCTCCCATGAAGTTGCAGGAGCCCAAGCACTTGGGCCATCCTCCACTGCCCTTCCGGGCCACAGCAGTGAGCTGGACTGGAAGAAGAATAACCAGGACTAGAACACGTATGTGTAGAACAAGTATGTGGTTGAGAAATATAAATATAAATCAGTTTATAATTTTTGTGTCTGAATATTTTTATGCATTGAGACAATACCTGCAATAATCAGAAGACTTTTCCTCAAAAAGTTGCTACATTGATGCATCTTCATTTATGTATGTAATGTATGTTTAGGTAAAAGGAAGAGAGAGAGAGAGATCTTTATCTTTCATCTGCTGGCTCAGTTCCAGATGGCCACAAAAGCTGGGGCTGAGCCAGGCTGAAGCCAGGACCCTGGAACTCTGTCCCAGTCCCCCATGTGGGTGCAGGAACCCAAAGACTTGGGCAATCTTTGCTCCTTTCCCAAGCAAAGAGCTGGACGAGAAGTGAAGCAGGTGAGTCTCAAACAGTGCCATAAGGCATGCTGCTGTTGCAGTTGGCAACTTACCTCTTTGTACCGCAATGCTGGCCCTAGATTGATGACATGTTTAAGTGCTGCCACTGGATTTTGGCTAAATAGGATGACTTAACATGTTTTCCACTCTGTGGAAGAGGAACGAATAAGGCAGTTGGTTGTAAAAGTTGCCCATGGAAACCACAGCCTGAGAAAGATGAATCAACTCACCTTGCATTTTCCACCTTGCATCTACACCACCCTTTTCTGGACAAACATCTGATTGTATGCCCTTGTGATGGAGGTTCTCAGGGTGCTGGAACCTTTTGTAATTTTTTAAAAATATAGATTAAGAAGAAGGCAAATAAACAAAAAATTACAAACTGCTGCCAATACCAAGAAGAGATTATTGAGAGTAAAAGGTCACCTGTTGGAGCCAGCACTGTGGCACATCAGGTTAAAGCCCTGGCCTGAAATACAGGCATCCCATATGAGTGCTGGTAGAGTTCCGGCTGCTCCACCTCCAGTCCAGCCTCTTGCTAATGCACCTGGGAAAACAGTAGAGGATGGCCCAAGGACCATTTTGCTCATGTGGGAGACCCAGAAGAAGCTCCTGGCTCCTGGCTTCAGATCAGCTCAGCTCTGTCCATTGTAGCCATTTGGGCAGTGAACCAGCAGACAGAAGATTCTCTCTCTCTCTCTCTCTCTCTCTCTCCCTACCTCACTCTCTACCTCTCTATATAACTTTTTCAAATAAATAAAATAATTTTTTTTAAAAAAAAGGTATCCTGCCATACTTCTTTCTTTCCTGTTAATTCCTAGGAATTAAAAATTGTCAGGGCCAGCACTGTGGCAAAATGGGTTATACCAACATCTGCAGTACTAGCATTCTCTATGGGCACCAATTGCATGTTCTACTTCTGATCCAGCTCCCTGCTAACATACCTGGGAAAGCAGCAGAATATGGTACAAATCCTTGGGTCCTGCACCCAAGCTGGGACCTGGATGAAATTTCCCTGACTCCTGGCTTTTTTTTAAAGATTTGCTTATTTCTTTGAAAGAGTTACACACACACACACAGAGAGAGAGAGAGAGAGAGAGAGAGGGAGAAAGGGAAGTCTTCCATCTGATGGTTTACTCCCCAACTGGTTGTAATGGCTGGAGCTGCACTGATCTGAAGCCAGGAACGAGGAGCTTCTTCCACGTCTCCCACTTAGGCAGGGGCCCAAGGACTTGGGCCATCTCCTACTGCTTTCCCAGGCCATAAGCTGAAAGCTTGATCACAAGTGGAGCAGCCCTGTCTTGAACCAGCACCCTTATGGGATGCCAGTGCTTCAGGCCAGGTTGTAAATCTGCTGGGCCATAGCTCTGGCCTCCCATGCATGTGCATGGGCCCAAGCACTTGGGACATTTTCTACTGCTTTCCCAGGCCATAGCAAGTAGCTGGATCAGAAGTGGAGCAGTAAGGACTCAAACCAGTGCCCATATGGGATGCCCATAATGTTTTCTTTAATTGGAGAAATGTTCCTTTGATAGAATGAGCGTATGACCCCACAATATTCTCTACTTACTCATAATAGGGTCTGAGATGTAAAAGTCATGATTAATTTCTTAGAAGAAAATTTACATACCCAGAAGCAAAGAGAGAAAATTAACCTTTTGTTTTTCTCATGATTGAATCAGAGTTTCAAAACTAATACTTAACTTGTATTTTAGAGGAGTTAATGACTTAACCATCTCTTCTATTAGAAATACTATGTTGTGGCCAGTGCTGTGGCACAGTAGGTTAAAGCACTGGCCTGAAGTGCCAGCATCCCATATGGGCTCCGGTTCTAGTCCCAGCTGCTCCTCTTCTGATCCAGCTCTCTGCTATGGCCTGGGAAAGCAGTAGAAGATGGCCCAAGTCTTTGGGCTGTTCTGAGGCTCTTAGCATAGTGAAGATATCTTAGATTCTCATTAGTGAAATCTTTAGAAATGTCAGAAAGCATGTAACTTTCTTTAACGATCTGAAACAGAGATGAGATCCATAAGGGCAGAACTGCTCAGCAGCCACACTGCAGGAATATGTATCTTTCTGACGATATCTTCATCTGCTTCTTGCAGTTGCAGCCAATCTGTGAGCTCTTGGTCTGTTTTCTGCCCTTGGGAGGGCCTAGGGTGCTCTATATTGTCTGTAAGGATTCAAAATTTGTTGTATATTAGTGTCTAACCATAAAATTTCCAAAGTGAAAAGCTGGATGTAATAAACTATGCCAGACTGCAAAAAAAAAAAATACAAACATGGTGTACTGTCTATAAAGTACAGCGGTAAATCTGTATTATAGAGATACACATCTCTACACTATTCTCTGTTTCTTTCCCTCTGAAAGTCTACATTCAGCTCTCGATGGTGTGATTACTTAGGAATAGATTTTATATACTTACTTTCATAATCAGTGAACTCGGAATTATTATTGTAGTATTGAGGATTGTACTGACTAAAACACTATGTTTATTCCATGTTAAATAACATCATCCTATCTTTGGATTCCATTTGTCCTGCTACTGATGTATTCACAGGAGAGGGGAGGTGGGAGGAAAACCCAAGATCCATCAGGGTGGAGGAGGAATGTCAGAGGCTGTGGTTCTATTGTACTGCAGCTTGGGTTCTGGAAGAACACATTAATGGACCCAGATGGTTTGAAGCTAACTGAGGGCCTATGTTCTGTACACTTGTTTGTGGTACTGCATTTTCATTTATGTAAAATTTATTTTCTTCAAGCAATATATTAATTTGGATGAAAATGAAGATGTTAAGGAATTTTCAGAATGGGTCTGTTTAACCCTCATTGGCTTTGTTTTTAGGCACTTAACTCAGAAAAGAAAAGATAGAAAAATACATTTTGGGTTCTCTTCATCTGTACCACGGGACTCTCTGGTTAAGATTTGTCATTTTGTCATATTTGATTCTCTGGACTCCCTGAAAAATCCCCTACTTCATTAGATGGAGTCCGTGTCTCACCATGGCAGTGAAAAGTTTAAAATGTCCCAGCTGTGCATTTAGCTAGGTCATGGACATATGCCATGGCACTTGCCAGCCAATTGTGTCAGGGGCATCATCTGAATCAGAATTACTTGCATGAAAACAAGGAGTTGCAGATTCTTCCAGTGAAAGTGGAGAGGAGCAGGAGCTGCAGAACATTGCCAGGGGTGAGTGTGCCATGGGATGCCATGTGGTGGCTGGTGTCTGGGGTGCTGGTTCTGCAGAAGATAGGGCTTATGGGGGCTGGTGCTGTGGTGTAGCAGGTAAGGCTGCCTCCTGCAGTGCCAGCATCCCATATGGTCACCGGTTCGATTCCCGGCTGCTCCATTTCCGATCCAGCTGTGCTATGGCCTGAGAAAGCAGTAGAAGATGGCCCATATCCTTGAACCCCTGAAACCACATGGGAGACCTGGAAGAAGCTCCTAGCTCCTGGCTTTGGATCAGCTCACTCTGCCCATTGCATCCAATTGGGGAGTAAACCAGCAGATGGAAGATTCTCTCTCTCTCTCTCTCTCTCTCTCTCTCTGTGCCTCTCCTCTCTCTCTGTAACTCTGACTTTCAAATAAATAAATATTTTTTAAAAGAGCTTATGCTGATGGGTAGTGGTCATGGAAAATGTATGGGACATTTTTCAGCAAGATTTTGGATGAATTTTCCAACCCCTGAACCTCCTAGAGATTAGAATAGACTTCTAATGCGTAACTTCCTCTTATGCTTAATTAGGTTTTTGTTTTGAATTGTTTTTGATGAAACAGCAAGGAATTCTGAGTTATAGACTTCCTATTTCAGAGACAGGAGAACACTGATGCCTGCATTTTAATTAAATAATGCCTATCACCCTTTCTTAAGCAACAAATGATCACAGATTCTCTCTTTGCTGCTAAGTAATGAGCATGGTGATTCTTCCCACCGTAACGACCTTCCCACCTACACTCCCTCCCCTCTTTCTCCTTCCTCTCCTATTGACATGGAATGCCTTACATAGCTAGGGTGAACATTTATCCCGCTTGGCCCTAAGTGTTCATACACTTCAACTCTGTGTAATTATTCATATGCCCTTTTTATGACCAAGCTTATGTCAGAATGACAAATTATATATTCACCTAATACTGAGAGTCATCAAATTGATTTCTATTTTCTTCTCTCTTAGGCAGTTCTTGAGGGGCAGAAATATTTATTTTGTGTATCATGTATTTATTCAACTAAAAGACTGACTGTCAAGATGCTGAGTTTTAGTGTCAAAGCAAATATGTTTCTAGACCCCATGAAGTCTACAGTCTGGCAAGAAAGAGCCATCTACCCCAAGAATATTGTTTAACATAGTAAATGCTGGTGTGAAGCCAGTGGATAAAGATTGAAGCATTCTTAATCTAGCACCACCTCTAATCCCATGATCTCTAATTGAGAGAAATAATCAGAAACACAGAACTCCATGTTACTCAGTTATCTCTTTGAATTTCTGATTAAAAATAAAACATATCAAACAACACACAAATACCTAGGAGTGCATAATATTTATATACTATCTTGATATTAAAAATAAGAACAAATAACCATGAAAAATAGCAACTTTGAATCTCCTTTGTTTTCTAGACAAGTTATAATCCTATGTGGTTCTTTACAGTACATTATTACAGTAAATTACAGTACATCATTACAGTAAATTATTACAGTAAATAATTACAGTAAATTATTTTTGTAGGTACTCTTCATCTCTCTCACATTTTTCCATTTGATAAATCAGATTATAAAAACTGAGACACAAGACAAAAGAAATATCTTTAAGCAGGTATTATATATTGATTGTCATTCTAAAAAACAGTTATTTATTTGAAAGTCACAGTTACACAGAGAGGAAGGGGAGAGAGAGAGAGAGAGAGAAACATCTTCCATCTTTTGGTTCACCCACCAATTGGTCACAATTGCTGGAGCTGTACAGCTCCAATGCCAGCAGCCAGGAGCTTCTTCTGGGTCTCCCACACAGATGCAGCTGCCCAAGGACTTGGGCCATCTTCCACCACTTTCCCTGGCCATAGCAGAGAGTTGGATTGAAAGCAGAGTAGCCAGGACTCAACCTCCACCCATATGGAATGTCAAAGCTGGTGGTAGCTTTACCTGCTATGCCACAGTGCTGGCCCCTTGATTGGCCTTTAACTTAGACTTTTTAATGATATTAAAAAACACCATGCTTTTCTAAGCTCTTTCCATTCAGTTTCTACTTTGTAAACTCCAGATAATACTGTCCCCAGAATTAATCTAAGGTAGAAATGCTATGATATAAGGCATTTAACCCCTTAACCTGTCTCTTGAATACTCAGCTATGTTAGCTCTGTGTCCATTCTTCTGTCTCTGTACTAGATGAATAAAAAGACAGTGTAAAATGATTTGAAAAGAACTATAAGGAGTCGGTGCCGTGGTGCTGCTGCCAACTGGGGACTGAACCAACAAATGGAAAACCTCTCTCTCTCTCTCTGTCTCTGCCTCTCCTTCTCTGTAACTCTGACTTCCAAATAAATAAATAAATCTTAAAAGAACTATAAACATCAATAAAACACAAATGAAAATTGTATTCTCAAAACTGGATATTAAACCATGCCTTCTACACCTCTGTTAAAAGTTACATTCTATCATAGTCATTTATGATTTCTAGGGCCAAAGTAGTAAATAAGATTTTTCTGGAAGAGACCGAGGTTATGAGGGAGCCAGGATTTGGGGTCAGTTAGCAGGAGTGAGTGTCACTCTTTCAGATTTGATGCAGGAAAGGAACAGCAACTGATCCCTGAGATTTTGGTGTGAGAAGGAAAGGAAGGAGGGACTTAACAAAAGCAAAGGCCCTCTGGTTGTGGGCACCCACCCCTGACTGCAGCCTTTGCGAGGGCCAGCTGGTGTCTCTAGGATTGCTGCGGCCTGGACTCAGTTTCCCAAAGTTCCCAGGAGCTGCCTTCCAAATGCCTGTGAGCATGCTCATGCCACTGCCAGTCCCTGGGGGTCTGAGTTGGACCAGAGGGAGTTCATTCCCTGATCAGGGTCAGCCCTGAGGGCTGTCCTGCTCCTACTCTGGCATTTACTGCATCTCCTGCTCTGCACGTGCAATCCCAGGCAGTTTCCGAGTGCTCACCCCGAGCCTGCCTCCTGCTGCTTCTTCCCTCTTCATTGTCCTCCTGTGGGTCCCATGTGCCAGGGACTCTCTACCCCGCACTCCCCGCTTCACTCACTGTGTGTCCGGAAGAATGGGTACCTATTCCAGGGACTTTCTGCTACAGGTTTGGCATGCAGGAAGGGGCAGGGACATGTGTGGGAGAAGGGTGAGTGCCAGGGCACCAGTGATCATGGCAGCTTCCCCTGAGGTCAGGACTGGGACCCGGTCTGTTCTGTCTCCCACCTCCGCTTCCCAGGCTCCCAGTGCCTGGACTCTCTCCTGCAGAACCTCACCCAAACTGTCCCTAATGTGCTTTATTTAGTGGTTACAGGAGAGAGGGGGCAGCGTTCGGGGAACATGCACACACAGGGAAAGAAGGCAGAAAGACCCCTGCTCTCCACAGTTAAATAAGACGGGTTCCCACTGTGGGTGGTTTCAGAATGCAGTCTGGCCTGGTCTCTTGATGTTTCCTGGGCTGGTTCCTGCAGGGTGGGGCTGGGTGGCCTTCAACAGGGAGCCTGGGGCAGCAGAGGGGTGGGAAGGAGGATCTGACTAGGATCTGCCCCACTGCTCTCATCCTGCACCTCATCTTCCTGGTGGGGAGCAGTGTGAAGCGTGAATAGCTGCTTTGCACATTGATCCCTCTCAAGTATTAAATATCAGACTTTTCCAATGCGGAATTTGAAGCTGTTCCAGAAACCTGGGGTGGGAAAACTCCCTTCTTTCAAACAGGCACAGAGACAGTGGAGGATCCAAGGAGTTTCTATTAATGGCCCTAGGCTCAGCTGGAATGATTTCCTGAGAATTGAGCATCAAATTCAAATTTCTTAGATGTTACAGCATTGGTGGGTTTAAATGGCAGCCTACATGACTTAGGGCCACTTTTCCAATGGTCAGTGGGTCCAGTATGTTTGTAAAAGAGATGCTGGGGACAGATTTATTAGGACAGATTTATGACAGGAGTTTACAGAAACAGAACTTAGGACATCTTCCCTCCCTAGATAAGATTTCAGTGGGCAGCTGTTTCACTCGTTAATTGTGATCATCCACTTTTAAAGGTTTGTGTTGGATGAGGTCCACTTCTCTTTCTTTGATGATGTATTTGGCTGCTTTTCCTTTTCTGTCTTCAGCTATTTCTTCTCCTGTTAGCAAGGCTGTCAACTGTTTTGACCTGCCACTGATCCCTTTGCAAAGTGAGAAGGGAACTAAAATTAATGCAAGTCTACTGTGTTGTCAATAACTGGAACTACTTTTTTAAAGATTTATTTATTCATTTGAAAGAGTTACACAGAGAGAGGAGAGAGAGAGAAAGAGAGAGAGACGTCTTCCATCGGATGGTTCACTCCCCAAATGGTAGCAACAGGTGTAGCTGTGCCAGTCTGAAGCAAGTAGCCAGGAGCTTCTTCTGGGATGAAGCTGTTTTTTTAAATAATTATTTATTTATTTGAAAGGCAGAGTTACAGAGTGGCAGAAACAGAGATAGATGGCTGGAGCTGTTTGGATCCACAACCAGAAGCCAGGAGCTTTGTCCAGGTCTCATAGGTGGGTGCAGGAGATGAGGGATTTGGGCCATCTTCTACTGTTTTCCCAGGCGACAGCAGAGAGCTGGATGGGAAGTGCAGCAGCCAGGATCCCAACCGGCACCCATATAGGATGCTGACACTGCAGGCAGTAGCTTTACCCACTATGCAACAGTGCTGCCCACTAACTGGAGCTCTTTTAATCTGAGTTTGCATAAAGTGGAGAATTACAGCATCATAAATACAGATAAGTAACATCTTTTTCTCTGCGCAGTACTTTACAGTTACCCAGTGATCCACTGAGAATCTAACATTCCACACTGTGAAATTAAGAAGGCCAGTTACTTGTCTTATTTTGGGTTCTATGTTTAAACCCATGACATTTTTGAAATGGGAGGATATTAGCTCTACAATTTGATAGAGACTGGTCTGTGGAAGCATCGATGGAAGTTATAACTGTGAGAGTGGTAAGAAAGAAGAGGGCAAGAAATAAGTGCCCCTTACCCCACACAGAGATGTCCACAAATGGAGTAGATGTGCATTTGAAAACTATGGCTGACTTTCTGGGACAAACTGTGTTTGAGTGTTTCACATGTTCTGATAGAAAGGTGTTGCCACCAGGTTTTTAGTATATTTATTTAGTTAGTTTTTAAAGATTTATTTATGTATTTGAAAATCAGAGCTACACAGAGAGAGAAGGAGAGGCAGAGAGAGAGAGAGAGAGAGAGAGAGAGAGAGAGAGGTCTTCCATCAGGTTCATTTCCCCAATGGCTTCATCATTGTGAACTTTGCTCAGTTCCTGACCTATACCTTTCCTTTAACCTAGTACTTTGCCATGTAGTAGCCCATGAAAACTGCAGACTGCATAAATGAATGAATACTTGGAGGGTTGTAACTCCTTAGAGGAACATCATGAGACAGGAGGAATAAAACAAAACCAAAATATCCTCCGTGTATAGAAGGTACACTGTTTTTGAAAGCCACAGAGAAGAGGAAGAAGCAGGAAAGTAGTGAGACTGGAAAGTTTGTGGCAAAGGTAATAGGCACTAGTCAAGAATTCAACAAGCCCATTAGGAAAGTATTAAGGATTCTTTACTTCCATGTAGACTCTGCCCTCTTATGGTGAACAGGGTCCTCTAAACCCACTTGTTGCACAAATGAAAACCCAATCATTGTCTTCTCCCACAGATGGAGTCTGCTATTGGTTTTGATTTGCATTTCCCTAATGGCTAGTGATATTGGGCATGTTCATTTATGTCTTGACCATTGAGATTTCCTCTTCTGAGAAACCTCTATTCTGATCATTGCCCATTTCTTACGTGTACATTTTGCTTCTTGTTTGGAGTTTTTCCAGTTCTATATATGTATGTTCTGGCTATCAATGTTTTGTCATAGTCAGAGTTTTCAATGTTTCCTGCCATTCTGTCCATTGTATCTTCACTCTGTTGATTACTTTGTTGTGAAGATGTATCTTAATTTGATATGCTCAAATTTCTATATTTTATTTTTGTTACTTGTGCTTTTGTAATCTTACGCAAACTGTTGTCTCTGCTAATGTTTTACAGTTTCTCATATGTTCACTTAGTTTCTGGTTTTATATTTAGACTTTTAATTCACCTTGAGTTGCTTTTACATAGTGTATGAGGTGTTGGGTATATTTTCAGGCTTATACATATGAATAATCACTTTCCTTTAAACCATTTGCGAAAGGGATTCTTCTTTTTCCTGTTTGTTTTCTTTCCTTTGTTAAATAGGAGTTGCCTGTAGAAAAGTCGGTAAATTTCAGCTGCCTATTCTTTTCCATTGAACTATGTGTCTGTTTTTGCAACAGGGCTAACACTGCTTCTATTTTTTTAAGATTTATTTATTTATTTGCAAGGCCAGATGCTTCTTCCAAGTCTCTCATGTGGGTGCCAGCACCCTAGAACATGGTCCATCTTTCACCAATTTCCCAGGTGCATTAGTAGGGAGCTGGATTGGAAGTGGAGTACCTGGTCTTCTAGCAATAACATATGGGATGCATGCACAGCAGGTCAAGGCTTTAACCCACTACACCACAGAACCAAACCCTTCCTTATTTACTTCTGCTGTGATCTTTCATTATTCACTTTTTTCTACTGCCCTGTAACTTGAATCATTCCTGTTTTTTTCTGGGTTCTGGAGGATGCCAGTAGGTTGCTTCTGGGATATCTTTTTTGTGTTAGTAGATACTTGGTAATCTAAAATCACAGATTTGGTTTCTATATTTCTCTGCTAATCATGAGGACCTTCTAGATGACAGCAGAAAATGCTGGCAGAAATGAGGATATATTAATTTGCTAAGAAAATACCACAGAGAATATGATGTAAATCATGGAATTTTACTTCTCATAGTTGTAGAGGTTGAAAATATCAGATCAAGGTCCTAATAGGCTTGATTTTTCCAGAAGCCCTTCTCTGATGTGACAGAAACATCTATCATTTGATCTGCTTAAAACTACTTTCTTCAGGTAGAGTCATGTTGGTGGTTAGCACTTCAGTGTTTGAGTTTTAGGGAGGCACATTTCAGTCCACAACAGCAAAGGGGCCCTGTGGTCTACTTCAAATACAGCCATCTCTGCGGAGGACAGAAAGTTTGAAATCAGCATTAGGAGTTCTCACAGTATTACTGTCAGTGCTATCTCCATCAAATGTGCATTCATGTACACACAAACAAAACTACCTGTACACATAAACACATTCAACAGTGGAAATGCCTGATGGTTGTGTACAGGTAACATCAATATAATAATCCATAAGATGGCCTATTAGCAGACATTAAAAAGAGAATTAGAAAGAATGACAACAAAATCTGCAGTTACCTATATTTATGTCTATATGTATGATATTCAGTATTTATAGTTGCTAAAAGATGAATACTGATGTGTGGGAATAAAAGCTAAACCTTACCTTGCAATATTGCAGCCTAGTCTATATGAAAGATGTCTTCCTAAAACCTTTCACTGGGCCCACTTTGTGGCATAGTAGATTAAGCATCCACCTGCAGCACCAGCATCCCACATGGGCACCAGTTTGAGTCCCTGCTCCTGCACTTCCAATCCAGCTCTTTGCTAATGGCCTAGGAAAACAGTGGAATATGCCCTGAGTGCTTGGGCCCCTGCACCCATGTGAGAGACCTGGAGGAAGCTGCTGACTCCTGGCTTCTGGCACCTGGCTTCAGATCAGCCCAGCTCCAGCCATTCTGGCCAGTTAGGGGTGAACCAGTCGATAGAAGACCTCTCTTTCTCTTCCTCTCTATATCTGTAACTCTGCCTCACAATAAAGAAATACATTTTTTAAAAACCTTTCACATTTTAAATTTCTTAATTGTTTTAAAGATTTATTTATTTATTTATTTACAAGTCGAGTTACAGACAGAGAGGAGAGCCAGAGAGAAAGAGAGAGGTCTTCCATCTGATGTTCACTCCCTAATTGCAACTGCTAGAGCTGTGCTGATCTGAAGCCAGGAGCCAGGAGCCAGTTCCAGGTCTCCCAGATCGGTACAGGGGCCCAAGGGCTTGGGCCATCTTTTACTACTTTCCCAGGTCATAGTGGAGAGGAGGATCAGAAGTGGAGCAGCTGAGTATTGAACCGGCCCCCATATGGGATGCTGGCGCTTCAGGCCAGGGTGTTAACCTGCTCCACCACAGCACCAGTCCAACATTTTAAATTTCTGATACTCTAAGGTAGCACAGGACTACATTACATCTAGGAAAGATGCATTTAAAAATTATAAATCTAGTGCATTTCAGCAGTTTTAACAAATACTTCTGATTTTCTCAGCATTATGTATAAATAAATGAGATAATGAGTCATTGTCAGATTTTTAGCTTTTGACAGCCACTTATAATATTTCACAGCTTTTTGAAATGTATTGCTAGTGTGTTTTTCTCAACACATGCACTGGATTTTACCAGTTTAGTGCACAGTGTGTTGCCTCTTATAGGATTTGCATTTTAATGGGTTTTCATGGCACATGTAATCAACATCTGCAAAGCCTCTAAAACACATAAATAATAACATGAATCAGGCTTTTTTCTTAAAGATTCATTTATTTATTTGAAAGAGTTGCACAAATAGAGGAGAGGTGGAGAAAGAGAGACAGACAGACAGAGAGGTCTTCCATCTGCTGGTTTACTCCCAGTTGGCTGCAATGGCTGGTCTGTGTTGATCCGAAGCTAGGAGCTTCTTCCGGTCTCTCACATGTGTGCAAGGCCCCAAGGACTTGGGCCACCTTCTACTGCTTTCCCAGGCCATAGCAGAGAGCTGGTTCAGAAGTGGAGCAGCCACGACTTGAACTGGCACCCATATGGCTTGCCAGCACTGCAGGCAGCAACTTTATCTGCTATGCCACAGTGCCTGCCCCACATTGCATCTTTTTAAGATGATATGGATTTAAGTTCATGAGAAATTATTAGCATCGTGGGAACTGATAGATATGGATGAAGCAGGATGGACTTGTTAGGAAGGGTGATGTTAATTTTCTTATAAAATAAATAAATAAGAAATTAAATATGGTCAGACATAAATGAAGACTAAATTTTATTAGTGGTGATCCAGAAAACACTGATCTCAGGTCTTTTTCTTCCAGTGTTAAGTTTATATTTTTAAAGGCATATAAAGTGAACAAATTTCATGTAATTTATATATACAGTTTGAAGAGCAAACTGATAACATCCTATCCTATCTTCCCTTGGTCTCATATTTCCAACTCGCTCCTTCTCATTTTATTTTCTTTTAATTTTGACAGCTGCATGCTTTGATTTTATTTTAGAATCACAAGCTTTAACCCTCTACAAAATAAAGAATTCAGCAAGTAGTAGTAGAAATATCAATGAGTATATGTTGTATACTCTATCAAAGAGTACAGAAAAGTGCTATGAACAATACTCAAATCTCAAAATGTCCATTTAACTCATATGCTACTTTTCGTTGTCTATATATTAATTACCACCAGTCAGAGAAAACATATGGTATTTGTCTTTTGGGGGCTAGCTTTTTTCATGAAGCATACTTGTTTCCAGTTCATCCATTTAGTTACAGAAGATGGGATTTCATTCTCAAGTATGGCTGAATAGTATTTTACACTGTATATATAGCTCATATTTTTTTTCTAGTCACCAGTTGATGGACATCTGGGTTGATTCCATGTTATCTATTGTGAATTGAGCTGTAATAAACATAAGGGTACAGATAACTCATGCCTATGCATATTCTATTTCATTTAATGTGGATAAATTCTCAGGAGTCAGATGACAGGATCATATGGTATGTTTGTTTTCAGATTTCTGATGAACTTTGATACTGCCTTCCATAATGGCTGTACTAGCTTCATTCCCACCAACAGTGGGTTAGGGTACCTTTTTCTCTCCCTCTCCACCAGCCTTTATTGTTTGTTGACATTTTCAAAAGAATTATTTTTTTGAAAGGTGGAGTTACAGAGAGGGAGAGACAGAGGCAGAGGCAGAGAGACATAAGTATTTTATCTGCTTGTTTATTCTCCATATGGCACAACAGGTGGTGCTGGTCCAATCGGAAGCCAGAGTTAGGAGCATCTCCCTTGTCACCTAAGTGGGTGCAGGGACCCAGGCACTTGGGCCATCCTCTACTGCCCTCCCAGTCCAGTGCATAAAGCTGGACTGGAAGAGGAGCAACCGGGACCAGAACTGGCACCCATATGGGATGCCGGCTCCATGGGTGGAGGATCAACCCAGTGTGCCACGGCACTGGCCCCCATCAGGGATATTTTTCTATAGTTCCCTCTCTCCACTGTATCTTTTTCTAGTTGAAGAATTAAGGTGATGCAGGATTAATCGAAGGAGTTTGAGAGGATTGTCTCTCTTTCAATTCTTTTGAATAGTTTGAGAAGAATTGGGATTAGTTCTTTAAACATCCTGTAGAATTCAATAGTGAGCCTGTCTGATCCTGGACTGTTCTTTGTTGGGAGGGTCTTTATTACTCATCCAATCTCTGTCTTGGTTTTTGGTTTGTTTAGCTTTCCTATGTGTCTTCATGACTCAATTTTGATATATTGTGTATGTCCAGGAATCTGTTGATTTTTCCTCTAGGATTTCCAATTTGTTAGCCATCACAACAGATGCCCACATCCTATATTGCAGTGCTAATCTGAGTTTTGGGTACTCCACTTCCAAATCAATTTCATGTTAATATCCCTAGGAAGCAATAGATAATAGCTCAAATTCTTTCATTCCTGTCATCTAATTTGGAGAACTGCAACCTCAATGGGGACTTGAGAACCTGGTCTTGCACAGTTGTAGCCATATAGAAAGTGAACCAGCAGATGGGAGACCTCTCTGCTTCTCTTTCCTTCTCTCTTTGTCTCTGTGTCTCTCTGCCTTTTTTATCATATTAAAATATTTAATTACTTACTTGAAAGAGTTACAGAGAGAGGGAGAGACAGAAATCTTCCACTACCTAATTCATTTTTGAGATGACTTTAATAGCCAGAGTGTGGCCAGGTTGAAGCCAGGAACTTTTCCTCCAATGTGCGTGGCAGCATCCCAGGCATTTGGGCCATCTTTTCCTGCTTTTTCAGTCCATTGGTAAGGAGCTGGATCAGAAATGGAATAGCTGGTACTTGAACTGGTGCACATACAGGATGGCAATGTAACAGACAGCAGCTTTGTCCACTGCACCACAACCACCAGCTCCTCTTTCTGCCTTTCCAATAAATAAATCTTTTGAAAAAGAACTTAAGGTAGTAAAAGTCATCATGACTGAGCAATGGCAAATTTATTGAAGTGATCTATTTTCTTAAAGATCCTTTTATGAATTTGAAAGGCAGCACTAGAAAGAGAGAGTGGGAGAGATGGATCTTCCTCCTGGTTTGTTCACTCCTCAAATGGCTGCAATGACTGTGGCTAGGACAGACTGATACCAGGAGCCGGGGGCTTCTTCCAGGTCTCTCACAAGTGTGCAGGAGCCCCAATATTTGAGTCACCCTGTGCTGCTTTTCCAGACACATTAGCAGAGAACTGGATCCGTTTGGAGCATTAATGTCTATGATACTCTCCTTGCAGTTGAAGGATTTAGAATCCATTTCGATTATGGGTGGGCCAAGACAACAGCTCCCAATTGTCCAAGGTTTGGATTAGATGGGTTCTGAGAAATTTTGTTAAAATAGTTATTAATCATAACTCTCAGTTTAAGCTTTTCTTACCAAATTTTCATATTTGCTGATGTTTATATCTATGGGAAAATTGGGTCTCTGGATTGCAACCAATGAAAGCATCCAGACTAACAGTAATAAGGTCAACAGTCAGCAGAATGATGTCCAGCTGAACTGAAATAGCTTTTCTTATTTGGTAGAGGGGTTACCTCCTGCATTATACTGACATACTGACATAGACAGTAGATATTGGAGCCTGTCCCTTCTGCCAAATGGAGAATACCATATTTTGGTTCATCATATATATATTTATATATTATAATATATTATATTATATATTTCTATACATAATATAGAATTACATATAATTATTATAAATATATAATTATATAATTATTATATATGAATTTATTATTTATATAAAATATATAATTATTTCTGATCCAGCTCCTTACCAATGGATTGAAAAAGCAGTGAAAGATGCTCCAAGTACCTGGGGTGCTGGGACACACATCGGAGGAGAAGCTCCTGGCTTCAACCTGGACACACTCTGGCTATTGAAGTCATATCAATAATATATATATAATATATAATACAATAAATTATATAATATTATCTGTTTATAATTATTATATTTATATACATAAATATATAAATAAATGTAAATATATATATAAAGAATTTATTTATGTAGTTGATAGGTTTACTTACAGAGAGTGAGAAGAAGAGACACAGAAAGGTCTTCCATATGCCCATTTACTCCCCTAATGACTGCAATGTCTGCAGCTGGGCCAATCTGAGCTAGGAGCTTCCAGGTCACCCACATTTTGGCAGGGACAGAAGCACTTGGAACAGCTTCTACTGCTTTCCCAGGCTATTGCAGAGAGCTGGATGGGAAAAGGAGAAATGGGGACCAGAACTGGTACTCATATGGGGTGCCAGCACTGCAGGTAAAGGATTACACCACTGCACCACAGTGCTGGCCCCAGTCTATCCTTTATTAAGGAGATCTCAGTAATCATGTTCAGGTATTGCTGTCCTATATTCATGGCCAAAGTCCTAGCAGACAACATGGTTTGGAGAATCATAAGCACAAGGTGTGTAGGAGAATTCATTTCTCATACAGCACAGTTAATAACAAGGTTCCAAGAGGGGAAATTACTTGCATCTTAGTCTTTGAGAACTATTGGACATCACAGGTGATCTAAAGAATTTAGAAGGTTTGTGAGCCCCTAGAGTGAAAAAGTCACTGGGAGCACAAGGACAGTGCCTAGAGTTTATTTTGATGGATTTTAGCCCCTTTCATTGGAGGGAGGCCTGAAGAAGCTGGACTGATTTGTAAACCTCAGAAGTGTCTTTTCAAGATGAAGGCAAACGTAGACTGAGGGGTTTTTGGAAAAACTGAACAAAATGCATTAGCCACACTTGGTTAAGATACATCATTTATCTATTGATTTTCATCAGATCTGTTAGCATTAGGTATAAGGTACAGTGGACATGGTGGTTGGCGTATAACAATATGATTTTAGTAATATATCATGAGGTGCTTTTATTTTTAGTGGATTTAGCAGGTAAAATTGGGCTACCTAATGGGATATAGCTGGAATAATCACCTTTTTGTTAAATAAATCTGAGGTAACAAATGTTAGTTAATGAAGACATTGAGTTTTCTTTTATTGGGCCTTCTTGGTTATTTTAATCTGGGATCTGCGAATTCTCATTTTCTCTAGGCAATTTGCAACTGAAAAATTTTATTTTATTCCTCATCATTTCAGACCAACTCTGCTGCTTCTGGGATTTTTAGTACATCTGACAATTGGAAATTTAGACAATAGTATAGTTAAAAAGAGATGTACCAATAAAGTATTTATTTTTATTCTGATACATATTTTGGAATTCTTCTAAAATTCCTATTGAGTATCCTTGTTAAATTTAGTTGCATCCCAGGTTAAGATTTATTGGAGGCAGGCGCCATGGCTTAATAGGCTAATCCTCCAGCTGCAGTGCAGGCACACCGAGTTCTAGTCCTGCTGGAAGCACCAGATTCTGTCCCAGTTGCTCCTCTTCCAGTCCAGCTCTCTGCTATGGTCCAGGAGTGCGGTGGAGGATGGCCCAAGTGCTTGGGCCCTGCACCTCCATGGGAGACCTGGAGGAAGAACCTGGCTCCTGCTTTGGATCAGCACAGTGTACCGGCCGAAGCACACTGGCCACAGCAGCCACTGGGGGGTAAACCAATAGAAAAAGGAAGACTTTTCTGTCTGTCTCTCTCTCTCACTGTCCACTCTGCCTGTCAAAATAAAAAATAATTTTTATAAAAAGACTTATTGGAGCCACTCTAGTGATTATACACATGAAATTTTGTTAATAAATGCAAATAGCACCTGGGAAAATTGATGTATATCTTATGCTGTAGAGACTTAAGATTGAACATCTTTTTTTTTAATCTTTTTTAATTATATAATTTAAAAACAAATTTTAGATTTTTTTTGACTTTACTAAGCCACAGCTCTGGCCCCATTAATATGTCTTAACAATGTTTTTTCCTCTCAGACTTATCTCTATTGGTTCAGTTAACTGCATGCCTTTTCTTTACATTCAGATTCTCTCAGCTGTCAAAGCTTATTCATCTTAATTCTGTTGTTCCTATTTCCCTCCATTTTATTCTGTCCCTAGGCTAATTGAGGTCATGATTCTCCATTCCTTCTGTGTGGTGTCACAGTAGGCTTGAAGTGTTCTTTTTCTCTTCTGATTTCTAAAGAAAGAAATTATGTATTCCCCCAGTTTAGATATTTTAATAATTCATTCTAAAACAAAGGTTAAATGTTCTTAATTTGACAAGAATTTTCAGGGCCAGTGGTGTAGCATAGTGGGTAGAGCCACCACTTGTAGTGCTGGCAGCTCATATGGATCCAGATCTCTGCTAAAGCCTGAGAAAGCAGTAGAAGATGGCCCAAGTCCTGGGCCCCTGCACCCATGTGGGAGACCTGGAAGAAGCTCCTTGCTCCTGGCTTTGGATTGGCACAACTCTGGCCATTGCAGCCAACTGGGGAGTGAACCAGTGGATGGAAGACCCCTCTCTCTTCTCTGCCTCTCTCTGTGTAATTCTGACTTTAAAATAAATAAATCTTTAAAAAAAGAATTTTTTCTAATTTTAGAATTGTTCTCCTTCATTGTCACTTCAGGGTGTGTGTAAAGAGTGCATATCCAGTTTTTCTATTTTGGATTTTTGGGATTTTGTATTAGCTCTGCTGTGTATTCATTTTTCTCGAGCATTGGTGATATCTTCTCCTTAGTTGTATTATGAGAGAGAGCAATAGCCCTCATGTCTTTTTAGGTAAGTAAGACATATTAAAAACAGAGCATTCAGTATACATTCATAGTAGTTTGACTTGTTCAATTGATTTTCCTGAACTCCCTTGGACATTCTTGGTCTCTGCTGTACAACTTTCTATACTCATTAATTCTTTGATATTCCCAAATCCAGAAAATGAATGACTCAACAGCTGTGTTCCTGTATTTGCTGGGACTCAGGGTAAGAAGCAAAGTGGAGGTGTTCAGGAATCTAAAGGTACATGCTACATAGCAAAGCACATCATTTCCTATACAAAGTGACTGGGAAATCCAGAATCTTTTGCACACATATTGGATCCTGAACTATTACTGGACTATTCAGTAAGATTTTATTGTATTTATTTTCTGTGTGTTTGTATTTCTAAATAAACTCTGCTGGGCTACTTAACATTAACATGTATTGCAGAATTCTTTCATCAGTTTTTACTTTTAAAAAGTTTCTCTTTCAGTTTTATGGGAGAGGGTAGAAGTTTTCTGCTATGTAACTGAAAATTCATTCATTCATTAAACTTAAAATATTTGTTTGAAATTGGTAGAATACTATTAATTCTTGTGTGATTTACATGAAACTAAATACATTCTCTATTTTGTTTTGCTTAAAATTTCTGCATGTGTGGACTTCTTTTTTCCTTCTTGCCCCAAATCCCTTTGTGTATTGGGATGGCAAATGGGTTTTACACTGGACAAAACATGTTATTTTGGCTAAGAAGTACTTAGCCTTCTGGCTTCAAGTATTCAAATATTACATGAGAAATCAGTAAATTTGTTTACTGTACAAATGTCCTTCATACAATTTTGTAATATTCTGGAATGTGAGAGGAAGCAGGAAATAGGAGTTTTATGGGTGGGAAGGAAGTTTGGGGGGAGGGGAAACCACTGTAATCCAAAAGCTGTACTTTGGAAATTTATATTTATTAAATAAAAGTTAAACAATTTTGTAATCTCCATCTTCCTTTTTATTTTGTCCTTTTTTAAAAAAGATTCATTTATTTTACTTTAAAGTCAGAGTTACATGCACAGAGAAGGAGAGAGAGATAGAAAGAGCAGTCTTCCAACTGCTGGTTCACTCCCCATTTGGCCACAATGGCTGGATTTGTGCCGATTCAAAGCCAGGAGCCAGCAGCTTCTTTTGGGTCTCCTATGCAGGTGCAGGAGCCCAAGGGCTGGGCCATCCTCTACTGCTGGATACTTGCCTAAAAAGCTGGATAATAACTTGAGTAGCCAAGACTTGAACTGGCACCCTTGTGGAAAGTCAGCACTGCAAGCCACAGCTTTACTTGCTACTCCACAGCATCAGCCCCCTAAATACTTATGACTATTGCTACACTATTGGAATTTATAATTGATAATGCTGAACAATTGAAACTGTCTTATTTACAATTGTAGGACTGGATATGGCAGTTTTACTTGAAGTACAGTATGTAGCCTGCTTATTGTATGATTTTTGGAAAAGCATGTATTTATATACAACAGCAGACCTGTAATCATTTAAAAGTGAATTATCATGATTACCCAGATGTAAAGAATGCAATATGTGCTAATGAGTTAGCAGTCACAGACATTTAGAATTAGAGGGATTTTGGAACCTTTTCAATACTGCAGTTTTTATGAAAAACTAATAATTTTTTTATTTGACAGGTAGAGTTATAGACAGTGAGAAAGACAGAAATGTCTTCCTTCCATTGGTTCACTCCCCAAATGGCTGCCACAGTTGGAGCTGTGCCCATCCAAAGCCAGGAGTCAGGTGCTTTCTCCTGGTCTCCCATCCGGGTGCAGGGCCCAAGCATTTGGGCCATCCTCAACTGCCTTCCCGGGCCATTGCAGAGAGCTGGACTGAAAGAGGTGTAACCAGGACTAGAACCCTTTGCCCTTATGGGATACCAGCACCACAGGTGGAGAATTAACCAAGTGAGCCATGGCGCTGGCCCCCGATAAATTTACTCTTAACAAAATATCAAAATATCTTATTCAGTATAAAGTTAGTAGTGAAAAAGAGACTACCTTGTTGAACACAGAAATTTGAGATTATATTTCTTGGTATTAATTTGCATCTTAAGGCTTATTGCCTAGTTTATTTCAACATTTCCATCTAATATTACTAATAATATCTTGTACTTAGTGGTTCACTGTGTGCCAGACAATATTCTTTTGATTTTTTAAAAGATTTATTTATTTATTTATTTGGAAGTCAGAGTTACACAGATAGTGAACAAGAGGAAGAGAGAGAGAGAGAGAGGTCCTCCATCTGCTGGTTCACTCCCCAGATGGCCTAAAAGGTCAGAGATATGCCAATCTGAAGCCAGCTGCCAGGACCTCTTCAGGGTCTCCCATGCAGATTCAGGGGCCCAAGGACTTGGGCCAACTTCCTACTGCTCTCCCAGGCTATAGCAGAGAGCTGGATGGAAAGTGGAGAAGCCGGGACTTGAACTGGTCTCCATATGGGATGCCCACACTGCATGCAGTGGCTTTACTGGCTACACCACAGCACTGGCCTCAAGACAATGCTCTAAAATGATGCATTAATTATTCCCAAATATTGAAAAGTGGCATGGTACACATTTGAATGTGTTGTTTTGTACTAGTTGTAGAAACAGTTTAAAATATATTTGTATTTAAAAATGTAAGCTATGATCTAAAGTTTTACTTTCCCCTAAGGTGCCTGTTTGGTAACTGAGAGATCGTTGAAGTCTCAAGTTAGAGTACAACTGATATTATCCAAGCCTCCTTTATCACATGAGGAGGCTAAATGCCAAGGCCCAGAGAAGTAAAGTGAATTGTTCGAGGTCACATAGGTAAGTTGTAGCAGGGATAATTCTGTATTAGCATTAGGTATCCTGATACATAGGCCACTATTCTGTCAATTTTGTACTCCTTCTGGAGTTAAAGATTCTAAGTTGTGGAAAATTAAGTTTGGAAATTTAGTGGTTGCTATGTTGTTATGGTGAGAAATTTCTGTGTATAGCTATGAGTTGCTTAAATTTTATTCAATATATTTTTCTAGTATGTTTGCAATTTATTTGAAATGTATAACAAATAGCTTCATCTATTTGCCAAAAGAATTTTTTAAAGATTTATTTATATTATTTGAAAGTCAGAATTACACAGAGAGAGAAGGAGAGGCAGAGAGAGTGGTCTTCCATTCACTGGTTCACTCCACAGTTGGCCTCCATGGCTGGAGCTGTGCCGACTGGAAGGCAGGAGCCAGGAGCCTCTTCCTGGTCTCCTATGCAGGTGCAGGGGCCCAAGGACTTGGACCATTTTATAGTGCTTTCCCAGGCCGTAGCAGAGAGCTGGATAGGAAGTGGAGCAGCCAGGTCTTGAACTGATGCCCCTATGAAGAAGAAGTGTTAGCACTGACATATTAACAGACACATAGTTCAATGGAAAAGACTAGGTAGCATAGAAATAAACCCAAATTTCTACCAGCAACTCATATTTAACAAAGGAACTAAAATGAACTGGAGAAAGAAGAATCTCTTTCACAAGTGGTGCAGAGGAACTTGATTATCCATATGTAGAAGCCTGAAAAGAGATTCCAACATCTCTTACACTATCTGAAACTGAACTCACAGTGAATTAAACATCTAATCATAAGACCCAAACCCAAGTAAACATAGGGAAACTCTAAATATTGTCAACACACAATAGCTTTTGGGTAAGATTCCAATAGCAATAGTCACAGAAATAAAAACAGAGACATTTGAGTATATCCAACTAAGATACTTCTTCACAACAAAGTAAACATCAGAGTGTAGATACAATGAACAGATGGCAGGAAAAATTAAAACACTGAATGTTTACAGATTTCCAGAACATTTACATGAATTGGAAAAACTCCAAAAAATACAGTGAAGAAACAGGCAAAGATCTGAATAGACATTTCTCAGAAGAAATGTAAATGGTCAAAACATGTGAATATGCCCGATGTCACTAGCCATTATGTAAATATAAATCAGAACACCATATCAGTCTCCAACACCTGTGGGAGAATACAACACTCAGGTGTTTGTGTGTGCAGCAAGTGGGTTTAGAGGACCCTGTTCACCTCTGGAGAGCAGAGTCTACAGGGAGACAAAGAAACCTTACTGCTTTCCTAAAGGGCTTATAAAGTTCTTGACCAGTGCCTGTTAGTCTTCCCACAAACTTTCTAGTCTCACTACTTTCCTTCTTCTTCCTCTTCTCTGTGACTTGTAAAATAGTATACATTCTATATACTGTGGATACTTTTGATTTATTTTATTCCTTCAGTCTCCTATGAAGTTCCTCCACAAAAGCACAGCCCTTAAGATATTCATTCATTTATGCAGTCTGCAGATTTCATGAGCTACTAAATTCCAAATAGTATGTTAAAGGCAAGATCTAGGCCTAAGAGAAAAGTGGTCTGAATTCTGTGCCTAGAAGAGGATTTGGGACATAGTGGAACTTCAGTGAAGTGCTATGTGAATGACATGCACTCATTAAATGAGTAATCTAAAGCATACACTGCATTTAAGCAACACAGCAGCCCTACTCACCTCAGGTAGAGCAACTGAGAGGAATAATGTGAACAAAAATAAGACATCAATAAGTTGAATAATAACAGAGAAAAAAAACAAAATGAGATAGATGCCAACATTACTGACCTATTTTTGAGGAATTAAATTGATAGAGGGGCTGGCATTGTGGCTAAGTGGGGTAAGCTGCAATCTGTGAGGCCAGCATATCATGTGAGTTCCACTTTGAGCTTAGGAATCTCCACTTCCAATTTAGCTCACTGCTAAACACCTGGGAAACCAGCAGAAGATGGACGAAGGACTTGGGTCCTTGCCACTGATGTGGGAGACTTGGATGAAGCTCCTGACTTCAGCATGTCCCAGGCTCAACTGTTGAAACTCTCTGGGGTGTGAGCCAGCAGATGAAAGCTATCTCTGTCTTTCCCCCTCTCTCTAAATCCACTTTTCAAATAAACAAAGATTTAATAAACAAATTAACTGATTTCAAAATACACAAAAACATGAACAATACTATATCATCTTTATGCCAAAATGATCAAAAATAACAAATGCTAGAGAGCATATGGGAAAAGAAAACCGTCATATATGGTGGGTGAAAACACAAATTAGTACAGATGTTATGCAGAACAGTATGGTCATTCCTTAAAAAGGATAAAAATTGGGGCCGGCGCTGTTGTGCAATGAGTTAAAGCCCTGGCCTGAAGGGCCAGCATCCCATTTGGGTGCCAGTTCTAGTTCCAGCTGCTCTTCTTCTATCCTGGGATAGCAGTAGATGGCCCAAGTCCTTGGGCCCATGCACCCATGTGGGAGACCCAGAGGAAGCTCCTGTCTCCAGGTTTCAGAATGGCATAACTCTGGCCTTTGTAGTTATCTGTAGAGTGAACCAGCTAATGGAGGACCTCTCTGTGTCTCTACCTCTATTGTAACTCTTTCAAATAAATAACAAAAATTTCAAATAAGATAAAAATTGACCTACCATGTGAGAGTTATCTTGCTCTTGGCTATATAGAATAAGGAAATTTTATTAGAAGGAAAGGAGAAGAGCATATCAAAGATACAGCAATTTTACCATAACATAGTTCACTGCAGCCAGGATTTGAAACCAATCTAGCTGTCCATCAATGAAAAAAATGGACAGGGGAACTTCATTTAGATACAAAAAAGAACAAAATATTATTAAATTAATTGAAATAAGCCAGAAGCAGGAACACAAATGTCACCTGGTCCTTGTCACATGTGGAAGTGAGAGAAAATAATGGATCTGAACACAGAACTGTGATTACTAGAGGCTGAGAAGGGAAGCAGCTAGGGATAGAGGGGGATTGGATAATAGGTAACAAAATACAAAGAGGCAGAAAGAACTTCTGGTGTCCCATAATATAATGAGATGACTACATTCAACCATATTAGGTTCTGTGTAAAGAACTGAAAGAGAGGAGCTGGTAGTCTCAAATCATGGAGAAGAATTAGAAACTGTAGTTGCTTGGGGGCCAGCATTATGGCACAGTGGGCTAACGCCCTGGCCTGAAGCACCAGCATCCCATGTGGGTACCAGTTCTAGTCCTGGCTGCTCCTCTTCTGATCCAACTCTCTGCCATGGCCTGGGAAAGCAGTAGAAGATGGCCCAAGTTTGGGTCCCGGCACCCAAGTGGGAGATCTGGAAGAAGCTCCTGGTTCCTGGCATCAGATTGGCAGAGCTCCATCCATTGCGGCCATCTGGGGAGTGAACCAGCAGAGGAAGACCTCTCTCTCTCTCTGCTGCTACTTCTCTCTGTAACTCTGTCTTTCAAATAAATAACTCTTTAAAAATTTAATAAAACTGTAGTTGCTTAGCTTGATCACTTTTTACTGCATAAATGTGTGCAAATATTGCACTACACCCTGTAATAATGCATGACTAGGACACATTAATCACAAATTATTTCAATGAAATTTTAAAAATTAGAAGCATTTCTTTATATTAACAATGAACTATTTGAAAATGAAATTAGAAAAACATTTCCATGCATAGCAGCATAAGAACCAGGAACCAATGTCTTCAGTGTTATCAGTGATGAATCAGATTCACAGCCCTCAGCACTGTTTTTACCATAGACCTTACCATGGCAATTGTGGGCATATAGTAGTAAATCAATGGACAGGAATCCTTTGTCTCTATATCTGTTAAATAAATAAACAAGGAATTCATCAAAGAAAAAGAGATATCAATTTGGATGCCAGGTCACAAAAACACATGCACTTGAGCTATCCTCCAGTTTGTGATGCCAACAAATCTTTCAGACATGTTACATTTTCAGAGACTTTTCTGTAATCTTGCTAAGCTTTCTGGAAATCTGCCTTATAGCAAAGCGATTCCCAATTCCATTACACTCATGATTTTTCTTTTGTGTGAGTTATTAGTTTACCATCTAGAGATAATTTATGGTACAAAACTTTTCTATGCATGCATGTTTTCTCATTTGTGAGTCTATTCATGGGAATTGAAGACTGATTTATAGCAGAAATACATTTTCCAAATTCATTGCATAGACTTTTGTTCCTTATGAATTCTCTGAAGTCTGTTGATGTCTAATTTCTGGCTAAAGGTTTTATCGTATTTATAGCATGCAAAGAGTACCACCTTTTGTGAATTCTGTATCTATACAAGCCTGAAACAAAGAAAATGTTTTTACACAATCAGTATACTCCTAAGAAACCACCTGTGTCAATTCTCTGATGTACCATTGACTTCTGACAAACAACCTTTTCACACTAATAATATTTATAAGCTTTCTCCTTTACATGAGTCTCTGTTGGATAGGATGTGATTTCCAGCAAAAGGTTTTGTCACAATACTTACATGAATTTTGGAGAAAAGCTCTTCCACATTCATTATATTGTTAAGGTCTCTCCCTTCTTCAAAGTCCATGATGGATTATGAGGCATTACCTATGTGAAATGACTTTCTCACATTTATTTCATTCATTAGATATATATGTTGTGCATTCTGATATAAGGAGAGATTTGGGCAGAGCTTTCCAACACTCATTACACCCATAAGGTTTCTCTCCCACGTGAATTCCCTGTTGTCGTATGAGGTATGGCTTCTAATTAAAGGGATTTTACTTTCAAAGGAGTTTTTCCCTATATGAATTTGATGATGTACAATGAGGGCTGAATTATGGTAAAAGGCTCTGAGTCATTACATTCATAAAATTGCTCCCCATGAGAATTCTTTTATGTTTGATGAGGTCTGATTTGCACCACAAAGGCTATTCACATGTATTACATTCATGCATTTCTCCCCTTGGTGAATTCTCTAATATTTCATGAGATATAACTTGCACAAAAAGGTCAAGTAGAAAATTCCCTGTGTGGATTCTCTGATATCTTATGAGTTATGAAGTACAGCAAAGAGGCTTTCCACCATCCTTCCATCCATAAAACCTACCTAAATTGAGCAACAAAGATATAGAAAACCTAAACACACACATAACCAGATGGAAATGATACCAGTAATAAAGACCATCACTAGCAAGAAAACCCCAAAACTGGAAGGCTTCACTGCTGAATTCTAACAGACATTTAAAGCACTAACTGCAATTCTTCTCAAGTTATTCAAAACAATTGAGAGAGAAGCGATTCTCCCAAATTCTTTCTATGAAGCCAACATCACCTTCATTCCTAAACCTGAAAAAAGTGCAACAAAGAAAGTAATTATAGACCAATTTCCCTGATGAACATACATGCAAAGATCTGCAACAGAATTCTGGCCAATTGAATCCAACAATGCATCAGAAAGATCATCCACCCAGACCAAGTGGGATTTATCCTTGGTATGCAAGGATGGGACCAAAGGCTTTTCCACAGTCATTTCATTTATAAGCTTTCTCCATGGTGTGAAGGCTCTGATACTTTCTGAGGTTTGACTTCTCAGCAAAGGTTTTTCCACAGTCATTGCACTCATAAGGTTTCCCCCCAGTACAAATTGTCTGATGCTTTGTGAGTTTTGACTTCTCAGCAAAGGCTTTTCCACAATGATTGCATTCATAAGGTTTCTCCCCTGTGTGACTTCTCTGATGCATTTTGAGTTGTGATTTCTGGCCAAAGCTTTTTCCGCAGGCATTGCATTCATAATGCTTGTCTTCTGTGTGAATTCTCTGATGCTTTCTGAGGTTTGAATTCTGGCCTAAGGTTTTTCCACAGTAATTGCATTCATAAGGTTTCTCCCCTGTGTGAATTCTCTGATTATTTATGAGGTTTGCTTATGGCCAAAGGCTTTTCCACAGTCATTGCATTCATAAGGCATATCCCCTGTGTGAATTATCTGATGATTTATGAGGTGTGGCTTCTGGCCAAAGAGTTTTACATAGTCATTGCACTCATAAACGCTTATCCCCTGTGTGACTTCTCTGATGATTTATGAGGTTTGACTTCTGGCCCAAGGTTTTTCCACAGTCATTGCATTCATAAGGTTTCTCCCCTGTGTGACTTCTCTGATGATTTGTGAGTGTTGATTTCTGGCCAAAAGCTTTTCCACAATGATTACACTCATAAGGTTTCTCCCCTGTGTGAATTCTCTGATGATTTAGGAGGTTTGCCTTCTGGCCAAAGGATTTTCCACAGTCATTACATTCATAAGGTTTCTCACCTGTGTGAATTCTCTGATGATTTATGAGGTGTTTCTTCTGGCCAAAGAACTTCCCACAGTCATTACATTTATAAGATTTCAACCCTGTGTGAATTCTCTGATGTCTAATGAGATCTGACTTCTGGTGAGTGGTTTCTCCACAATCATTACACACATGAGGGTTTTCCACTTATATGAGTGCTGTGATGGAGGGTATGGCAGAATTTAATACTGAATGACTTCCCACAAGGTTTACATGCATAGGATTTCTTCCTTATATTTGGTCTATGATTCAGTCTAACATGTGATTGGTAAATAACAGGTTCCACAGGCCCAATATACTTATAAACGTTCTCTCTTTTGGGACTTTGTTGATGTATACTGAGGTTAGAATTCTTATGGAAATCTTGTACTATTTGAGTTGTCTTGCCAATAGTGGCAATTGACTTATTACAGGTTTCTACCATAAAAAGCTTCTCAGATTCACAGAATATATTCTTGCTTTTGAAGACTTTCCCTTGTCCAATTTGTTCAAGTGCCTGCTCCATGGTCTGAATATTGTGCTGTTGATTAAGAGGTTCACAGAACTGGAGAGTGTTCCCAGGTACCTTAGTAGCACAAAATTTCTCTCCAGCTTGTAGTTGATCAGGCCCACAATGGGGACACATATTGTGACATATACTGCATTTTTCAGGTTTTATTCCTGAATAGTTTCTCTTTTTGATGCTCAGTTTTGGAATATGGCTTATACTTAAATTAAGTGTTTTTCTGAATTCAACTCCCTTGGGAGTTAATGTCTTATTATTTGTCATAACATCCTGATTCAGATTTTTCTCCAGACTGTTCCGGTTGGTCTTAATCAGTTCATCCAGTTTCATGGCAACTGAAGTGAGGAAAAAAATGATGTCACTACATCAAATATAATTGTTTCTTCTAGCATACTCGTGTAAAAGGAATGAAGTTACTTGTATTTAAGAGGGATAAGATGTTAGGAAAAGTTCTGCATTTGTGCCTCCTCACACAGGGCACCAAAATGTTAGGAAAAGAGTTGTAGAATAGAGGAGAAAGTGTATGAATTTACAGCCAGACAGAATTTATTCAGAGAAAATTAATCTACAGAGGTGGGTGACCAACTGCCTGTCTGTACAAGATGGAGCATGAAGGCCCCAATTCCCAGGGGCCAGACCTTTTTAAGGAGGGCTAAGGCTGGGCATGAGGGTAGGGGGCAGCAGTGGAGGGGAATTCCAGGAACTGGGTGGGGGCCTTAGGAACCTGGAAAATAATGCAGGGTGGGGTATGAAGGCAATAGGCTGTGAGACCCAATTGAGTTTCAAGGGCAAGGAATACATTCCAAAGTTTATCTACTTTGGGCAATGAGGGAGAATGGCTCAGGCTTATATCCTCATTCCATCATAAGATTTTCAAAAAATGATTAGAAGATACATATTTATGAATATACAGGTTTTCTCCATTATACATTAATATATTAAATTGTATCCATAGATTTTCCAATGTTCATCCATGATCCTGTTTACTACCAGAATTTTTTCCAAGTATGATTGAATGGTTTTTGTGGTAAGATGTCTTAAGTCACTGCTTGGGATGCCTGTATCTCAAAACAGTGCCAGTTTAAGCCGAGGCTACTCTGCTTCCAATACAGCTCTGAGATAATAGATACTGGAAAGCAGCAGATAATGGTTCATGTGCTTGGGACCCTGTGATAGAGATGAGTAGGTGAAATTCCAGGCTTCTGGCTTCAGATTAGTCATAACTGTTGATAGTATTTGGGGAGAGAGTTAATATAAAATCTATTCCTCACTGTTTCTCTCTCACTTTCTACTTTCACTAAAATGAATAAGACTTCACAGAATGGACTAATATTTGATAAATATATTCACCTGTAATCTAGAAACCAATTTTTCCCTGTCCATTTTTTCAGTTCATTTTTAATGTATTTTTATTTCTTTATTTATTTGTGAGAGTTAGACTGTGAGAGACAGAGACAAAGATCTTCCTTCCATTGGCTCACCCCTCAAATGGCAAATATGCTTGGAACTATGCCAATCCAAATCCAGGAGCCAGGTGCTTCCTCCTTATCTCCATTGTAGGTGCAGGGGCCCAAGCATTTGGGCCATCCTCCACTGCCCTCCTGGGCCACAGCAGAGAGCTAGACTGGAAGAGGAGCAACCAGGACTAGAACCTGGGGCCCATATGGGATGCTGGTGCTGCAGGGGAAGGATTAACCAAGTGAGCCATGGCGCCAGCCCCTTTTTCAATTCATTTTTAGAAAAATTGTGGGTTTTGTACTTCTGTGATATTTCAACCATAAATATGGGGAAGTTTTACTAGATCATTTCCTTGAAGGTAAAGAGTGAAATGTGTCTATACTCTAAGCAGGATCACATTCATTGGACAAGATTTGAACATGTGGTTGTCTTGTGTTCTGTCTTCCCAGGCAAACAGCATTTGTGGGATTTTTTGATGAAAATCTCTGTTTTATCTGCACTCTTACAGTTTCCCCATATTTCTAAGGAAACCTGACATCCTAATCTTCTTAGAACTACAACAGTTACAGAAAGTCCCAATATACCACCTTGGCTATGCATTCTCACCAGTTGAAATAATTTGTTTCTGCAACCCAGAGTCTGCTCAATTATTGAAAATTGATTCCTAACTCATTGTGAAGACGTCAGCCCTGGTTACCTCCTCTTGTTTCTTTCTATAAACACTCCTCTGTGATAATTTGAGTTTCTGGAGGTTTTTGATCAGTTGTTGATTTTCACAGAAAACTTCATTTCCTTTGCCTTTACCAGAGATACTGATCTCCATAGATACTGTAGAATGTCTGTGTCTGAATCACAGGACCAGCTGTCTTCAGGAGTAAGACTTGGGAAAAACTCATGGAAAGAACACCAGTCAATATCTGTTGCACTGCTTCTACTTTGGCCTCCCTGCCCGTTATGTACACACTGACCTGGTAGGCATTATTTCCCCATCCAGGGCTCTGCTCCTTGCTCCAACTTGAAGATCAAGTCAGGTTTGGTCCTGCAGTGCCCTACTAATGGAAACAACATAGACTTTGTGAAATCACTATCTTGGGTTAATGAAAGGAGTACAGCTTGGTCCAGGAGCTATGCAACAAATGTTCCAATGTGAAATCCTTCCCAGGTGGTAGATATTCAGATTCTTCATGGACTCAAATTCTATACCTGTCCCTCATTCAACTTTATGAATAGTGCTCACTTAGTTGTCAAATAGCAAGAAAATGTTACCATTGGGCATGCGATGAGTGTCACTCACCCAGGGAGAACAGGCTGCTGTAGGTCTCCAGCATTACATCCCTGTACAGGATTTTCTGAGCTTGGTTCATGTTCTGCCATTCCTCCCAGGTAAAGTACACAGCCAGGTCTTCAAATGCTATCATCCCCTGTGACAGAACACTCCTGGTCAACATGTCAACTCTGTCACCTAACAAACAATGGCAGTTGTATATCTTCTACATGGGTATGGATGAAGAAGCAAGAATGCCATTTCATTTCAGATTTGTGAGCATTTGGGCAGCCACACAGAAGCATTCAACAGGGGATCAAACCTATGGTATAAAGGCTGTGAAAATTGCCCAAGCTGGAGGGAAACAGGAATTTCTGTTCACAAAGGCCAGACTATATCAAGGGCAATTGCACAGTAGGCTGAAAGGGGGACAAGAGTCACTCTGGAATGAGCAATGTTCAGAAGAATGTAGAAGTATTCAGGGAAAAAGACAAGAAACCATCTGGGAAGTTATGCAGGGATTTGCAATTATGGCAGAAAAAAAATTTTTTAAAAGAGACAGTAGGCATTTAACTTAGTGTTTATGATGCCAGCTCAGATACTCTCTCTCTGCATCAAATTTCCAAAGTTGGATTTCAGTGCCAGCTCCAGTTTCCAGCTCCCAGCTAATGCAGACCAGGGGAAGCAATGGTGATGCCAACCAAGAGGGAGGCCTAGATTCCATTCCTGACTCTTGGCTTCAGTTGTGCCCCACCTCTGCTTGATATTTTTATTTAGGCAGTGAAGAAGTGCATGGGAGCTCTCTAGATTTCTCTCACTGCATCAATTTCTTTCTCTATCAGGCTCATAAATATTTTAAGTAAGGGAGGAGATTCAAGAAAGAATAGAAAGTAGCTTTTGCTTTTTCTATAATTATTCTACTCATAAACATTTAAAGAACTGAAATAACATGATAACAAATTAAAGTAAAAGCTATGGAGTTATTTACCCAAGAACAGAACCTGAGAAATTCTGTACTGTAATCTGCATTTGTGACTGAGGGAAATACAGAGAGCTTTGTTTGAGAACCTGCAGTAGGCACCAGCATTGTGGTACAGCAGGTAAGTCTCCACCTGCAATTCAGGCATCCCATGTGGACAGACAATTTGAGTCCTTAGTACTCCACTTCCAATTGAGTTCCCTGCTAAAGTGGCTGAAAGAGCAGTGAAAGATGGCCTGAGTATTTGGGCCAATTCCACAAATATGGGAGACCCAGATAGAGTTCCAGACTCCTGGCTTTGGCCTGGCCAACCATTGTGGCCATTTGTTGAATGAACCAGCAGATGGAAGATATCTCTTTCTCACTACCCATCTCTCCCTATCTCTATTACTCTGCCTTTCAAATAAGTTAATAAATAAACCTTGGGGCTGGCACTGTGGCACAGCAGGCTAATGCCCTGGCCTAAAGCACCAGCATCCCATATGGGCACCGTTTCAAGACCCAGCTGCTCTACTTTTGATCCAGCTCTCTGCTATGACCTGGGAAAGCAGTAGAAGAAGGCCCATGGATTTGGGCCTTTGTAGCTGTGTGGGAGACCCAGAAAAACCTCCTGGCTCCTGGCTTTAGATGGGTGCAGCCCGGCCAGTGCAGCCAATTGGAGAGTGAAATGTTGAATGAAAGATCTCTCCTCTCTCTCTTTCTCTCTGCCTCTCCTCTCTCTGTGTAACTCTTTCAAATAAATAAATTGTTAAATACAATCTTAAAACGTGAAAGAACATGCAGTAGATTATTTTCCCCACAGTGTTCTTACTCTAGCTGGGAATCAAGTTCATCTCCTCAAACTATTAAGGACTGCATTACTCTAACAATTAAAAAAATAAATGCGGCTGGCCCCGCGGCTCACTAGGCTAATCCTCCGCCTGTGGCGCTGGCACACTTGGTTCTAGTCCCAGTCAGGGTGCCAGATTCTGTCCCAGTTGCCCCTCTTCCAGGCCAGCTCTCTGCTGTGACCAGGGAGTGCAGTGGAGGATGGCCCAAGTCCTTGGGCCGTGCACCCCATGGGAGACCAGGATAAGTACCTGGTTCCTGCCATCAGATCAGCACAGTGTGCCAGCTGCAGTGCACCGGCCATGGTGGCCATTGGAGGGTGAACCAACGGCAAAGGAAGACCTTTCTCTCTGTCTCTCTCTCTCTCTCACTGTCCACTCTGCCTGTCAAAAAAAATAATAAATGTCACTGATTTGTGGTTTAGCCCTAGGTAAGTAATTCTCTTGCAGAATGCTAAGTGTTTATTTCCAGGGTGGAACTAAAACACTGCCCACTACATCTTCTGTATAACACTAAAGAATGTGTTGGACATTATGACCCCAAAATTTAGAATATTGTCCTTGACTTCAATTGAAATCATATAACAAATATATATTTTGCTATGGCAACAGAAAATGAGAGATGACATTGCCTTTTCTTGGATAAATGCAATGATTGATAGTCATGACAAATTCATCATACATCTTGTTTCTATATATTCCCTGAGAATAAAATTTACCTTCCTACATCCATTTTCATTAATAAATTATTATAAATCTAAAAACAAAACAGACAGAAAGCTGGGAATAATTAAGAAAACCACTTACAGGGGCCAGTGCTATCACACAGTGGGTTAAAGCCCCAGCCCGCAGAACCAGCACCAGATATTAATTCCCACCAAATCAGGTGTGAGTGCGATTTTCAGGTGAATTCAATCAGAATTCCACAGCCATTCAGCTGGGAGGGGTGGATGAATCCAGAAACAGCCAGTTTACATGGGACTAAATCAAGCCTAATATCACAAAGGACTTTTGCATTTCTTTGGCTTTTTTCACATTTGTCTTATTTATCATGATTTGTAATAAATTTTCTGATGTGAGCTTTAGTTTTGAGACTGGAATATGGAGTTCAGGGCCCCGGAGGAATGGTCTCTTTCAATCAGGGCACAGATGTTGGCTTGCTCCAATTCTGGCTTGCTGTCATTGTTTTGGGTGCCTCAGCCGATTTGTGGTTTTGAGCAGCAATTTTCTAAATATTTTCTTGGTCTGAGTTTCTTTTGCCTTCTTCCATCCCAAATTTTGTATTCTGACGCAGTACAAACAAGAAGTTAGACAGAGGATCCATTATGAAATAAAAAACACAATAAATTGGCCTTTCAGGCTTAGAAATCTACAGGCAGGATGACCAAGATGAATTTTTGTGTTTTGGAAAATGAAATGGAACCAATTTGCTGTGGGGACAGATATTAATTCCCTCCAAATCGAGTTTGACTGCGATTTTCAGGTTAATTCCATCAGAATTCCACAGCCAGTCAGCTGGGAGGGGTGGATGTATCCAGAAACAGCTGGTTTCCTTGTGACTAAATCAAGTCCAATATCACCAAGGACTCTTGCATTTCTTTGGCTTTTTTCACAGTTTTCTTATTTATCATGATTTGTAATGAATTTTCTGATGTGAGCTTTGGTTTGGAGGCTGGAATAAGGAGTTCAGGGTACAGCAGGAATCGTCTTTTTGAATCAGGGCACAGCTGTTGGCTTGCTCCAATTCTGGCTTTCTGTCACTGTTTTGTGTGCCTCTGCTAATTTTGGTTTCTTATGCAGCAATTTTCTAAATGTTTTCTGGGTCTGATTTGGTTTTGCCTTCTTCCTCCCCAGATTTTGTATTCTGATGCAATACAAACAAAAGTTCAGACAGAGTAGCTAGTAAGAAATAAAAAAAAAAAAAAACAAATTGGTGTTTCATGCTTAGAAATTTACAGGCAACGCAACCAACATGAGTTTTTGTGGTTTGGAAAAAGAAATGGAACCCTTTTACTGAGGGGACAGATATTAATTCCCTCCAAATCAAGTGGGAGTGGGATTTTCAGGTGAATTCAATCAGAATTCCACAGCCAGTCAGCTGGGAGGGGTGGATGAATCCAGAAACAGCCGGTTTCCTTGTGACTAAATCAAGCTGCTGCTCCCTGTGGACTTGTCCTCCTCAGCCTCTGACTAGAGCACAGCCACCTCTCCAATGCTGACATCCTCTGACACATGTTTCACTCTTATGTTCTCTCTAAACTGCAGACTCTTGGGCAACATAAGTAAATCTAATGCATCAACTTGCATAGACACACACACCGGAGGACTCCAGAGTCTTGGATTTCAGGTTGTAATTAACTTTCCTTTTCAGAGGACTGGTGAAAAACAAGTCTGGAAGCCAGGGTGTAGCCTTGTGGTTCAGATGCCTGTGTCCCACATGGGAGATTTTGGGTTTGGTTCCAGTCCCTGCCTCCAACTTCCTGATAATGCAGACCATGGAGCTAGTAACTGATGGCTCAGATGATTGGGTTCCCTGCTCCTGGGACAGCCCTGACCACTGTGGATATTTCAGCAGTGAACTAGAGGGTGAATGCCACTTCTCTGTCTCCTTGTTCATTTCTTTGCATCTCAAATTAAAAAACAAATCAAGTATGTTTGTATCATCCATTAAAATAACTTCCTCAATGGAAAAAAAGAGTTTCATTGTTAAATTTGGGGAAAAATAATGCTTCTTGGTTGTAAATGATATATGAATAATGCATAACTGTACATCAGACTTCCATTGTGGACAAGGAAGAGAAAGATGGAAGCAATAATTTTTACTTCTGGCTTTGGTACTTGTCATGTAACCTTGAAAAATTCATTTAAACTCATGGGGCCTGAGCGTCCTTAAAATTACAGGCTCATCTAGTTGAGGCAGGTGGTGTAAGGGGAGGTGGCAGGAAGCTGAGAGCTTTCCTTGTTTCTGTGCCAACAGAGCTAAGTGACATTAGCAAGTCATTTGACCCCTCTGGATCTTCCTCCCTTGTGAGATAAGATTGTCTTTATAGTTAAAGGATTTATTCTACACAGTCCTATCTTATGGTAAGGTTCACATGACTGTGAAGTGTTTTATAAACTGGCAGTGCAATAATCAAGTTGGCACTGAAGATGAAATGCTAAACAGCATAGAAATTCTAAAGCTTGTAGTTCTATGAGGAGCTACACAGAAACATTCAAGTTCATGGGCATTTTTAAATTTAAAAACAGAATCATTGAATCACTGTTCAGAATCAGTATAGTTGCTAAAATTCTTATTTATAATCACTGAGATTGGCAGTGTAATTACTGATAGCATACTCCTAGTGTTGTATATTTTAGTTTATACAATACTTAGACTATATAAAATATAGGTAGCATGGGAAGTGCGATACACAGCAGTCTTGTAGAATGGCAGATGTCCTAAACAGCACTCTGGCCTCAGAATCAGCCCTTAAGGCACTCAGATCTAGCTGAAGAGCCCAAGAGTATTTTAGGTATGGAAAGCCACTCTGGCAAAAAAGAAAAAATAGGACCTAAATAAAAGATCTCTGTGAGTGAGATCCCAGTAGAAAGAACGGGCCATCAAAGAAGGAGGTACCTTTCTCTGAAGGGAGGAGAGAACTTCCACTTTGACTATGACCTTGTCTAAATAAGATGGAAGTCAGTGAACTCAAGAGGCTTCCATAGCCTTGGCAACTCATGACTAGAGCCCAGGGATATTTCTGATGCCATAAACAAGAGTGTCAGATTGTTCAGTCAACAACAGGAATCACTGTGTGCTTACTCCTTTTGTGGGATCTCTGTCCTTAATGTGTTGTCCAATGTGAAGTAATGCTATAACTAGTACTCAAACAGTATTTTACACTTTATGTTCTGTGTGCTGCAAACTGATGAAAACTTAATATAAACTAAATCGATCTTCTTTGTATAAAGATGATTGAAAAAGAATCTTGATGTAAATGGAATGGGAGAGGGAGTGGGAGATGGGCGGGGTGCTGGTGGGAGGGGAGTTAAGGGGGGAAGCCTTTGTAATCCATACACTGTACTTTGGAAAATTATATTCACTAAATAAAAGTTTAAAAATATTAAAAAATAAAAATATAGGTAGCAATATTTAATGCTTCTCTTACTGTTCCTGGATTGGATTATAGCATACATTAATAAACCTTTTTTAAAGATTTATTTATTTATTTATTTGAAAGACAGCATTATTGAGAGTGACACATCAATAGAGATGATCTGTCTGCTGTTTTAATCCCCACGTGGCTGCAAGCAGCTGCAGCTGGGCTAATCCAAAGCCCGGTGCTTCTTCCAGGTCTCCCACATGGATTCAGGCACCCAAGTATTTGGGCCACCTCCTGCTGCTTTCCCCAGCACATTAGCAGGGAGCTAGATTAGAAGCAGAGCAGCTGGGACATGAACCAGTGCCCATAGGGGATGCCAGCACTGCAGGTGGTGGCTTTACCTTATATGCAACAGCACCAGCTACAGCCTATTCATTTTAAATTAATAACTAAAGATTATCTGCTGTTCAGCCTCCAGGCTTTGGCTTGGCCCAGCCTCTGCTGTTGTGGACATTTGGGGAGTGAACCAGAGGTTGAAAGATCTCTCTTCTTATGTCTCTCCCTCTCTAACCTTGCCTTTCAAATAAATAAATGAGTCTTTGAAATAAAAATACATGCATACATACACAGACACACACACACACACACACACGGTACCAACATGGTGGGTAAAGCCATGGCCTGCTGTGCCAGCATCCCATATGGGTGCTGATTCAAGTCCCAGCTGCTCCACTTCCAATCTAGCTTCCTGCTAATGTGCCTGGGAAAGCATCAGAAGGTGGCCCAAGTGCTTGAACCACTGCATTCATGTGGGAGGCCTGGAAGAAGCACCTGGCTTTAGATTGGCTCAGCTGAGGCCAATTTGGGAAGTGAACCAGCAGATGCAAGATCTGTCTCTACCCCTTCTCTATAACTCTGCCTTTCAAATAAATAATAGATTTTTAAAATGGGGGAAAAGGGCAGTTTTGTTGCCTTCCCTTTACCTAGAGTAACATAATCAAAATCTGTTAGGCAAATGAATAAGGGAAATTCTGAGATCATGTATTGACCACAGAAGAGAATGGATTCCTTGTGCATTTTCTGCAAGCCCATGCTAGTTGGAACCAAGGGAAGCATAACAAAAAAGGGGAGGCCTATATCCCTCTTATTTGTCTTCTTTGTTCATTGGAGCAGTGGAGAGTTGAGTAATGTAATATTGGTGTTTGTCTCCATACAGTTCATGTCTATTTAGCTGGTTCTTTTTATTTGCATTTCTTTTTTATTTATTTTAAGAGATTTATTTGAAAGGCATAGAGACAGGGGTCTTCGATCTGCTGGTTTGATTCCCCAATGTTTGGGTGAGGCTGAAGGCCCATGAGCCCCCTCCCATCTCCCATGTCCTGTGGGGTCCAACCACCTGTCCATCACCACTGCACTCGTTGGCTGGAGTGGGAGAGGAAGTAGGGCATCATGGAATGGAACTGGTGCCCATGATGCGGGCCCTGCAGGCTGTGGTTGCACCCCCATGCCACGGTGCCGTCCTCAAAAAACCTTTCTTTAAAGTGGAATTAGGGGTAAAAATGGTCTGAGTTGAATGTGCGTTTCTGTTGTGAGAGAGGCTGAGGCTCCGTGGGTGCCTGGGGGCCAACAGGAACACCTGAAGCCTTGGCCCCCAGGTCCCGGTGTCTCCCCTCTGCTTCTGCCCTGCCTTCAGGCCCGGCCCAGGCTCCAGTTGTGCCTCAGGGATTTCAGCACCAAACTGGTCACTTTAGGTCACTTTGTGATGCCTGACTTCTGCCCAAAGAAGGAAGCAAGAAGGGGCCCAGCAGGCTTCCCCCGACCTCTGGAGCCCCGAGCCATGGTGCCGGCCCACGACCCTGGGAGCCCGTGATGATTCTGGACCAGCCATTGGGACCCACGACCCCTGACCCCAGGCTCCAACCCCTTCGAGGTCACCACTGCAGCCTCCTATTTAGCTGGTTCTTAATCCTCAAGAAGGGATTTAGGTCAATGTTCTATTCTCATTAAAGACCTTTATGTTTAATTAAAGATTCTGTTAGTAATTTTAACCCTGGGTCATTCTAAAGATGTGCTGTGACTTAGGTTTAGAAAAGAGCATCTTCCTTGCCACCCTCATCTCAGCTCTGGGGGCTGTCAGTTCTCCCTGCACAGATTCAGTAATGCATGCTTCTTCTCTACTACAAAGATCTTATGTTGGTCATATTTCCAGTTACCAAAATCAAATCAACTCACACCTGGACTCTGAGTATTCAATGACATTAGTTATCAAAATAAATGTATTCAAATATTCAAAGACCACTTCAAAGCTTAACTGCCTTCAAGAGTGTTTGGCACTTGGAACAGCCACTGTGGTTTTCTACACATGAGTACTCACTATTTTATATACCACTTAACAATTCAAACATCACTTCAGCTTCAGCAATACACAACAATAGAATGGATGATTCTACATAATAAACATGTTACATTAGTTTGGACTTAAAAACTAGAACTAAAACCATGCGGCAACATGGATGGATTTAAGGAAAGATGTAGAGCTAGGTAGCTAAGGCTACAGAATCCCAGACCTATTGATTTTAAGTGAGTCTGGAACAACAGCATTCCATTGCATTATCTTCCATCTCAGAGTCCTGCTTTTCCAGTGAGACCCACCCCACTCAGACCACGTATTTCCTGCCTGTGTCTTCACGGTGGTGGAAGCTGTTCTCATACAGGCATCTCCTGGACAGTCACCAGCTTCCTGATTTACTACCTGAACTGGAATCCCCAGTTGCGACATATATTTCCCAAACACCCAGGCTGAACTGAATGTTCGTCTCTGGCAGTCAAAAACTTCTGCCTTAGGAAACAGAACATGTCCTCTACTCTGGGGCTCCTTTTTCTTCTCATGGGGTTCTGTGGTGATCTGTGGTTTTCAACACAAGTCCTGGGAGCATTCTGACACAAAAGAAAGACCAGGGATAAGAGTTCTTTCTGGGGGCTGGTGTTGTGGCATAGCAAGTTACACTGCTGCCTGCAGCACTAACATCCCACATGAATGCTGGTTTGACTCCCAGCTGCTCTTCTTCTTCCACAACTCCTTGCTAGGTAAAGCAGCAGAGAATGGCCCAAGCGCTTGGTCCTCTGCCCCCACATGGGAGACCTGGAGGAAGCTGCTGGCTTCAACCTGGCCCAGCCCTGGCCATTGTGGCCATTTAGGGAGTGAGTCAGCAGATGGACCGCTGTCTTTCCCTCTCTTTTTCTCTCTGTAACTCTGCCTTGCAAAAAAATACAACTTCAGAAAGTTATTCTCCATCAAGCAATACACCCTTTTCCAGGGAGTTGTAAAGCTGGGAGTCATAGCTTCTTGTATATTTTGGATAATAAGAGTTTTGGTTTGAAAGCATGTTCATCTGAAACAAAGATCACTCATTATCCTTTGTTAGAGAAGGGGGCTCTGCTCTTGGAAAGTGAAAATCAGAAGTGGTAATGTGTGATGAGCTCCACCTGCCAGGTCTGGGGAGACTTATTTGAAAGACAGGACACCAGGAGAGGAAGCTTTTCAGATTCCCTGGCCCTTGCTTTAGTCTTATGTCTTTACTTCTTTTGTTGCTTCTTGATGTCAAAAGTGTACACTTTATGCTGAAATGAGGAATTGTGTCTAACCTCTTTTGGGCCTTTTTCTAAGCAGAATGTATATATTTTTCTTGAATATAAGGATAGCTTCTGGGGTGGGTGGATTTTTTTGGAAGTTTTCACAAGCTAGCCAGTAGCCTATATTTGCTTCACAGAATTCAGTTTTTAGAAAAGCCTCCAATACAGCCAGACCATCTGTAGGTAGGGAAGAGCAGGCAGAAAAATAAAAAGAAACATGAGGAATATGAGGAAGCTAATGATCAAATAATCCCTTGTGCTTTTCTAGTACTAGGATTAGCTATTCTCGTTTTTACTCATTCCTGTAATCCTGCGGATTTAGCTCTTTAAAGACAAAGATGCCTGTAGGCAAAATACTTCATTGGTTCCATACTACTAAAACAGAAATACTTCAGTTTGTTTTAGTGCCAAAAATGTATTTACAGGAGAGGCATAAATCCTCAGGGAACTAAGTTTCTTGCAAACACTGCATGCAATGAAAAGCATCCTCAGCCTCAACCAAGAGCACTGCCATTGCAGAGCTGAAGGCTGATTTATCTTCCCCACCTGGTATGAATATGCTGCGAAATAAACAGAGATAAACAGACCTTCTAGGTTAAGTCAAATTCTGCCTGGTGAGCTGCTCATTTGAGGACACAGCCTTTCTGCACTCTTGTGATACTTGCAATGGATTCAATTCAAGCCTAATTCACAATTGCTGGCCAGCAGCTCCTGGAATGCTTCTGACCACAACAGTGCCTCCTTCAGGGAAGGTCTGCAAGAGCAGTTCTCTAATGAGTTGTGCTCAGAGCAGTTCCCCTCCCAGCTCAGCAGTGAGCTCTTCAGATTGCAAACACAGGAATCTCAACTTACTTGATGAAAGCTTGCTACCTGCTTTTCTTGCCAATTGTGGCCTTCCCAGGAATGGTGGAGTTTTGCCATAGGTAGCTCAACCCAGTCTTCAATACTCTTATTCTTACAAAAAAAAAAAAAAAAAAAAAAGACAATTCACTAAGTGGTCATCCTTGAATACACTACTGAGCCTGAATGCATTTTTACCAAATAAAGTTGCCCAATAGCTATAAACCAAAAGCCAACAACAGGCTTGCCCATCTAATATTACACTCAGCCCCGAAGTACTGAGCAGTTTCATCAGTTCCTCAGAATGTAACTACGCTGTGAGGACTACAGATAGGGATACCCAAATTTTAATTATCAATACACTGCACAGCTAATAAAGCAGATGCTGTCTCTGGCCCACAAAAGGAGACAGTTTCCCTGCAAGGTTAACCGCAATCGGGAGACATTTTGCACCTGATGGAACCCACAGCGGGACTGCTTTGAGCCAGCTCCTCTCCTTCCCTTTCCACTTTCGGTCCAGGATGGGACAGAGACCATGCACAGGAGGTGCCACCAGTCACCCATTTCCCCCTGTCCACCTGCAATGCTCCTGGGAGGCAGATGTTGCAGAACAGTGATTTGTTCCATGATTGTCACGGTGTGAGATCATCCCACCATGAGAAAATGACCATGGACTCCAATGAGATATCAACCACAGAAGCACTGCCACCAACAGCAGTGCAGGAGGGTGGATGATGGAAGGCACAACATGGCCAGGATCCCTAGGGACCCCGCAGGACTCTGCTGCCCTGGATGCCTACAGCAGGCAGCTGCACGAGCGCCCAGTGCACCTCCAGCACCCTTCTACCAAACCCTTCCCCCGTCTGCCCATGCAGACCACACAGATGCTGTGTCAGTGAGTAAATTAGCGCTGTGCACTAGGTTGTCCTGCTGAGACTTGGCCTTCATTACTTCCCCAAGTGCAGCACGTGCTGCAAGCCTCAGCCAGCAGGGCTGGCGGGAGAGGTGAGCAGTCGTACTCACCAGGTCTGTCTCTTCTTCTCCTGCCCCTCCTGACTCAGGGGCCACCGATGGCATTTTAGCCCCAAGGCACGAAACGGGACGGCCAAGAACCTAACACCACCCATGTCACGCGCACACACTGCAACTACCAGCTGCCCACCAATGACCACCGACTTTATAGCCAGCCTGGCATGGGGCGGGTCTTGCAGCACTGGTCCTGCCTCAGGGCAGCAAAGATTGTCCTGAGGCCCCCTGCTGGACTGAGCCTGAACTGCCCTGCAGCAGATTCTGGAAGCAAGAGAGCTCCTGATGGCTGAGGCCCTGGCTCAGAGTACACTTAGAGAGACCCTATGCCTGGCAAGGGCACCGGGGCCCTGGACTTTCCCAGGCTGCAGTCCTAGGGTGGAGGCTGGCTCGGCCCTTCCTTCCTCAGCCATGCCCGCAGGTGGAGCAGGGTTCCCATGGGGCATCTTCCTTCGTGGGAGAGCGGGTAAACCCCAAATGCCATGACTCCCGGTGCCGGGTGCTGGCCTGCAGCCTTCCGGGAGGGAGTAGGTGACAGTGACTTTGTGGGGAGGTGACACTTGAGCTGGGCCTGTATTTTTGGGTTAGTTCTAGATGCACATCCCAGTCACCTGGACCTGCGGGTCTGCTGCAGGCCTCCTGGAGGCTCTGGGAGCTGGGCGTCCTGGTGGCAAGGGCAGGAGGGTGGGAGGTCGAGGCGCTGAGCTCCCACTGGGTGCACCAGGCACTTTGGAGCTGTTCAGAGTAAGGAGTCGAGGTCACCTCCTGAACCACTCCTGGTTCCAAACTCCTGGTTTGGGATTTGCCAGAACCCTGAAGTAGGGGTGTGGTGGGGGTGGTAGTGGTTGGCTTCAATGCACTGTATTTGTGAATTCTTCAAACACAGCTTCTCCCTACTCCTGCAGGCTTTCAAGTGATTGACGAGGACAGAGTCCCTCCACTGCAAAGTGACTGAAGTTTGGAAACTACGTCCAGAACTTCACAATGTGTATTCAGGTGGTCATCCTTGAGGCCTGCAGGTGGACAGCAAGAGCAACAGTAAGATATTAATTACTGTAGATACTCTCCTTTCTTTCCGGTAGACCCACCAAAAGAGAATGGGAGATGAGTACTTGAACATTGGAACCAGTCAGCATGTTAGGGTGAGCTGCCAGTACTTGGAGCTCAGGAGTGGACATGGAGAGCAAAACATGCATTGTTACTAAAGAGGACAGTTAGGCATTTTACTGTGAAAAGGGAAATCATTTAGATGTGAGCAAGACACCTTAAGTAAATGTCTGTATATTTATTTTTGTTTATTTGCAAGGCAGAGAGAGCCCTTCCATTTACTGCTCATTCCTCAAATGTCTGCACCAACCAGAGCTGGGTCAGGCTGAAGCCAGGAACTCAGTGTGGGTCCCCTACACAGGTGGCAGGGACTCAAGTACTTGAGCCATCAGCTGCTGCCTCCCAGGGTTCTGTTAGCAGGAAGCCAGAAGCAGAAGCAGGGCTAGGGCCTGGGCATTCTGACTGGGATGTGGAAGGCTTTACCACTATGCCAAACACATGCTCCAGTAAGCTGTTTCAACACGTTTGCAAAATGTAAGAATGTGGTTTTAAATATATGCTCTTCATCTTAAAAATTTGCATAATCTTATATTCAGTTTCATATGATTCAATACTTATTATTAAATACAAGTAACATTTAGACACATGCTTTCCTCACCAATACAAACCTCAGTAATTTTTTCACTTAGAACCTTGAATATTAGCATTCATTCAGACTGAAGTTCACTCATAGGCTGGGAATTCTGACAAAGAGACAGTAGGGAAAAAAATCTAGATGTGTAGCTGATACCTAGTAAGATTCTGAACCTGACTGATAGAATCTCAGTAACTGTTCAGAGAGTCACTTCATACCTCTCCCCTCTGTAATGAGAAGACTGTGTCCTTTGGCCACTTTCACATGATGTTATGTAAATCTAACCTGAAAAGCCTTTTATAAATTCTGAAGTACCATACAGAAGCATATTATGCATTTCCATATGTGTGAAAAAAGGCAATGTCAAAGGCATAGCTATTCCAGAGAGAAGTTAGGAGGATTAGCTCAGTTTGTAAATGTGTAAGTACCATTAAATATCTACATATTTGAAATAGATTTATAGAGTGTGGAGTTCATGATAGATATTGAATAAATGCACTCTGGATAATAAGCAAATATCAGAAATAATGCCACACCCATCATTGTTTAAACTCTTCAGACAGCTCCGTGCCAGGGAAGTGCAGTGATCCCTGTAAATTAACAAAAATCAATCTGTGTATACCCATGGAAGCCACTGGTTTATATGCAGCCTATACTAGAGGTTTTTGTGTTTAGTAAAATTACTTGATTTTTTAATGAATGCTTTCAGACTGATACCTGATGCTGAGTGGCAGACAATTTTTTCTGAAAAGTATGTGGTTGAGAAATATAAATATAAATCAGTTTATAATTTTTGTGTCTGAATATTTTTATGCATTGAGACAATACCTGCAATAATCAGAAGACTTTTCCTCAAAGTTGCTACATTGATGCATCTTCATTTATGTATGTAATGTATGTTTAGGTAAAAGGAAGAGAGAGAGAGAGATCTTTATCTTTCATCTGCTGGCTCAGTTCCAGATGGCCACAAAAGCTGGGGCTGAGCCAGGCTGAAGCCAGGACCCTGGAACTCTGTCCCAGTCCCCCATGTGGGTGCAGGAACCCAAAGACTTGGGCAATCTTTGCTCCTTTCCCAAGCAAAGAGCTGGACGAGAAGTGAAGCAGGTGAGTCTCAAACAGTGCCATAAGGCATGCTGCTGTTGCAGTTGGCAACTTACCTCTTTGTACCGCAATGCTGGCCCTAGATTGATGACATGTTTAAGTGCTGCCACTGGATTTTGGCTAAATAGGATGACTTAACATGTTTTCCACTCTGTGGAAGAGGAACGAATAAGGCAGTTGGTTGTAAAAGTTGCCCATGGAAACCACAGCCTGAGAAAGATGAATCAACTCACCTTGCATTTTCCACCTTGCATCTACACCACCCTTTTCTGGACAAACATCTGATTGTATGCCCTTGTGATGGAGGTTCTCAGGGTGCTGGAACCTTTTGTAATTTTTTAAAAATATAGATTAAGAAGAAGGCAAATAAACAAAAAATTACAAACTGCTGCCAATACCAAGAAGAGATTATTGAGAGTAAAAGGTCACCTGTTGGAGCCAGCACTGTGGCACATCAGGTTAAAGCCCTGGCCTGAAATACAGGCATCCCATATGAGTGCTGGTAGAGTTCCGGCTGCTCCACCTCCAGTCCAGCCTCTTGCTAATGCACCTGGGAAAACAGTAGAGGATGGCCCAAGGACCATTTTGCTCATGTGGGAGACCCAGAAGAAGCTCCTGGCTCCTGGCTTCAGATCAGCTCAGCTCTGTCCATTGTAGCCATTTGGGCAGTGAACCAGCAGACAGAAGATTCTCTCTCTCTCTCTCTCTCTCTCTCTCCCTACCTCACTCTCTACCTCTCTATATAACTTTTTCAAATAAATAAAATAATTTTTTTTAAAAAAAAGGTATCCTGCCATACTTCTTTCTTTCCTGTTAATTCCTAGGAATTAAAAATTGTCAGGGCCAGCACTGTGGCAAAATGGGTTATACCAACATCTGCAGTACTAGCATTCTCTATGGGCACCAATTGCATGTTCTACTTCTGATCCAGCTCCCTGCTAACATACCTGGGAAAGCAGCAGAATATGGTACAAATCCTTGGGTCCTGCACCCAAGCTGGGACCTGGATGAAATTTCCCTGACTCCTGGCTTTTTTTTAAAGATTTGCTTATTTCTTTGAAAGAGTTACACACACACACACAGAGAGAGAGAGAGAGAGAGAGAGAGGGAGAAAGGGAAGTCTTCCATCTGATGGTTTACTCCCCAACTGGTTGTAATGGCTGGAGCTGCACTGATCTGAAGCCAGGAACGAGGAGCTTCTTCCACGTCTCCCACTTAGGCAGGGGCCCAAGGACTTGGGCCATCTCCTACTGCTTTCCCAGGCCATAAGCTGAAAGCTTGATCACAAGTGGAGCAGCCCGGTCTTGAACCAGCACCCTTATGGGATGCCAGTGCTTCAGGCCAGGTTGTAAATCTGCTGGGCCATAGCTCTGGCCTCCCATGCATGTGCATGGGCCCAAGCACTTGGGACATTTTCTACTGCTTTCCCAGGCCATAGCAAGTAGCTGGATCAGAAGTGGAGCAGTAAGGACTCAAACCAGTGCCCATATGGGATGCCCATAATGTTTTCTTTAATTGGAGAAATGTTCCTTTGATAGAATGAGCGTATGACCCCACAATATTCTCTACTTACTCATAATAGGGTCTGAGATGTAAAAGTCATGATTAATTTCTTAGAAGAAAATTTACATACCCAGAAGCAAAGAGAGAAAATTAACCTTTTGTTTTTCTCATGATTGAATCAGAGTTTCAAAACTAATACTTAACTTGTATTTTAGAGGAGTTAATGACTTAACCATCTCTTCTATTAGAAATACTATGTTGTGGCCAGTGCTGTGGCACAGTAGGTTAAAGCACTGGCCTGAAGTGCCAGCATCCCATATGGGCTCCGGTTCTAGTCCCAGCTGCTCCTCTTCTGATCCAGCTCTCTGCTATGGCCTGGGAAAGCAGTAGAAGATGGCCCAAGTCTTTGGGCTGTTCTGAGGCTCTTAGCATAGTGAAGATATCTTAGATTCTCATTAGTGAAATCTTTAGAAATGTCAGAAAGCATGTAACTTTCTTTAACGATCTGAAACAGAGATGAGATAAATAAGGGCAGAACTGCTCAGCAGCCACACTGCAGGAATATGTATCTTTCTGACGATATCTTCATCTGCTTCTTGCAGTTGCAGCCAATCTGTGAGCTCTTGGTCTGTTTTCTGCCCTTGGGAGGGCCTAGGGTGCTCTATATTGTCTGTAAGGATTCAAAATTTGTTGTATATTAGTGTCTAACCATAAAATTTCCAAAGTGAAAAGCTGGATGTAATAAACTATGCCAGACTGCAAAAAAAAAAATACAAACATGGTGTACTGTCTATAAAGTACAGCGGTAAATCTGTATTATAGAGATACACATCTCTACACTATTCTCTGTTTCTTTCCCTCTGAAAGTCTACATTCAGCTCTCGATGGTGTGATTACTTAGGAATAGATTTTATATACTTACTTTCATAATCAGTGAACTCGGAATTATTATTGTAGTATTGAGGATTGTACTGACTAAAACACTATGTTTATTCCATGTTAAATAACATCATCCTATCTTTGGATTCCATTTGTCCTGCTACTGATGTATTCACAGGAGAGGGGAGGTGGGAGGAAAACCCAAGATCCATCAGGGTGGAGGAGGAATGTCAGAGGCTGTGGTTCTATTGTACTGCAGCTTGGGTTCTGGAAGAACACATTAATGGACCCAGATGGTTTGAAGCTAACTGAGGGCCTATGTTCTGTACACTTGTTTGTGGTACTGCATTTTCATTTATGTAAAATTTATTTTCTTCAAGCAATATATTAATTTGGATGAAAATGAAGATGTTAAGGAATTTTCAGAATGGGTCTGTTTAACCCTCATTGGCTTTGTTTTTAGGCACTTAACTCAGAAAAGAAAAGATAGAAAAATACATTTTGGGTTCTCTTCATCTGTACCACGGCACTCTCTGGTTAAGATTTGTCATTTTGTCATATTTGATTCTCTAGACTCCCTGAAAAATCCCCTACTTCATTAGATGGAGTCCGTGTCTCACCATGGCAGTGAAAAGTTTAAAATGTTCCAGCTGTGCATTTAGCTAGGCCGTGGACACATGCCATGACACTTGCCAGCCAATTGTGTCAGGGGCATCATCTGAATCAGAATTACTTGCATGAAAAAAAGGAGTTGCAGATTCTTCCAGTGAAAGTGGAGAGGAGCAAGAGCTGCAGAACATTGCCAGGGGTGAGTGTGCCATGGGATGCCATGTGGTGGCTGGTGTCTGGGGTGCTGGTTCTGCAGAAGATAGGGCTTATGGGGGCTGGTGCTGTGGTGTAGCAGGTAAGTCTGCCGCCTGCAGTGCCAGCATCCCATATGGTCACTGGTTCAAGTCCAGCTGCTCCATTTCTGATCCAGCTGTGCTATGGCCTGAGACAGCATTAGAAGATTGCCCACATCCTTGGACTCCTGAACCCACATGGGAGACCTGGAAGAAGCTCCTAACTCCTGGCTTTGGATCAGCTCAGCTCTGGCCATTGCATCCAATTGGGGAGTAAACCAGCCGATGGAAGATTCTCTCTCTCTCTCTCTCTCTCTCTCTCTCTGTGTAACTCTGACTTTCAAATAAATAAATCTTTTTTTTTAAAAGAGCTTATGCTGATGGATAGTGGTCATGGAAAATGTATGGGACATTTTTCAGCAAGATTTTGAATGAATTTTCCAACCCCTGAACCTCCTAGAGATTGGAATAGACTTCTAATGCGTAACTTCCTCTTATGCTTAATTAGGTTTTTGTTTTGAATTGTTTTTGATGAAACAGCAAGGAATTCTGAGTTATAGACTTCCTATTTCAGAGACAGAAGAACACTGATGCCTGCATTTTAATTAAATAATGCCTATCACCCTTTCTTAAGCAACAAATGATCACAGATTCTCTCTTTGCTGCTAAGTAATGAGCATGGTGATTCTTCCCACCATAACCATCTTCCCACCTACACTCCCTCCCCTCTTCCTCCTTCCTCTCCTATTGACATGGAATGCCTTACATAGCTAGGGTGAACATTTAACCCGCTGGCCCTAGGTGTTCATACACTTCAACTCTGTGTTATTATTCATATGCCCTTTTTATGACCAAGCTTATGTCAGAACGACAAATTATATATTCACCTAATACTGAGAGTCATCAAATTGATTTCTATTTTCTTCTCTCTTAGGGAGTTCTTGAGGGGCAGAAATATTTATTTTGTATATCATGTATTTATTCAACTAAAAGACTGACTGTCAAGATGCTGAGTTTTAGTGTCAAAGCAAATATGTTTCTAGACCCCATGAAGTTTACAGTCTGACAAGAAAGAGCAATCTACCCAAAGAATATTGTTTAACGTAGTAAATTCTGGTGTGAAGCCAGTGGATAAAGATTGAAGCATTCTTAATCTAGCACCAACTCTAATCCCATGATCTCTAATTGAGAGAAGTAATCAGAAACACAGAACTCCATGTTACCCAGTTATCTCTTTGAATTTCTGATTAAAAAATAAAACATATCAAACAACACACAAATACCTAGGAGTGCATAATATTTATATACTATCTTGATATTAAAAATAAGAACAAATAACCATGAAAAATAGCAACTTTGAATCTCCTTTTTTTTTCTAGACAAGTTATAATCCTATGTGGTTCTATACAGTTAATTATTATAGTAAATTACAGTACATCATTACAGTAAATTATTACAGTAAGTAACTATAGTAAATTACCTTTGTAGGTAAACTTCATCTCTCTCACATTTTTCCATTTGATAAATCAGATTTTAAAAACTGAGACCCAAGAGAAAAGAAAGATTTTTAAGCTAGTGTTATATGTTGATTGGCTCTCTAAAAATGATTTATTTATTTATTTGAAAGTCAGAGTTACACAGAGTAGAAGGCGAGAGAGAGAGAGAGACATCTTCCATCTTTTGGTTCACTCACCAATTGGTCACAATGGCTGGAGCTGTACTGCTCCAATGCCAGCATCCAGGAATTTCTTCTGGGTCTCCCACACAGGTGCAGCTGCCCAAGGACTTGGGCCATCTTCCACCACTTTCCCTGGCCATAGCAGAGAGTTGGGTCAAATGAAGAGTAGCCGGGACTCAACCTCCACCCATATGGAATGTCCATGCTGGCAGTAGCTTTACCTGCTATGCCACAGTGCTGCACCCTTGATTAGCCTTTATCTTAGACTTTTTAATGATATTAAAAAACACCGTATTTTTCTAAGCTCTTTCCATTCAGTTTCTACTTTGTAAATTCCAGATAATACGGTCCCCAGAATTAATCTAAGGTATAAATGATATGATATAAGGCATTTAACCCCTTAACCTGTCTCCTTGAATACTCAGCTATGTTAGCTCTGTGTCCATTCTTCTGTCTCTGTACTAGATAAATAAAAAGAAAGTGTAAAATGATTTGAAAAGAACTATAAGGGGTCAGTACTGTGGTGCTGCTGCCAATTGGGGAGTGAACCAGCAGATGGAAAACACCTCTCTCTCTCTCTCTCTCTCTCTCTGCCTCTCCTTCTCTGTAACTCTGACTTCCAAATAAATAAATAAATCTTAAAAGAACTATAAACATCAATAAAACACAAATGAAAATTGTATTCTCAAAACTGGATATTAAACCATGCCTTCTACACCTCTGTTAAAAGTTACATTCTATCATAGTCATTTATGATTTCTAGGGCCAAAGTAGTAAATAAGATTTTTCTGGAAGAGACAGAGGTTATGAGGGAGCCAGGATTTGGGGTCAGTTAGCAGCAGTGAGTGTCACTCTTTCAGATTTGATTCAGGAAAGGAAGAAAGCAACTGATCCCTGAGATTTTGGTGGGGGGAAGGAAAGGAAGGAGGGACTGAATAAAAGCAAAGGCCCTCTGGTTGTGGGCACCCACCCCTGACTGCAGCCTTTGGGGAGGGCCAGCTGGTGTCTCTATGGATGTTGCGGCCTGGACTCAGTTTCCCTGAGTTCCCAGGAGCTCCAACATATTCTGCCTTCTAATGGCTGTGCCCATTCGCCTGCTACAGCCAGTCCCTGGGGCTCTGAGTTGGACCAGAGGGAGTTCATTCCCTGATCAGGGTCAGCCCTGGGGGCTGTGCTGCTCCTTCTCTGGCATTTACTGCATCTCCTGCTCTGCACGTGCAATCCCAGGCAGTTTCTGAGTGCTCACCCCGAGCCTGCCTCCTGCTGCTTCTTCCCTCTTCATCCTCCACCTGTGGGTCCCAGTTACCAGGGACTCTGTTCCCCACACTCCCTGCTTTGCTCCCCGTGTTTCTGGAAGAAAGTGTACCTGCTCTGGGACTTTCTGCTGCAGGTTTGGAATGCAGGAAGGGGCGGCAACATGTGTGGGAGAAGGGTGGGTGCCAGGGCACCAGAGATCTTGGCAGTTTCCCCCGAGGTCAGGGCTGGGACCTGGGCTGTTCTGTCTCCCACCTCTGCTTCCCAGGCTCCCAGTGCCTGGACTCTCTCCTGCAGAACCTTACCCAAACTGTCCCTAATGTGCTTTATTTAGTGGTTACAGGAGAGAGAGGGCAGCGTTCTGGGAACCTGCACATGCAGAGAAGGAAGGCGGAAAGACTCCCACTCTCCACAGTTAAATAAGCTGGGTTCCCACTGTGGGTGGTCTCAGAATGCAGTCGGGCTGGGCCTCTTGATGTTTTCTGGGCTGTTGGTTCCTGCAGGGTGGGGCTGGGTGGCCTTCAGCAGGGAGCCTGTGGCAGCAGAGGGGTGGGAAGAAGGATCTGACAAGGATCTGCCCCACTGCTCTCATCCTGCACCTCATCTTCCTGGTGGGGAGCAGTGTAAAGCGTGAATAGCTGCTTTGTGCATTGATCCCTCTCAAGTATTAATTATCAGACTTTTCCAATGTGGAATTTGAAGCTGTTCCAGAAACCTGGGGTGGGAAAACTCCCTTCTTTCAAACAGGCACAGAGACAGGGGAGGATCCAAGGAGTCTCTATTAATGGCCCTAGGCTCAGCTGGAATGATTTCCTGAGAACTGAGCATCAAATTCAAGTTTCTTAGCTGTTACAGCATTGGTGGGTTTAAATGGCAGCCTACATGACTTAGGACTGTTAGAGTTGGATTGCTCTTGCCACCCCCAAAACGCTCCAAGAGACCTTCTCTCATGCAATTAACAAAGGATAAGGTTTATTGATGATCTGACATGTCGGGGCCCCCGTCCCAGTACAGGCGAGCGGCCCCAAATAGTCTTGGGTTAGGGTTTTTATACATGTTTAAACAAAGAAAATCAATCATTGCATAGATCAGACAGAGGTATAGAGTAAACAATTGATACAAGTTAAGTGATTTTACAACCAGTTGATTTATGAATACAGGGAGTACAGGATATCGAGTAAGGGCCTGATTAGACCTCAGAGAACCATATGGCCTATACAGGGAGTATCAAAAAGCCTCCTATTGCCAAAAGGGAGGGCCACACAACAAACATAACAAGGTTGCAGGAACTGCCTTGATGATACCTAGGAATGCAGCTGAATGACGATAAGGGACACATGGTGGGGTCAGGGGTCCAGGAGGCAAAGAGATATATGGTGACTTCTTCTATCTTACTTAGGTGAAACTAAGGTTACGCTCACATTGGGGTAATTTACTGACTAATTAACTTTATAGAGAATGGCTATGCAGAGCAAGTCTAAGGAGGTCAGGAAAGCTCACCAGAGGAGGTTGGTGGGGGGAGCGGCTTTTAACTTTTTAACCCTTCATTCCCCACTCCTCTTAGGCCAGGGTCTCTAATCTTAGAGACAATCTGTTTCCCCTTCCCTGTGTGTTACATATTGTTGACGAATTACCATGAGTTTAACATTTTTAACTTGCTTTCGAAGAAATGTGACAAGCCTATTTAATATACAGGGTCCTATAGTAATAATTAGGAGCAGCACAACTAGGGGACCTGCCAGTGCTGATAATAACGTAGTCAGCTAGGGAGACTTAGTGAACCACGACTCAAACCATCCCTGTTGCTGAAGTCTGTCCCACTGTCTTTCCTCTAAGCGTTTACATAGTTGAGCCATGTTGTCCCTCGCCACCCCTGTCTTGTCTACATAGAAGCAGCATTCCTCCTTAAGGGCTGCGCATAACCCCCCCTCCTCTATGAAAATGAGATCCAACCCCCCGCCTGTTCTGCAATACTGAAATGCAGATACTGGGCTGTATCTGGGAGGTTGTAGAAGATTTGTCAGGCAGAAGGGGTGGGGATCTCCACCTGGCAGGTTATCAGGTAGAAGGGGGCAGGGCAGGATGCAAAGGCTGGGCTTCCAGTGAAACATTGTCAGGATGACTGAGGTGCAGATGCATATGCTGGACACATTAGGCCTTTATGTCACACACACATAAGCTCATAACTGACTTTCTGCCTAATATTTTTCCCTCAAGAGGTAATACCCAAAATTCTTCTTTGGGATTATGGATGGAGTTCCGTTTTCTGTAACTTCTTCGAAGCTGGCATGTGGGCGTCGAGGGGGGTTTGGGTATTTCCTCTTGCTACCTGTCTTATGGTGTGCAACAGTGGCCTTGGAAAGACAGTGCCGCTCGGTCCAGAGGGCTGTTCAGGTAGTCCAGTGGAATGGGCTGGAAGCCTTGCCTGATGACCATTTGGAGTTTAACAGCTTTTAGTCTGTTAGAGACAAAACAAACAAGGGCATTAAAAACACACAGTGCAAAGGGAAGCATCAAGATTGCAGAAGTTATTGGGCCAAGGAGAGGAAACAGCCAGGATTTCTGTGACCAGATATCAGGCCAGAAATCCCAGCCCTGCTTTGCCTGCTCCTGGAGCTGTTTGGCTTTTTCCAGGAAAAGTACGAATTTGGATTTGTACCTGTCTAGTCTGATTGACCCAGAGACAACATTTTTCCTGGAACATGGCACAAATAGCTAACGTGCCATGCCATAACTATTGCATACCCTGAGAAGCAGGTCCAGTCTGACAAAGCTGCTTCCATCTGTGACTCAAACCTCATCTGCGTTAGTCAGGGGTTGTCTCTTGGGTCCCTTCTGCTGGCATAGATCAAGTCTATAGTCTCAGTACAGGAGTGGAAGGGACCACTTTCCCCTGGAACTGGCAGGGAGGGCTTTTTAAGTTTAATACTATTGGATGGACTTTTAAGGCCTGGCTGGGTGTGTGAGGCCCAGACCTATCCATGGGGTGCTGTTAAGAGAATTGTAAGAGATGCAAATCTCCCTTAAGGGAGGCACCCTGTTGACTTGCATTACATGGCTGGACTAGGAGGAGAGCTGAATAGGAGGCTGATAGAAATAGGCAACTTGCATTTTACTGACCCTAGGCCATCCCCAATAGCAGTGGCTGGAGCTGGAAGCTGGGCAGAGCCAAAGGCTTTTTAGCTCGGGGCCACAGGGTCTGTGGTTCTGAACCAGGAGTCCTTCGACACCCAGGGCAGTTCCATGTCCAGTGACCATGCTCTTGGCAGAGCTGACAGAAGGCAGTCGCTGTTACAACAGCTGCTTGCCCAATGCAACAGGCACCATTTGGGGTGCATTGGCTTTGCTGGGTTTCCTTGACAGTGGATCACCGTGTAAAGCAGCCACTGATTGGCCTGTTGCCCATCCTTACATCACTCCTGCTGCTAGCTTGCTCCTCATTTCCCTGGTCTCTAATAAAGTGGACCAAGGAGGCAGCCTCTATGATGTCAGTCAAGGGGGTGCTCAACCCCGTCCCTGATTTTTGGAGTTTTTTTTTTTTTTTTTTTATTTTAGGGTGAGCTAGAAAAACTATGGTCATGGGCAAATTCTGACACTTAGTATTTTTCTGTGAGTTAAGACCATGCCCATGAGAACTATGACCATTTAGGTAAGATTCACTGTGGTGACCTGCTTGTATACTTTGAGATTACTAGTGTAACTTTTTATCTATTTCTCAGTTTGGTTTAAAAGGGGAGTTCTGCCCATTTGCTGCGTACACTGAAAAATCAATCTAGCTGTCACATTTTAACCTCTTATTCTGGCTATGTTGTTTGGTCCTCTATACTGTGACCAGGCATTATTATAGAAATGGTCAGTCATCCCTTACATAAGGTCTGGGGATCAAACTGTATATCACTGTGGAGAGTCCTGCAGAACAGTGGTAACTTCCCTTCTGGAAAAGAAAAGAGGAGAAGTGAGGCAGCGAGTCGGGTCTCTAGCCTGACTTCCTGGGCTTTCAGATTTAACCAGCGTTTAACCAGTGCTTACTGCGTAGCCTGACTTAGAGGAGAAATTGTGGCAGAGGTCTCTGCCATCCTTTGGCCTCCAGATATTTACCGTGAAGCCAGTGGGTTATGGGCCTGGGTTTCTGGGTTTTCACCGTGTAGCCTGTGGACACTAGAGCCTTTTTGGGCTCCTGGAACCCAGTTTTCTAGCATTTGCCACATAACCATCTCCCGTCGTCTCTAAGTCTCTTTTGGCACACTTTTTCCCTTTTGGCTAGACCTCCATTTGATCTACATTTGAACTAGCAATGCCTGGTTGTTACACAATAAATTACTTAGGCAGAACATGAATTCTATGTCTCTTGTTATCGAATAAACCAGAAATAAAAACCCTGAACATTAGAGTTAGTACACAAAATTATCACATAACTCAGAATAATTTAACGGAGTCAAAAAGAGCTTACAGGACCTAATTTTAGAAATGGCAGGGTAGCCGATTAAGCAGACACTGTTAAAATAGACATTACAGTTTTTGTGAAAACAGATTTTAAGGTTTATGATTTAGACCATTTTTAAACATTTTAAAACTTTTTATGACTTGTTCACACCTTTGGAAACTTTACACCCGTAGTTACTTTTATATAGCCTTGAATTGTCATGTGTGGGCAACCTATGAGAATACATGCTAACAAACTCAAACAGTCTATCTTATCGAATTTGAGATGTTAAAAGTACACATAATACACTCTCCCAAGTTTTACTTAGTACTGATGCCTAGATGTAAACTAGACATGTAAAGACATGTAAAACTGAGCAAGCAAGCCACTGAGCAAACCGAAGGGTATTTGCATTACCTCAATTTTCTGAACCAATCTGCATTGGCTTACTTTAGTTAACAACATAAAGGCTTGTATACACAGAATTTACTCTTATTTTTATAAGACCATTTTAGCTGGAAAGCAAAAACATGAATACAGCATAGGTCTGACACCATTTATAACATTTTAATACATTTTACATAATCTGAATTGACTCAAGCAGCTGTTACTTTAACAAATTCAGAGTCTCATCCTTTGAGAGTTCCAGGGATCCGACTGGAAGTCCAAAGTTGGAAGACTCGATTTAGAATTTAAGCTGTCAGAGTCAAACCATTTAGCCAAAATTAGTACATTTTTGATTAGTTGGGTAATCACTCAAACATTAAAAACAGATAAACAACATAGTCTCAGTACTACAAATAGAAAAACATGAAACCTTCAAGACAAATGAAACTCTTATCAGCTAAGTCAGGGACAGCAGCACAGAAAAGAGCTGATAAAAACCCATTTACATTTTGGAATAACCTGTTAAGAATTTTTAAATTAAGACAACATTTTTAAAGTTTTTATCATACAGTTTAGAACAGTTGGTTCTGAATGGAATTTTCCCATAATGTGTCCCCCTTGGTTGTACAAAACAAGAGATAAAGACCTCCGGAACAGGCACTGATCCGGAGTGAGATTGCTTCGCCCGCCTGGTGAACATGGAGCTGCAGGTTAAGGCCCATTTAGACTCTGTAGCTGCAGGGCCGTGGAGCCACAAACACATTTACACCACACACAAGCTCTTTTCCATTGCAGACACCAAGCAGGTCCCTGGTAGAGGGGCAACAGAAGCACCCCCCTTCCACACAAAGGCAGGCCTGAGTACTGAGTGCCCCAGGGTGACTTACCGGGTCCTGAAGTCCAGGAGATCCATCCATTTGCCCCATTTGGTTGGCCATGGGGAGTCAGTCTGGGGGGACGGGTATGGCTTGGGGAGTTAGGATCCTGAGGAATAAGTCAGGAGGCATGCCTTCCCATCCTCTGCCTGCCATTCCTGGGCTCCAGCTGAGTCCTGCAGGTTGAGGCTCAAAGGGCCAGCTTTGTTTGAACACACAGGGGGTTTCAGCACTTGCTAATGGCACAGCAGGGGTTTCCCTGCTGCCTGTGAAGGGAGAGTGGAGGGATCTGCTGGAACCTGGGGAGCTGCTTCTTGTACCCTCTCCTGTGGCCCCCGCTGCCGGCCCCACAGCCAGGGCCGGGCGGCTGGTAGGGAGGAGGGAAAATCAAATCTTCAGAGTCGCCCTGTAAAACAGAATAGAGCGGCATCGAGGCTGAAGTCTTAGTTTGTTTTATCTGCTTTGCTGGGACAGTCCTGGACAACTAAAATCTTTTTTAAGGCTGTTTCTGAGGGAGTAAAAAAGGCTTTAACCAGGAAAGGGAGTTTTTACCAGATCTTGCCAGACCAGGATGTCAAGGGTGCCCTCAGGCGCCCACCCTACTTCAAAGGTAGGCCAATCTGCAGAACAAAGGGTGGTTAGTCTCCCTTTCTAAGAGTTGTCTAAATCTGTCCCATTGTCTGAATTTCAGAAAGGAAATACAAATAGCCAAAAACAAATACCAAAGAGACTCACAAAAAGGCACTGAACAAAACAAAAAAAGACAAAAATGGAACGTCGGCCTCACACCGCACTGCGGAGCAACCCACTTCCTTCCTACAGAGGTGGGGAGCCTGGCCCCCTACAGAGTCCCAGATGGGGTCCAAGAACCACACTGACACACAGACACAGATCGCAGGCTGACAGCACAATATACACGAATAGAGAGACAATGATGGAGATCAACACACAAAGACCTACAAACACAGACTCTGGAACCACCTCAGAGCCCTGTGAGGATGCTGGCAATACGAATGCAAGTTCCGGAACCACTTCAGAACCTACAAATGCAGACTCTGGGACCACTTCAGAGTCTCGCGACAATGCTGGCAATCAACAAACAGCAAGACAACCAACAAAGTTCCTTAACAAATGCAAAAGACCAAGAGGCTTGATCAGTTTCGCCTTCTTGACTGTCAAAGAGAGGTCATGGGCCCAGCTGCTTACCTCCAACCAATGATTCAAAGTTAGAGACAAAGGTGCAGACACAGTCTGGCCCATATTAGCAGTCAACACGATATACACGAACAAACAGTGTAGAAAATCAGCACACAACGACCACACAAAGAGTCTACAAAGAATCTGAGATAAGCTACTGGTCGCGCAGACTCCAGGACCACTTCAGAGCCTCACAACAATGCTGGCAATACATATGCAGATTCTAAACCTACCAAATGGGAGCCATCCCGGCGTCCCATACAAATGCTAAATAACAAGAGAATACAATCAACAAACAGCCAGACAACCAACAAAGTACCTTAACAAATGCAAAAGACCAACTAGCTTGATCAGATACCAAAATCTCAGCAGTACAAACAAAACATGAGTCTGAAAACAGTTTATGCAATAGAAAAAAACCAGAAAGAGAAAGGAGGAACACTGATGCTGGCACCAAATTCCCAACCGCGGGAATTCCCAATGGGAGTTTTCCCTGAGTTTCCTCAGTCTCCCAATCCTCCTGAGGCGTCCCTCAGGGCTGTAGCATTGTGGCTTCCAGCCACCTCTGCCAGCCCAAACGTCTACCATGCCAGCCCAAACCGAAACCACTTCAGGCCTGAACCCAACCAGATACAGAAACAGAAACGCACGTGCACAGAGTCCCTATCCTTTAGGCGCCTTTACTTACCCCAAGAGATGTCCGTTGGAGACGTCCGTGGGCAGCAGAGCTGTCTCGCTAGGGCCTCCAAATGTTAGCCTTGGATTGCTCTTGCCACCCCCAAAACGCTCCAAGAGACCTTCTCTCATGCAATTAACAAAGGGTAAGGTTTATTGATGATCTGACATGTCGGGGCCCCCGTCCCAGTACAGGCAAGCGGCCCCAAATAGTCTTGGGTTAGGGTTTTTATACATGTTTAAACAAAGAAAATCAATCATTGCATAGATCAGACAGAGGTATAGAGTAAACAATTGATACAAGTTAAGTGATTTTACAACCAGTTGATTTATGAATACAGGGAGTACAGGATATCGAGTAAGGGCCCGATTAGACCTCAAAGAACCATATGGCCTATACAGGGAGTATCAAAAAGCCTCCTATTGCCAAAAGGGAGGGCCACACAACAAACATAACAAGGTTGCAGGAACTGCCTTGATGATACCTAGGAATGCAGCTGAATGGCAATAAGGGACACATGGTGGGGTCAGGGGTCCAGGAGGCAAAGAGATATATGGTGACTTCTTCTATCTTACTTAGGTGAAACTAAGGTTACGCTCACATTGGGGTAATTTACTGACTAATTAACTTTATAGAGAATGGCTATGCAGAGCAAGTCTAAGGAGGTCAGGAAAGCTCACCAGAGGAGGTTGGTGGGGGGAGCGGCTTTTAACTTTTTAACCCTTCAGGACCACATTTCCAATGGTCAGTGGGTCCAGTATGTTTGTAGAAGAGATGTCGGGGACAGATTTATTAGGACAGATTTATGACTGGAGTTTACAGAAGCAGAACTTAGGACATCTTCCCTCCCTAGATAAGATTTCAGTGGGCAGCTGTTTCACTCATTAATTGTGAGCATCCACTTTTAAAGGTTTGTGTTGGATGAAGTCCACTTCTCTTTCTTTGATGATGTATTTGGCTGCTTTTCATTTTCTGTCTTCAGCTATTTCTTCTCCTGTTAGCAAGGCTCTCAACTGTTTTTACCTGACACTGATCCCTTTGCAAAGTGAGAAGGGAACTAAAATTAATGCAAGTCTACTGTGTTGTCAATAACTGGAGCTACTTTTTTAAAGATTTATTCATTCATTTGAAAGAGTTACACAGAGAGAGGAGAGAGAGAGAGAGAGAGAGAAAGAGAGAGACACCTTCCATCCGATTGTTCCCTCCCCAATTGGTAGCAACAGTTGGAGCTGCACCAGTCTGAAGCCAGTAGCCAGGAGCTTCTTCTGGGATGAAGCTGTTTTTTTAAATAATTATTTATTTAGTTGAAAGGCAGAGTTACAGAGTGGCAGAAACAGAAATCAATGGCTGGAGCTGTTTGGATCCAAAACCAGAAGCCAGGAGCTTTGTCCAGGTCTCATAGGTGGGTGCAGGAGATGAGGGATTTGGGCCATCTTCTACTGTTTTCCCAGGCCACAGCAGAGAGCTGGATGGGAAGTGCAGCAGCCAGGATCCCAACCGGCACCCATATAGGATGCTGACACTGCAGGCAGTAGCTTTACCCACTATGCAACAGTGCTGCCCACTAACGGGAGCTCTTTTAATCTGAGTATGCATAAAGTGGAGAATTACAGCATCATAAATACATATAAGTTACAGTTTTTCTCTGCCCAGTACTTTACAGTTACCCAGTGATCCACTGAGAATCTTACTTTCCACACTGTGTAATTAAGAAGGTCAGTTAATTGTCTTATTTTGGGTTCTGTGTTTAAACCCATGACATTTTTGAAATGGGAGGATATTAGTTCTACAATTTCATAGAGACTGGTCTGTGGAAGCATCGATGGAAGTTATAACTGTGAGAGTGGTAAGAAAGAAGAATGGAAGAAATAAGTACCCCTTACGCCACACAGAGGTGTCCACAAATGGAATAGAAGATGTGCCCTTGAAAACTATGGCTGACTTTCTGGGACAAACTGTGTTTGAGTGCTTCACATGTTCTTATAGAAAGGTGTTGCCACCAGGTTATTAGTATATTTAGTTTTTAAAGATTTATTTATGTATTTGAAAATCAAAGTTTCGCAGAGAGAGAAGGAGAGGCAGAGAGAGAGAGAGAGAGAGAGAGAGAGAGAGAGGTCTTCCATCAGGTTCATTTCCCCAATGGCTTCATCATTGTGAACTTTGCTCAGTTCCTGACCTATACCTTTCCTTTAACCTAGTACTTTGCCATGTAGTAGCCCATGAAAACTGCAGACTGCATAAATGAATGAATACTTGGAGGGCTGTGATTTCTTAGAGGAACATCATGAGACAGAAGGAATAAAACAAAACAAAAGTATCCTCCATGTATAGAAGGTATACTGTTTTTACAAGCCACAGAGAAGAGGAAGAAGAAGGAAAGTAGTGAGACTGGGAAGTTTGCGGCAAAGGAAATAGGCACTGGTCAAGAATTTAACAAGCCCATTAGAAAATATTAAGGTTTCCTTACTTCCATGTAGACTCTGCACTATAATGTTAAACGGCGTCCTCTAAACCCACTTGTTGCACAAATGAAAACCCAAGCATTGTCTTCTCCCACAGATGGAGTCTGCTATTGGTTTTGATTTGCATTTCCCTAATGGCTAGTGATATTGGGCATGTTCATCTATGTCTTGACCATTGAGATTTCCTCTTCTGAGAAACATCTATTCAGATCATTCTCCATTTCTGAACTGTACATTTTGTTTCTTGTTTGGAGTTTTTCCAGTTCTATATAAGTATGTTTTGGCTATCAATCTTTTGTCATAGTCAGAGTTTTCAATGTTTCCTGCCATTGCGTCCATTGTATGTTCACTCTGTTGATTACTTTGTTGTGAAGGTGTATCTTAATTTGATATGCTCAAATTTGTATATTTTATTTTGTTACTTGTGCTTTTGGAATCTGACCCAAAACTGTTGTCTATGCTAATGTTTTATAGTTTCTCATATGTTTACTTAGTTTTTGGTTTTATATTTAGACTTTTAATTCACCTTGAGTTGCTTTTACATAGTGTATGAGGTGTTGGGGTATCTTTTCAGGCTTCTACATATGGATAATCACTTTCCTTTAAACCATTTGCGAAAGGGATTTTTCTTTTTCCTGTTTGTTTTCTTTCCTTTGTTAAATAGGAGTTGCCTGTAGAAAAGTCGGTTTATTTCAGATGCCTATTCTTTTCCATTGAACTATGTGTCTTTTTTTCCAACAGTGCTAACACTGCTTCTATTCTTTTTAAGATTTATTTATTTATTTGCAAGGCCAGATGCTTCTTCCAAGTCTCTCATGTGGGTGCCAAAACCGTAGAACACAGTCCATCTACCACCAATTTCCCAGGTGCATTAGTAGGGAGCTGGATTGGAAGTGGAGCACCTGGTCTCCTAGCAGCAACATATGGGATGCATGCACAGCAGGTCAAGGCTTTAACCCACTACACCACAGCACCAAACCTTTCCTTATTTACTTCTGCTGTGATCTTTCATTATTCACTTTTTTCTACTGCCCTGCATCTTGACTCATTCCTGTTTTTTTCTGGGTTCTGGAGGATGCCAGTAGGTTGCTTCTGGGATATCTTTTTTGTGTTAGTAGATACTTGGTAATCTAAAATCACAGTTTTTAGTTTCTATATTTCTCTGCTATCACAAGGACCTTCTAGATGACAGCAGAAAATGCTGGCAGAAATGAGGATATATTAATTTGCTAAGAAAATACCACAGAGAATATGATGTAAATCATGGAATTTTACTTCTCAGAGTTGTAGAGCTTGAAAATATCAGATCAAGGTGCTTAAATAGGCTCGATTTTTCCAGAAGCGTTTCTCCGATGTGACAGACACATCTATCATTTGATCTACTTAAAAGTACTTTCTTCAGGTAGAGTCATGTTGGTGGTTAGCACTTCAGTGTTTGAGTTTTAGGGAGGCACATTTCAGTCCACAACAGCAAAAGGGTCCCTGTGGTCTACTTCAATGACAGCCATCTCTGCGGAGGACAGAAAGTTTAAAATCAGCATTAGGAGTTCTCACAGTATTACTGTCTGCTATCTCCATCAAATGTGCATTCATGTACACACAAACAAAACTACCTGTACACATAAACACATTCAAAAGTGGAAATGCCTGATGGTTGTGTACAGGTAACATCAATATAATAATCCATAAGATGGCCTATTAGCAGACATTAAAAGAGAATTAGAAAGAATGACAACAAAATCTGCAGTTACCTATATTTATGTCTATATGTATGATATTCAGTATTTATAGTTGCTAAAAGATGAATACTGATGTGTGGAAATAAGAGCTAAACCTTACCTTGCAATATTGCAGCCTAGTCTACATGAAAGATGTTTTCCTAAAACCTTTCCCTGGGCCCACTCTGTGGCATAGTAGATTAAGCATCCACCTGCAGCACCAGCATCCCACATGGGCACCAGTTTGAGTCCCTGCTCCTGCATTTCCAATTCAGCTCTTTGCTAATGGCCTAGGAAAGCTGTGGAATATGCCCTGAGTGCTTGGGCCCCTGCACCCATGTGAGAGACCTGGAGGAAGCTGCTGACTCCTGGCTTCTGGCACCTGGCTTCAGATCCGCCCAGCTCCAGCCATTCTGGCCAGTTAGGGGTGAACCAGTCGATAGAAGACCTCTCTTTCTCTTCCTCTCTATATCTGTCACTCTGCCTCACAATAAATAAATGCATTTTTTAAAAACCTTTCACATTTTAAATTTCTTAATTGTTTTAAAGATTCATTTATTTATTTGTTTGCAAGTCGAGTTACAGAGAGGAGAGCCAGAGAGAAAGAGAGAGGTCTTCCATCTGATGTTCACTCCCTAATTGATTGCAACTGCCAGAGCTGTGCTGATCTGAAGCCAGGAGCCAGGAGCTAGTTCCAGGTCTCCCAGATGGGTACAGGGGCCCAAAGACTTGGGCCATCTTGTACTACTTTGCCAGGCCATAGCAGAGAGCAGGATCAGAAGTGGAGCAGCTGAGTATTGAACCGGCCCCCATATGGGATGCTGGAGCTTCAGGCCAGGGTGTTAACCTGCTCCACCACAGCACCAGTCCAACATTTTAAATTTCTGATACTCTAAAGTAGCACAGGACTGCATTATATCTAGGAAAGATGCATTTAAAAATTATAAATCTAGTGCATTTTAGCAGAAGTGTTAACAAATACTTCTGATTTTCTCAGCATTATGTATAAATAAATGAGATAATGAGTCATTGTCAGATTTTTAGCTTTTGACAGCCACTTATAATATTTCACAGCTTTTTGAAATGTATTGCTAGTGTGTTTTTCTCAACACATGCACTGGATTTTACCAGTTTAGTGCACAGTGTGTTGCCTCTTATAGGATTTGCATTTTAATGGGTTTTCATGGCACATGTAATCAACATCTGCAAAGCCTCTAAAACACATAAATAATAACATGAATCAGGCTTTTTTCTTAAATATTAATTTATTTCTTTGAAAGAGTTGCACAAATAGAGGAGAGGTAGAGAGAGAGAGACAGACAGACAGAGACAGAGAGGTCTTCCATCTGCTGGTTTACTCCCAGTTGGCCGCAATGGGTGGTCTGTGTCAATCCGAAGCCAGGAGCTACTTCTGGATCTCTCATGTGTGCAAGGCCCCAAGGACTTGGGCCACCTTCTACTGCTTTCCCAGGCCATAGCAGAGAGCTGGTTCAGAAGTGGAGCAGCCACAACTTGAACTGGCACCCATATGGCTTGCCAGCACTGCAGGCAGCAACTTTATCTGCTATGCCACAGCACCAGCTCCACATTGCATCTCTTTAAGATGATTTGGATTTAAGTTCATGAGAAATTATTAGCATCGTGGGAACTGATAGATATGGATGAAGCAGGATGGACTTGTTAGGAAGGGTGATGTTAATTTTCTTATAAAATAAATAAATAAGAAATTAAATATGGTCAGACATAAATGAAGACTAAATTTTATTAGTGGTGATCCAGAAAACACTGATCTCAGGTCTTTTTCTTCCAGTGTTAAGTTTATATTTTTAAATGCATATTAAGTGAACAAATTTCATGTAATTTACATATACAGTTTGAAGAGCAAACTGATAACATCCTATCCTGTCTTCCCTTGGTCTCATATTTCCAACTCGCTCCTTCTCGTTTTATTTTCTTTTAATTTTGACAGCTGCATGCTTTGATTTTATTTTAGAATCACAAGCTTTAACCCTCTACAAAATAAAGAATTCAGCAAGTAGTAGAAGAAATATCAATGAGTATATGTTGTTTACTCTATCAAAGAGTACAGAAAAGTGCTATGAACAATACTCAAATCTCAAAATGTCATATTAACTCATATGCTACTTTTCGTTATCTATATATTAATTACCACCAGTCAGAGAAAACATATGGTATTTGTCTTTTGGGGACTGGCTTCTTTCATGAAGCATACTTATTTCCAGTTCATCCATTTAGTTACAAAAGATAGGATTTCATTCTCAATTATGGCTGAATAGTATTTTACACTGTATTTATAGCTCATATTCTTTTTCCAGTCACCAGTTGATGGACTTCTGGGTTGATTCCATGTTAGCTATTGTAAATTGAGTTGTAATAAACATGAGGTACAGATAACTCATGCCTATGCATATTCTATTTCATTTCATGTGGATATATTCCTAGGAGTCAGATGGCAGGATCATATGGTATGTTTGTTTTCAGATTTCTGAGGAACTTTGATACTGCCTTCCATAATGGCTGTACTAGCTTCATTCCCACCAACAGTGGGTTAGGGTACCTTTTTCTCTCCCTCTCCACCAGCCTTTATTGTTTGTTGACTTTTTCCAAAGAATTATTTATTTGAAAGGTAGAGTTACTTATAGGGAGAGGCAGAGGCAGAGGCAGAGGCAGAGAGACGTAAGTATTTTATCTGCTTGTTTATTCTCCATATGGCACAACAGGTGGTGCTGGTCCAATCGGAAGCCAGAGTTAGGAGCATCTCCCTGGTCACCCAAGTGGGTGCAGGGACCCAGGCACTTGGGCCATCCTCCACTGCCCTCCCAGTCCAGAGCAGAAAGCTGGACTGGAAGAGGAGCAACCGGGACCAGAACTGGCACCCATAGGGGATGCCAGCTCCATGGGTGGAGGATCAACCCAGTGTGCCACAGCACTGGCCCCCATCAGGGATATTTTTCTATAGTACTCTCTCTCCACTGTATCTTTTTCTAGTTGAAGAATTAAGGTGATGCAGGATTAATCGAAGGAGTTTGAGAGGATTGTCTCTCTTTCAATTGAGTTGAATAGTTTCAGAAATACTGGAATTAGTTCTTTAAAAGTCCTGTAAAATTCAATAGTGAGGCTGTCTGATCCTGGACTTTTCCTTGTTGGGAGGGTCTTTATTACTCATCCAATCTCTGTCTTGGTTTTTGATTTGTTTAGCTTTCCTATGTGTCTTCATGACTTAATTTTGGTATATTGTGTATGTCCAGGAATCTGTTGATTTTTCCTCTAGGATTTCCAATTTGTTAGCCATCACAACAGATACCCACATCCTATATTGCAGTGCTAATCTGAGTTTTGGGTACTCCACTTCCAAACAAATTTCATGTTAATACCCCTAGGAAGCAATGGATAATAGCTCAAATTCTTTCCTTCTTGTCATCTAATTTGGAGAACTGTAACCTCAATGGGGACTTGAGAACCTGGTCTTGCACAGTTGTAGCCATATAGAAAGTGAACCAGCAGATGGGAGACCTCTCTGCTTCTCTTTCCTTCTCTCTTTGTCTCTGTGTCTCTCTGACTTTTTTATCATATTAAAATATTTAATTACTTATTTGAAAGAGTTACAGAGAGAGGGAGAGACAGAAATCTTCCACCACCTAATTCATTTTTGAGATGACTTTAATAGCCAGAGTGTGGCCAGGTTGAAGCCAGGAGCTTTTCCTCCGATGTGCGTGGCAGCATCCCAGCCACTTGGGCCAACTTTCCCTGCTTTTTCAGTCCATTGGTAAGGAGCTGGATCAGAAATGGAATAGCTGGTACTTGAACTGGTGCACATACAGGATGCCAATGTAACAGATAGCAACTTTGTCCACTGCACCACAACCACCAGCTCCTCTTTCTGCCTTTCCAATAAATAAATCTTTTGAAAAAGAACTTAAGGTAGTAAAAGTCATCATGACTGAGCAATGGCAAATTTATTGAAGTGATCGACTTTCTTAAAGATCTATTTATGAATTTGAAAGGCAGCACTAGAAAGAGAGAGTGGGAGAGATGGATCTTCCTCCTGGTTTGTTCACTCCTCAAATGGCTGCAATGGCTGCGGCTAGGCCAGACTGATATCAGGAGCCAGGGGCTTCTTCCAGGTCTCTCACAGGGGTGCAGGAGCCCCAATATTTGAGTCACCCTGTGCTGCTTTTCCAGACACATTAGCAGGGAACTGGATCCATTTGGAGCATTAATGTCTATGATACTCTCCTTGCAGTTGAAGGATTTAGAATCCATTTCAATTATGGGTGGGCCAAGTACAACAGCTTCCAATTGTCCAAGATGTGGATTAGATGGGTTCTGAGAAATTTTGTTAAAATAGTTATTAATCATAACTCTGAGCTTAAGCTTTTCTTACCAAATTTTCATATTTGCTGATGTTTATATCTATGGGAAAATTGGGTCTCTGGATTGCAACCAATGAAAGCATCCAGACTAACAGTAATAAGGTCAACAGTCAGCAGAATGATGTCCAGCTGAACTGAAATAGCTTTTCTTATTTGGTAGAGGGGTTACCTCCTGCATTATGCTGACATACTGACATAGACAGTAGATGTTGGAGCCTTTCCCTTCTGCCAAATGGAGAATACTACATTTTGGTCCATCATATATATATTTATATATTATAATATATATTATATTATATATTTCTATACATAATATAGAATTACATATAATTATTATAAATATATAATTATATATGGATTTATTATTTATATAAAATATATAATTATTTCTGATCCAGCTCCTTACCAATGGATTGAAAAAGCCATGAAAGATGGTCCAAGTGCCTGGGTTACTGTGACACAGAGCGGAGGAGAAGCTCCTGGTTTCAAACTGGCCACACGATGGCTTTTGAAGTCTTCTCAATAATATATATGTATATTATATATAATATTAATAATAAATTATATAATATCTGTTTATAATTATTATATATTATATAATATATTGTATGTTAAATTATAATATATTTTATATTGAATATATTTATATACATAAATATATAAATAAATGTATATATATATAAATTATTTATTTATGTATTTGACAGGTGTACTTACAGACAGTGAGAGGAAGAGACAGAGAAAGGTCTTCCATATGCTTATTTACTCCCCTAATGACTGCTGGGAGCACAAGGACAGTGCCTAGAGTTTATTTTGATGGATTTTAGCCCCTTTCATTGGAGGGAAGCCCAATGAAGCTGGACTGATTTGTAAACCTCAGAAGTGTCTTTTCAAGGTGAAGGCAAACTGAGACTGAGGGGTTTCTGGAAAAACTTGGAACAAAATGCATTTGCCACACTTGCTTAAGACACATCATTTATCTATTGATTTCATCAGATCTGTTAACATTAAGTATAAGGTACAGGGGACATGGTGGATGGCATATAGCAATATGATTTTAGTAATATATCATGAGGTGCTTTTATTTTTAGTGGATTTAGCAGGTAAAATTGGGCTACCTAATGGGATGTAGCTGGAATAATCACCTTTTTGTTAAATAAATCTGAGGTAATAAATGTTAGTGTATGAAGACATTGAGTTTTCTGTTATTGGGCCTTCTTGGTTATTTTAATCTGGGATCTGCGAATTCTCATTTTCTTTATTTTATTCCTCATCATGTCGGACCAACTCTGCTGCTTTGGGGATTTTTTTAGTACATCTGACATTTGGAAATTTAGACAATAGTATAGTTAAAATGAGATGTACCAAATAAGTATTTATTTTTATTCTGATACATATTTTGGAATTCTTCTAAAATTCCTATTGAGTATCCTTGTTAAATTTAGTTGCATCCCAGGTTAAGACTTATTGGAGACAGGTGCCATGGCTCAATAGGCTAATCCTCCACCAGCGGTGCAGGCACACCGAGTTCTAGTCCTGCTGGGAGAGCCAGATTCTGTCCCAGTTGCTCCTCTTCCAGTCCAGCTCTCTGCTATGGCCCAGGAGTGCAGTGGAGGATGGCCCAAGTGCTTGGGCCCTGCACCTGCATGGGAGATCAGGAGGAAGCACCTGGCTCCTGCTTTTGTATCAGCGCAGTGTGCCGGCCGCAGCACACTGGCCACAGCGACCACTGGGGGGTAAACCAACAGAAAAAGGAAGACCTTTCTCTCTGTCTCTCTCTCTCACTGTCCACTCTGCCTGTCAAAATAAAAAATAATTTTTATAAAAAAGACTTATTGGAGCCACTCTAGTGATTATACCCATGAAACTTTGTTAATTAATGCAAATAGCACCTGGGAAAATTGATGTATATCTTATGCTGTAGAGACTTAAGATTGAACATCTTTTTTATCTTTTTTAATTATATAATTTAAAAACAAATTTTAGATTTTTTTTGACTTTACTAAGCCACAGCTCTGGCCCCATTAATATGTCTTAACAATGTCTTTTCCTCTCAGACTTATCTCTATTGTTTCAGTTAACTGCATGTCTTTTCTTTAGATTCAGATTCTCTCAGCTGTCAAAGCTTATTCATCTTAATTCTGTTGTTCCTATTTCCCTCCCTTTTATTCTGTCCGTAGGCTAATTGAGGTCATGATTCTCCATTCCTTCTGTGTGGTGTCACAGTAGGCTTGAAGTGTTCTTTTTCTCTTCTGATTTCTAAAGAAAGAAATTATGTATTCCCCCAGTTTAGATATTTTAATAATGCACTCTAAAACAAAGGTTAAATGTTCTTAATTTGACAAGAATTTTCAGGGCCAGTGGTGCAGCATAGTGGGTAGAGCCACCACTTGTAGTGCTGGCAGCTCATATGGATCCAGATCTCTGCTAAAGCCTGAGAAAGCAGTAGAAGATGGCCCAAGTCCTGGGCCCCTGCACCCATGTGGGAGACCTGGAAGAAGCTCCTTGCTCCTGGCTTTGGATTGGCACAACTCTGGCCATTGCAGCCAACTGGGGAGTGAACCAGTGGATGGAAGACCCCTCTCTCTTCTCTGCCTCTCTCTGTGTAATTCTGACTTTCAAATAAATAAATAAATCTTTAAAAAAAGAATTTTTTCTAATTTTAGAATTGTTCTCCTTCATTGTCACTTCAGGGTGTGTGTAAAGAGTGCATATCCAGTTTTTCTATTTTGGATTTTTGGGATTTTGTATTAGCTCTGCTGTGTATTCATTTTTCTCGAGCATTGGTGATATCTTCTCCTTAGTTGTATTAAGAGAGAGAGCAATAGCCCTCATGTCTTTTTAGGTAAGTAAGACATATTAAAAACAGAGCATTCAGTATACATTCATAGTAGTTTGACTTGTTCAATTGATTTACGTGACCTCCCTTGGACATTCTTGGTCTCTGCTGTACAACTTTCTATACTCATTAATTCTTTGACATTCCCAAATCCAGAAAATGAATGATTCAACAGCGGTGTTCCTGTATTTGCTGGGACTCAGGGTAAGAAGCAAAGTGGAGGTGTTCAGGAATCTAAAGGTACATGCTACATAGCAAAGCACATCATTTCCTATACAAAGTGACTGGGAAATCCAGAATCTTTTGCATACTCTATTGGATCCTGAACTATTACTGACCTATTCAGTAAGATTTTATTGTATTTATTTTCTGTGTTTGTGTTTGTATTTCTAAATAAACTCTGCTGGGCTACTTAACATTAACATGTATTGCAGAATTCTTTCATCAGTTTTCACTTTTAAAAAGTTTCTCTTTCAGTTTTATGGGAGAGGGTAGAAGCTTTCTGCTATGTAACTGAAAATTCATTCATTCATTAAAGTAAAAATATTTGTTGCAAATGGGTGGAATACTATTAATTCTCGTGTGATTTTCATGAAACTAAATACATTCTCTATTTTGTTTTGCTTAAAATTTCTGCATGTGTGGACTTCTTTTTTCCTTCTTGCCCCAGATCTCTTTGTGTATTGGGATGGTAAATGGGTTTTACACTGGAGAAAACATGTTATTTTGGCAAAGAAGTACTTAGCCTTCCTGCTTCAAGTATTCAAATATTGCATTAGAAATCAGTATATTTGTTTACTGTACAAATGTCCTTCATACAATTTTGTAATATTCCGGGATGTGAGAGGGAGCAGGAAATAGGAGGGTTATGGGTGGGGGGGAAGTTATGATTGTCAGCATAAATTATTGCCCTACACTTTTTATAGACACTCTTCAAAGCATATCCTCAAACTAATTCAATTAATTTAAAGGATTTATTAAATGATAGACTACATGAAATTTATCGATGTATTTTATCAAGCAATCATCCAATGTAAATGATTACCATATGTTTGCACTTCAGGGAATCATTCTATTGTGAATATTTTGGCATCAATATAATTTTGTTTAAAATTTCTTTATGAAAAAATATCTAGACTAGAAATCAATTGAATGTGTTGCATGGTTTTGTTACCTAATGACAAATTGCCTTCACTGAGGTTTATAATTATTTATTCTTTCAACACTAATGTTATGTATTTACCAAATACAGTAATGTTAATATACATTTGGGGTTGGCACTGTGGCATAGCAGGTAAAGCTGCAGCCTGGCAGTGCTAGCATCCCAAATGGATGCCAGTTTGAGTCCCAGCTGCTCCATTTCTAAGCCACCTCTCTGCTAAGGCCTGGGAAAGCACTGGAAGATGGTCCAAGTCCATGAGCCCCAGAACTCGCATGGGGGACCCAGAAGATGCTCCTGGCTCCTGGCTTTGGGTCGGTGCAGCTCTAGTCATTGCAGCCAATTGGGGAGTGAACCAGCAGATGGAAGACCTCCCTCTCTCCTTTCTGCCTCTTCTCTCTCTGTGTAACTCTGGCTTTCAAATAAATAAGTAAATAGATAAATAATTTTTAAAAAGATACATTTGTTTGCAAACAATATGTGACATCAATACAACTACTTAAATTTTCTCATACAAGTAGTTTAATTTGGAGGCCTGAATTATGGCTGATTGGTTCTGTAGTCTAATGATATCTTTGAACCCAACTATTTTCCCCTTCTTTATGAATTTCAGTGTTGTATATTACTAGAATTCTGAAAAAAATTCACAGAAACTTTAGGCATCATCTAAACATCATAATCTCCAAAGAGCAAAAATCATTGCAAACTATGATTTTCTAGAATTATTTCTTTGGATAATGCTACAATTTTATTGTAGCTTTAAATTGAGCACACACACACACACACACACACACACCCATGTACCATATATACATTCACAAATGTACATACACATTCAGCAAGTCTCCAATGCATTTACCAAAGTGCATCAATGTGCTAGTTTAAGATTACTGCCAAAGAATAGTCCCTTTCTTTAAATACCAATTTACTCTATTGATTTATTTTTGACCAAAAATGATGCAGTTTAGTTACTGTTTTGACAAAGAGGCAGGTATCATCACAAAGCACAAAAGAGTGAATAAGTTACATTATCCAGGGAATTAGATAAGAAATGGCTCACTCATCAAATTAAAAGGAATTGAATCTAGTTTGAGTTACCATGTCAAGCAAAATATGAAGTTTTACAAAACTTGAATGTATATAATTTCAAATAAATTTTGAGTTGTATCTAAATGTGTACACTACAACATTAAGCATAAAGGCACAGATATTTAAATACCTTTATTTAGGAAAATGTGAATAGATAATAATAATAATTGCTAACATTTATTTTATACCAGGTGATGTTTCCTGAATTTTATGTTTCCAGAAAAATGGAGGTAGCTCCTGTTATTTTAACTTTAAAGAAAATGCAACTGAGGCATGAAGAGGTAAGTAACTGGTTTGCCCAAGGATATATAATCATGAAGTGGCAAAGCCTTAGACTTGGCATGATCTGAATGGCAGCCATTTTTTTTTCACAAATTCAATGTTTGATCTATTTCATATATTCACTAAAAGGATTTACTATCAAATGATACTTTCTGATAAAACCTATGAAAACTGCAGATGAGTATTGCTCCAAAGCAAATACTTGAGGCTAGCATTACGTGTAGCAGGTAAAGCCATTGTCTTTAAATTTAGCAAAGATATGCCTTGTTAGATGAGTGTACTTTGTGTAATTCTTCTTGTCAGTGTATACACTTTAGAAATTGATTACAGGGCACAGCATGTTAAAACCCCAACCTAGGGTGCCAGCATCCCATATGGGTGCTGGTTTGAGTTCCAGTTGCTCCACTTCTGATCTGGCTCCTTGCTAATGCACCTGGGAAAGCATCAGAGGATGGCTCAAGTCCTTGGGCCCCTGCACCCGTGTGGGAGACCTGAGAAAAGCTCCTGGCTCCGGGCTTCAGATCAGCTCAGCTCCGGCTTTTGCAGCCAATTGGGAAGTGAACCAGCAGATTGAAGACTTTTCTCTCTGTCTCTACCTCTCTATATAACTCTGTCTTTCAAATAAATAAAAATAAATCTAGACAAAAAGAAATTGATTACATCAGGCAACACATATGAACTTTTTTATAGAAAGATTGACCTTTAGAAAAATTTTAGACCTACAGAAAAAAAAATGTGGTACAAATGTGAACTTTTGAATAAAAATCTATTTTTCATGAAAGCATGGTGTTATAAAACAGAGCAATACCTCACTGAGAACCAAAAATAAATTGGACTATCTCATTCTGTGATTTGAAATCTAGGGACAAATGTCCTTTATTTTTCTTACAGAGAATGTAAATAGTGTTGTGATATCAAACTCATTCTAAGTTTAGGTACCCCATGGAAAGTTTGATCTAATGAAAACAAATCTGTTGGATCATTTACCTCATACATTCCACTACCATGAAAATAATATATCTGTCATGATACATCAAGAAGAAAACATATTTATGCCTAAAAATACAAATTCAACTATTACAAGCTGTTCAGCAAAATTTAAATTGTATGTTTTCAATATTCTAAAATGGAACATTTTTCTTTGCTTCTCAATAAAAATGTGATACACTTTAACATCTTCAGAATAAGAACTGAGAGTGTACAAGGCAAAATTTATTTATTTATTTATTTATTTATTTATTTTTTGCCAGGCAGAGTTAGACAGTGAGAGAGACAGAGAGAAAGGTCTTCCTTCCATTGGTTCACCCACCAAATGGCCACCATGGCCTCCTGATCTCCCATGTGGGTGCAGGGCCCAAGCACTTGGGCCATCCTCCATTGCTCTCCTGGGCCACAGCAGAGAGATGGACTGGAAGAGGAGCAACCGGGACTAGAACCTGGGGTGCCAGCACTGCAGGCGGAGGATTAGCCTTGTGAGCCATGTACCCAGTGAAATATAGTTTAAGGAGAGAATTTATAACGTTCATTTTTAAAGTAACAAAAACATTTTTCACTTCTTGGTTTGCATTTTAAATTTGTACATATATATATATATATATATATATATATTAGCCATCCTTACTGGTTATTGCAAATTACCACATCCCAAAATTAATTGCTTCTCAACATTTACAATTTGTTTCTTCACTTTAAAGAAAAATATTTGTGTCTCTTGAGTAAACAAGTAAATATAATGATTTGGCATCATTTTATAAAACTCAAATCTGTAAGAACTCAAAAACCACTGCAGAAATATTCTATAAGAATGTACTCATGCATATTGTTCTTACAATAGATTCACCCATGTCATAGGAGAGCAACTCCTTGCTCAACATTCAAAATGTTCAGTCTTCGAAATATTCCTTTTAGCATAGTGACCACAGTTGGACACAAGAGAGTCTTTAAAATTAAAAGAAACAATTTGGGTATGCTGACTTTCCTAGTCTTCTTGTTTTCCTGGGACAGAGTATCTTTTTTGAATGTAGGCTGACAATGATACAACCCCCTCCACAAAGTAAAATGCCTAAACATTAGAGCACTGCTCCTGACCCCTGCTCACTTGTTCCTCTATGTGGGATTTATGAATGACTTGCATGAATGGAGAGATGAAAGAGGCAATGAGCTACCACCCCCCTTTTTCTTTATTTAGCACTTTTCTAGGATGCCTATGAGAACATGGGTTCTTGTCTGCCCTTTTTTATACTGTAAATTTAGCAAAAAACCTGTGCTCTGTAAGTGACTAGGTAAGGATGCAATGTAATGTACTAGGGCAATGGAAAGGAATTTTTGTTGCTAAGCACCAAGACCAACAACTCTGTGGGCTAGAAAGCTTACATTTTGACTTCTTTCCATGTCCAGCTTGAACCATTCAGAATTCAGAGAAAGTAGGAATGTAATTTATGAGCACACTTCACTGCCACAAATGTTATGATCCTTATCAGTTTGTAATCAGGAATGACTTAAAATTTAACCAAAAATACCACAGTAAACTATGGCAGATTCATCAACACCTACACTTATAACTAACATCCACATTTATAATTGTATCTTTCTATGAAGGATCTGACAGGAATTATTATCTGGGATCGATAATTAACAACTCCTTATACAATTTTTATAATGTACCAAAAAAGTGAACTTTGAATCCTTTGGGAATTGGATAAGCTAAATATATTTGTATTTGATGAATTCAGGCTGAGAACTTGTAAGTATAATACCAACCATAATACCTACGAAAAATTAAATACCTTGGAATAAATTTAACTAAGAATTTGAAAGATCTTCACAATGAAAATTACAAAACATTAAAGGAAGAAATAGAAGAACACACACAAAAATGGAAAAATATTTCATGTTTGTGCACTGGAAAAAATAATATCATCAAAATGTTCATACTACCCAAAGCGATTTATAGATTCAATGAGACCCCAATCAAAACTCCAAGAACATTCTTCTCAGATCTAGAAAAAAAGAATGCTTAAATTTGTGTAGAAACACAAGAGACCCCCAAATAACTAAAGCAACATTAAACAAGAAAAAGTTGGAAGTATCAGAAGACCAGATTTCAAGACATACTACAGGGCAGTTACAAACAAAACAGCCTGGGACTGGAACAGAAAAAGACATGTATACCAATGAAACAAAATATAAACCAAAAAAATTAATCCATGCAGCTACAACCAACTAGTCTTTGACAAATGAGCTAAAATCAATCCCTGGAGAAAGGACAGTCTCTTCAACAAATAGTGTTGGGAAAATTGGATCTCAACATGCAGACATATGAAACAAAACCTGTACTTACACCCATACAAAAATCAACTCACAACTGATCATGACTCTAAATCTATGGCCTGATATCAACAAATTACTAGAGGAAAATATTGGGAAAACTGCAAGATATTATCATAGGAAAGACTTCTTGGTAAAGACCACAGAAGCACAGGCAATGAAAGCAGAAAGAGACAAAAGGGATTACATCAAGCTTAGAAGATTTGTGCTGCAAAGGAAACACTAAGCAAAGTGAAGAGTGGTAGAAAATATTTGCAAACTATATAACTGATAAAGGGTTAATATCTTGAAGTAACACCTTGACAGTAGGGACTCCATTTTGGAGCACTTGAGACTCCATTCTGGGAAGGTGCCCCCCCCACACCATGAGACTCTGGTCTGAGACTATGATCTAAAACAGTTGAATAATAGCAGTCTACTACATCTCACTTGGCAGAGCACAGAAACCCCCTAGCATGATCGCTCAAGCTTGGAAGTGGATAGACTACACCTGGGTTAATGATAAAAAATGTAATTTGTCTAAGTCCTACGTATGATTAAAACCAATACCTGGATTAATGTCAAGATTATAATTGGAATTGTTAAGATTGTAACTGGTATTGTCAATATTATAATTGATACTAGCTTATTGATACTAGCTTATTGATAGTAGATTATAATTGATACTAGTTTCACATAGGTTTTAGGTCAGTAACCAGTAACCAGTAACCATGTATTCCCCCCTATTCCTAGCAACCATGAATTCCCCTCCCGATTTTGTGGTTTTTGCCTTTGTAAACCCTGTTGCTTTGGGCTTCAGGGTCGAGAGTTCTTTAGGGCATGAGCCCACTCTCCACCACCCGCAATAAAGGACCACCAAATTTTATCAATCTGTGGAGCTCTTTTGTTTGCACTCACTCAGGTACAACAATCTGATGTTCATAAAGATCTTAAGAGACTCAACTTCAATAAAATAATGCAGTTAAGAAATGGGCAAAGGACATGCACAGAAAATTTTCAAAGGATGCAATCAATACAAATGGCCTACAGACACATGAAAAGATACTCAACATCACTAACCATCAGGGAAATGCAAAAACACCATAAAGTTTCATCTCATCCCAGTTAGAATGTCTATCATCCAAAAATGAAAAAAATAATAAATGCTGGTAAGGATGTTGGAGAAAAGGCACACTTATACGCTGTTCATAGGAATGTAAAGTAGTACAACCATTATGGAAGACAGTAAGGATATTCCTCAGAAATCTGAAAATAGATCTACTATATGACCCAGCAATCCCACCCATGGGAATTTACCCAAACAAGATGAAATCAGGCTTTGGAAGAGTTATTTATAACCCCCATGTTTACTGCACCTCAATTGGCAATAATTAAGATAAGCAATCAAATCAGATTCCCATTAACTGATGTCTGGAAAAAGAAAATGAGTAGTATGGAATACTGCTCAGTCATAAAAAAGAATGAAACCCTGTCTTTGCAATACATGAATGCAACTGCAAACCATTATGCTTATTGAAATGAGCAATTCAAGAAAGATAAATGTCATTTCTTCCCTGATAAGTTCTGATTAATATAGGATACAAGAATAGATAAGAATGAAATGGATTTATGATTTGATTATTGTTTTAAGCCCTTGTGGATACTCTAGTCAAACTGTGGTTTTGGATTTTTTTTTATTTGTTGAATAGTATGGTTAGTGGTGCACTAAACCCAAGGTTCAAAAGAAAATTGTGAAATCATGTTTTTTTGAATTTATGTTTTTGCAAAACTTATAGAGAAAAAGGAAAGGTGAGTGGGGATTGATGGAGGGAGTGAGGGGACTATGGATATCTTCTTAGCATTGTATTTATAAAATACATGATATCTGTTCTCTTTATATTAATAAAAAATTTTGGAGAGCCTAAAGGTAAACATCTCCTATGAGCTGATCTTCAGCAGAAATGCTTAGAATATTCACTGCAGAAAGGACAGTCTTTTCAATGAATGGTGCTTTGAGTATTGAATATTCACACATAGAAGATTTAAACTTTATCTCTCATCATATACAAAACTGAACTCAAAGGTGTTCATTTACCCTAGGCATTAAGATGTCAGTTAAGATGCTAGTGTCTCATATCAAAGTACCTAGTAGATACCCAGCTCTGACTCCTGACTCCAGTTTCCTGCTAATGCAGATACTGGGAGGGAGTAGGGATAACTCAAGTACTGGGTTCCTTCCACCATGCAGGAAAGCTGGGTTGAATTCCACACTATTGGCTTCTGTTTGGCCCAGTCCTGTCCTTTGTGGGCATTTGTGGAGTCAATCAATATGAGAGCTCTCTCTTTTTGTTTATCTGCTCTCAAATAAATAATTTTACACTCAATTCAAAATTATTTAAAGACTTAAATGTAAGATCTGAAAGTACTAGGAAAAAAATGCTTCAGGACATTGGATTGAGTAAGTATTTGAAGGATACGACAACAAAGCACTAGAAGAAAAAAGCAAAAATAGTCAAATGGACTTTTTTATTTATATAACAGGTAGAGTTATAGACAGTGAGAGACAGAGACAAAGAGAAAGGTCTTCCTTCCATTGGTTCACTCCCCAAATGGCCACTATGGCTGGCGCCGTGCCAGGAGCAAAGCCAGGAGCAAGGTGCTTCCTTGTGGTCTCCCATATGGGTGCAGGGCCCAAGCACTTGGGCCATCCTCCACTGCCATTCTGGGATGCAGCAGAGAGCTGGACTGGAAGAGGAGCAACTGGGACTAGAACCCAGTGCCCAAATGGAATGCCGGCACTGCAGCAAGTGAGCCACGGCACTGGCCCTGGAATTTTACCAAATTAAAAAACTTCTGCAAAGCAAACAAAATAATCAACATAACAAAGAGACAATATGAAATTGGAGAAAATATTTAGAAAATATACACCT